>NC_044322.1:103893368-105093368 GCF_007399415.2 Gopherus evgoodei | reverse complement strand
AGCTCTTGTCAATTTCACTTTCTGGAAAAAGAAGGTAAGAAAATAAGAATGGCCCAGCTGGGTCAGATATATGATCAATCAGATCATCTAGTCCAGTATCCTTTCTTACAAAACTGACCAGTGACAGATGCTTCAGAGAGAATGAACAGAACAAGACAGTTACTGAATGATCCAACCCCCTTTGTCCAGTCTCAGCTTCTGTCAGTCAGAGGGCTAGGGACACCCAGAGAATGGGTTTGTGTTCCTGACCATCTTGGCTAATAGTTACTGATGGACCTATCTTTTATGAACTTATCTAATTCTGTTTTGAACCCAGTTATCGTTTTGATCTTCACAACATCCTCTGGCAACGAGTTTCATAGATTGTTGGGAATTATGTGAAAAAGTTCTTCTTTTTGTTTGTTATAAATCTACTGGCTATTTATTTTATTGAGTAACCCCGGCTTCTCGTGTTATATGAAGGGGTAGATAACACATCCTGGTTTACTTTCTCCATGTCATGATTTTATAGATTTCTAGTTGATCCCTCTTTAATTTTCTCTTTTCTAAGCTGCACAGTCCCAGTCTTTTTAGTCTCTCCTCATATGGAAGCTTTTCCATACCCCTAATTATTTTTGTTGTCCTTCACTATACCTTTTCCAATTCTAATATCTCTTTTTTTTTTTAAACCAGAATTTCACACTGTATTCCAGTTGTGTGTACACCATGGTTTTATAATGTGGCATTATGATATTTTTCTATCTTATTTTCTACCCTTTTCTAATGGTTCCTAACACCCTGTTACCTTTTCTCACTACTGCTGCAGATTGAACAGATGTTTTCAGAGAATTATCCACAATGACGCCAAGATCTCTTTCTTGAGTGGTAGCAGCTAATATAGAATCCATCATTTTATATGTATAGTTGGGATTATGTTTTCAAACGTGCATTACTTTGCATTTATCAACATGTCATCTGCCATTTTGTTGCCTAGTCACCTAGTTTTGTGAGATCCTTTTATAAATCTTTGCAGTCGGCTTTGGACTTAACTATCTTGAGTAATTTTATATCATCTGTGAACTTTGTCACCTTCCTATTTACCCCTTTTTTTCAGATCATTTATGGATATGTTGATCAGCACTGGTCCCAGTACAGATCCCTGTGGGACACGGTTCTTTACCTCTCTCCATGGTGAAAACTGACCATTTATTCCTACCCGTTGTTTCCTATCCTTTAATCAGTTACTGATCCATGAGAGGATCTTTCCTATTGTCCCATGACTGCATGCTTTGCTTAAAAAGCCATTTGTGAGGCACCTTGTCAAAGGTTTTCTGAAACTCTAAGTACACTGTATTGACTGGATCACCTTTGTCCAAATGTTTGTTGCTCCCCTCAAAGAATTCCAATACATTGATGAGACATGATTTCCCTTGACAAAAGCCATGTTGACTCTTCCCCAACATATTGTGTTAATAACCTTTGAGGTGGGCAGCTGGAAAGCTGAAATCTAACTTTTTGGTTCTCCCAAAGTGGAAACTTGTTCCTGCAAAAGTCGTTTGTAGTTTCTGTCTTGATTTTTTGTCCTGATTCAGAATAAAAACAATTTAAAAAATAGGGTTTATTTTCTGAGGGAATGGATCTCAGTTTTTCAGCCAGCTCTAGTACTAATGCAGTAAGATGTGAGATTTCATTTCTTCTTGCCCACTCGTCTGCAGTCAGATTTGTTCCTGATTAGAATGTTCCCTAGTTCTTGTGCTGCAGTGAACGCTGCATAGTCAATTGTGTAATGTTTAAAGTGAATATAATGTTGTGAAACCACTAAGACACAAACTGGGTTTAGAGACCCTTGGAACAGGGCTGGGAAAGAGGATGTGGGTGGTAAAACTGCTTTGACTTTCTTGCAGAGGAGATGGGCAGGTTTGGTATAGAGATAATATCTACAAAAAATCCTAGGCAACTGCTACGTTATTATATGGATGGCACAAACTCAGTCTTGTAAATGATAAATCCAGAAACCTAAATCAATCACTTCAATCACTATAAAGAGGTGCCTGGTTCAGCAGTTTCCAGTTAACAAAAAAAAAAAAAAAGAAAAAGAAAAAGAAAAACCACTACTAAAAAGAACAAAAATAGTTACTAAAACTGCAGTCTTTTTTATGAAAAAAGTCAAAATTGCAATCAGTATTATGAATTTAAATGATGGTCCTGCAATCTAATGTAAGTAGGAAGATCTGTGTGAGGCCCTATTTTCTTCAAGGAGGTTGAATATGGGTGCAAAAGTTGACTAGTACAGATCAGATTGTAGCATTAGAGCTTTGAATTTCAGTTATGATTCCCTCAGTTGGTCCTTTCAAAATCTCAGAGCATTTCACAATTGATTTGTGGCTACACACATACAATGTATACATTTGGAACTCCAAACCTGTTTTCCTTTCATGACCTTCCTGCCCCTCCATCCCCACATTAAAAGTGATCTGAATATAGTGCATGCTTGGTAGTTTATTATGTCGTACCAGTCATACCATAGTTCAAGTGGGAACTAGCATCCCTTATTATCTTCATTTCAGCATCTACCTTCTTAATTTTCCCAAAAGAAAGTGACCTTCCTGAACATTTGCATTAGAGCTGGTTGGAATTTTTTTGACCAAATATTTGTTGTTAGGGGTTTTTTTTGGTTACAAAATGGCAGTTCATCAACACCAAAACTTTTCATGGGAAAAGGTTGGTTTGAGCAAATTTTCCTGTTCCAAAAGATTTTGGGGGAAAAAAATTGAAATTGCTTTGACATTTTCAAAATTAAAAGTTCTATTTTTCAGTTCAAAATTACTTTGTTTTCAAATGTAAGTTAACTTACAGTGTATGGGGGAAAATGGGAGGATGGAAAAAAAAGATTTATTGAAACAAAAGGTTTCAGTTGACCTCATATGACATTTTGTTGAACAAAGAAACACAAAAATTGACACTTAAGCTTTTTGTCCTGATTCATGAAGAGAAAAACAAATTGAAATCTCAAAAATTCTCAAGGGACAAGAAAACCGTTTTCCTTCCAGCTAAAATTTGCGAGTCATACTTCATCCCAGGGAACAGTTCCCCCCCCCCGCCCCCAGGAAAGTCAGATAAAAATCAGACAATTTTATCAATCAATCTTGAAAATGTAGCTGAGTTCATTTTAAAATTAGTTTTTCAGACATTTGGTTCACCATATTTCCAAAATTGCTTGTCCTACATTATCCAAACTGGGGGAAGAGGGGTGGGTGGGATTGGTTGCTTGCTTTTTGAATTTTGCAGGCCTTTTTAGGAAGTAGTATATATTAGTAATTATGGGAGGTTAAGACAAAATGGGTTTAAAGAGAGATGGAGATTTGCTTTTCAGTGTATAAAAAGCAACATTTATAGTGTTTAAATGCAAAGAACTCTTAATGTGTATTAAGGGTTACAGGTGCTCAACTCTGCCCTCTGCTGCTTGTGCCTTACCTGAACAGGAGAGTTGAATTCCCAAAATTCAGACATTTGAAAACCAAGAAATGTGGAGTTACAGTTCTTTCACATTTCCGTACAAGTGTTTGAATAAAAATGTACCAAAAATGTTAGAAAAGTGGAGTAATGAAGAGTTAGCCTGATGCTTCCCAGGCACCACAACCTTCACTCTGTGGCCAAAGATCTTACCCAGCCATCTTCAAAGCGATCTTTTTTAAAATTTATTTTATTTGTGGATTTTAAAAGGATGCAAAACTCAGCTTTAAACAGAAATTTAGTTGCAGCTTTATCTGTGAAGCTATTACAAGCTGCACCAAAATGCATGTTTATAATCAGACCTTTTTCTGATTCCAGATGCAAGGTGGAAGACCAGTGAAAGTATGTTGAGGTAGTAGTATAGGAAGGAAACAAGGAGAAAGTGAATGCTGGACCAAATTCTGCAGTCTTAACTCAGATGAGACTCCCACTGAATTCAGTGAATGTTTGGCCTGAATCAAGACTGCAGACTGGGCCTTCTTGGTGCAGGCTGTGACTCTATCCTGAATGAACATCTTTGTATATAATATATCATCTTCTAATGCATGGGTCTGACCCTGAAATCTTTTACACATGTGAATCATCTCACTAAAGTCAACAGGACTGTATGCATGAGTGTTTGCAGAATTGGACTGGTATTTGCCCCAGTTCCGAGGCGCTACCCCCACCAGAGTGAATTGATGTGGACTGACAACTGTAGTTCAGAATTTGCTGCCTTCTGATACTTCGTCAGTCTCTTCAGCTTACTCTTATATAGGTTTTTTGTGTTAAATTTCTTACTTCCCTCCCAAGCTGGTCATTACCTCTTCTGAAACATTGATCTCAGACTGCACGCTTTTTTCCCCTATGAAGGAAAGTACATTTTGTATCATCTAAAATTATTATAAATACAGCAAGGGTGACAGCAAAATAGCAGCAGTAAAAATAACCGTAGTTTTTATCTGTTTAATTGGATGTGCTGTATCAGGAATTCTAAACAGCTTGATGTCAAGCAGTCACACGCATGGCTGTTATATAAGCATTTAGCAGTGTATGCATAGTAAAGTGTTCAATACACTGTACCAAACTTGTTTGGGAGTGGAAAATAAGGATTAAAGATAATGCTATATTGTAATAGCTTTAAAGTGCTGAAACAATTCTAAATGGAATAAATGAATATTAAGATATCTCCATACATTATTAATACATGTAGAATTAGCCCCACTCCTGAAACTGAATCTGTGTGGGTGGAGCCTGGGATCTCCATGGAACCTCATTGAACTCAACAGTGCTTCCTGCAGGTGTATTGTTCTGACTGCAGGATCAGAGACTTAAATTGTTAATAACTGTTTAAGAGTATAGTGTGGTTCTGTGTCTAGGGCACTGGACCTAGGAGACCTGGGTCCTACTCCGAGCTCTGTCACCAAGTTGGTCTGTAACTTGGGCAGGTGTAATTTCTGTCTTTGTTTAATTTTATAATGAAAAAAGCCCTACAAATATTTGAATACATTTTCAATTAGAACTCACGTGGCAGAATGACGGTGTGTACATAATGAAAGATCTAGATACACTTGGAGACGAGATGTTTGCTTTTCCAGCTTGACCAAGAAAAATAATCAAAGTCTAAATAAGGGATTGAAATTCAGTGGCTTTATTTATTTTTTCTTCAAATGGCTATTTCGTTAAATATTTTTTAGAACAAAAACACTTCCCATTTTCATTTATATCGCCATAGGATTTAAACTAGTATTTTTATTGGTGGTCATAAAACAAAAAAACAAATAAAATATTCTATATTCAGCAGTTTATAGTTACTAGAATCACGTGACTCTAGATGCCAGAATCAAATCACTTCATACATATTCACTCTCTCTTTTTACACAGCACTCCAGTGTAACATCAATAATTTTACAGCAATTAGTTGACAACATGTATAACATCCCATTTACCAGGCCATGAACTGCACTTTACTATGCTGGTATCAAGCTGTTAACTAACAACACATTTAAGAGCTGCTGGTAACAAGTAATGTCTTGTGGGTTTTGTTTTGTTTTGTTTTGTTTCTTTTTTAAATAGATCTGGCCATTAGCAGAGTACAGTGAAGTAAAAAGATTCTTCTGTATATAGTACCAGAAGAACATCAAATGGATGTTATTTCCCTCGCTTCCCCCACAGTGACCAATGTGCTTTCATCGCTCATTTTTTATAAGTTTGTACACAGATATTTCCAGAGTAATATAGCTGTTCCCCTGAGATATGGGAGTCTGAGAGATGGAACAAAATAATCATTCAAAGAGAGTCTAAGAAATAAATATTAGAATTTAGAGATGCCTGTTTTGTAAGGTAATACAGACTCCTTGTGAGAGTGGGATAAAGGATGACATTTACCACAGTACAACCAGCCTCCTTCGTGGTTCTTTACACTTATATCTATCTATTGGGTTTATACTGTCACCCATCACAATAGTATCTGGGGTCTAGCTTCACAAAGGTACTTAGGTTTGGTGAAGCTGAGTGCCACAGTGCCTACATTTTAGGCACCTAGGAAAAACAATTGTTTTTCACAAAGCCTGAGTTAGGCACCTGGGATCCTAACACCATGAACAGGGAGATATAGGCACCTTAAACTGCAATTCAAAAATGCTGGCTCACTAGGTGAGGAGGTGCCTAAGCTAGCCAATGGGAGATGTCAATGAGAGACGTATGTACTAAGCCCTGCCTCTCTCTCAGAGATATGTACCTAAATCCAGACTGCAGGTAGGCACCTATCTCTTCTAGTGATTCTCAGCTGTGAACACTCTTTGCATTAGGAACCTATGGCATTTTTTCACAATAGGGAAGGACCTTGTAATCACTTGGGATGTGAGAGCCCCCTGGTTCTAGTTCCCCATCCACCTGATGATAGGAAGGGATTGAAAAAGGGATCTGCCACCTCTCCAGTGGGGGCACTAACTTTTGGGCTATTGGATATTATGATGTGGGGCAACCTCAGTCTCTCCCACTAAAGCTGATGCAATGTTAATAAATAATTAGTCATTGGAGCATGGGAACTATATTCTAGGTCTCCCACATCTTGGATGAGTGCTGAAGTCAGAAAGCTATCGAGTAATTCTCATGACTGTGCTCTGTCTCTCTGTCTTATTGATTGTCTGGGGTTTAGGTGCTTAAGTAGCTTTGTGAATCTAGACCCATGCATCTTCCACATAAAATCAATAGCTATAGTATAACATGACTACTAATTTATGGTCGTTAATAACAATTAAAATAAGCTAGGCTTCTGGGGGCCAGGAACGGTTTTTTTCACATTTTGATGGATTTTAGATCATTTTCTTCTTAGAAAGTTGACAGAGAAATGCAAAGAAAAACAATCAGATATTTGCAACATGGACATAAAATCATCCCGCAGTCTCCAGGATCATAGTTTATGTGGAAAAAAATATTGATAAAAGGTTGCTCTCTTCTGTTGCTATGTCTCCCACTGTGCTTCATCTGTCTCTCCTCATGGCCTATATCCACAGCCCTTTGATGGTTTCCATTTCACATTTATTTTAGGCATTGCTTTTCTGCCCCATTTCTCTATCCCTTGCAGCTTCTTTCTTCCTTTCTCTCACCTATTCATGGTTACTTTCTTACGTTTCCCCTGATGTCTCTGTCCCCCGTTCAGAAAGTCATAACTTTCTGCAAAACTCTTTCTTGTGACTAAAATTTTCCGTGAATGGTCTCAGTCCAAAGGTGACTTTCTTCTCAAGTTTTCCACAGCAGCAAAGTCTATTCACCTATTTTTCAGTTATGTCCACTCTGTGCAGGGAAGAGGGGGACATATATCAGAAAGGGAATACTCATTTCCCGCTAAATCATTCTATTGGTGGTAACTGGCAACAAAAAAAAGTATCAATGTTGTTGTACAGTTGAGTACTGAGTCAACCCTACCCTGCTATTTGAATATCCACTCTCAGGGCTTGGCTACAGTGGAGAGTTGCAGCGCTGGTGGTGGGTTTACAGCGCTGCAACTTAGTAACTGTCCACACCTGCAAGGCAAATCCAGCGCTGCAACTCCCTGGCTGCAGCGCTGGCTGTACACCTGGTCTGCTTGGGGTGTAACGATTGCAGCGCTGGTGATGCAGCTTTGCTCCGCAGGTGTGGCCACCAAAAGCACTGTTATTGGCCTCCAGGGTATTAGGAGGTATCCCAGAATGCCTGCTCACAACAAACCGGAAGAATGGCTGAACTCCGAGCTCCCCCGAGCTGCTTATCTAAAAAACAAACACAGCTCCTGTTTGCTCCATCGAGCGGAGGCAGGCAGGGGAATTGCTTTGGAAGGTTCACAGCTGTTTGCTTGAAGAGAGAAGTCACACGGCAGAGGGGGAGGGGGAGTCCGTGTTGAGCAGCTGCTTATGTGGTCTGAAGGCTATTTAGGAGTGCATAATTTGCATTTAGTGAATAAGAGAAGGGTGGGGGAAGGGCTTGAAACTTTTAAATTGATTGCAGGTTGGTGATATGTATGTTTCAGTCCTTAGAACTTGCAAGGCAGGGAGCTGACAGATTAAAAAATCCACTCTCTCTCTCTCTCTCCCTCACGTTTCCCCTCACCCCCCTCTTTTGAAAAGCACGTTGCAGCCACTTGAACGCTGGGATAGCTGCCCACAATGCACCACTCCCAACAGCGCTGCAAATGCGGCCACACTGCAGCGCTGGTAGCTGTCAATGTGGCCACACTGCAGCGCTTTCCCTACACAGCTGTATGAAGACAGCTGTAACTCCCAGCGCTGTACAACTGTAAGTGTAGCCATACGCTCAGCAATGTATGTGGTGTTTGAGACACTCTGTTGAGGAAAATATCAATAAAACCCAGAGTGCATGATCATATAGAAGTAAGCTATTTTTCATTCATTGCAACTCATCAAATTGCGTAAGTTACATATTCAGTGTCACTGGTTAACCATAGAAACTTTTGGTTTATCATATCATTCTCTTCAGCTCATTGTACCAATTTTTCTCATGAATGTAAGAGCTACTATATTAGAATAACTTCTACTATTGGTGTCTCTTATTTTTCTGTGAATTCCTCTACTGTGATTTATGATCGGAAACCAAATACCTGATTAACACATTCCAATACAGCAATATCTTATTATATACCAAAAGCAATGACATTAAACCATTGTTTTCCCTACATGCTCCATTTAATCTCTAAAAGAGGGACATAGTTCAGAGAAATGAATTATTCACCAACATTATACCAATTCCCTCCTGAAATCCCACCAACACTTGGTCATAAATTCTTAAACCTCAGCAATACTTCTCAGAGACACATTAGTGAAAAGCATGAGAGGTTCTGTAAATAGTAAATAAACACTAGGTTTAACAATCACTTTGCATAGCTTCCAGTTGGCTGTATGTTAAGTGTATTTAGTGCATCTAAGCTTTAGTTTTGGCAACAACTGTATGACCATAGAGTAGAGTGGTCAGAAGTTTAGATTGCATTTCAATTGTTGCTAGTTTGGGGCCAGTTTGGAATTTACTTTTTATGTACTTCTAAGAGTATAAAATAGAAAAAATACTTAGACTGCAAACATATTGTATTTGAATATAAATGTAGACTATCATACTTTCCAAGGCACTCTGTCAGAGATTCGTGCATTTTGAAGGTATATGTGTTGTCTCTAGAAGGAAACAATATGGCTTTCTTGGAATTGCATGTAAACTGTCTCAGGCGCAAGTGATACGATCTTTCCAGATACAGAACCCTAAAATAGGTTAACACATGAATAAACTTTGTTGTGAAGGAACTAAGTTTGGTACGTAATATACATGATGCATAACCACAAAAGCAAGGAAGTGGAAAAACTAAGGAGCTAACATACCCTCTACTTCTGCACTGTCAGGCACCCACCTTACCGCTACCATGGTTCCTATGTACACATACAACTACCATAACTGTGTCCCCACAGGGATGCCAGCTTTCATCCTTCTTTACCAAACTAACCCTCAATTTTCCCCTCCACACACACACCCTTTCGCTATATCATTCCCTCCCAAAACTCTTTGGGGATATCTACACTGCTGCAGGAAGCACACTTCCCAGGTCAGGTAAACAGACGTGTTAACTCTGCTTGAACTAGCACATTAAAAATAGCAGTGTATCCAGGGTTAGCATGGTCAGCAGCTCAACCTGCTAGCCCAAGCCGTCTCATGTGCTATTCTTGGCTACAGTTGTATTTTTAGAGCGTTAACTGTCTATTTAAGCTGGGAAGTGTGCTCTCAGACATACCCTTAGTTGTAGATGTTTAGTGTCATAGTTTGGTGTATTAGCAGGAAGTAATTTAGTAAAAGCTGGAAAGTTGGCATTCTAAGTGGGCAGAGTTAAGGTGAATAATATGTACTGTATGATAGTTGTGGTAGTGGTCACATGTGGTTGCGGGTCAAGAAGTAGCATATTTATTGTTGAGTTGTTTAACTTTTTGTTTCCTTCATTTTGTGGCTTTATGTCCTGTTCGTTATTTGCAACTGTTTCACAACATAGATGCTGTGTGTTTGTTTTCAGTGGTTAATCATTTGCATACAGGTCCACACAAGCCTTGCATCTCTCTTCATGCCTGGGCTTCCCCAGAAACTAAGTGGGCTTGGTGCCCATCTCTGACTACAGTTCAAGTTCAGTGAACCCTGGGAACATTTTTAGACCCAGTAGCAAAGCTGACTGTGCCATTTGTCAGGAAAGTTTGCATTCCAGTTTCACTCCTCCTTCTGTTCTGTGTGTCATGCTGTCAAGAGTGGCTCACAACTGTGAGTACCTATCTCAGGGCAGACTGTCAGAAAACAAGGGCAAACACACCAAACTGGATTTCACCAAGCCAATAACAATTGTGAACTCCTGGATCACTATAACAGTCTTGCCATGCAGTCACAGACAGTCCCCTTAGCCTCTCCAGCCTATCTTGCCACCCAGAGAAACTGAAATTTGTGATAAAATTTTATATAAATAAACAATCACACTACATCAGGTTTCTCTCAATCCCAAAGAATCAGTCACTTACCCCAGGTCAACTGGTATTCCAGGTCATATACCAAAGACAAGACTGACAGCCAGTTCTATAGTAAACTAGCTATAGGTTTATTAGCTAGGAAAAAAGAATGAGAGTTATTGAGAGGTTAAAGCAGGTTAAATATAGTGACAGGTGAGTCAGTTTGTAAGTCCAAAATGGTAGCAGAGATGTAGTAATCTGCCAGTTTCCTAAAAGTCTTTTCAGGGTTACCCAGAATAATTCTGGGAATCTCTGCTTTTCATCTGTAAAAGTCCAAGACAGTTCAGAGATAAAGGATCTTCCTTTGAATCAGTACTTATAGCTTCTTCAGACAACAATCTGATAAGACCAATTGCTTTGAATTTAGCACTCTTCTTCATTTGCATTCAATGAGTGATTTAGTCACAGGGATATACATAATGTAAATGCTTCCATTACATTATAATAGGAATAGATAAGTGAAAACAATACAAGTAACGTTCCATTCGTTTTCATGAAGTTCTAACACCTGAATACACATTTTCATGAACACACACTTTGATCTAGTGTTATTTAATTACTGGGCATGCATAATGTAAATGCAATGTAATAGTAAACAGGATATAGAGAGTCGAAAATAATACAGTTAACATCTGCTTTGATCTCTATTAACAGACCAAATAAATTGGCCTGAATATATATACTAATACAGGTTCTTATGTCCAGCAACCAAAAGTCCCTTTATTGCACCCATCCCATCTCTGCACCCCACTCACAGTTGTTGTCCTTGGTCAGTGCAGACCTAGAGTCTACAGGTGCACCTCCCACCCTGGGTGGAGGTGGGGGATATGAAGGAACTTTACTTGCTCCACTTCCCAGGTACTCGCTCACTGCTCCTCTTAGCTGGCTGTCCTGCCAGCTGACCAGCGCTCTGATCTTCTTCGCTGGCTACTCTACCAGCCAGTCGCCACGCCTATCCACCAGCTGCCTTGCTGGCTGATCACTGCGCTTTTCCTCTGGCTTCCCTATTACTGCACTTCTCTGCCAGTCACTTCACTGGCCAATCACTACGCCTCTCTGCTGGCCGCCCCGCTAACCACTCGCCAATCTGCTGGGATGTCTTCAGGTCCCACCACTTAACACAGCTCTCAGTGATTGCAGCTGTTTCTGGGGGAGCCTCACTCTTGTGCACCCTGAGCAGTCTCTTGCATCAGAGACACTGTCCCAAAGCAGGTCCAACACTTAGATCTAGGTATCAGGTATGCCGCGTGTAATAAGACTCTCAATGAGCTCTATTATTAAATAGTGGAGAGAGGAAAGGTTGAATGGTGGTTGGGGCCCACACCACCAGGCACAACTACTTGTCCCCGCCCTCTCTCATCTCACTTGGCTTTGAAACTCATGTCCTCTGCCCAAAAAGGGCTGTTTAGTTGAGGGTATGTTAGGTTAAGTTCTGCTGCCTTTGATTCACACAACAAGGATAACAACCTTTTATTACTCCTGCCTCAACAACAAAAAGACTGAGGATCCAACAACAGCCAAAAGTGATCATTTGCACAAGCAATCCCATCAGGCTGAGCACCTGGGCCAGGTGGGTGTGCCCTGCAAACAATATCAGCTCCTGAAGTCCTCTTCCACAGCTCATCTCTAGATGCCAGGGGAAAGCTCATCGACACTCTGCTTACATCCATATAAAAAGTATCTGGGTTTAGTATTTTCCATATTGCCTGTTGTATGACCGGATGAATACATTTTTAATTTGCTTAATAGCTGTTTTTTTCAATCCCAAGATATGATGGGGTGATGAAGATCAGAGTTTAAATTCAATTTACTGCCTCATTTGGTCTAGATCATGTGAGTCAAAATTGCAACACTTACCGTCAAACAAGGGCACTTTGGAATATGAGGGAGGTAGCATGGGAGCTGAAAAGAGCACAAACAGAAATTTGTTAAAAATAGGTGAAATGTGGCCTCCTTGTTCTTGAAGCTTGTGTATTGTACTTCATGTTATATAATATTGAACAAAATGATTACAGCAAATTGCTGTCAAAACTCAAACCGGTAACATTTTGTTCTTATTTTGTTATGGGAGAAGGTGAGGTGAGGACACTAGGGAGTTGAGGAGGGTGGGGAAATGCAGTGAAAGGCATCTGTGGGAGGGTGTGAGTGAGAGAAGCAATGTTTCAGACATACAGAAATGAACAGACCTTGACAAAAAGACCAGGGAGGGGGAAAAAAAAAGAAATGTAGAAAGGGAGAAAGCAAGACAGTGCTAAAGCAGTTTAGTTTCCTTCAGAGAAGGAAAAGAACGAGTGGCCGATTTTGATCTTTATTCAACTCCCACTGGCCTGTTCTCTTCCGACAAGTTGATTCCTACCCCATGAAGGGAGTTTCCTCCTCTCCATATATGGAGAAAAAAAATAGTTTGTTTTTGTTATTGGGAGGAGCCAAGGAAGGGATTGCTGAGAGGATTGTTTTGTTTATTTTTTTGTTTTCTTTTTAGTAGGGCCTCCACAATCAGGATTAATAACACAAAGCCCTTTTATCGTTCTAATTATGCTGATATTAACCGCTTAAATTAATCTTTAAAACGCCCCATAAGATAAAAAAAATATATCATCTCCATTTTGCTGATAGGAAAACTGAGAGTGGCACTGTGCCTCAAGTTGGAGAAGAGACTGGACTTGGTTGTAAAGAATGCACTAGGATTTTTAAAATTGAGGTTACTAAACACACAGTCCCTTTAGTTCTCCAGGGTGTTCTGGCTTCCAGATGAATGAAATATAGGGTCTGCTGCCTGCTGTTACCACAAATGGTTTCTCAAAGGCCTGTACCTAAAAGGGACTCTGATAACAGTAGGTAGAAGACTAAGTGGTTGAGTACCACCCAGCAAGAAATGGGGTGAGAATTCTGGCATTCTGGACTCCTGATCTCATGCTCAAACCAGGCTGCACCTAAAACCATGACATCAAAGTAGTTTATTTTTCTTTTATTTTATAAATTTCCATGGGTAAAAAATGGCCAATTCTTTTCTTTGTGGTTCAGCACCAAGTTTCTGGTTCAAAGACAAGTTTGGTCCAATGACCATTTTTTCCTTCTTACCCACATCAGGGAGATTCTTCTTTTGTTTTTATCACTATTTATTTCTATTTCTTCTATACAAATTGCAGTTTCCTCAGTGGTGCAGTTCCCACCTGTGCTAATTTGTGAACAATGTCTGCTATCAGAGCTCTTACAATTTCTACTCACCATCTCTTCCAGGACTCAAAATGCGATGCATGTTTTTTTAAATTTTCACAGCTCATTCATATGCTCTCTGCTGCTCATCACATTGCACTAACAAAATTGTGAAAAGGAACTGCTAAACTTCTGCATAAAAATTTATTGATATTACTAATTTTTTTAAAGTTAATTGCTACAAGAGGGAAAATTGCAAAACCTCTTGTTTACGAAAGGAAAAAATGTTTCATGATCATTAACATTTTTAAAATTCAAGTCTTCGTAGCTTAAATCATGTTCTTGTCCTGTGGCCAGGTGCTTCGATGCTAGTCATGTTTTCCACCCCCACCCCCCATCCCATTGAAGAGAAAAATGAACACAACAAAGTTTCTGTAAATGTAAAAATATTTAGAAACTCATGTTGGTTAAATAAAGCTGAGGGGGAAATGGGCACGTTTGTTCCACAATAAGGAAAAAAATAATTTTTTGAAGTTTTCTTGTAAATGCTATAAAATTCGAAATCTAGTGTACAATGTCATTCTGTAAAGTTCTAACTTTACTATTAAAACTGAAAAATAAATTCCACATGGTGAGAAATGTACAGAATTTTGGGAACTTTGAAATGAGTCCACTTCTTATTGGAAACAGAAACTAGGGCCTGCATATATTCAACATATTTGTTCACAATATAAACCATATTGTCCTACTAGAGCAGAGTTGGAAATGACAATAGTAAAACTTGAGACATAACTGCACTTAGAATTCAGCCAAAACATTTTTATCACAGCAGCTTATTTATTCAACTGATTTTCTCTGTTCTGCATATGCCTTCTCTTCCTCATCTCTCAGCAATCACTAGTCATCATGTGATTTCATTTGTATGGATTGACGGGGTTGGCCCTGTTGCCAGTAACAATTCATCTGGGGATATCTTGCTACCAAAAGGCCAGATTCTGGCATTCTTACTCACGTTAATCATAGAATCATAGGACTGGAAGAGACCTTAAGAGATCATCTAGTCCAATCCCCTGCACTCATGGCAGAACCAAGTATTAACTAGACCATCCCTGACAAGTGTTTGTCTAATCTATTCTTAAAATTCTCCAGTGATGGAGATTCCACAACCTCCCTGGGCAATTTATTCCAGAGTTTAACGACCCTGACAGGAAGTTTTTCCTAATGTCCAACCTTAAACCACCCTTGCTGCAATTTGAACCCATTGCTTCTTGTCCTATCCTCAGAGGTTAAGGAGAGCAATTCGTCTCCTTCCTCCTTCTAACAACCTTTTATGTACTTGAAAACTGTTATCATGTCCCCTTTCAGTCTTCTCTTCTGCAGACTGAAAAAAATGAGTTTATTTAATCTTTCCTCATAGGTCATGTTTTCTAGATCTTAAATAACATTTGTTGCTCTTCTCTGGACTTTCTCCAATATGTCCACATCTTGCCTGAAATGTGGCACCCAGAACTAGACATACTGCTCCAGTTGAGGCCTAAACAGCGCAGAGTAGAGTGGAAGAATTACTTCTTGTGTCTTGTTCACAACGCTTGCTATGACATCTCAGAATGTTTGCTTTTTTTTTGCAACAGTGTTACACTGCTGACTCTCATTTAGCTTGTGATCCACTATGATCCCCAAATCCCTTTCTGCAGTACTCTTTCCTAGGCAGTCATTTCCTATTTTATATGAGTGCAACTGATCGTTCTTTCCTAAGCGCAGTACTTTGTATTCGCCTTTATTGAATGTCATCTTTCTTATCTTCTATTATGCTATGATTCTATTATTTCAGACCATTTCTCCAGTTTGTCCAGATCATTTGAATTTTAATCCTATCCTCCAAAGCACTTGCAGCCCCTCCTAGTATCATCTGCAAACTCTATGCCATTATCTAAGTCATTGATGAAGATATTGAACAGAGTAGTGTCCTTCATTCTGCAAGTAGCTCCTGTTCCATATAGGGGGAGATTGTCATAGCACTTCACAGTTATGAGTGTTGTAAGAGTTTGACAGTAGCCTATGCTGCTTGGGTCAAAAACAGGTGTAAAAGAGAGAATATAAAAAAGAAGAAATATTTGTCTACTCCTATATGCCATGTCCTATTATTGATTCCTTTAGGCAGGTTTGCATGGAACTCTATTAGTTATAGAATAAGCAGGCTAAAGTTACCTGTCTGAATAAAGTTACCACAATTAGATTATAACCTTGACTTGCAACATTTAGCCTGAATCAAGGGAAAATATTTGTTTCCAGAAGTGTTATATCTTATTTAAGTATTGATCTCAAACACATCTGCCACTAATTCATTAAAATGAGCTATTCTGGCTTTTCACAATTTTCTTGTATAACAATCTCAGAAGTGTTTCTAAATATGAATGATTCAGGCATATGAGGGAAAACTCATTGGTTATGGGGTTCGTTCTGGTTCTTAAATGTCTGTAACTTCTTTAATTTGAGAATGCTCTGCTTTTTCATGCATATTTTAGCTAGACTGTGTTTTGGTACAAATGCATGCAAATTACATGTTTTGTACCAATACCTTGGAGAAGAGGAGTGGCTATTTTTAGTGCAAATGTTACTGTACTGCATTCCATATATGATCTTAGAATAAGCAGCTACTTTTTGCCTTTATAGGTAAATATGTACAATGCTCCCCATCCCTACTTTGTAGCTAACATTTGTGATACACATTGTCTATGTGATCCTCAAGGGAAACTATATTCCATGATTTCTCATGAGATTCACGTCAGACCATGTTACCACAATCTGTCATTCACTTACAAAGTTCACTTGCAAAGCAGAGGTAACGTAGCCACATCATTCACTAATAAAACAGCTATTGTGACGTGCCTGCTTAAAAAATATGGATGACTTCTGACAAGTGAATCAGAACATGCTCTTGTGATGTTATTACAAAAGGTTAGTTATGTTAGTCCATGTATAAAATGCCTGCTGTTATAGGTGTACTCTTGCTTTGATGCTCCCTGCTGTTGGTAGAAGAAATCTAAGGCTAATCCAAGGAAACTATCCTTTTTTTTTTAACCTGGATCAAAATAGCTGGCTCAGAACAGGTGCAGAAATGTATAATGCTGCACAACCATCTGTATGGATCTGGAGCATTTCAGAGGGGAGACATCAGTGTGGAACAGGATTTTAACTGTAATCAACTTACTGAACTGCTAGGAGAGGGCACAGAGAAACTTAAAAATCATTAGATCTTCAAGGTTTGTTAAAGAAATGTTTGGGAGATGGGTGGGATCATGTAGAGGGCTGCTTCATCCACATTTTCCAAAATAAAAAAAAATAATTTTACTTCAGTTCTAAGAGGCCTTCTGAATGTGGGAATCACTAATACCTCTCCAAAGCCTAGGCCACTGCAGGCCTGTGGTGGAGGGTCAGAAGGAAGTGGCAAATTTGCAAGAAACAAGTTTGAATGGCAAAAACTGACTTTCTTGCTGTTAAGCAAGGTGTTTGATGGACTCACCTGATTTTGACTGATGGGAAAAATTTTGCAGCTCCCTTGTGAAAAGGCTAAGTACTTCAGAGCCACCTCTCCCTCCTGCAGTTCCTTAGGCTACAGAGCAGGGACACTTGCCATATAGCTATACAAGGCAGAGAGGGAGGAGTTAAGAGTCCTACAGAGGTAAGTAGTAGGAGATGTTAAGAAAGAAAAGGAGGAAATCAAATTACATTTTTCTCACAGTTTCAATGACCACAAAATGCATTATAAATAATAAGCTTTGATAAAATATACAGACTCAGAAATATTATACTTCAAGAAGCAGACTTTTAAAATAATCCAGGTATGTTAAATAATGTTGTATTGTGGAATGATAGGATGTTGCATATAATCTGAGTATGTACATAACAACCATGATCTACTATAAACCTCTTGTAAAAGCGGCAAAGAGTTCTGTGGCACCTTATAGTCTAACAAGCGTATTGGAGCATGAGCTTTTGTCGGATGCATGTATGTACCTCTTGTGGCGTATAACCCCAATCTCCAAAAAGAGACACTGCATCTACTTAGTCAGCATGAATGAGGACAGGTGTTAGTCATCAGCTTTACCTCTACTTTGGAGATGCTTTCCCCTATCCCTGTCATTTGCAATAGCCAAGCAGAGTTCACGATCCTGCTCCTTCCTAGTGAAGACTTCTCCAGGCTTCAGAAGTAAGTTCAGTCTGTACACTCCAGCAAGTGGCATCTTTATGTAACTCTGTAAAAAATAGAAGCTATTGGGTTATATCGGCTAAAAAATGTGTATTTGTTTTAATTTACAGGACTTTCTCCATCTGCCCGTTCTGTATCTACCAGCAGAGACTTTCCCCTTGACAGTAGAACCACATGCTGTCACTGAAGAGTCCCCAGACATTGAAGATGTTTGAGCAGATTGAAAGAGAGAGCATGAGGCAACAGCTGCTCTCTGTGAAGTTCAGTAAAGCAGAGACAACAGTGAAGCAGAAACCTCTGTTTGATCCCAAGTCCTTTTCCCTCTCCACCATCATCTACTTCATCTCAGACTGAGAGGCCTGTTTCTTGCAGCTGTCTGAAATGAGCAATTATATAAACAGAGGCCCAGAGGATGATTACAAAAGAAAAAGCTCCTTATCTGACATGATGGATTAACAATGGGACAGGAGGACATAAAAATTCAATTCACAGTATGAGATGGAAAGACTTTCAGAAAAACCAGTTCCCAGTGTGTGGCCCCTGGATGGTATCACCTTCGTATTTTGGAAGCTCCCTATCAAAACTCATGTCCCAAAGGAAATGCTGAAAGAGAACATTGGCAAGAATACCACAAGATGTGACTCTCGGAAGAGCATCTCAGGTCAGTGAAGGAACAGTCAAACCCAATGATTGATCTTTCAAGTTAACTTCATAATCTTGTCTCTATATATTTTTTGGCAAGTTTATATGTTCTTAGCTAGTCTGAGATTTGAAAACTGAGTCAATTGCTACATGAAAGTGTCTTCCTGGTACAAGAGAGGCAGGGGGGAATTCTCTTCTCCATTGCCCTGTCCCATGAGGACTCCAGCAAGCGTGCTTTATATCTGACTCCTTAACAAAAAGAATGTAGAGGGGAATTTGTCACCATGATCCATGTAATTTTCAAGCATTTTATCCTGATATTTCTTCTGTAATTATGTTATTTTTCAAAAAACATAATAAAACATTTTCAACAGCAAGTTTTCTGTATTTTTATTGAGAAAGGCATACCAAGAGAATATTACTTCTTGCCATTCTTCTAATTGCTTGATGCCTCCATTAAGGTTTTGCTGCTTCCTCTTCTTGTTCCCACCTTTCTCCTAAAGTTCTCCTCATGTGAAAACATTCCTTTTTTAGACGATGCTAGACCTCAAATAACAAACATGAAATTGAAATTAGATAAACTATGGCGCAGCCAATGTGCAGGCACCTAAACCTTATTTTAATATCAACAGAGGTGCACAATTTTCTGGGAATTATAGTATATTTCGTTCTGTATTGTGAAGTGGGAAGTAAGTCATTAGATAAAATCCAGCATTCTAAGTTTTCACCTGCAACATTAAAACATTTGTATTATAATAATTTTCCTAATTTAGTAGATGGTATCATGAGCAAAAATGTCACTTCTTGAGCTTTTTTGCGCAAAGTATTAAACAGAAGCAGTGTAGCCATAATTTTAATACCCATGACAAAACTTTTAGCTAGAGGAGAAGATAGGCCTAACTGGCTGGGCCCTAAACTGTTTTTCTTGGTTTGTTGTCTAAAGTTATGCCAGAGAAACCGTGCAATTCAAAGTTCATGAAAATGAGAGAGGATAGAATTCCTAGCAATACTATCGGACTCATGCTAAAATGAACAATCAGACCACCATAAGACATAACCATATATGTGGGTGCTGGGCAAAATCTTGATAAGTTTGCAACATTTACTTCAGATAAGCATCCTAGATGGTGGGTGCTTATCCAAAGACTAGTCATTTTGTGGTCATCTACTTCTCTGGTGAGTTTCCTCTACAAGGGCTTAGCACACTCCTCCCCAGATCAAGGTTGTATTGCACACGGATGTTCAAAGTATTTTTTTTTAATCTCCATTGTAAATTGTCACTAGGGAACAATCTGCTTCCTTCTGCAGTTTAATATACCTGCCTAGTTTCCCCATAATCTATACAAACTAGTGTTTATTATGGGGCTGTAAAAGTCTGGAGCTAGGAGGATCACTCTTTCCATGTCAACCACTAACCTGCCAGTAAGGGAAGGAGATAGGGAGTGAATGTTTTGAATGTTACTTTATTGAACTGCATTCTGGGGCATAAGATGAGGGAAAACCACAATGTACCTTTAAAATTAAAAGCTTGTTGGGTTCAGGAGATTAGATACTTCACGGTGGATGCTTGGGAAGGAGGCCTGCCCTGCCATGAGGACCTGCCAGGGCTACTGCTGGATAGTAGGTGGTTGTCATGGGGTAGGATGATACCTTATACCTAAACTCCTAAGATAGATAAATAAGATAGGCCTTCATTCATGAAGGGTTTCAAGGGTGACAGGTTCTCCTAGAATAGGTGTCTGTTGGGTAGTTGCATAGAGACAGAGCACAGCATGTACGGGACAGAGGCTCCAAACACCAGAGAACCAGCAGTGCACTGCGAAAACTCATGAGAAGTGTAGAGTACAATGGATTTGGAAGACCAACAAAATGAGAGAGAAATGCCTGACTCTGTGCTGCTTTAGCTGGAAAGAGGGGAGAGAGAGAGAGACAAGGAAAAAAGATGTTTAAAAAATGTATGGGGTGGGGCAAGCTGAAAAAATAGGGAGACCGAAAGGAAAGACTGAGAGAAATGCATAAACACTAAAAGATGCACAAGAGTGGAGCGGGAAAGGCAAACTGCAAAACATCAAGGGAGTGTGAGGGCAGTGTTTCTCCATTACACTTCTAAATCCTATCTGAAGCCCTGAGTACTGTTCCTTTAAATAAAGTTGCCATGTATTTAATCAAACATGTTCCAGTGTTGAAAAAGATTTGGTTTGGATTAGGTTTGAATGATAGTGAAGGTTTGGGTTAATTTGTAGTTTAACCAAACTTATTCCTCTGTCCCTGCTACAGATGTGTCCTTATTCCGGTTTGTGAATTGCTGCTAAGTGAAAATGAGAGAGTATGCTAAATGTCGCTAAACCAACTGCAGTCTTTCAGCAAAGCAACACACCTGCAACTCCACGTTCCATTCCATGGATCTTTTCAGATCAGTGCCAGTATTTATTGCACTTCACCTGTGTGCAACCAGCTGCAGACAACTTGTAATCTAATAAACAAGCATTGTATATTCCCCAATGTATTTTCAAGCTACAGTTCACTGAGCATAGTCTCAGTTAAAGGCATTCACTTAAAAAATAAACGTTTGGTTCATGTTCTCTTTCCCTCTTTTCCCTAACACATTATTGAAAAGCATGCAAGTATTGACAATACATCTCAGGGAAATGACCACATTTCTGGGGACAGAACATAATTTCCATATTCTTTGTGAGGTGGTAAGTAACTGTTTCATCTCACTTTTAAAAATACACCACCACATCGCTCCCTTTACATATGGGTTTTCAGTAGAGCTTTACTGAATTTGCATAATTTGCCCAAACCCTGCAAACTAGTGAGTTATGTTACCCAGGAACTGTGACATCAAATTTTGTGTATAGTTTTTGAATTCTTGAAGTTGTGAAATCCAAGAAAAACTTGAGAATCCTGGAGAAACTCATGAGTCTTATGCTTTATTTTAGGAATTTATCCCTCGCACAAAGCTCAATGACCATCTCTTCTTATTCACCAAAAACATACTCTGCCAACATATCCAAGGAGCTCCTCCACAACCCACACGTTTAGTTGGTTATTAGAGGGAGGGGTAGAAGACATAAATATTTGTGTATGAAATATTTGCCTGCAGCCAACTAGTCTGCTCGCCACATACGTGTTAAGGGACCTGTGAGGCAAGTCATTTTCTCCCCACTCCCACTTCTAGTATATGCAGAGGAAAATATCTTCAGTGAGCACTTTGCTGCCATTTCATAAGGCCTTACCATATTCTAGGGCTGATTCATCATGGAATGCTCTGATTAGTAAATAGGGTTTCGGGGTTCCTTGTTATAATGGTCACTCGATTACTTAGTACTATTTGGTATATTCTGAGGTTCTCCACCCAATAGAGCAGTAGATGATCTTTACTGCAGAAGAAGTAGGCAAGCATTTTCTATATCCTCTTCAGTTGCATTGGAAATGAACTCGCCACCTGCTCTTCTGAAGATACATCCTATGGATGTGGTAAAGTGCAGGCATACAATGCCTGTGCACTAAAGACAAAACATGTGGGGTGCAGGTCATCTGGCTGCCCAAAAGTTCGTTGCAGGCCACTAATATACTCTGTACATCTCATCATCTAAAGAATACAAATGAGTCAATGGAATTAATGGTGGGATGTTGGGAGAGAAAGTGGGTTGTGATGGTGCCATGGTTCGTGGGTCCTATGCTGCTCCTGCAGAGCTGACAAGGTTGTGTGATCCCAAGAAACAAGTTAGTTTAATTTTAGATTTAAGTTCACTGAATTTCCCTGTGAGTTTAGCATTGGAATGTGGGTTTGGTTTTAGTAGTACATTTATAATATTCGCAGCCATATATTTCCAAAGGGCCGTTTCACATAAGCTGAAGCCAATAATAAAAGAAAAAAATACTGTTATTAGAGAACTTTCACTGCTGTTTTTTTTTAAAGATAGCTGTAGTTTGAGTGTCACTTAATACACACCCCAGCATCTCATTTTATTAACCATGTATATAAGGCCTATGTATGAGTAATAAACACAAAAAAGTGTCAACTTTTTATAGGAAATAATAAAAAGCTGAACAGAGACTATATAATAATATTTGAATGTAAGTAAAGTACTCATTTCTTCTGCATACCTGTATTTTTGTTTCTGCATGGTAGAAATTTATAATTATCATTGTTCTATGGCAAAAAGAACTAGCTAATCTATGGCCAAATGTTGCTAACTTTACTAAGCCAAGTAGCCGAACTAAAGTCAACTGGACTTTTCTGATGTGAGCAGAAATTGTCCCTAACGGTACACGGTTGAAGGAGATCACATTGAGACACTGATACTTGTTACGTATTGATGAGTCTGACAGGACCATCAATCTTCCATGAAATGCTTAACATAAAATGAAGATTTGTACCCAATGCTGCTTTTTCTTGTCATTAATCTTCCTTTTGGTGTTCTCTTATTTTTCATAATGAAATATCCTACTGTGCTGAAGGAGGCTGTTGGCTCTTTTTAAACATTAAAGGTTAATCTGTCAAATCAGATTTCTTTGCTTATTTCTGATGATGATCTGGAAGATAACTTAGAAGTGGTAAAATAAAACTCAGAAAGCTTACCCTGATATTTGATTCAGATTTTTGTAACATGGGGTTTATAATATTAATCTATTAGCAAGTTTGGAATTTTTTTAGTGTAAACATGGATTTAAAAAAATCAGGCTACAGCCTTCCATTTTTTGATTTAGCACATTGCAGATCTGAAAATTCCTTTTGTTGTATTGGTATTGACTGACTCTTGGTAGGAGCTTGAGCCAAATTAGACAGATACACACCATTAATATCTACACAGGGATTATAAATCTGGTATGTTGCCAGTATTCTTGTGATTTTTATACAGACATAATCAGTAATATCACAAGTATAAAATTATTTCTAAATAATGTTACTAGATTTGTATTTATGCAGAAATTTAGAGACAAAATGTTTGGAAATTCTTTTTTAATATATGTTACCCAGGTAGGTACTTACATACTGTAATCAAATCACCCCTTAACTTTCTCTTCGGCTTTGTCTACACTAGCACTTTTGTTGGTAAAACTTTTGTTGGTCAGGGGTGTGAAAAAATACCCCGACTGACATAAGTTTCACTGAAAAAAGTGCCAGTGTGGATAGCGCTACGTCAGCAGGAGGTGCTCTCCCACTGACATAGCTACTGCCTCTCATTGGGGGTGGTTTATTTATGCTGGCAGGAGAGTTCTGTCCCTCTGGCATAGAACAGCTACACTGGAGACCTTACAGCAGCGCAGCTACAGTGGTACAGCTGTGCCGCTTTAAGGTCTGTCATGCAGACATGGACTCAAGGAACTCAGTCTATTTAGTTTAACTTAGGCTAGCATTATAAAGCAGATTTTCTAATATTTTAATCATTTTCATGACTCTTCTCTGAACCCTCTCCAGTGTATCAACATCCTTGACTTGTGAGCACCAGATCTGTAAAAAGGATTTTACCCTTTGAATACACACATTCCTTACTGTGAATTAGGAGCTCACTTTGAAATTTTATATTCATTTTTTTAAAAGATATTGTTTGTTGTCATTTTCTATATCCTTCTGTGATGAGAGTAATGAAGAAATATGGCAGCTTAATATCTCTACATTCTAGTTGTTGTTTCCTGAATGAAGACTCTATAGCTCAGTTGGTTAAGCTTCTGCTTTTTATTTTACATGTGTTTTATTTTTATAGACAGAGTCATTGTCACATTTTTAAAGCCAAAAAAAAATTGCAAACAATTTAACTTTTGAAGAAAAATCCAGAAACAAAAAAATGCAATGAGAAACGTTTAAAGTAATACAATAATAATTCTTGCTGAGGTTAGACTGCAGAGAAGTAAATATACAAGTCTATTGCTTTATGCTTTTGGCTCTCGTTCTTTCTTTAATTTTAGCACAGGCAAAATATGAATGCTAGCTTCAAATGTAATGTTAAAAAAAAGTTCATTTGCATTTTTAAAAAAGCCAGTTAAAGAACAGCTTAGCCATAGAAGTAAAGATGTGCTATTATTGAAGAAAGTTAGAATTAAGTGGTTAAATGGTCAAATAAAACACTGGAGCTAACTTGGCTGCCCTCTCCCCAGTTCAGACTTTCCATGTATACATTTATAATTCATAGAGGGAGAAAAAAGTAAAAAAAAAAAAAAAAAAAAAAAAAAAAAGAGAGAGAGAATAGCGTCACCATTATTTATACATCTCCTGTCTACCTAGGCGTTAAGGGTGGGATTTTTTGAAAGCTTTCAGTGTTTCTCATTGACTTCAGTAGGAGCAGAAATAGGCCAACTCTGAGATTTTTGAAATTCTCAGCCCAAATGCTTCCACTAATCAAAATCTAGCATTTTAAAAAAAGAAAGTAGGTTAGTCCCTTATCCTGAAAACACATGTTCACGTACTTAATTATCTGCAGTAATTATATTAAATTCAATGGAATGTCTCACATGCAGAAAGTTAAATCACATGCATATGTGTTTGCATTATTGGGACCGTATGATTCTATTTATTGCATATATATACCTGTACTGTTCTTTTCTAACTTGTTGGGTATTATATGTGAAATATTTTGAAACAGGTTGTGCCTCAGACACATGCTAAGCATGATGATCTACCTTAATGTGATTGTCAGCAAGGATGTGTGTGGGAGTAGCATACATCAAAGAAATGACTTTGATGCTTAATAAATTGGAAAGACTATGCAATATGAAAATTAGTGCAAACTGCCAACTGATTTTTTTCAATGTCTGTTCCATATTTTAACATTCTCCCAACTCCATTCGGGAACTCAAACATCTAAAGAGGGGTTCTTATCAAAATTCTGTATCATAAACGATCTCTCCTGGAAATTTAGGTAATACTACTTTATTACTCAAGACTGTTGAGGAGGGCCGGCTCCAGCTTTTTTGCCAGCCCAAGCGGTGAAGTGGGGAAAAAAAAAAGATAAAGCCACGATCGGCGGCAGTTCGGCGGCAGCTCTATTGCACCGCTTTATTCTTCGGTGGCGGGTACTTTGCTCCGAGAGTGACCGATAGACCTGCTGCCGAATTGCCGCCGAAGACCCGGACGTGCCGCCCCTTTCCATTGGCTGCCCCAAGCATCTCCTTCCTTTGCTGGTGCGTGACCCTCCTGTTGAGTCCAAAGCAGACTATGACAAGTGTCATCAGATGCTACCGCTGTGGTGCTCTGCTCAGTTCAATGTTGATAACAGTTGGCTGTGTGTGTGTTCCCTCTGTGTGCTGCCCTGGCACTGCAGATCGCTGGCACAGCAGACCCTGAGAGAACCCCCAATGACCACAAAATCTAATAAGGTACGAAGGCACCCGGCCAGGTTTATTGTCAAATGAAGCACAGTAATAATTCCCCACAGACTCTACAGGACATACTAAGAATATGTTCCCCCTGTCAATGTACTGGATCAGTCAGTGGCAGGACTCTCCACTGTCCCCTAGGCCACACAAAGACGTCCACTCAGGCATACAGTCTTATACACAGGTACAAACAGGTTTCACATCATTGAACGCACTGAGGTACAGCCCCTCTATGCATTACGGTGTTGCCTTTCTCATGGTGCCGATTGCTTTGAACAAATAAGTCTATCTATCATATTGTCTATTCATTGCATTGTTCTTTTATATTGTTTATCCATCATATTATATTATTCTTTTATACTGTCTTTAGACTGGGTCTGCCTGTTCCTTGTTATCTGTGTGGGTGCCGTCCTGGCATAGTTCATCTTATTAGTACTTACATGTGTATACGCTTTTGCCAACTTCTATGAGCAGGGCCTGCCTCTGGCTCACAGCCTAACTTTGCTTTATGTTATCAATGTCTTGACCATTACTTCAGTTCAGTCCTTATGCCTCATACCAGGCCACTGATACCAAGAGTTTATGTCTCAGGGTCTCATCTTACTACGACAAGTTACAAAGGGATCTCACAAAACTGGGTGATGGGGCACCAAAATAGCAGATGAAATTCAATGTTGATAAATTGAAAATAATGCATATTGGGTAATATAATCCCAGCTATACATACAAGATGATGGAGTCTAAATTAGCTTGTACAATTCAAGAAAGAGATCTTGGAGTCATTGTGGATAGTTCTGTGAAAACATCTGCTCAATGTGCAGCAGCAGTCAGAAAAGCTAACAGAATGATAGGAACCGTTAGGAAAGAGATAAGACAGTAAATATGATAATACCACTATATAAATCCATGGTACATTCTCACTGGGCAAACAGCATGCAATTGATATTTCCCCATCTCAAAAAAAGACACATTAGAATTTGAAAAAATACAGAGATGGGCAACAAAACACTTATGGGTATGGAACAGCTTCCTTATTAGGAGAGATTAAAAAGACTAGGACTGTTAAGAGATTATTAAGGGGGGATATGATAGAGATCTATAAAAGGTGAGGAGATTGTGAATAAGGAAGTGTTATTTACCCCTTCACATAACACACAAACCAGGTCACCCAATGAAATTAATGGGCAGCGGGTTTAAAACAAGCATGAGGAAGTACTTCTTCACATAATACACAGTCAATCTGTGGAACTTGTTGTCAGGGGATATTGTGAAATCCAAAAGTATAATTAGGTTCAAAAAAGAATTAGATAAGTTTGTGAAGGATAGGTCCATTACACCAGGGATGCAACCCCATGTTCTAGCTATCCATAAACCTCTGACTGCAAGAAGCTGGGACTGGATGACAAGATGGATGGCTCAATACAATGCCCTCTTCTGTTTTCTCCATCTGAAGCATCTGTCATCAACCACTGCTGGAAGTCAGGTTACTGGGCTAGATGAACCAATGGTCTGACCCAGTGGGGCCATTCTCATGTTCATTGCCAGAATAATGTCCTTTATATGAAGTACCTTTTATGCAACTACCCATAAACTCTAATTTTTGAAAATGTATTATTCAGTTTTAAAACATATAGTCAGTGAGTTTATCCCAATATTATATATTCCAATGTAGAAGGGACCATTGTGATGATCTAGTCTGACTTCCTGTAAAGGCCATAGAATTTCTCCCAAAATAATTCCTAAAGAATATATTGTACAAAAACATGCAATCTTGGTTTAAAAATTGCCAGTGGTTGAAAATCCACCATGACACTTGGTGAAGTTGTTCTAATGATTAATTACTCCAGTGTTAAAAATTAGACCTTTATTTCTGGTCTGAATTTGTCTATATTCAACTTCCAGCCATTGTATCATGTTATACCTTTCTATAACTTCTTCGTCCAGTTTGTTGGCTTTATATCACAGAAAGAAAGTGTTTTTTTATTGAATGATCCTTGGTCAAACATTCCTATAAGGGTAAATTCTGCCCTCAGATAAGCATTGAACAATATTGTAACATTACTCCTGTTCTGATCCTTTGAGAATAAGTTGTGTTAAAATTCCTTTGACTTTAAGCAAAGTTGGATTCTAATGTGGTTGTAAAGGAAATGTATCTAATGGTCCTTTTATATGAAGGTGAAGGGACACTTAAAGCTAGATCATGCATAGGTACAGGTTAGATTTGTTAGTGCAATGCTGACCCACTGGTAAGATTTCTGTGTTGAGCTGATTGGAAATTTTCTAATTTTCCCCTCAGAAAATACAGATTCACCGATATAAAATTGTTTTGTGGGAACATATCTAGTTTGATCAGTGTTCCAACAAACGTTGACAGGTTTCCATCAGCTCCCTGCCTAGTTTTCTACTAGCTCACTTGTCTGGCTCTTCAGCAGCCAACATTCAGATTGCTATGGTCAGGGGTCCCAGGAATTGCAGGCTTCCTGCTACAAAGTCAGAACACTGGAAGTCCTGAGAGCCCTGGATAGAAATCCCAGTTCTGTGGCACGGGACCCTGAGAGCCCCAGCTTGAGCCAGAAGCCTCAGAGCTTGGGCTCCCAGGGGGCATTTTGTTACACTTTGATTATTCTGGAAGAAAAAAAGTTTGAGATAATTTCCTTTCCTTGGGAAATTACACAATTTCTACCTTTCTGTTCTGAAATTGAATAATATTTTCCCCAAAATTTCAGCATTTCCCGCAAAAAGGAAATTCTGACTTTCTGACTTGCTAGTATTTTCTGAATCCTGGATAATTCACTAACTAGCATGATAAAGTAAACTCAGAGAATCAGGCACTGGGGGTTAGCAGGGCCAGCAAAGACAATGTTCCCAGCACATGTTTTGAAGCATGGAGCAACTAGTTACAGAGTTATAGTTTTGAGGAGAACTGTTAGAACTTATGCTGTGACTGGCCCACATGATAGCTTCTGCTTTCATTTTCTTCTGAGGTCAGTTCTTCTGCACACTTGGACAAAGTAATACTATAAGTTGGGAGAAAAAACCCTGCTGTAATGAAAATAGACTATTCACATGCACACGTTCAACTTTGAGCCACTGTGCCCCATCTCTGTCCACCGACATGCTCACTTCAATACAAATGTGATCGTTACTTGCATTGCTGAATTCTGTGCACATTTCACTGGACTGTGTGGAAAACGATGTGTGCAGTAGTTGAGCAAATACTGTATTATAAGCAAGAACACAGTCTCTCCATGACAGAGTTCAGTAACTTGGAGGAGAGAGTCTTCAATTAACAAAAAAGCAGACTAACCAAAAGGCAAAAAGAAACTTTCTTACCATTGGATGAGCCCAGGTAATTGGAAATGGGCAAAGACCCAATGAATTTCTCTAGTCTTCTTGACTGCAAGGTGAAGGGGTTTGCATCAAGTAGATGTAACAGCATGTCATAAACAGATAGTTAAGGGTTAATAGAACAGGAGTACTTCATGTCTCTTTTGCCTGTAAAGGGTTAACAAGTTCAGTGAGCCTGGCTGTCACCTGACCAGAGGACCAATCAGGGGACAGGATACTTTCAAATGTTGAGGGAGGGAAGTTTTGGCGTGTGCTGTTAGTTTTTGGTTGTTGTTCTGTCTGGGTTCTGAGAGTGAGGTTGTTCTGTCAGGTTTCTCTCCAATCTCTCTGATACAGTCTCTTATATGTCCAGAATAGTAAGTACTAGGTAGAAAAAGCGAGTTAGGCTTATGTTTGTTTTCTTTATTTGCAAATGTGTATTTGGCTGGAAGGAGTTCAAATCTGTATTTTGCTGAAAGGATTTTAATTTGTACTTGTATACTTACGCTGGGAGGGTATTCCCAGTGTCTATAGCTGAAAGACCCTGTACCTATTCCATTTTAAATTTACAAGATAATTTTTACCGTTTTTTCTTTCTTTAATTAAAAGCTTTTCTTGTTTAAGAACCTGATTGTTTTTTTTTTCTGGTGTGAGACCCCAGGGGACGGGGTCTGGATTCACCAGGGAATTGGTGAGGAGAAGGGATGGAAGGGGGAGAGAAAAGTTAATTTCTCTCGGTGTTAGGATTACTTTCTCAGGGAAAGTCTGGGAGGGGGAGAGAGAGGGAGGGGAGAAGGTGAATTTTCCTCTCTGTTTTAAGATTCAAGGAGTTTGAATCACAGTGATCTTCCAGGATAACCCAGGGAGGGGAAGCCTGGGAGAGGCAACATTAAGGGGAAGGGTTTACTTTCCTTGTGTTAAGATCCAGAGGGTCTGGGTCTTGGGGGTCCCCGGGCAAGGTTTTTGGGGGACCAAAGTGTACCAGGCACTGGAATTCCTGGTTGGTGGCAGCGCTACAAGTACTAAGCTGGTAATTGAGCTTAGAGGAATTCATGCTGGTACCCCATCTTTTGGACGCTAAGGTTCAGAGTGGGGAATTATACCATGACACAGCATATAAGAGGAAACATTGCTTCTTCTCAAATAATTTTTGTGCATTTAAATGGTAGAGGTGTTTTTAACAATGTACTGAGGAGATCAGTGGGAACGTAATCTTAACTCAGCTTAGGTCCTCCAGAAAGAGGAGAAGTGAATGGGTCTGAAGAAGTCTGGTGCAAGTTCAAAACAAATGAGAGCCAATATATTCCTCTGTCATCCAGGCAAACTGACTGGTGAGGTTCAGATCCTGACTTGAAGGAGTCCTTGAATTCTACCAATGGATTTTTTTTGTAAGTTTCAAGTCTAATCTTAGTGTTTCACATAACAAGGCTTTCCAACAGAATGAACAAATACACTAGATAGGTTTTAATAATACAATTTTCTAAATATGCAGGATCTCCTATCCTTGTAAATCAGGAATAACTGTACTGAAGTCAATGACATTACACCAGTGTAAAACCAGTGTGAGAGTAGAATCAAACCCTCTAATTTTAGTTCGTGCTTATTGTATTTATGATTTATGACTTTACAACATATATTCAATGCTCAAATGATTATTTACTGACTGCATTATATGTATCTTGGTGACTTTTTAATCAAGCATTTTTAGCAGAGGAGAAAGGTTGTCAGCACAGCCCCAGAGTCCAGAGAAATATTGGTTTCGCTCTATAAGAAGCCATAGAGCTTGTACCACTAGAGTGTGGGCATGAGTGTGTATGCAGACTACCTCAAGGGTGAGCATTAGAGCTGGTCAGAATGTTGCTATCAGAATATGATGTGTCACTGAGACCTAGTGATTTCCACAACACTTTAATCAGGAAGACATGAGGAGAGCCTGGGTGACTCTCATCCTACAGCTGGGATATTGGCCAGGGATATTGGTCTGGGATATTGGAGACTTAAATTCAAATCCCTAGTCTGCCTGGTTTTTAGTGATCTGGGATGAGCAATTCTCCCCTCAGAATGAGACAGAGCAAGGATTTGTACCAATATCTTCCACAGACCAGTGCCCCAAACACAAGGCCACAGACATACCCTCTCCCCTCTGACACAATTCTGTTTGTGGAAAAGGTTTAGCTTTGGTTTGAACAAAAATGAATTTCAAAACCTGGAAAGTTTCTGTGAGATGGAATTGTCTTTCTCTGCTCAGTTCTAGTGACCATTGAATGGACCCAGCATTAAGGCATCCAGGAGAGAAGTTGGAGAGAAGCTACTCTCCAATAATACAAAGTGTCACTGGTTTAAGAAAAAAAACAACCTCAACCATGTTAGTTTTTGGAACAGACTTTTTTTCTGCATGCACATTTCAAACACGTTATCCTAGCAAGGTGGCAGACACTCCCAACACTTGCTTGAAGCTGATCAACAGTGTGCTTTTGTAAACATGAATGCCTGCTTACAGGGAGTCTTGCTGGCTGTTTAACCTGCAGATTTCTCAAAGGTCTGAGCAATAGAAAAATCTTTGACTAATGGAGCACTGGGGCTACAAACATTGGAAAGGGAGTAGAAGAAATGTGGCAGTGATAAAACCTTGTCTAAACAATATTGTAAAAGAAATATATATTTCCAAACAAGCAGTCCAGAGCCAGTAATTTCAGTTAGAAACACTAGTGTCCTACATAATGAATCTGAGGAAATTCTGAAGGGGCCTGGACTGTCCGTGTTAAATAGAAAGGCTTGGGAAAGGAATAATTGTGTGGTGTGGTAGATTGGGGAAAAGACAATAATTGTCAACACAAATTACCATCATGATGGGAACCCAAGGTTTATTGACATCTAAATTGTGTGGATCAGTGAAGCTCTTTGAAGTTTCACTGCATATTTCATGGAAAAGAGCCTACATTTTTAAATAATTTATTTTTTAAATGAAAAATACTAAGGAACACATTTCCAGTTTCACATCTGAAAAATATTAAAAAGTTCTCTTTAAAAAAAATAATCATTGCTTGTACTGTATAGTTTAGTAAAATTTGCAAATCGAGAAAGGATGATTTCACTAAATGTGATACCTTGAAGGGATAGTCTGAATATTAAATAAAGCTGCCTGAAAATACTTTCTGAGATGCCCTTGCATGAAAGAATTAAAATGCTGTATAAAAATATAGTTGAAAAGTACATACAAATTACCCCGAACGACTCCCAAACCATATTATTTTTTGATATGCAAAATACTTTGGCAAATTTATTTTAGCTAATTATCTCTTCATTTTGTCGTATTCTTGCAAGCACATTTTTACCAATACACATTTTAATATTGTGAAACATATTTTATGGAATGTAACAATGGTTAAGCATTTCACACTCCTTTTTCTTTACTATAAAGGAAGTCAGAGTAAGGGCCACACTGCCTGGAATGAAAACTATAATAAATCACCAGTGTTTTAAGTTTCTGATTGAGACTAACAAAGCAGCAAGAGGTCAATTAATTATCCACTTGACACTGTGCTGGCAAAAAAGAAGGGAAAAAACACACAGAGGTACCTAAAGGGGTGAGAACAGGAGAAAAAGCCTAGGCAAAATGTAGCTTAGGGAGGAATGGCTTAGTTCTGCCTTAAATCTTGCAAGCTGAGCAGCAGAAGTGCAAATAAAGAACTTTGAAGTGTCAGGTGATTTATTAACAGTGACCAGTGCATGAAACCTGGAGGCCTTTTTTTAAAATGAGAGATCTTCTGTCTGGAAGGTGTCAGGTTTCTATTAAGTGGCTAATAGGTTTTCATAAATTTTTATATAAAAAATAGCTGTTCTGTGATAGGAGAGCAGTTGTAGGACACAAAATTACTGATTTTTCTCTGTGTTTTGAGTGAAAAGCAATGGTCTTTTTTTTCAACATCATTGTTTTGCATCATTGTCAGAACTAGCTGTAAATACATAAGAGTTAGTGGATAGACTGTGTGGCAAGATGTAGCCTTCTGGCTGTGTCATTCTCTCCTCTCAAAGGAAGTATTTTTAAATGGGCAATCCGAGTAAGAGTGTCTCAAGAGAAATGTGAGAGGAATCTTATTGATGAGAGCACGTAACCCTATTCATAAGGAAATTTATGTGCATACACATTGTGCTTAACTCACATTGCAGGCATTAGGAACCTCCTAACGTGCATGGTGGATGGGAATGGGCAGGTTGTTCTTCCTTTTAAGTCTGGCCAAATATATTTTCTTTCCTTACCCCTTCTTCAGCCACTTTCCTGCTTTGGAGTGTCTAATGGCACTAGATTCATGCAGTTCCACTACATGGGAGTCCGTAGACCTGTGATCATACCTCCTCTATCTAATCTAAGATTTATCCATAGGCATGGGATCTGAGGACTAGATTAAGTTCCTTATCACCAACCAGGTGCCTAAGTCCAAAACTTAGTGGCCATTGACATTCACAAAGCTGACTGCTCAGCTGCTGCTTATCCCTAACCACAGTCAAGTCCATGTCTTCTCACTCCAGACCCTGCAGAAACTCCTTTGTGGTGCAGGTTGTCCAGCGTGGAGCATATTCATGCACGCCTTCCTCTGCCACCTCTGAGGGCTCTGATATGACCGGCATAATTTTTATCTCCATCTGAGGGGTCTTCCTTGAGACATCTCTGAGCTGCTGGTCTTCTACCAGGACCCAGGGCCGGCTCCAGGCCCCAGCGCGAGAAGCGCGTGCTTGGGGCGGCATGCTGTGGGGGGCTCTCTGCCGATTGCTGGGAGGGCAGCAGGTGGCTCCAGTGGACCTCCCGCAGGCGTGCCTGCAGAGGGTCCGCTGGTCCTGCGGCTCCGGTGGAGCATCCGCAGGCACGCCTGCGGGAGGTCCACTGGAGCCGCGGGACCAGCAGACTCTCCTCAGGAATGCCTGCGGGAGGTCCACTGGAGCCATGGGACCGGCGAGCGGCAGAGCGCCCACCGCAGTGTGCCGCCATGCTTGGGGCGGCGAAATGGCTAGAGCCGGCCCTGCCAGGACCTTCTCCGGTTTTGGTGATTAGGTCCATGGAGGTCACTGAGGAGGCAGATCTCCTATATACAGGGTTTACAGTTTTGTTCAATGGCTCTCGGCACCCTCATATAAAAATTGTTCCATTACCCTGATCACGCATCCAGACAGAGTTCCTCTGGGCCACGTGCGCTTGCACCCGCCCCCCTCCATAATTCAATAGGTGCCACTTAACTCTGTAGGTGCCTTAAATCCCTAGGCTTCTATGTTGCCACTGGTGAAGTTCCCTGTGTGCCTCAATTTCTGCTGCTGGGCATGTGCACAGCCACCTAAGTCCTGACGCTGCTGTGCAACTTGCACCTACCTCATGTGTAAGCCCCAGCAGAATTCACAAACTAAGCAGTTCTCTACCAATCTCACCTGCAGGGCCTGATGTGGTGGGTGTGCTCAAAGGCCACTAAGAGCATGTCCACCAGATTGGGCCATAAACTAAACAAGAGGTTGGGGTGCTACTGCCCTATCTATGCCTCTAACTACTGGTTAGAGCATTATGCTGGGATGTAGAAGATACAGGTTCAAATCTCCACTCTACCTGATATAGCACAAGCACTTGCATGTAAGTCTCCCATCCCCCAGGTGAGTTCCCCTAACCACTGGGCTGTGGAAACATTTTCAGGCTCCGTGTGGCCAGATGAATGTTTAAGTACTTTATACAAAGTGGAACAGCTTAAAAGGAAGAAAATGAGAGCACTTCATCTCAGACTACCCAGTAGCTTTGTGGTTAGGTACTCTGACCATGGGTGTTTAGATATAAGGGGGTGGTCGCACCACCCTCTCCATTTTTCATGAGATAAGGGTTAACCTGGCTTAGGCATCTAACTCCAGGAGACGGTTAACGGCTGTGAATTGAGTGGAGATACGCATCTACTTCCCTTCAAAGGGCAGAGGGCTTAGGCCACACCTGACTCACTGACATTTCCCACTGGCTAACTTGGAGTTGCTCCCTGCTCATATTGCTGGTTTTTGTGAATCTCTTTTTCAGGAGCCTATCTCCCCATGCATTATAGGGGGAGTGCCTAATTCAGGGCTGTGGATTCCACTAAGCGGCAGGCTGCCTACAAATTAGTTACTGTAATGCCTATGTTCCCCTTGTGAATCAAGTTCTGAGCATCTTTTGCCTCTGAGGATGCTTGAAGGGCAATGAGTGTATCCCATCCGACTCACCATGGGCCAGGCACAGTTTGTTCCAGCACTGTTATGGGTACATGTTTGCAGTGTACTATATCTTTATAAACTATTAGCACAGGGTTCTTTTTACCAGAGAGTACTACGTAGAACTAGAGAAAGTATTTGCATTTGCTCATAGCTCTGCAAAATGAACACACATACTTTGTTGGTGGGAAGCAGCGCGGACCAAGGGATGTGCTGGCCGCAGCTTCCTGCCGCCCCTATTGGCCTACCGCAGCAAACCGCGGCTAGTGGGAGCTGTGATTGGCTGAACCTGCGGACACAGCAGGTAAAGAAACTGGCCCAGCCTGTCAGTGTGCTTACACCTGTCAGGGTGAGCTGCGTGCCAGAGGTTGCTGACCCCTGATGTAGATGCTTATTGGCCTGCAGATTTCTAATTGACTCAGGCCAAATGCTTTTTTTTTAAACATAAATATTTTTACATTAATAAATAATTCCACCAAGTCTTGACCTTCATTATAAGCCTTACTAATAAATATCATAATAATAAAGAAAATAATCGGTACTCTGTTTCATTTTAATCAGACAGTGGCTGACGAATTATTGTAATGGAATCAAGCTGGTATTGTACTTAATCTCTCAAGGTGCTCATTTCCTTTCATATCTTTTCAAACTCATTGGTTAAATCCCATATGCCAGAAAAAATAATCATATTCCTCTATGTAATTAAAACTTTCCAGACACTGTTTGGTTGTATAAAGAATAGGAATAGACTGAGTAAGGCACATGCCCCACATGCTGTTCAGATCACTTTCTTTTTGGTCCTAAATCAATTTTGTTGAAATATTACAACGTTTAAGAAAAGCTGCAGCCTGTTTCATTTCAGTAAATGCTCTTCTAATCGGTCTAAAAGAAAAAAAACTTGTGATATAGACTCATAGACTTTAAGGTCAGAAGTGACCATTATGATCATCTAGTCTGACCTCCTGCACAGTGCAGGCCACAGAATCTCACCCATCCACTTCTATAACAAACCCCTAACCTGTGTCTGAGTTATTGAAGTCCTCAAATTGTGGTTTGAAGACCTCAAACTGCAGAGAATCCTCCAGCAAGTGACCCTTGACCCATGCCCCATGCTGCAGAGAAAGGCGAAAAACCTCCAGGGCCTCTGCCAATCTGCCCTGGAGGAAAATTCCTTCCTGACCCCAGATATGGCGATCAGTTAAATCCTGAGGATGTGGGCAAGACTCACCAGCCAGCACCCTGGAAAGAATTCTCTGTAGTAACTCAGATCCCAACCCATCTAACATCCCATCACAGATCACTGGGCATACTTGCCTGTTGATAATCAAAGATCAATTGCTAAATTAATTGCCAAAATTAGGCTATCCCATCATACCATTTCCTCCATAAACTTATCAAGCTTAGTCTTAAAGCCAGATATGTCTTTTGCCCCCACTACTCCCCTTGGCTGTTCCAGAACTTCACTCCTCTAATGGTTAGAAACTTTCATCTAATTTCAAGTCTAAACTTCCTAGTGTCCAGTTTATATCCATTTGTTCTTGTGTCCACATTGGTACTGAGCTTATATAGGATGGCTGCAAGATACTGTCAAAATTCCTGTTATCAGAGTTATTGTGTAATGTCACATTCATGTTATTTACATCTTTATTTTCCTGGAAAAGTCAACACACCTTTTTTGATAGCAGTGTTTAAAAAAATCCTTAAAATAATAGAGCATTGAGATATGAAATGGATTGTTATATTAATCAACCCAAATCTGCACTTGCTGTCTGAAATATCCGATGCAAATGATTTCATCATCACTTCCATGGACGTTATCACATATATGTTAAAAAGATGAGAGCTCCAAGTTTTAACAATACGACCTTTATAATACTGCAGATGACTGAGGTCAGTACTATGAGGAATGAGTTTCCTGCAACATCCACTGACGTCACTGAGACTTGAGGGCACTCAGTAACTCCCAGTAGATGTTCAGCATCTCAAAGATCAGGCCTTGTTGCTCTATGGAGTCCCCTCATAACCTCTGACAATAATATACTACACATTACATGTGCTCAGCAACTACCAAACTATGAGGTTCTCTTCAGCCCTTTTTAATTATGTGAACATTTATATCCTAGCTAAAGATAATCAGAGTCCATTTAGTAATTGAGTGAGTACATCAGGTTTGAGTTATGTTGTCAATGGTCCATGAGTTGGTCCTATTGAAGTCACTGTGGAAGTCTCTGAGAGTTTTGCCATTGGCTTCAATGGGACTAGGATTTGCTCCTACGTATGCAGTTATATCTAATGTAGGATGTACAGGTTAAAATCAAATGTTTCTGTGTATGTGATAACCGGGCCTTCCACACCTTGAAAATTGTTTTTTGTTTGACATCGAAAAAAGAGAGTTATTCATAGATAGCTCAATGGTTAATATATGTAGAAAGTTAGAAGGCAAATGCACTTATTCTACTTCACAGTAATATTCACAGGAATAGAATAAAATAAATGGTTGTTCTGGCTTAGGTCTCAAGTGTATCAGATAGTCAGTAATTCCCTGTGGGTGTTATAGAAGCCAGAGGCGTGGATTGTTCTGTAATAGTTTTGGCAAAGATGACTGGGTAAGGTTAAATACATTCATAGAATCATAGACTCATAGACTCTAGGATGGGAAGGGACCTCTAGAGGTCATTGAGTCCAGTCCCCTGCCCTCATGGCAGGACCAAATACTGTCTAGACCATCCGTAATAGACATTTATCTAACCTACTCTTAAATATCTCCAGAGATGGAGATTCCACAACTTCCCTAAGCAATCTATTCCAGTGTTTAACTACCCTGACAGTTAGGAACTTTTTCCTAATGTCCAACCTAAATCTCCCTTGCTGCAGTTTACGCCCATTGCTTCTTGTTCTATCATTGGAGGCTAAGGTGAACAAGTTTTCTCCCTCCTCCTGATGACACCCTTTTAGATACCTGAAAATTGCTATCATGTCCCCTCTCAGTCTTCTCTTTTCCAAACTAAACAAACCCAATTGTTTCAGCCTTCCTTCATAGGTCATGTTCTCAAGACCTTTAATCATTCTTGTTGCTCTTCTCTGGACCCTCTCCAATTTCTCCACATCTTTCTTGAAATGCGGTGCCCAGAACTGGACACAATACTCCAGTTGAGGCCTAACCAGTGCAGAGTAAAGCGGAAGAATGACTTCTTGTGTCTTGTTTACAACACACCTGTTAATGCATCCCAGAATCATGTTTGCTTTTTTTGCAACAGTATCACACTGTTGACTCATATTAAGCTTGTGGTCTACTATGATCCCTAGATCTCTTTCTGCCATACTCCTTCCTAGACAGTCTCTTCCCATTCTGTATGTGTGAAACTGATTGTTCCTTCCTAAGTGGAGCACTTTGCATTTATCTTTATTGAACTTCATCCTGTTTACCTCAGACCATTTCTCCAATTTGTCCAGATCATTTTGAATTTTGACCCTGTCCTCCCAAAGCAGTTGCAATCCCTCCCAGTTTGGTATCGTCCGCAAACTTAATAAGCGTACTTTCTATGCCAACATCTAAATCGTTGATGAAGATATTGAACAGAACCGGTCCCAAAACAGACCCCTGCGGAACCCCACTTGTTATACCTTTCCAGCAGGATTGGGAGCCATTAACAACTACTCTCTGAGTACGGTTATCCAGCCAGTTATGCACCCATCTTATAGTAGCCCCATCTAAATTGTACTTTCCTAGTTTATCTATAAGAATATCATGCGAGACTGTATCAAATGCCTTACTAAAGTCTAGATATATCACATCCACCGCTTCTCCCTTATCCACAAGGCTCGTTATCCTATCAAAGAACGCTATCAGATTAGTTTGACATGATTTGTTCTTTACAAATCCATGCTGGCTATTCCCTATCACCTTACCACCTTCCAAGTGTTTGCAGATGATTTCTTTGATTACCTGCTCCATTATCTTCCCTGGCACAGAAGTTAAACTAACTGGTCTGTAGTTTCCTGGGTTGTTTTTATTTCCCTTTTTATAGATGGGCACTATATTTGCCCCCTTCCAGTCTTCTGGAATCTCCCCCGTCTCCCATGATTTCCCAAAGATAATAGCTAGAGGCTCAGATACCTCTTCTATTAACTCCTTGAGTATTCTAGGATGCATTTCATCAGGCCCTGGTGACTTGCAGGCATCTAACTTTTCTAAGTGATTTTTTACTTGCTCTTTCCTTATTTTCTCTTCTAAACCTACCCTCTTCCCGTAAGCATTCACTATACTAGACATTCCTTCAGACATCTCAGTGAAGACTGAAACAAAGAAGTCATTAAGCATCTCTGCCATTTCCAAGTCTCCCGTTACTGTTTTCCCCTCCTCACTGAGCAGTGGGCCTACCCTGTCCTTAGTCTTCCTCTTGCTTCTAATGTATTGATAAAAAGTCTTCTTGTTTCCCTTTATTCCCATAGCTAGTTTGAGTTCATTTTGTGCCTTTGCTTTTCTAATCTTGCCTCTGCATTCCTGTGTTATTTGCCTATATTCATCCTTCGTGATCTGACCTAGTTTCCATTTTTTATATGACGCCTTTTTATTTTGTAGGTCACGCAAGATCTCAAGGGTAAGCCCAGGTGGTCTTTTGCCACATTTTCTATCTTTCCTAACCATCGGAATAACTTGCTTTTGGGCCCTTAATAGTGTCCCTTTGAAAAACTGCCAACTTTCCTCAGTTGTTTTTCCCCTCAGTCTTAATTCCCATGGGACCTTACCTATCAGCTCTCTGAGCTTACCAAAATCCGCCTTCCTGAAATCCATTGTCTCTATTCCGCTGTACTCCCTTCTACTCTTCCTTAGAATTGCAAATTCTATGATTTCATGATCACTTTCACCCAAGCTTCCTTCTACTTTCAAATTCTCAACAAGTTCCCTCCCTATTTGTTAAAATCAAGTCTAGAACAGCTTCCCCCCAGTAGCTTTTTCAACTTTCTGAAATAAATAGTTGTCTGCAATGCAGTGCAGGAACTTATTGGATAGTCTGTGCCCCGCGGTGTTATTTTCCCAACATATATCTGGATAGTTCAAGTCCCCCATCACCACCAAATCTTGGGCTTTGGATGATTTTGTTAGTTGTTTGAAAAAAGCCTCATCCACCTCTTCCACCTGATTAGGTGGCCTGTAGTAGACTCCCAGAACGACATCACCTGTGTTTTTTACTCCTTTTAGCCTAACCCAGAGACTCTCCACACTTCCGTCTCCTATGTCCATCTCCACCTCAGTCCAAGTGTGTACATTTTTAATATATCAGGCAACACCTCCTCCCTTTTTCCCCTGTCTATCCTTCCTGAGCAAACTATACCCATCCACACCAACATTCCAGTCATGTGTATTATCCCACCAAGTTTCAGTAATGCCAATAATGTCATAGTTGTATTTATTTATTAGCACTTCCAGTTCTTCCTGCTTATTACCCATACTTCTTGCATTTGTATATAGGCATCTAAGATACTGGTTTGCTCTTGCCTCCCAGCTTTGCCCTGACCCTCCTTCCTCTCTGCCATTATAGCCCAGGCTCCCTCCTGTTTCCAACCCATCTCCCAGGTCTTGTTCCCCACTTACCTGTGGGCTTTGCTCACCTGTCCCCGTCGAACCTAGTTTAAAGCCCTCCTTACTAGGTTAGCCAGTCTGTGCGCAAATAAGGCCTTTCCCCTCTTCGAAAGGTGAACGCCATCTGTTCCTAGCAGTTCTTCCTCGAATAGCATCCCGTGGTCGAGGAAGCCAAAGCCCTCCTGGTGACACCATCTTCGCAGCCAGGCATTCACCTCCATGATGCATCTGTCTCTGCCCGGACCCCTACCTTCAACAGGAAGAATCGAAGAGAATACCACCTGCGCTCCAAACTCCTTAACCTGTACTCCCAGAGCCCTGTAGTCACTCTTGATCTGCTCAGTGTCACACCTCGCAGTATCATTTGTGCCCACATGGATGAGTAGCATGGGGTAGTAGTCAGAAGACCGGATAATCCTCGACAATGCCTCTGTAACATCTCGGATACGGGCCCCTGGCAGGCAGCATACCTCTCGGGATGAACGGTCAGGGCGACAGATGGGTGTCTCTGTCCCCCTCAGCAGAGAGTCTCCAACCACCACTACCCTACGTTTCTTATCAGTGGTGGCAGCAGACCTCCCAGCCTTAGGGGTACGAGGCTTCACCTCCTTAACTGTTGGGGGTGATTCCTTCTCTCCTGTATCAAGAAGAGCATAACGGTTATCTTTTACCACAGCAGGAGGGTTCGCAGCAGTGGTGGAGCACTGCCTGCTGCTAGAAGTAACCAGCTGGCTGTGTCCACCCTGAGCCTCCTCCTCCACTGGTGTGTCAGATACACCCTGAGGCATCTCCTCCTCCGCTGGAGTGTCGGTAGTCCTGTCAACTGGGACAGCACCGTCAGCTGTCTCCACATGGATACTGTCCAGGAATTGCTCATGGATATGGATGTTCCTCAGCCTAGCCACCTCCTCCTGTAGCTCTCCCACCTGCTGCCTGAGAGATTCCACCAGTAGGCACCTTTCACATTGGATGCCACCCCCAGCCTGGATATCAGTAAGTGGAAATTGCAAATTACAGTCTTTGCAAGCCCACACCAGAATCTGGGTAAAAGCATCCATGCTTTGGTACTCTGTCTGGCTACAGGCGCAGGTGGAGGAGACAGAAGCAGTGCTGGCACAGGTGTTGCGGGTCCTCCTCACCATTGTAAGCCTCCCTCTGTCAAACTCTCTCAAATTCCCGTCTACAGCTCCCTGTCCGCTCTGCTCTGCTGTAAACTTTATTAATTATTATTATTTATTTTATTTCTATTATCATAGCATTTAGGATCCCTGATCATGTAGCAGGACCCCACTGTGCTAAGAGCTATTCAAATACAGAGCAAAGGCAATTCCACCCTTGCAATCTGAGTAGGACAGACCAAAACCCCCTCAGTATTGAATTGTTTAGAGATGCTAATAAGCCTGAGAGAGGTTGCCTGAATGTCAGTGGCAAGCTAACGTTGAGTAGTAAGTTACTTGTGTAGTAGGGAACACATGCTCACATCCTTCAGATAATGAGCTAAGTGGAATCTATTACAGTGGTTCTCAAATTTTAGGAACCTGAGGACTCCCATTTTGATTTAAAATTTTTTGTGGACCCCGAAGCTGGCTTCTAATTTTCCCTGGGGGTATTCAACACTCACTCATCCCAGGCCCTTCCCTCATTCCAACCCTTTTCCCAAGGCCCCATCCTCCTTCTACCCCCTCCCCCAAGAGTGCCCTGTCCCTGCTTCTCCCCCTCTCTCCCAGCATCTCTTGCACACCGCTGAACAGCTGTTCCACAGCATTCAAGAGGCACTGGGAAGGAGGAGGAGGAGTTGATCAGTGGGGCTGGCAGCCCCATACATGACTTGTGGACCCCCTGTAGTAACCTTGTGGATCTGCAGGGGTCCGTGGATCCCAGTTTGAGAACCGCTGATATATTACATTAGGACAATGCTTGTTCTTTTCATCTTGGGCACTACTGAAATGGGTAATCTGCATGTTTTTAGTTTCTCCAGACTCATAGATTACATGGACAGAAGGGACCATTGTGAACGTGTAGTTTGACCTCATGTATAACACAGGCCACGAAACTTCCCTGAAAAAAATCCTAGAATATGTTTTTTAGGTCTGGGTAGAGATCTTCCAATGTGGATAGTCAGTACTTGTTTTTCAGGGTTAGACATCAAATCTAAATTGTTATAGTTAAATGAAGTACTATTTGTGTCAGAAAAAAGAAAGTTAAAAGCAAAGAGATGCATTAATATTTCTATTCTAGAATAGACTAGAAACTATATTCATAGACATTGCAGTGTAGTAGCTGTAATCTCTTGCAGTTTAGCAGAGCCAGTTTCTCATAAACTCCAGGGGCACATTTCTTCTGTTATATTTTGGAGCAGTTCCTTTTGGGTGCTCCGACTGAACTAGTCAGAAAGTTGTCTTGAAAATGAAATTTTGGTGATTTTTTTTATTAATCTCACAACACACACACAACATTTTGCCTACCTCTACTCTCAAGTTCAGTTAGGAAATTAGGGTTCTCGGGTAGCCTCCTCTTTTTTTAATCTTGACTTTTGGGATGTCAGAGAGATTTAGTCCTAGTTAACATTTTAGGACTATGTCAGTATGCCAGGCACCCAATTTTCCTTTGTTCAAATCCCTCCTCAAAATCCATTTCTCTGAGACCCACAAATACCAACCATATTGGTAAAACTAATTTTAAAAACCTACCTTTAAAAAATATTGCATGGTAATTTAAAATACTCTAGGTTTCACAGTACATCCCTGCTTGATTTGTCATCTATGGAGTATAAGCTACTTAGGGTAGGAACCATATCTTTTTCTGATCCGTACAGCACTGAACACACTGTCTGTGCTTAACACTTTTGTACTTCTCCATCTGTAATCTAACTCCCTTCCCCAACACGCATGCAGGTCTGCATATTATCTATGTTAGTTTATTATTCTTTGTCTTTTATTGCACGAGCTATTCCATTTTTTCTTTATATTCAGGGTGTATATTAAATATCCCTTTTGATTTTGGGTATGGAGCTTGTACTTATACATGACCTTGTGCTTTTTTTTTTTTGTTACCTTTTGGCACCTGGTTTCTCCTTCTCCTGGCATTTTTCAGGGAAAAAAAACTTTTAAAACTTTTAAAAGGTGCTTAGATGGTGATGAGCTTGGCATAAATGTATAGATAAATACATATATTTTGGATGTAAATCAACATCCTCCCCTGAAATAGTTGCCAGGCTAATCCCAGCTGGTTTGTCTTGAATCATGAGGTCTGTAGTTTTGTAGGGGAAAAGTGCTGTATATTGTTTAAATAGCAGGACATGCGGAAGATTGTGACTAAGATGATAAATTTATTATTACTGTAGAACCCCCTTTGTTTGCTAGCCTCTTTAGTAGGCTACTTAATTAAATAGAAATAAATTGGAGATGGCTTCACTCCAGAACTCTCAGTAACAAGACCAATATATGGGACACACACATTATTTGAGACGGAAGCTTGAAAGTTGTGGAATTAGTTTTCTGCATTTTCTATAACCTCTGTTTCATTAGTCAGTAACGTGCTCTGACCTCTCTGTCTGTTTCATCTCAGGCACCTAATCCACCTGATGTCTGAGGCTGTCTTTACAGCAGCCAAACATGCTAAAGGTCTTTAACCTTGATTGTGTCCCTAATTTACAGCCTTCTGCTGGGGCCAGTGCAGAGGCTTGCTGTCCTAATGAAAAGTATGGGAGGCTTTATGGCTGAAACATGAGCAATGTCTCTCTCAGTGCCAAGGGAAGCATGGGAGCTGTGCTGTCCTGTTGTACAGCACAACGACCTTGTACTGGGACAGCTTTGCATCAGCCTCATGGAGACTTTGACTTCCTTGCTGCTGCACCTACCATTTTTCCAATCTTGGTACCTGAACAGCAACCAGACACAACTTAGCCCTTTGAACTGAGGCATCAGCATTATGCTGTTGGTAGAAATGGAGCTCTATGCCCCTGTTTTGTTTGGGAAAGTATATGCTCACTAATGCTAAACAGCAGCTGTAATCCTCTGTAAGACAGATATGGGTGGGTGGGTGGATGTAAAATTCCCACACAAAATACCTTTAATTTAGAGTGAAGGTTTCTTTGGCATGCGTACACATTACATACAGACACAAAAACAAGGTAGTCTTAAGTAGAGACAACATTCAGTTCACAATCATTATAATACTAGTTTTCGAGCATTAATCTGCTACCATTGCAACTGTTAGCCATGGCAATACATAGACAACTTTAACACACCTTTTCCAATTCATCTTCAATACTCAAATAAAAAAGTTGAAGATCATACACTCAAGATTAAACCCATTTTAAGTAAAAATGTGAGATCCAATTGTTAGGGTGTTTTGAATGACGGGACAATATACAGTTATTATCTGTTTGTCAATACTGGTTTAGTAAACAGACACTTAATCCTCAGTATCCTATCTTCTGTATCTCCATATTTGTGTTAGTGACCTCAGGGAAATTCTCCATATATTGCTGAAAAAGAAAGTTCTTGTTCATGGATGATAGATACCAATTTTTTCACAAATATTAAGGATGGTCAAAGGATTCTGGAAGAGGAAGTGTTGTAGCTAAAGCACAGAACTGGTACTGAGGACACCTGGGTTCACTTTGCTTTCCTTCAGGTTTCCTGTATGATCTTGGGCAAAAATCAATTTGAAGACTTGATCCAAAGCCCTTTGAAGTCAATGGGCATCTTTCTATTGCCTTCAAGAGGCTTCGGTTCAGGCCCTTAAACTCTTGGTTGTTCACATTTCCATCTGCAATATGTTAAACAAACAAACAAAACCGCATAGTGATGGAATTTAAGATATACACAATGTATGAAGAAGACAGAGGAAACCTATTTTCATAAACCTTGATTAGCTAAATGTCATTCTCATAAGAGAAAGTAAGGTTGATCATCAAGGATTTCAAATAAGGGAGGAGGTGGATAGGCAATTGACAAGTTTTAAATATCATCATCTTAACCTTAGGTGACGACTAGATATGAATCTACACTCTATATCCTAAGTCCCCTAAAACTTTGTGAAAGTTTTGATCAGATCTGAGCTTTGTGCCTTGGTCACATCTCTTTTCTTCTAGTTTAGTTAAACCATCTTGGTTTTTTTGTGGCATGTATAGTCAGAGCTCCAGGATAGTTGATGTGTGTCTCTCATAAAAAATCAACTGGAGTATGCATTTGTAAGTGTAACAGTTAATTTTCATGGCAATATCACAGTACATACCTATGTGTAAGAGAGGCAGGTCTAATTCTGTTCATTGTGCCTTTAGTGAGTTCTCATATGGTTATCATAAAATACACTGACATTAGTTAGACATTTTATTTTTTTATTTTATTTTATTTTATTCAGCCACTCAATTAATCTAGTTGTAAGCCCTTGTTAGGACCCATCTAGCAGTGTAGAAAAAGTAGGTTTATCATAATAAGCTGCTTGGGTAGGAAGAGAAGGCAGTGCAGTAGGTTGTATATATGTATTACTACAATTGATAGCTGATATGATTAATCAGTTGTCTAAGTTTGTCTATTGTTCTTGACTCCTAAAAACTATTATCTATGGATGGATCTCAACTGTTTTGGGGTGTTTATTTCATAACTGGAAGATGAAAGACTGACCAGTAGAAAATGTATTCCTTTTTTTCTCTTTCTTTCTTTTTAAAAAAGGATATGTTGTCTGCTGGAGGCATAACTTGCTTGTTATCTGAGTTCAGCAGCAGGTCAGTTCTTTTCTCAGTAGCTTTCACTGCAGTCAGTTTCAGTTACTATAAGGTTGTTGTTTTTTTCTTTCCCTAGATAAGTGGAAATAAATCAACCAAAAAGAGGCTCTATGAAGAAATTTAAAATCACAATTATAATTGAATAAGGATATGGGGATCAGAGGGACAATTCTGTAATATTGCATGACTGACAATCTAAAAAAAAAAGAAAAAAAATCAAGGGAAAATTCTCTAATGCTTTGAGCTTACTGGGTCCTAGACACTGTTGTGGCTATGTCTACATAGTCCATAGCAGTGAGCCTCCCTGCCCAGGTTGACAAACTCTAGCTAGCGGGGCTCATGCTAGCATTCTAAAAATAGCTGTGTAGACAGTGCCTTGAAGTTGTGGCTGACCTCAAGCTCCAACGCCTAAGGAGAAGTGTGGGCTTCAGAGCCCAAGCTCCAGCTTGAGCCATAACTGAACAGCAATTTTTAGAGTGCTAGTGTGAGCCCCACCAACCTGAATCAGTCGGTGTGACTACACTGCAAGAAAAGACCCAAGGCAGAGAGTATCTGAGCAGAGTCAACTGACTCAGGCTTGTGCGGCTTAGGATACAAGGTTAAAAATATCAGTGTAGATGTTCAGGCTAAGATTGGAGCCCTGGCTCTGAAACCTGGTGAGTGGGATGGGTCTCAGATCCCTTCTCTAGCCCAAGCCTGAATGTCTGCGAACCGCGGACAGTGGGAGCTGTGATTGGCCGAACTTGCGGATGCTGCACGTAAACAAACCGTCCTGGCCCGCCAGCAGCTTTCCCTAATGGGCCGCATGCCAAAGAGTGCTGATTCCTGATCTAGAAGGTATTCATATCCAAATTTATTGTGATACTCCATAAAACTCATCATATCCCATCCACTACAAACTTCAACAAATTTTTGCCTACTTGTCTATCTTTACTATCTTAGAGAGACTGAGGACACATTTCCATTGTGTCTAGGGAATATCTTGGAAGCCTGTTCTCCCCTAGCCTTGTTGTCTTTACTGGAAGATGGTAAGGAGTTTTTCATTGACTTCAGTGGAGCCAGGATTTCACACTATGCTTCATAGTAGTAACTAGATATCGGATCAATATAGATATTCAGCAAAATTAGGATATTTCCCATTGTTCACCAAATCAGCTAGTAGCACTTTGATTATGTTACAGAAATATGTAAACTATGTGTATGGATATATTATTGATGGTGAAATTTAGAGCCTGACTGCACCATAAACAACTCCATTTGTAAGAAGTTAAAATTAGTCTTCTGAAACAAACATTCAGTGTACAGATTTAAAAAAAACTGTAGTCCCTGAAATGTGCATTTTTGACTGCTGTTTTCTGTTGTTAATCTAAAACATTAGCACATCAGATTTGGATACTCCCATGATACAATAAAGCAATTTACTACTGTTGTCTTTGTTATTTAAAGGCAAATGGCACTGTTTAAAACCCAGCATTTTATTTTACATTTTAAATGTCAACATCAGTATTTATGGAGGTCCGTGTTGTCTGATGATGATAGTCATGGAGTTGTCAGTGTTGAAAAAAATTATTCATTCGAATAATCAGTGATCTTTTTTCATTTTCCTGGGCACAACATTGAATGGAATTTATGTTGATAAATTGTATAATCAATTGCTTGACCACATTTTGGTTCAGTATGAAATACAGGCGAGACCAAATAACCAATAACAGTCAGGTTTATTACTGTAAGCCAATAATAATATAGTACAGGAAAAGTGTTCAGTGCCATACCAGTCTCTGGGAAACTGTCTTGTACTGTATTATTAAATTCACCTTACACAGAAAGTGTGCTTCCAAAATTACACATTTCTGCTAGGAGTATTTATAGGATGATGTTACAAGTTACAAAACTCTTTACACATTACTAAAACCCAGCCCATTAGTTTGTCCTAGTTCCTGAACTTGTTTTTTCTGTTCCTTTCTTTATCTTTGTTTTGGATACTAGCATTCCACTACTTGGCCCATGAAGGCACCTCCCTGGCTTGTACTAAGATATAGAATGAAACTATCTTGATTTTGACAAATGCTGCTTATGTCAATGCTGAGTTGAACTATTGCCGTGTATTGTGCGATGTACCTTAGCATAAGTGAACTGAACTCTGGGGAAAAGTCAGCCCTTATAACTGCCTGGCATTCATATAATACTAACTTAACATATATGTGTTGGCTAACACTTATTTCACATGTAAAGTTCTACGGTGAAAACTCACAATGCTTTTAAATCTTATTTTTAAAATGTCTAAGTGAATGTCATGCTTGAGAATCAAGTTCTCTTTCTCTCTCTTGCATGTCATAGTCTGCAATACTACAAGCTTATCCCTCACTGCCCATCCATTGAGCATCAGGGGAAGGCCTTTCTCTAGGGTAAAAGAAGAGTTGCCCCCTTACTGCCAGATCAGTCTTTGGCCTCCTTGCCTAGGATACCCATAGGGCTGCTCAAAATTTTTGTGTCATCTGTTTTTCAATGGAAAATTAGGTTTCAGAAGAAATTAATCCTTCTACAAAAGTGTTGCTTTCCATGTTTTTGTGTGGTTTTTTTCCTTTTTCCTCAAAAAAAGGACAACAAATGAGTTTTCAGCTAAACACCAATAATTTTGATTCAGAAATGCTGCCATGTTGCTTCCTGGGAATTGTAGTTCATGTGCTTTTGCTCCCATTCTTCTGCATGGTTCCCTGGCCATACTGCATCTCTCCTGATACACCAGGATGGCTCAACAAGAGGGGAAACTTCACTCTATTTTTATTTATTTATGTATTTATATATTTGCATTTTTTATATGTTACCAGTCTACATGAAACTGGACAAAGGCTACCAAATCATTTCAAATAGATTACCGAGAAGCTTTAGTAAACACTGTCACTCACTGCTGTCATGGTTAGAGAGAGAGCTGCGCCATTGACCCATTTCTGATTTGTCTAAGGTGTTAGAATCTGTTGTCTTTACCAGTCCTGAGATGGAATCCTGCGATAGTCCTACTCTCAGACCAGGTTCCCAGGCTCAGTACCATGTGTCCTAACCCTGATTACTCAACAGGTACAATTGGAGCCAGTGCCCACAAGTCTTCCCTTCAGGAACTGTGTCTAGTATTGTTTTAACTTAACAGTAGGAACACAGCAAAACATAAGAGGAAATGGTTTTCAACACAATAAACAGTCTATATGCGTATCTGTCTGATCTATTGTCCTCCTAGGTAGGCCTATCTTACCCCAGACATGCCATCCTCTGGAGTCTGGGTTTGCTTTAACTCAAAAACCTCTGTTTCTCCCCTTTAGTTTGTATCTCCATAAATCCAGTCAAATTGCTTTATCTCCGGAGCTTTGTTAAACTGGTTTGTTGAACCTTAGAATCATAGAAGATTAGGTTGGGAGAGACCTCAGGAGGTCATCCAGTCCAACCACCTGCTCAAAGCAGGACCAACCCCAACTACATCATCTCAGCCAGGGCTTTGTCAAGCCGGGCCTTAAAAACCTCTAAGGATGAAGACTGCACCACCTCCTTAGGTAACCCATTCCAGTGCTTCACCACCCTCTTAGTGAAACAATATCAGTTTCCTAATATCCAACCTAGACCTCTTCCACTATAACTTGAGACCACTGCTGCTTGTTCTGTCATCTGCCACCATGAAGAACAGCCTAGCTCCATCTTCTTTGGAACCCCCCTTCAGGCAGTTGAAGGCTACTATAAAATCCTCCCTCATCCTTCTCTTCTACAGACTAAATAAGCCCAGTTCCCTCAACCTGTCCTCATAGATCGTGTGCCCCAACCCCCTAATCATTTTCATTGCCCTCTGATGGACTCTCTCTCATTTGTCCACATCCTTACTGTAGTGGAGGGGCCCAAAACTGGACACAATACTCAAGATGTGGCCTCATCAGTGCTGAATAGAGGGGAATAATCACTTCCCTTGATCAGCTGGCAATTCTCTTACTAATGCAGCCCAATATGCCATTTGCCTTCTTGGCAACAAGGGCACACTGTTGACTTATATCCAGCTTCTCGTCCACTGTAATCCCCAGGTCCTTTTCTGTAGAACTGCCACTTAGCCAGTCAGTTCCCAGCCTGTAGCAGTACATGGGATTCTTCTGTCCTAAGTGCAGGATTCTGCACTTGTCCTTGTTGAACCTCATCAGATTTCTTTTGGTCCAATCCTCCAATTTGTCTAAGTCACTCTGAACCCTATCCCTATCTCCAGCATATCTACTTCTCCACACAGCTTAGTGTCATCTGTGAACTTGCTGAGGGTGCAATCCATCCGGATCATTAATGAAGATGTTGAACAAAACCAGTCCCAGGACTGACCCCTGGGGCATTCTGCTTGATACCAGCTTACAACTAGACATTGATCACTACCTGTTGTGCCTGATGATCTAGCCAGCTTTCTATCCACCTTATAGTCCATTCATCCAGTCCATACTTCTTTAACTTCCAGAAGCCCGGCAGGGTGTCAGAAGTGCACTTCAAAGTGGCTGGCTCTGTATTGTCTCTTATCCACTGATATGTTTGCCAGGGGATGTGACTATCAGTATTCACCCAGTATCCAACCAACAGAACTCCACTGGCCATCACATACAGTCCCCAGCTAAAACTCCTCCAGTGCATCATCAGGGTCCTACAACCCATCCTGGACAATGATCCCACATTTTCACAGGCTTTGGGTGGCAGGCCAGTCCTCGCCCACAGGCAACCTGCCAACCTGAAACATATTCTCAACAGTAACTGCACACCGCACCATAGTAACTCTAGCTCAGGAACCAATCCATGCAACAAACCTCGATGCCAACTCTGCCCACATATCTACACCCACGACACCATCACAGGACCTAACCAGATCAGCCACACCATCACCGGTTCATTCACCTGCACGTCCACCAATGTAATATACGCCATCATATGCCAGCAATGCCCCTCTGCTATGTACATTGGCCAAACTGGACAGTCGCTACGGAAAAGGATAAACGGACACAAATCAGATATTAGGAATGGCAATATACAAAAACCTGTAGGAGAGCACTTCAACCTCCCTGGCCACACTATAGCAGACCTCAAGGTGGCCATCCTGCAGCAAAAAAACTTCAGGACCAGACTTCAAAGAGAAACTGCTGAGCTTCAGTTCATCTGCAAATTTGACACCATCAGCTCAGGATTAATCAAAGACTGTGAATGGCTTTGCCAGCTACAAAACCAGTTTCTCCTCCCTTGGTTTTCACACCTCAACTGCTAGAACAGGGCCTCATCCTCCCTGATTGAACTAACCTCATTATCTCTAGCTTGCCTGCATATATATATACCTGCCCCTGGAAATTTCCACTACATGCATCTGACGAAGTGGGTATTCACCCACGAAAGCTCATGCTCCAAAACATCTGTTAGTCTATAAGGTGCCACAGGATTCTTTGCTGCTTTTACAGATCCAGACTAACACGGCTACCCCTCTGATACTAGTATCCACCCTGTATCCTGAAAAACGTAGGGAGTTAACTGGATGTATGCATACGGTAAACACCACCATAATACTTGGTTAAGATTCAGCATTCATGAATTATTGCAAATTAGCACCACATCCTTAACAGTTACTTCCCTGGGCCATGTCCGAACTGGTGTCCGATAAAGGAATGACTCTGTTTACTACCATTTGCCATCCCACGACTCATGTTTCTTATTTCTATCACAGAGAGCCTTTGGAAAACAGCAACATTGACTACTGTGGGGGAGGAAAGACTCTTTCTTTTTCTTCCTCTACCCAAGTAAAGGTCACTAGTTCAGAATTTATAGCCAAACTTTGGGTATGTCTACGGGTTGTGATCGATCTATTAGGGATCGATTTATCGTGCCTAGTGTAGACACGATAAATTGATCCCCGATCGCTCTGCCGTCGACTCTGGAACTCCACCACGGCGAGAGGTGAAAGCTGAGTCGACGAGGGAGCAGTGGTAGTCCATCCCGCGCTGCAAGAATGCGAAGTGATTCTAAGTCGATCTAAGATACATCGACTTCAGATACACTATTCTCGTAGCTGAAGTTGCGTATCTTAGATCACTTCCCACACCCCAGTGTAGACCAGGCCTTTGTCTTCCCCTTGCACAGGAGCACAGTTGTGGAGATGGAAAAAACAGTCATTTCTGCACTTAAGGGAGTACAAGGACTGGTCACTCGGTACTTCTCCAGACCAAGCAAGGGGAAAGCATCCTAAAGAAGGGAAAGAGAAAGTAGTCCACTGAGGGGAGTATACTGTATTTCATAAAGGAGTGTATACTTTGTGCACTCTACCTTAGTGCTGGGAGCTCACAGGTATTAAATGTGACCATAATTTTAGTATTCAATCTAATTATGAGGGATGCAATTGATATTGCTTCAAGGTCTTCATTTGTTTTTACAGGGCTTACCTGAACTATTTCAGTGTAGATATGCTTTTATATTGATTGATTGTGTCTAGCAACTTGTAACTAGAGATTTTAGGAAGTATTTTTTCCAAAAAAAAACGCCTGGTAATGAATTGGTACATCGGGCACCCATAGTATTTCAGAAGCTTTTTGTTGTTTTATCTTTTCCCTGACATGCTCCTTGGTGACTGTTTATATTTTGAGACAAAATATGGTACTGATTTACTTTCAAAGGGGTAAATCCTGGTCACTTGGAAAGGAGTTTTGCTACTGATGTAATGGAATCATACTGACTCAAAGCAAATGGAAACTTTGTTTCTGTCCCTTGATGCTGCTTGGAGATGGATAGGATGTTGAGCTGAATCAAATATACATAATTTATCGGGGCTGATGTCAAGATTCCAAATACATTAAAATCTGGCTATTTATATGGAAAACTGGCAAATGCAAAAGGCCACTATCAAAAAGCACCTCTGAAAAAAAAATAGGAGTGTAATCAAGAATGTAATATATTTTCCCCATTCACTCAGGAAAAAAATGTCTAACTCCTGAGGTAAAGGTGCTGTATCTCTGCCAGATAAGTAAAAAATGCTCTTTGTTGAGAATTATTTTAATATGAAGAAATAATACAAATAGTAATGGTCCATTCCCTCTAAATCATGATCACAGCACAACCTTAACTTGACTTCATTTTTTTTTCATGTTCAAATAACACATTATACTCTTCACCAATGCACATATGTCTACAGAGAATACATCATAATCTAGCTGTAGCTGAATTTAAGTTTCAGCACTTGAGTGTGACTGTAAGGCCATACAACATTTTATCAATGTTTTTAATGTGATGATTTATTTATTTTTTGGATGGAGTGCCTAAGTATTAATGCTGTGTGGATAACTGATTTTTTTTCCGGTTCACTGAAACAAAAAGTAAATAAAAAAAATTAGTTAAGGTCAAACTAATCATTTCACTCCATATTTCATCTGAGTATTGCGATTTTTAGCTTTTTTAAATAAAATTGAATTAAAACCCCAACAGTCATTTTGTGGAAAAAAAAAAAAGATTCAAAAATACCAAAATGAAATGTTTTGGGAGTTGGGGAATTTTTGGTAGTGGGAGGCAGGGGGAAGGTTGCCTGAAAGACCTCAGTAAATTCAAAATGAGTTTGTTAAATGCAAAAATCTGGTTTTTTTCATCAAAATAAATTATCCAAATTTTTTTGCCCAGTTCTAGTAAACATGTTAAGGCATGTGAGAGCATGCTTTACTGATTTTTTGTATGTTTTTTACTGATTGTATTGATTGGATTTGCACATTAGCAACTGTAACTCTTCCCAATTTTTTTTTTTAACCTGAAGGGGTTTTATATGTGTATAATTCTGCTGTTTCACTTACCTCGGGTTAACTTTCCAGTCTTATTGTCTCTGAGACACCAGCATGGGAGCGCCAACAGCCTATAAAGAAGGAGGCGAGCAACCACCAGTGCTTTCATTTATTAGCAGCCAATAGAAAATGATAGAATGGCCTGCAGCATAGACCATTTTTAATTATAAAATAGTCAGTTAAAGTCAGGGAAATTGTCAGCACTGGAGAACATTTCAACAAAATTCCTGCATTTTGATTTAATTATCTCCACAAAGTTTTTGTTCGGAACAAGATTCAAGCATTTCCATGGTGAAGTTGTACCAGGGATTTATTTATAATTGTATATAATATTGCCTTATTAAAAATAAAGACATCCAGAAACAATATTTGCACAGTTGTTAAAAAGGATAGAATGTCAATAAATAGAAGTCTGGAATATCAGGTGTTTAACAATCAATTTTATGATGGCAAGTACATCATGAATGTATATTGTATTTAAAAAAAATGAACCTGACCATATGAAACTATGCATACACCTCCCTTCTACTATGACTGCCCATAATTTCCACCCACTTGAACCAGAGAGAGATCCAGATTTAAATGCTGTATTCTAGTGATCCCAGTGTGTGTGTGTGTGTGTGTGTGTTGGGAGGGGGGTAAGTATGTGAAATCAATATTTAGATAAAATGTTGTACCATATACCTATCTCTAATTTGAATGAATATAGAATCAGTTTTTATAGGAGCTGTTAAAATTTTACAACAAAGTTTAGTAAAAGGGAGTTGGAGGGAGGTGGAAGAGGCATTCTGTGACTGAAATCTTGCTCTTCCTCTTCATGTCCTGTTATTCTTCTTTATCTATAGCTTTTTTAGATGGAAACTGCCATTTTTATTTGTGAAAAACAATGCAAAGTAAGTCATTAAATCATGAAACACGCCTTCCAGAGGGCTCATAGTCATTCTTTATGATTTTATAAGAGAAGGACCAAATCCCGTAACACTTTCCCTTATCTCCTGAAAAAAGCTATGGTAACTGCAGCAAAAAGAAATGGAAGGCTGATTTTTTTCTTAGTTGTTCAGTAATAGGAACTCTGTATCCTCTGGTAATCAAGGACTGATCTCAGCAAGAACAACTGAGAATTAATGCAGGACTGGAAAAAGCTGGGAGCTGAGAGAAGAAAGAAATAGTTTGAAAAACTCCAGATCTAGCATAAAGTGTTTGGAGTGGAAATATGATTTCTGTTCAACAATTGCAGACTCGCTCTGTTTCTTCTAACATAATTCCTAAAACTGGTTCTGCCCTTGTTCAATATCACTTGTTCTCTGTGAGAGGGACTCAGCTCCAGTTCTTCCAGTCTTGGGGACGGAAGAAAGGAGCAAATGGTTTCTACTCTCACCAGTAGAAATAAAATTAAGGAACCATATAGGAAAAACACTTCAGATAGGCAAGTACTTCAGATGTTTGTTTATAGATAAGAGATAAGTGCCAAAAAAAGTGAATTTCTAGTCTCTGAATTGACCAGCTATACCGAAAGACGGACAGGAGACATTTGATATGGATTTAATTAGGCCACAACTTTATTATTAGTTGTCTGAGACTACCTGGCTGATAAAAGTGCAGGTAACCCTTGTTTATTCTATAATTACCTGGGGGGGTGAGGGGCTTCATCCAGCTCCCCCTCTTTTCCCTCCAGGTCCCTCCGGCAAATCCATTGCCGGGACCTCAAAATCCACCCCTCCTCCTAGGAGGGATAAGGTGGGCTATAAGAAAGGGGGATTGGTTCCCTGCTGTTCCAACCATAGGAGCCACAAACCCCACACCATTCGGTTCCTTTAACCAGCACTCCCTTTTTAAGTCCTTTACAGGGCCATTTAACTGGTCATTGGATGCCTTCCCTATGGAATACCTGCACTGGACATCCACCACAAGGAGGCTCCAGCAATTAGCTCGGTTGCCTCCCCCACACACCTAGTCAGGGTCCCAGACATCTTCCAATAGCCTTTTGTATAGCCGCCCAGAAACATGTTACCCCCCCAAGTTTGACAAGAGAACCCCCCATTCTCCCAAATGAACTTGGTTGCCCTTTGCAAAGATCATCAAGGACTTCTGCAGCTGGGCTGCCAATGTCATGTACTGCAACACCTGTCCCTTCCTGAATGGGCCATATAGATGACCAGCATCCCGAATCCTCCTATGCCATGGCTACTAGCACCAGCAGCATCTAGTCACTAGCACATGAGTTAGTCACTAGCACCTGGTGCAAGCCCCCACACTCTGTTGAACTGCAAATGAGACAGAGTCTCCGCTTTGCCATCATCCAACCGTGGGTATGTCCTTGGTAGGGAAGAGATGTTAAGGCTCAAACAGTGTGACACAAATTCCCTCACTAACTTTATAACCCCTTGTGAGGTGGAAGTTTGGCCTGCCTGCTGCATGGAGAAAGGAGGTTCCAATGCCAGGGCTTGCACCTTTAAAGCCTTTCACCCTTAAATTCCAAGGGGGTGAGTCAGTGCTGCAAAGCTGACCAACACTCACTGTTTTACAGTAGTTTCTGACCTGGTTCCCTGCCCTCCCCTCCATAAAGCACTACGGCCTTCCTCCAGAAAGCCTGGGCAATGTTCCCCCACTTTAGGTGCAAAGTGGTCACGTGTGTACTCTTTTTGGATACAGTAACTGCTCACTTAACGTTGTAGTTATGTTCCTGAAAAATGCAACTTTAAGTGAAACAATGTTAAACTAATCCAATTGTCCCATAAGATTTAATGTAAATGTGGGGTGTTAGGTTCCAAGGAAATTTGGGGGGGGGCAGACAAAAGGCATTATACTGTATACTGTACAGTACTGTACTGTGGTTGGGAAGTGCCCCTGGCTTACCCCACATAGGCACAGCCCATGGCAAGCAAGGACTCTAGAAAGCACCTTTGCAGCAGAAGTGGCAGCTTCTCCAGAGAACAGGCTCGGATTTTGCCAGGAATGCTCCAGATCCACCTCTTCTTGTCCCCGCTCCACTCCAGGCCCACCTCTTCCCACCCCCACTCCACCTCCTCTTCGGAGCACCACATCCCTCCTAAGGGCCGCCAAACAGCTGTTTGGTGGCACTTAGGACTTTCTGGGAGGAAAGGGGAGGAGAGCAGACACAGCACTTACCCACTCCTGCCCCTCCCTCCCACAAAGTCCTAAGTGTGAAGAACTGGGGGGGAGGGGCAGAAGCGGGGAAGCCCCGCTTCTCCACCCCTTCTCCTCCCTCCCAGAAAATCCTAAGCACTTTCTGTGAAGGATGGGAAGGCGCTTCCCGGCTCCTGCCCCTCCCTCCCAGAAAGTCCTAAGCACCACCAAACAGCTGTTTGGCAATAGGGGAAGCACTGGGAGGAAGGGGGAGGAGGTGGAGAAGGGGAACTTGTGCAAAAACCTCTATGGAAGGAAATTCCACCACCTCCCTAGGTAACCCATTCCCATGCTTCACCACCCTCCTAGTGAAAAAGTTTTTCCTAATATCCAACCTAAACCTCCCCACTGCAACTTGAGACCATTACTCCTTGTTCTGTCATCTGATACCACTGAGAACAGTCTAGATCCATCCTCTTTGGAACCCCCTTTCAAGTAGTTGAAAGCAGCTATCAAATCCCCCCTCATTCTTCTCTTCTGCAGACTAAACAATCCCAGTTATCTCAGCCTCTCCTCATAAGTCATGTGCACCAGCCCTCTAATCATTTTTGTTGCCGTCTGCTGGACTCTTTCCAGTTTTTCCACATCCTTCTCATTGACTCATAGACTTTAAGGTCAGAGAGACTATTATGATCTTCTAGTCTGATCTCCTGCACAACGCAGGCCACAGAATCTCACCAACCCATTGCTGGAACAACCCCCTGACCTATGTCTGAGCTATTGAAGTCCTCAACTTGTGATTTAAAGACTTCAGGATGCAGAGAATCCTCCAGCAAGTGACCTATGCCCCATGCTGCAGAGGAAGATGAACCCCCCCTCCCCCGAGGCCTCTGCCAAACTGCCCTGGGGGAAAATTCCTTCCTGACCCCAGATATGGTGATCAGCTAAACCCTGAGCACATGGGCAAGTCTCACCAGCCAGACACCCAGGAAAGAATTCTCTACAGTAACTCAGATCCCACCCTATCTAGTGTCCCATTAGAGGCCATTGGGCATATTTACCGCTAATAGTCAAAAATCAATTAATTGTCAAAATTAGGCCATCTCATCATACCATCCCTTCCATAAACTTATCAAGATTAGTCTTGAAGCCAGACATGTCTTTTGTCTCCACTGCTCCCCTTGGAAGGCTATTCCAGAACTCCTCCGATGGTTAGAAACCTTTGTCTAATTTCAAGTCTAAACTTCCTGATGGCCAGTTTTGTTCTTGTGTCCACATTGGTACTGAGCTTAAATAATCCTTCTCCCTCCTTGGTATTTATCCCTCTGGTATTTATAGAGAGCAATCAGATCTCCCCTCAGCCTTCTTTTGGTTAAACTACACAAGCCAAGCTCTTTTAGTCTCCTTTCATAAGACAAGTTTTTCATTCCTTGAATCATCCTAGTAGCCCTTCTCTGTACCTGTTCCAGTTTGAATTCATCCTTCTTAAACACGGGAGACTAGACCCGCACACAATATTTTAGGTGAGGTCTCACCAGTGTCTTGTATAACGGTACTAACACCTTCTTATGTCTACTGGAGATACCTTGCCTGATGTATCCCAAGACCACATTAGCTTTTTTCACAGCCATATCACCTTGGTGGCTCATAGTCATCCTGTGATCAACCAATACTCCAAGGTCCTTCTCCTCCTCTGATACTTCCAAGTGATGCGTCCCCAGTTTATAACAGTAGTTCTTGTTATCAATCCCTAAATGCATGACCTCGCACTTTTCAGTATTAAATTTCTTCCTATTACTATTACTCCACTTTACAAGGTCATCCCAATCTTCCTGTAAGATATCCCAGTCCCTCTCGGTAATATCTCTCAGCTTCATGTCATTGCAAACTTTATTAGCACATTCTCACTTTTTGTGCCAAGGTCAGTAATAAAAAAAATAAATAAGATTGGTCCCAAAACCGATCCCTGAGAAACTCCACTAATAACTTCTTTCTTGTAGGGTGGGGCCCAAAACTGGGCACATACTCCAGATGAGGCCTCACCAATGCTGAATAGAAGGGAATGATCAAGTCCTTCGATCTGCTGGCAATGCCCCTACTTATACAGCCCAAAATGCCATTAGCCTTCTTGGCAACAAGGGCACACTGTTGACTCATATACAGCTTCTTGTTCACTGTAACCCCTAGGTCCTTTTCTGCAGAACTGCTGCTTAGCCATTTGGTCCCTAGTCTGTAGCAGTGCATGGGATTCTTCCGTCCTAACTGCAGGACCCTGAACTTGTCCTTGTTGAGCTTCATCAGATTTCTTTTGGCTCAATCCTCTAATTTCTCTAGGTCCCTCTGTATCCTATCCCTACCCTCCAGCATATCTACTACTTCTCCCAGTTTAGTGTCATCTCCAAACTTGCTGATAGTGCAGTCCATGCCATCTTCCAGATCATTAATGAAGATATTGAACAAAACCGGCCCCAGGACCGACCCTCGGGGCACTCCGCGTGATATTGCCTGGCAACTAGACATGGAGCCATTGATCACTACCTGTTGAGCCCGACGATCTAGCCAGCTTTCTATCCATCCTATAGTCCATTCATCCAGCCCATACTTCTTTAACTTGCTGTCAAGTATACTGTGGGAGACCGTATCAAAAGCTTTGCTAAAGTGAAAAAATAACACCTCCGCAGCTTTCCCCTCATCAGCACATCTGTCTTGTGCTTTTCTCTTTTTCTAGTCTGCCAAGATATTGACCTGAATTTTGAAGAACTCTTTCCATAGCATTGAATGTTACATAGTTTTTTTTTTCCATTTTCATAGCCATATCTAGTCTAGTCTTGAGTTTTTCTGATACTCTTCCTAATACACTCTCATTAGCATCTATGAAATAACTTTTAATTTTGCTAAAGGCTGATAAGTGTTACCTCAAAGGATGGCACTGCTATATCTATATCTATATATCTCAAATGTCTAGGTTTTTATTCAAAAGAGACGTAAGAGCTATTTTCTCAGCTGATATAAATCCTAGGAATCTGCCTTAAAAATATTTTATTTAAAAGAGAGGTAGGGGGAGACAAACTACAAAGGAAGTTGGACAAACAATCATTTGTACCACTAACATTGATTCTCATTCTCTCTCTCTCTCTCAAACTGTGTTGTTGTCTGTCAGAATCATTTATATATTTTATTTTATTTATTTGTGATTTAATCTGTTATTTTTAGATAGTCTTCTGATATTTGAAAAAAAAAATCATTTTATTCAATCCCTTCATAATAATCGCTAATAATATTCTATTAAATATTCTGTAAGAAAATTTCTTCATTTTCTGAAACTTCGTAATAAATTTGTTTCTCCTATGCTGAAACTTCACCAAGAAATAATCATCTCCTGTGAAAATGTGGTTCTGTCATTCATAGAATGACTTTATATCCAGGACTCAATATTTGGAAAAAGGGCTAAATCATCCGTGCAGTTTCTCCATTGATTTCAGTGGAAATACATCAGGAATGAATTTGGCTGTATTCACTCTGAACACAATTAAAAAAAAAAAAGTTACAGGCTTATCCATTTTTTATTGTGATCACATTATATTAGCCTGTTTAAGGCACCATTATAGATAAGGTCTAGCTAGTGTTGTTTATATTAATGGTATCTCATTCTGATTAGTATTTTATCCTTCTGTTGGGGATACTCAGTTTCCTTTCTGCTTTTTACTGTTTACAGACATCACTCAAATCAATGTTATATTTTAAACATTTTTTTTTTCTGGACTAACCTTTGCATTCCTTATCTGTCTGAGTGTTGCATGACCATTCTCTTTGAATGTTGTTGTTGTTGTAGTCAGACATCATCAGCAAATTCTAACACATTGGCCAATGTTGTTAAAGGTTGAGTAGTGAATTTGGGTGCCTCAGTTTTTGAGACTAATTTGAGACACCTTACTAGGGCCTCATTTTCAGAAAGTGATGAGCTTCTACTCCCTGAAAATCAAGGCCCATTAATGCATCTCATGTAGGGCATTCTTGGAAATCCTGGCCAATATATTTAATATTCACTTCCAAATCATTTACCTAATCTGTAAATGAGGACAGTCCTCAAACTATCCATTTGGGTAATTTACTTCTACTAATACCTTTCCAGCTAGAGAAGTTACTACACTTGCATGTTACTTATTTTAAAACACTTTAAACCACAAAAAATGACTTGGTCTTCTTTACTTGCAATCTATACTATTACTCTTTGTTTTAATCTTCACTGTAGAACCTTGTGAAAATCTGTAGAGACAGATCTATAAAATACACAAGCACTTAAGTCACTATTTTAGTTGCCTAGATCCCAGTTTCGGCTCCTCTGCTGTTCACAAAACTCCACCTAAATCTATAGGTGCCTAAAGTCACTCGGCACCTAAGTTTTTCAGAGTAAAAGTTCCCTAGGTGACTATTTTTCTGCCTCTGGGCATATGCACTGCTGCCAGCCTGTAAGCATACATCTAAGCCACTGGTATTCATGGTCCATGACAGTTCTACTTTGGATAAATACTTAAATAGTAATTGGGCCAGAGAGAGTGGGCACCTGGGAGCTTGGAGCCCCAAGATCCAGTCCTTCTTCTCTAGCTACTCTTTCATTACTTACACACAGTACAGAGCTTCAACAGATGAGGCTGAGGTAGAACCACATCAGAAGATCCCATAGCTTGGGATTTCGAACACTCACAAGAGAAGTAGGAGATCCCTTTCTCAATCCTTTCTCCCTCTTTCCCACATCCCACTGGGCTACAAGTTTTACAAGGTGGGCAACACTGCCTCTTTCAGCCATTTTTTGTTGAGCTGGGCAGGTTCCTAGCTCAGTCTCCTCAAGCAATGACCTTAGATGCCTAAGCCATCTGACTCAAGGCAATGGGTGGCTGTTCATGGATTTTTAAGGAGAGCTAGGTGACTCCCTTTAGGCTGGACTTAGGCACCTATCTCTAAGAGAGGGGCAGGGTTTAGCAAACACCTTGTCATTGGCATCTCCCATTGGCTAGAGTGCTGGCTTTTGTGGATCAAATTTTTAGGAGCCTGTCTCTCCCGCTTTATTGAATAGGGAGCCTAGGTGCTTAACTTGCTTTTGTGGATCACAGTGTTTTTCCTGGATTTTATAAGAGCCTAAAAATTCCGTGCCATGATGCTTGGCATTGCAATGCCCAAGACCCTTCATGGATACCACCCATAATGTCCATAGAATATATTATCCATGGGACTATTCATTTGAATGAATACCAGCAGATTAGTTGCTTAAGCCCTCATTTCTGTAAATCCATGTTGACAATCTCTGATCAGATTTATGCTTTTTATTTGAGCTGTTCGTCAGATCTGAAGAATTTTCTGTTTGGATACTGGTCATCTGGAATTTAACTTTCAACCAAAAACTTGTTAAATGTATACAACTCTCATAGAAATTTCTAGTGCCACCTATTTGTTAGAATAGAGAAGTGGAACAAGTACTACTAATTTGCATAAAAGCAAAGACAGTTATGAAAGAGAAATAACTAGTCATTTTGCTCTCTATGTTAATTATGTCAAATTAAAATTCTTATTGTATAATTCTGTGTTAGACTTTTTTAGCTAAATGTGCCTACTTTTAAATCAGTCATCTTAATGTAAAACACTAAAGAAATGGTGTAGGTGTAATATCATTACAAAGTTATTAATATTTTCTACACTTTAAAAAATGTATCCAAACATCCAACTTCCCTTGTTAATTACTGAAGCACATTGAACAAACATCCTATGAGCTGGGATGATTCCAAGTTCTTTCTGAACATTTCCTGTTAATTCAGAGCCCATTATTAAACAGTATGTATGAACTTTAAATAACTTTCCCCTACTAGGAGCTCTCTGCTCTCATTTTAATATCATCCCTATCTTAATCAGTCCCCTAGTTTCACTCTTATTTTTGTAAAGATGGAAACAAAATAACTATTTAACATTTCTGCCATTTCTTTAACTGTTTAACAATTGTTCTCTGTCTAGCTTTCCATTTGGTGGTGGACAAATGTTCTGTATTTACCTTGTTCTGTGTATTAGAAGTGCATCTTATGGTGAGACATTCTCCACAGTGTGAGGTTACCATATTTTTTAAATTTTCTTTTGAATCATGTTGCTTATCCTGAACCTACTCTTTATACCAGACATTATTTAGTAATTTTAAAATTTGTCTCAATCCTCTTCAGCTAGTTTTTCATGTCTTACAGAATTTCAGTAATTTTCCCCTTAAAATTAGGTTTCCTAAAGACTAAGCAGTTTTGTTTCCCCCATTTATATGGGACATGACAATAATGCAGGACAAATTTAGGGTGTTTTGGGTTGTTTTTTTTGGCCAGTGTAAGGGCCACATCCTCAGGATTTGCTGTTTGGTACCCGGAGCAACTCTGTGTATGTTTGTTGTGGGATAGCTGGCTGTGGCAGACAGGAGGTGCTATGTAATAATCTAAAAGAACCCCCACTGTTTCAGTTATGTAGTCTGATTATTGAGATAGACGGTATAACTTATATATGAGGTAGTGGAATTAATGATATGCCTTTATTGCTTTAAATCAGTGGGGACTGTGGAAATAATCAGGAAAGCAACACAATGGCCCTAGATAAGCAACCCACAAACAAACACTGATGGGGCAATTACAGGACAATGGCCTCCTTCCAAGCTCCAGCCCAAAGTGACACAGCTGTTTTGGCAAGGTTGAGAACTAACCAATCAAAAGACCACAAACAGTTAAAGGATGACTTTGTTTCTGAAATGCTGGGTGATCAACTGCTTTTAAAGAACATTTTCCCTGAAGCAGGGGGAGTGAACTGGTTTGTGATTTATGTGGAAAGATCATGCCACCTGGACCCTAAGGTCTCGGGGGGGGGGGGGGGGGGTCTGTAGGAAGCATAGACCTCTCGGAATCCTCATGTGGAAGATAAATAAACACCTGATAATCTAGACATATGTATAGCCTCTTTATTGTTTTAAGATTTGTTTTCTCTTAAATGCTTTTGTTCTAAATAAACAAAACATTGCTTTAAGAAGGCTATCATAGCTCCTGGAGGGGAATGAACTGCAGGTACAGAATCCAACCCAAGCCTGCTAAGGTAAGCATGGCAGACTTCAGGCCAAGGCCAGTCTGAGAGTAGGAGAAATGATTCTATACTGAGAGAAACAGAGAGGTGACAGCTTGAGGCATAAGAACTGAGGTAGTGGGGGGGATCTAAATAAGACTAGGAGTAGTCCAAGGTCCAATTAGCCAGTATCTGTAACACTGGTTTTCATTCCAGTACAAAGGAGCAACTTAGAGCACTCTCAGGGCTGCTGCAAGGTGCAACAGATCCTAATGGGCTGTTCTGAGAGCCAGGGGAGAGCTGAAACTGCTCTGGCCAGACCCCTTTTTCTTTAGACACAACCCCCCCACACCCACATCAATAGCTGTCAGGGAATAGTGTAGAAATGGCTCTGTGCTAATGGATGCATCCCCTACACAACAGCTTTCCTCAAATGTCCTGTTAAGACAGCTGCCAAAGTGGTACAAAGTAGACTTAAAGGAGCTGAGGCTGTAGCCCTAAGTGTTTCATATTACATATTTACTACAGGAATTGTCTCCTCGTTTGTCATATTGTGGGGGATTATTTTGATTCAATTGTTTATTTGTAAGAAGTTTCTATTGGATTATATCATTTGGCGGCCCCTGCTATCACAGCCTATAAATTTGGATTAGCCTGATTAATTCTGTGTTAATGAGAGGAATTTATGCAGAATTGTAGTTGACAACTGAAGTCCTGGCGATGATGATAAATGTTTAATTACAGTATCTCTCTTGCTATACCAACAGTTCAAAGTAAGTTTTTATTTCATACACATGTGATACTTCATTAGGTGGATTGATTACATGTTATATTCTGAACCAAATTAAAGGTTGACACTAGAGGTCAGGGGTCGGCAACCTCTGGCACACGGCTCGCCAGGCCAAGTACCCTGGCGGGCCAGGCCAGTTTGTTTACCGTCTGCATCCACAGATTTGGCCAATCGCGGCTCCCACTGGCCACAGTTCACCACTCCAGGCCAATGGGGGCTGCAGGAAGTGGCACAGGCAGAGGGATGTGCAGGCTGCCGCTTTCCGCCTTCCCTATTGGCCTGGAATGGTGAACCATGGCCAGTGGGAGCCGTGATTGGCCAAACCTGCAGACGCGGCAGGTAAACAAACTGGCCCGGTCCGCCAGGGTGCTTACCCTGGCGAACCACGTACCAGAGGATGCTGACCCCTGTACTAGTGCTTCACTGACATTCTGAGGACCTAAGGGCACAATCCAAGTATTATATCCTTCTGGGTTTTTCTGTCCTTTTATCCATTCTGATCATTTTCATTCCAGCTGGAACATTCCAGCCTTCTCAGTTCCCAAACACATGAGAGTGAAGGAGAGAAAGTGTATGTAAATATTGACTCCCTTCTCCATGCCCCATTGATAACTAGAATATTTCATTTATTCAGCCATATTTATTGTGATGCTACACCAGACACATTATGGCCCAGCTGATAGGGCATAGTCTCGTGAAATCTGGGTTTTTCTCCCACTGACCTATTACATGACATTGGGCAGGTCTCCTGGTGCCTATATTTCCCCTCTCACTCTTTTTCTTACCTATTTAGAGTGTAAGCTCTTCAGCTCAGGAGATGGGTATATCTAGAGCAGGGGTGGCCAACCTGTGGCTCTGAAGCCATTAATATGCTCATTAATATGCCATTAATAGCTCCTTCAGCCGTTGATATGTGGCTCCTTGCATAGGCGCCAACTCTGGGGCTGGAGCTACAGGTGCCAACTTTCCAGTGTGCTACAGGGTACTCACTGCTCTACCCCTGGCTCTGCCCCAGGCCCAAGCCCCCGCTCCACTCCTTCCTTCAAGGCCCCTGCCCCTTCCTATGAATCTGCTGCATCCTTGCTCTCCCCTCCCCCGAGCTCCTGCACACCACAAAACAACTGATTGCAGCGGGCGGAGGTGCAGGGATGGAGGGTTAGGTGCTGATCAGTGGTGCTGCTGGCGGGTGAGAGACACTGGGGGTGGGCGGGAGCTGATGGGGGGCTGCTGATGTGTTACTGTGGCTCTTTGGCAATGTACATTGGTAAATTCTGGCTCCTTCTCAGGCTCAGGTTGGCCACCCTGATCCAGTGCCTAGCACAATGTGCACTACTCTACTGTAAGTAATAATGATACAGTATTTTTATGACCAAATATAGGATCTCTGCAAGAGACATAACACAGAATACTGAACAGAGCTGGGAACCAGAATTGCTGAGTGAAATGTTGTGTAGCCTTGATCTAGTATAAAGAAAGAGATTTTCAGTTGAGTTATTTCATAAACTGGAATCATCAAGAGGAGGAAAGAATTCTATTTGATTGTCAGAGCCCAGGCTGTTTGCAGGCCTGGCAGTTGAAGAAAAATCATATTACTTGCAAACAGAGCACATTTGATACAAGAACTATTCAGAGAAGACAAACAGAGAACCCCTTCATGTCATTTTTACAGTGCAAATGTTCAGAGTTCAGCAGCACTTAAACCTCCTTGTTTCAGCTTCCCTGGGTGTTAAATGGGGCTCAGAATAATTACTTCCCTACCTCACAGGGATGTGGTGAGAATTAATTAGTTAACATTTGTACAAGCTTCCAAGATGCAGAGCACTATACAAGTGCTAATTAGTTTGATTATTATTAGCTGAATGTCACTTGCACTGTTAGGAAATCCATCCTAGTTGAGTTTTAGTTGAGTTTTATGTTATATCTCAGCTGATGTATTAGAAATGCCTCTCCTGCAAAAAAGAGTGAAAGGAATAAAGGTGTATATTATGTAGCTCACAAGAGCTACTGCCCAAGAGTGCCATTTACATCTTGTAAACATTCACAAAATACTGCAGTAGAGTGTTTGAATTCTCAGAGCAGCCATGCAAACCATTTTATCACATACACGTTCTGGACTCTGGATCTTTAATTACAAGGAAAACGTAAAAATAGAAACAAATGTGGCCTTTGGGTGGGAGGTAGCGTCAGACCAAATAAGGAGGTGCCGTATAATCAGGCTCTCAAATATGGATTTAATTAAGCAATAAGCCATAATTGGCAGTGAACCTTTCTATTACTGTGCCTCAAGTGGCATGTGTTTATAAGGCTTGTGGCTAAAGGTAGAATTACTTTACCTACTCAGGAAATACTGTAGTCCCCTAGAAGTACACATCCCAGAATCCTTTTTCAGTGTTCTCGGAAATGAAATGTATTTAATACTACCAATAATAAAAAGTCAGCTCAATCCTTACTATCTGTAAGTATTTGAAAGGTGTAAGCAGGGATGGAGAGGAGTTATCAATGTTACAAAAGGAGTATGACTAGGAGTAATGGGCAAAATTAAGAAAGGAACATTTATGCTTCATAAAATACCAGTTACACTGCAGAATAGTCTCATAAAAGGAAGTTGAGGAACTTGAGAACCTGATCCTGCTTCCATTGAATTTGATGGGAGTTTTCTATTGAATTTAGTGGCAGCAGGATTGAACTGTAGGATATATAAACAAGACTGCACAAATGTTCTGAAAAATATCCTATTGGGAGTATCCCTACATTGGAAGAGAATGGTCATGATGATTTAACAGTTCATTTCCCTCTCTAATTTCTAGGCTTCTATGTATATATACCCTGATTCATCACTTAGTCATTTGAGTAGTCTCTTTCCCTTCAGTGGGAGTATTCACGCACTTAGGATGTGCTTGGACACCTTACTGATTCATGCCTTACTGACTTTGATGGATGTGGGAATTTCTCTGATAGCTAGCTAGAAAAGCTCCTCTGCATCCAATCATCTAAACTCATGATATCATGTTTAGACAGCTACTGTATGATAAAAGGTAATTTAAGGATTTTTACTGAGGATTTTTTACCATATGGTCAGTAAGTATCTATGACTGTACAAACTGAACACCCTGCTCATTCCCTGAAAATTGCTGCTCTGAATTTCCTAAATTCTCCCAGCAGTCCTGGTGTCACTGATGACCATTACCCATCTAGAGTTCCTTAGCTGCCATTTCAAGGAGGGAAAAACAGGGGAAAAAATGAAATTTGATTTTTGTGAGTCTTGTTTACCACTCATGCAAAGCTCAGGTGCTTCATAAACTACAATATGTTATAACAGAGCAAGCGTGGCTGGAAAATATCATCCAGCGTCATCACAGTAAGGTAGGCTCTAGTTTCCTCTGAGGAAGATGGTGCAGGTAATATAGCATTTATAGAACAGGAGTTGAGGAGAAAAATGTGTCTGAGACACTTGTGAGGGAGCGAAACTGGAAGGTCAGAGGATGGGGGTGATGAGCCCCTTCGGACAGACATGGTCTTGGAGTGAGACCAGGAATGACAGAACATAAGCACAACCATAGGAATCTGCTGTCTATCATTTTCAGGGTGTCAAGGTAGTATCCTCACTCTGAACCTTAGCGTCTAAAAGATGGGGTACCTGCATGAACCCCTCTAAGCTTAATTACTAGCTTAGAAATGATAGAGCTGCCACCACTCAAAAATATAGTGTTTTGGGTCACTTTCTGACTCCCCAGACTCTTCCCTGGGGACCCCAAGACCCAAACCCCTTTGGATCTTAACACAAGGAAAGTAAACCCATTCCCCCACCATTGCCTCTCCCAGGCGTCCCCTCCCTGGGTTATCCTGGAGAGACTATACAGATTCAAACTCTGTGAATCTAAAATAAAGAGGAAATTCGCCTTCCCCCCTCCTCTTTTCTCCCTCACCACTCCCTAAGAGAGAGACAGATTCCTAACACAGAGAGAAATCAGGCTTTTCCTCCCCCCTTCTCTCCTTTCTCCCACCAGTTCCCTGGTGAGTGCAGACCCCCTCCTCTTGAGTCTTAGACAAGGGAAAAATCAATTAGGTTCTTAAAAAGAAAAGCTTTTAATAAAAGAAAGAAAAAGTATAAAATTATCTCTGTAATATCAAGATGAAAAAATGTTACAGGGTCTTTCAGCTTATAGAGACTAGAGAGAATCCTCCCCCCAACACAATACAAGTTGCAGCAAACAGAAATACAATCCTTCCAGCAAAATACACATTTGCAATAAAGAAAACAATCAAAAGACTAAACCACCTTTCTAACTAGTGCTTACTAAATTGAAGAGAAGAGATTTTTTCAGAAAGATTGGAGGAACCTGGATGCATGTCTGGCCTCTCTTAGCCCCCATAGAGAACAGAGCAAAAACCAAAAAAATAAACAAAGGCTTCCCTCTACCGAGATTTGAAAGTATCTTATCTCCTGATTGGTCCTCTGGTCAGGTGTTCCAGGTATACTGAGCTAATTAATCCTTTACAGGTAAAAGAGACATTAACCCTTAAACCTCTGTTTATGACAAGGGGCATCATTCATTTTAGTACCAAAGACACCAAAGGGGATAAATTTCATATCGCCTCTCTTTTATTGTCAAAAATTATTTATGCCTCATATAAAGCTGAAGTTATAGAAAGAGGTGTTTACTCTAAAGCAATGAATTCTCTATGTTTAAATTTCTTGCATGAATACTTTTATTGGTGTCCATCTGGGTCTTTGTCACATACCACGTACCACATTTAGGCCTGGACAGGTTGAAAGATTATGAGCAACACCTGTCTTCTCATTTCCTTCACCCTTTTGTCATGTACCATGTACCATTCTTCCCCACCATTCATTACTGAGCAGATTTAACCAACGTGTTGCTCTGCTGTGAAGCCGGAGTTGGGGGAGGTGGGGAAAAGAAGACAGTGTAGAACAGTCTTGTTAGATGGGAACAGATTGGAAAATTGATGTCAGGAGCCCAGAGGCCAGGCCTGCACAGTGGAAACAGGCCTCCCATTTCTGTTCACTATTCTGTCAGTACTACCAAGCCTGATGACCTCTTTTTTAATTCCCTCCTTGTGGCTCTGCTGTTAAGAGAGAACCTATACTGTTTCTCTTTCCTCAAGTCAGGAGCGGAGGAGGCGGGGAGGGAGCTTCAAATACTGTGAGAAAAGAGGAGGAATGAAATATGTTCTCCTTATCATAATTGCTATTGGGGCTATCCTGTCATGCCCCTTTATGACCCACTTGCTTGGTCTATGACTTCACAATAGATCTTTTTTTTCCTTTTACGAGGAAAAGACTATGATGAAGTAGTTTCTTTACAAATATAAATAAAAAGTGACCTCCAGACTGTGCTGTAAATCCATTCAAAATGGAACAAATCTATTTTGCAGGCTCAGTTTCTTGAAAAAAAATTAGTACAGTTACACAAAAGGCCATGTGGGGATTATTTGCAGGGAAACTTGTGCTTTAAAATGCAGCTCTGTTATGCAAAGTTACAGTATTTGATCTAATCACTTTTCTGGGGGGAGAGCCACAGTTTTTGGAATGCACATTTTTCATGCTTCAGTCCCAAACCAGGCTACTCGCTATCAGAGGTGAAAGTAAACTGGTACATGCCGGTATGGAGGACCATAAGAAAAGGAGACTGACTGAGGGAGGGAAAGAGAAGCCTGCTCCCTGCATAAGAATAGTTTAAACTCAGCTGTTTCCTGATGGTTCAGCCCCCAGGGCTAGGTTTCTGGCATCCTTGTTAATTTCACTCACAGTAGCTGGGGGGAGGGAGTCGAGGGGAGGGTGTGTTTGACCATAGCAGGGGCAGTCCCTGTCTGCCCCCGGAGATGAGGGGATCTCTCCTACTAATATACACAACAAATACAAGCATTTGGTTGCACAGCTTAAATCTTGAGCTAATAAAAGCAGGTGGAAGGAGAAAACTCACTGTCACATCAGTTTCTCGTCTCCTCCCTCCCCCTCCTCCAGACAGGCTGCAGACAAGGCTCTGAATTCGTCCCCATTCCCCCCAGCAGAGGTTTTCCTCTAGGCTATAGCTTGCAGTAGACTGGCTGAGATGCCTGCTATTGCTGCGTGCAAAAGAACAGTTTAAACTTAGCTGTTCCCTGTGCAGTTCAGTGCCCATAGTTAGGAGCCGTTTCTGGCATCCTTGTTAATTTCATTCCCAGTTGTTGTTGGGTGTGTGTGACCAAGACAGGGGCAGTTCTTTTCTGCCCCTGGGATGAGGGGATCTCCTAAACACAGTCAAAATCAGGAATCATTTCCAAGATCAAATCTATCCCATTCCCTCCCCAGCAGAGGATCATGGTTGTGATGTCCAAACTGCTTGCAGATCCTCTTTGAAATGTTACTGTTAAAAAAAACAAAACCACAAAAAACATGAGAACATGGTGGAAAAATGTGTCATGATGATTAGGGTTTATTTTGGGCAAAGCAATTTTGCTAAAACAACTAAAGATTTACAGGGAAAGCAAATAGCCCCCATAGACAAAACCATAAAGGGACTGGAGGGGAAAACTGAATATTCAGCGAAATTATTGTGCCTCCTTTGAAAGAAATAGTAGTTTTCATTCCAATCCACCCTCTTTCTATATTGATTTAAACACCTGAAATGTCCTTAGGACAGCGGGTGCAATCTCAGATCTCTTTTTGTTTTGTCCTGCCGGGAGAGTGCAGAGGCGGAAATTGATAAAACTTTCTTTAAATATCTTGTATATTTCATGAAGGCTATTCTAGTTGTTCTTCATTCACCCCTGCCTTTCCCTTCCTCTCCTCCTTCCCCCCCAACTCCCCCCCCCCCCCCCCGGCTTCCTCCCTGTCTGTCTGGCTGTGTTTTTTGCCTTGGTTACTTACTCCTTGGCAGACCCAGCCCAGCGGCACCTGCTGGCTCTCTGCAGGCAGCAGCCCACAGGGGCCGGTTGCTGGGGTCGCTGCTTGTCGGTGGCAGGCTGCAGTTGCATTGTTTGTGACACGTTCATACACATACTATGTGTATGTGTATGTGTATGTATGAATGTGTGTGTCTCAAACAAAGCAGCTGCAGCCTGCCGCCGACTGTCCTGGCCCCAGCAACCGGCCCCTACTATTGTATTTTAGTAGTATTGGAGATCCCCTCATCCAGGGGGCAATAAAGAACTGCCCCTGCCATGGTCACACACAGCTTCTCCGCCCACCCCCCACAACTGGGAGTGAAATTAATAAAGATGCCAGAAACCTCTTTTAACCCTGGGGGCTGAACCATCAAGGAACAACTGAGCTTAAACTGTTCTTATGCAGGAGGCAGTCTCCCTGCTGCAAACTTGTCAAGGTATTTTTCCCCACTTTGAACTTTAGTGTCCAAAAGTGGGGACCCGCATGTATCCTTCTAAGCTTAATTCCTATCTTAGATCTGATAGTGCTGCCACCAGCCATAATATAGTGTTTGGCACACTTTTTGTTCCCCCAAAACCTTCCCTGGGGAATCCAAGACCAAAACCCCTTGGGTCGTAAAACAAGGAGAAATAAACCATCCCCCCTCCTTTCCCCCTCCCAGACTTTCCCCTCCCTGGGTTACCCTGAGAGGCTACACTGATCCAAACTCCTTGGATCTTAAAACAGAGAGGAATTAACCTTCCCCTCCCCTCCTTTCCCCCTACCAAACCCTGGTGAGTTCAGACTCAATCCCCTTGGGTCTTAAACAAGGGGAAAAAAAATCAGTCAGGTTCTTAAAAAAGAAAGCTTTTAATTAAAGAAAGAAAAAGTAAAAATTATCTCTGTAAAATCAGGATGGAAAATGTTTACGGGGTATTCAGCTCATATAGACTAGAGGGACTTCCCCTCCCCAGCCTGAGATTCAAGTTACAGCAAACAGAGGTAAAAAATCCTTCCAGCAAAATACACATTCACAAGTTAAGAAAACAAACATAAGACTAATCTGCCTTTTCTAGCTAGTACTTACTATTTTGAACATGAGAGACTGTTTCAGAAAGATTGGAGAAACCTGGGTTGCACGTCTGGTCCCTCTTAGCCCCAAGAGCGAACAACAAACAAAACAAACAGCACAAACAAAGACTTCCCTCCACCAAGATTTGAAAGTATCTTGTCCCCCCGATTGGTCCTCTGGTCAGGTGTCAGCCAGGTTTACTGAGCTTCTTAACTCTTTACAGGTAAAAGAGACATTAACCTTTAACTATCTGTTTATGACAAAGCTAGAGGGAAGCTTCTGCAGCAGCTGCTGAGTGCCAGGCAGGGAGAAAGCACAGAGCCTAGCATTGGCATCCTGGCTGGAGGAGGAGAAGGGAAGACACAGAGAAAAATGTGACAGTGAGTTTTCACTTTTTCAGGCTTATTCCAATAGTAAAGTTTTATTATGGACAGTACTGGTAGTAGTAATAGTAGCTTTATTTTCTCTATCTATGTCATGCAATGGGAGGGATCCATGAAGTACGTAGGAGAGGTGGGTGAGTTGCTTGCGATTGGACCATATGGGTAAGAAATGTAAAGTACTTTCACCCTTGCCCAAACCCCAGGGCTCCCAGCTGCCTCTGCAGCTGGTAGCTCCAGGGTTAATTTAAAGGGCCTGGCTCCTAGCTTCAGCCGAATCCCTGAGCCCTTTAAATCCTGATTTAAAAGCCCCAGGATTTAAAGGCCCCACCTCTTCCGATAAAGGCCACGTCTCTTCCAGTTGAGGCCCCTCCCCCTCCACAGGACTCTGGAGAACCGGTATGTCCTTTAAGTTACTTTCACCCCTGCTCACAATAAGAAATAGGCACTTGGCCAGATTTTCTATAGTGTCATATGTGACACTGCATGGCTTTTTTTTTTCATGCAGTAATAGATGGGATGCAATAAAAAATGCATGTTATTTCCCTATGAGTTCAATCAGAGATATAATTGCACACATAAAATGCCCCATGATATGCTGTATTTTTAAAAGTAATCTGCTTCATAATTTATCCCACCAGTGCAATAAGTCTAAAATGACTGCATAATTTATAGGGAGTCTATGTGGGAGAAGTAGGGAACATTGCACTCTATGAGAAACATGGAATAGGAGCATAGGAATTGGATCAGAGCAGTGGTCTATCTAATTCAGGATCTTACATCTGAAAATGGCCAGTAGAAATGCTTCTAAGGAAAACACTAAAAAACTCTCCTGTGGGCAATTGTGGAGTCACCTGAAATATCTTCTAAGATTAGTATACTCGTAACTTCCCTACCCTAATTTAATCACAAATTTCAGAGGCTAAGTATTCATGTACAGTTTCCAAATGGAATCCCAGTAAAATTAATTTGAAATTAATTTTTAGATTTGACATTCTTTAACATTGCTACATTTTCCTCTTTCCCGATCACTTGACTTGGTTAATAGATGAAGATTCAAGAGGTATTGAAATGTGGCTGTGACACTCTTCCATCCCCACCCCCACCCTGCATCAGGATTCACCCACTCTACCATTCTTGGTCACACTCCTGCTTTTTTTTTTTTCTCTCTTCCTCCTTCATTGTTAGGGAAAGCAGACAATCTGCTCCTTTAAAGGCTGCTGTCAGTGAAGCTGCTGCAGTTGCTTGATCAGATCCAGCTAGAAGTATTAAATTCAACAGAATTGTTCCTTTGCTCCCAGAAGTGGAGAGTGCCCCCTCTAACTTCCAAGAATAGGAACCTGGAGTCTGAAAGTTGCTCATATATGGAAGGCATCCATGTGACAGTACAGCAGGGCTGTTAGCTGAACTTGCACAGTTGTAAACTACAATTTTGCACTGGTGCATAAAATCCTTATGTGCTAACTGATTTTGTGTTAGTGCCTAGGATTCGTTGCAACTGAGCTGTCATCCTTATTGATTTTTATTATTTCAAGCCATAGGTAGAAGAAAATAGTGTCAGCAGGAAGGATTTAAATTAAAACCAAAGATGGGTTAACACAGTGTTTTCGCCTTTTCTGGGAAATCTATTAAGGTATTCAGAGAGAATGGTAGTTGACAGTCCTGAAACTGCAATTAGGGAATCTGATTCTGCTCTCAGTCATGCCAATGAAAATCAAGAGAAATCTCCATTAAGTTAATGGAGTTGTGCTAGTATAAAACTGGAGCAAGTGAAATAAGAATAAGGCCCTGGTATTTTGCATCAATATAACAGAGCCAGGCCTTCTGCCACAGGGTCAGAGAATCCGGATGTAGTGGAGCTAGAATTGTAAATGAGAATCAAAGTGTTTATTAAAAAAATTAAAAAGTGGATTTCTGGACCTTTTCCTTTTGAAGGTGGCTTTGAAAATATAGATTGATGTGCACTGGTGCAAAATTGTTTACAGAGTTGAAAAGAACAGAAAGCAAGGTCCCACTTTTGTAACAGGCTGAGGGTGGATCTAAAGAACACAAACACACACACTCTCACACACAAATTAGTTAGCTACGTTTGAGGTCCTTCCCACAAAAAGATCTTGCTAACCCGCTATAAATTATTTAGAATGTTCTTCTGCATAGTGGGACAATAAGGTTGGAGAAAAAATTATTGCATTAACAGACAATGCGTGGTCAGTAGCTAAAACAATTTTTGTGCTGGCCTGCCCAGAATGTTAAGGCCTATTCTGCCAATATTGCTGAAGCCACATCTAGCCTATCCTTTCATAGTGCAAGGATGAATTATTTTTTTTAGTTCCAAGGACTCATGACTACATTTTACAGAGAACAGAGGAAGGTCTAGTGATGACGGCAGGGGATTATGAATAACCATTCTATTCTTGATGCTGTCACTGGCTCATTGTACAACCTCAGCAAGTTATTTAAGCTCTCCATGCCAAAACAAGCAGCGTCAACAAATTATGCTCTGTATTACACATCAGGTGTGCATTGGTCTGAAAATGGGTGCAAATGGCAAAGTAGCAAAGATGGCATTTATTCTGTGTGCAAAATACTGTGTTTTGGGTCAGTATTCAGTCCTGGCATAAACAGCTGCAATGTGCATTGAAGTCAACAGTTGTAGATGCTTATGCAACGCCAACAGACCCTGGTCATCATCAGCCAGGATCAAACCTGGGACATTTGGAGCTTAATGCATGAGTCTCTACTGCCTGATTTAAAAGGCACACTTAGACAAGACTGTAGCAGACTTATCATCAATCTCTAGCTGCCGCTAGAGGGGGACAGAGTGCCACAGCAAGCAGGCATGGATTATACTTACAGCAGCCTAGAATTTGGCCCTGGAATTTTGGGGGTGGCACAATGCTTGTAAATGACAAAGAGGATAGCACCTTCCAGTTAGTTGTTTTTTCTACTACCTCCTTTTTTGGCCGTTTCCCCATACAAGCAGTCACTCTGCACATCTACAGAATGACAAATCAGTGCTAGCTTCACAAGTTTTCCACTTAGGCCCATTTTCTGACCAGTTTACACAAAGCACTTAATTTAGCACCACTGCGATGACTGTGAATTTGGCCCAAGACAGTTACATTCACTTACTCCAGGCTGCATTTAGCTGAATTCAGAGCCCTTAATTTACACATCTGTACAACGTGTATATGATTCATGACTGAAAAGGGCTATATAAATGTACTGTATTATATATTCTCTTCCATTTTTTTTCTATAAGTCAGTCAGGAGAACTTTCCACTCTCCCACCCCAAAACACCTATTGTGATTTAGGTTTAACTTTGGCTGAACATATAAAGTAGAATTAAATAAACAGGGTGGGGGAAGGAGGAAGAGGATGAAATGAGAGCGGGAGAGAGATGGAATAACTAAGGTAAGTCAAAGTAAAATATAGAATAAAAATGTTAAAGAGAAAACTTACCTAAGTTCACAGTGCAGTATTACTCCTGAGTCCTGAATCATTGGGAATTTTGCTTGAATTAAGAAGTGAGTAACTCATTTTGGATTTGCTCAAGAATGAGTAAATTGAAGACTCATTTTCTAAGACGTAAATGAAGTCAGTTAGAATCCATGAAGCTAAAAGAGAAGGGATTTTCTAATCTTAGTTTTAGTAAAAGTTGGCAATGATAATTTTGAGGTGTTCTGTATCACATTTTGTTTTATGAATGATCAAGGGTATTTTCTTGACTACAAATAATCATTACTTTTTAAATCTCTGAGCTTGAATGAACTGGGATAGAATGTAAAGGAGACATGTATTGGGCTTTTTTTTCTCTCTACTTTATAAGATTATCAAAGTGTTAGTCAAAATGACAGAAGAGCACAACTTCTGTCTGTGAACATTTTTTTGTCCACAGGTTGCTCCTTTCAAATCTTTCCCATTTACTGGTTTTATTTGTTTGTTATAGAAATGATCTTCCAAATATTTATCTAGCCCTTTTTTTCACCAGAGATCCTGTGTGTTCCTTTCATAGCTCATTCATAATTTGTACCCCTTGTCTCAGAGACTGATGTTGCAGCCACCATTTTCCCAGAAGCAGAAATCTGCAGTTTCTTAGGAGCCAGCAGTAACACAACTTAGTTATTAGAGGAAAGTGTTGTAAACAACAGCAAGGCTCTTCCTTCCAACTTTGGTGGCCTGAGGAATGATAAACCAAGACTGTGGATCAAAACTGAGTCTCTGCAGTGCAGAGCATAGCCAGGAGGCCACCAGGACACCCTAAATTATGCTTAAAATGCTATTGTATTTAAATATATATACATGCATAAATATAGAAACGCTTTGACCAGCTTGTTTCTTCTATTTGGTACCTTGGGTATTCCACAAAGATTGATAGGTATTTGAATATCCAAATTCACAAGAATCTGCACAAATACTGTTCCAATACACTGTGTGGGGCAAGGTAGGACTATGGACTGTTTGTGTTAGTTTTTACACAGAAGTCCCTAGTGAAATCAGCATGGAGTACTTTTTAAAGTTAATGGTGTAATATTGCTCCCTGTTTCCATGCCATTCATGGAAAGAATTGCCACTAAGGTTTACATTACAAAAATAATTGTTTTTACACATTATTGTGAAACATGGTTGTAGTCACCCCATTCTATCCAAGTTAAGGGTATGTTTTAACCCTGCTAAATACCTAGGCTAAAATATGATTCCTTTAATTTAATTATAATATGCTTTTTTTTCTGGCTACATAGACAAGAAGCAGCAAAGTTATCACATGTTTTGGACACAATCGTGGTTAGTGCAGATGTTGCCTAAGTCCTATACTTCCTAGGGTGCATAGTATTGCTCAAACAATAATATCTGTGTAAGTACCACTTTTAAGAGTGGTAATTTAGGGAATAGTTATTTGAGGTAGAAGTAAGCCACTAGTTCAGAAAAAAAAAGTAGAATGATATGAAAAGAATAATGTATGTTTTGGTGGATATTTTAGAGCACCATTATGGGCCTAAGTTCAGTTTTCAGGTGGTTAATTGGGAGTTATTCCTTTGAAGTAAATGCATTTATATTGATGTGACACTATTGTGATAGAAGAATCTGGCCCAGTCTGTTTAGACTTGGAAGGCATCTCAAATTCCAAGTTACCATTCAGCCCATTTCTGTTCTCCACATTAACCATTGTACATGGAGATATATTTTGCCTATATTGCATATACCTGACAATAGTTCAAATAGCTGATAATCTTATTTCTGTTCTCCAAAATTTTGCTCACTGCAGCTAAATACTTCATGCCTTGCTTCTGCAACTTTACAGTAAAATTCAGGTATCTAATATTTCCCAGTTTGGATCCGGAGTTCTGGTTTTGACCCATCACTGAAAATCCAGGCATTTGAAGCCGTCACAGCTTTGGTCCAAATTTGGCAGAAAAAAAAAAGGTGTCTTCAATTCCTTTTTTAGTGAGGGAAAATAGTTCAAATCATTTTGGTTCCTGTCACTCTTCTGTTTGATCAGAACTCAGAGTTAATTAAGTTATTCCCAGTATATTATGTCTTTAAAAAATCTCCCATCACTTTTGAAGTTCAGTGAAACAGTCCTTTTTCTGCAGCTGAGTAAATACTTCTCCTCAGGAAACTTGACTGTTGAATTATTTTCCTCTAGACATACATCACACTTATGTGAATTAACACAGTGGCTTAGATATGCATCCTCTATCTTTTCCAGAGAGCAATCAAAGCCTCTAAACTAACTCAGCCAGTTTTACTGTACACCGGGGGGACCTAATTCTCCACTCTGTTAGACTGGTAATACACCTATGTAATTCTATTGAAGTGAATGGAGCTACACCAGCATAAAACTGATGTATGAGGATGCAGAAACAAGCCCTACAGCTGGTTGAAGCAAATGTGACACCTGCTGCAAAGCCAGCTGCAATTTCCAAAATTCAGCATGCAAACTTCCTTTCTCCCATTCCATATGTCCTGTCTTATGTCCTGTCACCTGTGGGGTTCAGTCACTCCAAGTGAGAAGCTCAGGTACTATGGTAATGGGTATGGTACAGCTCAGAGATGAATAGGTAGTGTGTCTGCATGTGGTATGTATGTAGAAGAGAGCTAGGGGGAGTAAGGAGATTTCCTGTTAAACTAGAGGATCAGGGGAGCCTGTGATTTGTCCCAGACAGGACTGTGATAGAGAGGGAACATAGTTATTTCCTCATACTTTGTTATGGTGCTCATGTTATCGCTAATGAGCTCTGGAACAGCTCATAGCTCCTCATGCTTATCCTCATGTGACACTGGGACATGAGCAGTGTACATCAGGCTATTATTGGTGTTCCCTAATGATGAAGTGGCCCTCTGCAGTTGAGGGTTTGGCAGAGTTTACTTTGGCCCTGCCTTTGTCGTCCTTGTAGTTAATTTAAAAGTGCCCTGAAAGATTTAAGAGTGCCTAGGCGGAATGGTTACCACCCTGTTTTTCATCCAACAAAGGGGATCTGAAGAAAATTAAACACCACATTCTACTTTAGTGGAATAAATAATATAAATAATTTCCATAGTATCACTAATATTTCCTTTGATATTGTTATAATGATTCATTATGCCTTCTATTTGATGCCTTTATGCTTGCAGAATGTTTGCTTCTTTTTTTTTTTACTTTTGGGCGGATGTTAGTTTTGGTCACTCTTTGCTCCATATTGTCTGTTATACGGACATTGAAAATTTACACTTGACAACAACAACAATTTTCTTTTCTTGCATCTGGACCTCTCCTGTTCTTCTCTTGCTGGTGGAACACCCCAGTAGTTAATATATGAAAGAAATCTAAATCCAGTAGTCCAAATGAATACTAGTAAGGCCATCTTTGTATGATTGTTTAACCTGCAATTTTGTATAATTGTTTAACCCTGCCTATATTACGCACAGGGATTTCAAGCCTGCCCTGCCAGGCTACGCAGGCTATTGTAAATCTATGGCCCATATGTTCAGGATGAAAGGGACAAAGATGATCCTTGGTCTATATCTGGAATGTGGAATCTGACTAATCTTTGGAGAGTGAATTGGGGATGTGACGCTTCCCGGGGGTACCCAGGGTTGTGAGGCATCTCACTACCAGCTGCCTTTAAAGTGAGGAGGCCTTGTCTGTGACCACTAGGAATCAGCTCCCTGACTAGACCAGCCACTAGCAACACAAACACTCCCTTCTCAGCCTACACAGGCTCCACTATCCCTCTGCAGGTTAGCAATAGGTCTATCCTCCTGGAGTGTCCAGCCCTTGTTCAGTTGATACTCACAGAATTCACAGATCTGCTGCCCCTGTATACAGGAGTTTGCTGATTTCATCTCCAGCTCAACTCACAGTACTTAGATTTGTTTATAGGGAAAGCAGATAAAAGTTTATGTAACAACGAACAGAAATTCAAGGAAGAAGTAGAATTGATGGAAACAAATAGCTGAATAAAAAATAAAAAATGACATGCTTTCTACACTCAAAAATTAATTAACAACACATTTTCCTGTCTCATAAAGGACAGCTCACCCAAAGTTTCACTCCCAGGATTAAACAGACAGACTTGCTGTGATCTTCAGTTCAGAAGAGAAACCAACTGTCAGCTTGTCCCCTAGATGAAGGATATGTGGGTGTACCTCTGTACCCCCAGGTATCGTTTCAACCATGCATTGTCTTCACTTGTAAACAGGGTACCCACTGCTGCTTGTTTTTTCTTGTTGAGAGTCTCCCCTTCGCAATCCCTTGACTAGCATTTTGCTCACACTGTAAATCGGCGATTATTGCAAAATATACACTACTCAATTTACATACAGCCAGACAGGTAGATAAGCATCTCCTGCCTGAAAGAAACTTGTTTATCACCCAACTCAGAGATCATAAGATGATAATTTTCAGTGTAGATACATTACTCTTTACATATTATCCATATATCCATTCTGCAATGATTATGACGACTAGAGTGAAACAGGCTTTCAGTGGAGACCTTATATGATGCTCTTGGATGAACTATTATGTAGAGACCAGACCCATGGATCCCTGTAGCACTATAAATCCCTGTGCTCTCTGGCAGTTGGCACAAAGAGGACCCTGGGTCTCAGGGGACAGTGGGGTATCCAACACATATTAGAATGGTAGACAGTCAGGTTCTAGTGTGCTCCTTTATGCAGAGGGGATATAAGCTATTTGGGCTCTGATCCTTACTGCAATAGCTGGGAAGGGTTTTCCTGTCTCAAATTAATAGCTGACTAAGGGTTGTAGTTCATAGAATTCTGTTAATAGGGGCTCTGTTGTCTAGAGGTAAAAGTTAGATGAGGAATGGGGGTAAAGGGGTAGAGTTTAGAGAAGATGTTAAAAATTCTACTCAACATTTCCAAACTTTCTGAAATTCAGTGTTTTTCAACTGTGATGTTCATATTTCCTTACTTTAAAGGTGAAATCCTGGACTTGGGAGTTTTGCATTGAAGTCAGTGAAGGCCATGATCTTACCCTAAATGTCTAGTTCTTTAACTCTGAATTTCCTAACTTTCCATTTTTTTTAATAGTTAAAGAAGGTACTAATGTTCTAAATCAATGATTGCTTATAACCTTGACTCTGAGGATTTCCTTCGTATTTTTTAAAGAAATCTAACATTTCTAATGTGTTGTTTTTAACTCTACTTGTACGTACAGTGCTACTATTTTTAAAGATCAGAGGGGTAGCCGTGTTAGTCTGGATCTGTAAAAGCAGCAAAGAATCCTGTGGCACCTTATAGACTAACAGATGTTTTGGAGCATGAGCTTTCATGGGTGAATACCCACTTCGTCAGATGCATGACATGCATCCGACGAAGTAGGTATTCACCCATGAAAGCTCATGCTCCGAAACGTCTGTTAGTCTATAAGGTTCCATAGGATTCTTTGCTATTTTTAAAGAATAACTTTCATGAAAAAGGATCTTCCAGGAAAAAATGAAAATTGAATCCGTATATTATAGACATAAGATGAAGAAAAGAACCAGGAGTGTGTCTGTAAAACAAAAGCAGCTGGGATACATTTCACATCCTTGGGCTCAGATTGTGCCTTGCATAAGACTAATATGGGAAGGGATGGAATGAAGGGTGCAAGAACCTTTCTCTTCCATTGTGTTGCCCACATACAGGACAGATGTATTGGTGGTACCTGTGCTCAGAGACACAGATACTGCTACCTCCACAGTGCCCTAAAGAGAGCAGGAAATAAGGAGGGCCAAGCCTGTTCTCCCACTCTCATAGAGACGAACCAACATATGAGGGGAGTATCCTGCGCTCCATAGAGGAGTGTAGTGGCAGCCACGCTCTCCCTAATGCCAGGGAGCTCCCAGAGGCATTCTGCTATACCTTATTAGCTTTGTTTTTATTCAACTTGCCACCAGGTGCTCCCCTGGGGATGGTATAATTCTTTGCTGCCCACAATGTGGGGCTGTGCCTTAGACCTTGTCAGTGTTTGAAAAATTAGCATACATATTACAACAACTGCTGTCTGTACGAGCGCTAAGCAAGGGTGATATTCCTGTAAACAGGGATCACGTATCTTTATCATCCTCAGGAAATCTAGTCAAATTCATGACTCTGGTCTCCAGTAGTGGCTTAGAACTGGCACATCTAAGCTCTTGCTGGCTGCTGCTATAATATGGGTATTAATTTTCGTAGTATAGCTGCACAGTTAAGCCTCAAGACAGAATGGAAGCAGAACAGCAGGCCTCCTTACTCTCTAGCAGACATGGGGATCAGCAGAATCCATCCAGCTGTGCTCTTCTGCTGAAATGTGCTGCTGATACTTAAACTAGAACTTCAGAGTTTTTGCTGTTCAGAGCTCATAAAGTGCACTCTTTAGCCAGGGGCTGCTAGTATGGGTTCTACTGAAATTTTAAGCTCCTTCTATCCAACTAGTTTCCTAGACCAGTAGTTGTTTTAAACTTAGAAACTGTAATAGACTTTTGAGAACTCCATCAGGACATAGCGAAGCTGATAAACTTTCCCAATGGTCTTTTGGAGTTTTCATCTTCACTGACCCAGGCAAATTTGCTGGAGATTAAGTGCTCGGATACGCCTTTGGTGAAATTGTAAAACTCTGCCAGACCTTTGGAGTTTAAAAAGTCCAATGGGTGGACCACGGGCTGGATATGGGTCAACAGTGTGATGCTGTTGCGGAGGGGACAAACATGATTCTGGGATGCATTAACAGATATGTTGTGAGCAAGACATGAGAAGTCATTCTTCCGCTCTACTGTGCACTGGTTAGGCCTCAACTGGAGTATTGTGTCCTGTTCTGGGCACCACATTTCAAGAAAGATGTGGAGAAATTGGAGAGGGTCCAGAGAAGAGCAACAAGAATGATTGAAGGTCTAGAGAACATGACCTATGAAGGAAGGCGGAAAGAATTGGGTTTGTTTAGTTTGGAAAAGAGAAGACAGAGAGGGGACATGTTAGCAGTTTTCAGGTATCTAAAAGGGTGTCATAAGGAGGAGGGAAAAAACATGTTTACCTTAGCCTCTAAGGATAGAACAAGAAGCAATGGGCTTAAACTGCAGCAAGGGAGGTTTGGGTTGGACATTAGGAAAAAGTTCCTAACTGTCAGGGTGGTTAAACACTGGAATAAATTGCCTAGGGAGGTTGTGGAGATATTTAAGAGTAGGTTAGATAAATGTCTAGACAGTATTTGGTCCTGCCATGAGGACAGGGGACTGGACTCGATGACCTCTCGAGGTCCCTTCCAGTCCTAGAATCTATTAATCTGTTTTTGATTATATTATCCAGAATTTTTTAATTATATTTTTCACTTTCTAATTTAATTCAATGAAATCCTCTATTTTTCCAGAACTAGAATGAGGATGGAACCATGAAGTTATATCCAATTTGACATAGTATACAATAATGCCCTGATCCTCCTAACACTTATGCACATGAATAGTCGTACTGAATTCCCTTGCTGATGGAGCACAGGGCTACTCATGTGCATAAAGTTACTCATGCATAGAAATTTTTGAAGGATTGGTACCTCAATATGTGTCTCTGTCTCTATCTGTATATAATATGTGAGCAGGGCTTGAAATGAAGGAAATATCTTGTGGCTTTCTGCCCCCTTCCTCCTCCTCCCCCCCATTGTTTCATGACTTCTGTGCAAGTCCAAAGATAAATTATGGCTGTAAGGATTTAGAACCCTCATTTGCCCTCCCAGGAGTCAGTTTTTTATGTGATATGAGATTTGTAATGATGCTCTGCGTTAAAATGGAGGAACATGGAGATACCTTGGGACGCAATTCCTTTTATAGCTCAGTGTCGCTGATTGATTTCAAAGACTGCTTTAAGTGTTACAAATAGGTTTTGGCTTTAGCAATATTTGTGTTCTGTACAAAAAAGAATAAAGAACTGGCTTGACTGTATAACGGCAGCTTTGTGGCCTGCCAAATAAGTGACCTGGGCTCAGCAGTGGGCATGGATCCCTGCATCAGGCTGTTACAGACATTGTGTAGATAACAATGTTGTTAACAATGTAGCAGAAGCTACATCTGTTAAGGCCAGTCCTTAAAACAATATGGGGTAGGGGATTTGGACTGGTTCATTTAATAGACGTACCAATACGAAGAGAGAATACCGTAAATGACAACACAGTGTGACTGAAAATGGCTGGAATTAAGGGTAAGATTATGTTGTGCAGAGAACTCCAGAGTCACTATTCATTCAGATTTCACCACTGGCTTCCAAATACACACAAAACAGGGGGTTCCACATAAAATGCTGTGAGAATGGAGAATGCAGGCATTTTGGCCACAGCTCTATCTGGTTTACATTGTTGATAATATAAAGGTTCTGAGGGGCATGAAAAATCACACAAACAGCAAATTTCATGTAGTAAAGGGAGGTCCAAAATTTCTTGGCAGTGACCAGTTTGCCATTTACTGCCACAGGTTTCTTTGCCAGCATTTCAATTAAACTGGACTAGAATCAAATCAGTTTTAGCCAAACCCTGCTCTAATCTTTGGTTAAGCTGATCATTTGCAGCTTGTTGAAATGTTTAATCTATATCAAGACTGCATCACACTGTTACTCTTTGGCAGGTTTGGGTGCCTGGTGAATAGAACCCTACCTGGCATCTTTCCCTAGCGCAGTTGCGGAATATTAATAGTGTGGATTCTTTATAAACCACTTGGTGCTGTCAACTATCTAGTGTAAAGATGCAAAATCTCTTTTCCTCCTGTAAAACATGATTGATTAAATGATTACGCAGCCGGAATGCCATCTAAATAGTACCAAATGTGCACCATTCAAGAAAAACAGAAGGAAATCTCTTCCTACACTACAGGCAATCCGTATGGTTCTAATATCTCTGTAGCCACATTTAATTTAATTCCAAAACCTGCATGCCAGAAATAGTTCAAGAAATGTCTTTTTATGTTACTTTCCCTTGCTCAACCCTGTCACAAGTGACACATTGGTCAGTACATGATAGCTTCACTGTTTTATAGGATGATGGGCAAGGGTCAGAAAATATATGATTCTTATAATATTTTGCATAGCTCTTCATGTTTTTTGTAATTTACTGTATTTTCGGCTATGTCTTAAGGATGTGCAATATGTATTAAAAAGAGACAATGTAGTGTTATATTGTCATCACAGTGGGTAAAATGGTATCTAATTCCCTATGTATTGAAATGAGGCTGTATGTACCTCAGACTCTCTATAGTGAGAAATATAATAGGCTATTTTTTTATAGTGTTAGAGAAACTGTAAATCAGTTTTCACCCTCAAAGGTTTGTCCATAAAGTTAATAGCCCAGTAAACTATATTACTGACTGAGTGTTACATACCACGAACATGCAGCAAAACATTTAATAAACAACTTTTCCCAGTTGTGCTATTATTTCCTTCTTATGAAGTACAGTCATGACCAATGTATTCTGATTTGCACTAAAAACAGATGTTTCACTTGTGATGTGATAATGTAAATGATTGGGTTTGTTTTTTTTTTAAACTGATGCGTTATAATCGAGGTGGTTGTTTGTTCTGATGGAATGAGAGTCAGGACTCTTCAGTTTTATACTTGACTCTGATTTGCTATGTGGCCAAGAGCAAATTAATTTAGTCATGTGTAAAATTAATGTATAATAGGTGTTGTATGCTTTGATTAGTGTTTATAACACGTCAAGTTTCTTACATGAAAGGAGCTATGTATGTGCAATTATTATGTATTTATTTATTATTAGGTATCCATTTCCACTACCACTGTAACAAGGTTTTAGTTGACCCCATTAGAAATTTCACTCAAAACTCAGTAGTCCTATATCATGAGGAAGACTGAACGTAGAGGAGGCAGATTTTACTTCTTTAGTTTAGAAAGGCTATGGAAGTGCACAGTTATCAAACTGTGTGTATGTGTGAGGTTTTTTTTTTTCTTTGTGGAGGCATATTTCTTGGGAGAAGAGATAATAAAGCCAGGAAAAATGCTTTACCACAGTCTTGCAGTTTCTATAATCTCATTCTAGTTAATCAAGAAGGTGCTTCCATTATCATTGTCCACTTTCAGATTTTTGGGGGAAAACCCTATAATCTGATATTTCCCCCCCCATTTGTATTCATATTTCATAGCTACTTATCATTACAAAGTTAGGTTTACAAAAATCTTAGACATATTTTAGTTACCATAATACGTATGTGGGGAACTTTATTTTTCATTCGGTTAAGACATATGTCAGTAACTTTTTGCATTCAAATTACCAAAACTAGTTTATTTTTCAAACCTGAAAGTGGTCATAAATAACCTGAAGATACCTGATTTGGAAATTACAAAATTTCTACATATAGGGTAACTGAGTGCAGAGAACAAACAGTGTGCTAACTTCTAATAGAAGTTTAATAACATGCTTTCCCAAGATGGGGAGCAAAGTTTCAGGATTCAGTTTCTCATCCCCCAAATTCACAATGTTATCAGGCTATATACAGAGTTTGTGTTCTAAAGTACTACAGTATGGTGTACATAATGCGAGAGGAGGCAGCTTTAAGTCACAGGTCACACAGGAGTGAGGAGAGTCATGTTACAAAAACTATCTTAATTAGAATTCCTTTCAGGTAGGATTGGTCAAAAAAAATTCCAACTGAAAAACTGGATTTTCAACTACACAAAAATTTTGCCACAGGTTTCTGCTTTTCATGTATAAAAATGAGTTTTCATCACAACCTTTTCCAACTGAAAAGGGAAAACTGTCAATTTTTCAACAAAAAGTCAAAATTTTCAGTGGAATTTTTTAGTGGAAAACAGTTTTTAATTTTAATCTAAATTTTCTAAAGGGGATTCCCTCCCCCCAGTTCCCAAATTTAAATCAGCTCTACTTTGGGGGCTATGGGGTAGCACAGACTGGAGCAAGAGCTCAACAACCTTTGTAAGGGTGCAATATATGCTCCCACTCTGCCCTGTTTCCTACTGGTGATTCCTTAGCATAATGACACCAGCTCCTCACATTGATCATGGATAATCCCTGTTTAAAAGCAGGGCTTACTCTGGCTCTGTGTATGGAAGCTGTCTAAAAAATTCCCCCTTGTATTCCACTATATTGTGTTCTCAGGACAAAGACTGATATAGTCACATTCACAGAGACATTTCTTTTGTAGCCCTATATTCAGTAACCCATATCTTTACTGAAATTTTCCAGCATTAGTTCTGACCAAAAAATTTTTTTGCCTTCTAAAATACAAGTCCATTATTAAATATAAGGAGACTGGAGAAGTTAGAAAAAATATTTCTCATTATTAATAAAATCCTTGCACTATTTTGTTAATAGATGTAGCACTAAAATAGCTGGGAGTAGAAAGCACAAATTGGGCTAGGAAATGGCTCTCCATGGGAAGTATCTTTTGAGTGTTCAGGTGAAAACCAATTTTGTTTGACAGAGTCATGATTCAAAGAAAATTAAACTCCGCACTTTAGCTATACAGCACATTTGCACATGCCTAATTTACCTGCCCAGTGAATGAACCAGGGGTCTATATTCAATATATTCTGCCTGGTCAGATCTGAACATTAGCCCTTATTCTCACAACAAGTGCCATACTTGCAAATGGATAAAAACAAGGGACTGGGGGATTGTGAGGAAGAGTGATTAGGAAATCTGGGTGGGAACCGGATTTTCTGTTTTATGAGAAGTTTCGTGATTCTGATTTTTTTTCATTCCAAAAAGGAACCAAGGAAAACCAAACAAACAATAAAGAGATTTCCGATGAAATAAAACTCAAAATGTTTTGCATCAACTGAAATGTTTTGTTTGGAGTCTGACATTTAAAAAAATGTGTAGTAGAAAATGTTTGTACAAAAAGTCATTTTGAAATAAAAAATGAAACATTCCAGTCTCAAAATGGAAATCTTAACTTTTTTCTTTTTGTCTTTTGACATATTCATTTTTCAAAATTGAAACATTGCTGTGAAATATTTCACTTTTTATGAATCAGCCTTTTCAGATGGAAAAACATTCTGTTGGAAAATTTCTGTCCAGCTCTAGTGATTAGGCCTGGGGCTGGAGGAAGAGGGTAATAATATCCCGTGAGCTGAGCTCAGTTGTCTAGGAGGGAAATGCAATTCAATTGCCTTGTATATCAAATGTGATTAATTTGTCTCAGTCCTTTAAATTATTGGCAGCCTCTGTAATGATGGGAGTAGAGTGCATAATTCCATGTTTAAATTTAACCACTTAACCAAGAGTGGCCTATTTCAAATGCATCTCCACTAGGTTTTAGGGATAAACTGGTTAATTTTATGTAAGGAAGTTTCAGGTACATTCGGAGCTAAATTTTCAAAACGTTTGCACCCAGATGTATGTATAACACTCTGTGCACAAACATTGCCACATAGGATGAAATTTGCTTTTGAACTGGGTGAGTACAGATAATGAGCAGAACTACAATTACAGTAGAAACTCAAAGTTACAAACACCAGAGTTGCGAACTGACAAATCAACCACACACCTCATTTTGGAACTACAAGTACCCAACAGGCAGCAGCAGAGACAAAAAAAAAAAAAAAGCAAATACAGTACTGTGTAAACAACTAGAAAAATAAAGGGAAAGTTTAAACAAAAAGACAAGGTAAGAAAATAGTTTCTGTGCTTGTTTCATTTAAATTTTGATAGTTAAAAGCAGCATTTTACTTCTCCATAGTAAAATTTCAAAGCTATATTAAATCAATGTTCAGTTGTAAAGTTTTGAAAGAACCACCATAATGTTTTGTTCAGAGTTATGAACATTTCAAAGTTACAAACAACCTCCATTCCTGAGCTGTTCGTATCTCCGAGGTTCTACTGTAGTGTCACCATTTTTAATTTTCAAATGAAAACTGTATGGGATAGTAGCCTTTATGTTTGAGTAAATTGTAAATGAGTGAAAGCATGAGCTAGTACATTCTGATACCACTGATCTGTTGGAACAATAGCAGGAAAGCCTCTCTTCTCTCACTAACCAGAGTGGATTGGGAGTGAGCAATAGAGTATTGATAGGAAAAAGAGTGGCAGGAGGCCATCAGTGTATAGAGGATCTGCTGTGCATGAATCTATCTAGCTTTCAGTGTTTCTGGTTTTCCCTTCTCATTTACTTTATCTCCACTCTCTGCCCTTGTCTTCCATTTGCATTCTCTATTCCTCTTTCCAAGTCTTCCTCTTGCTCTGTCTCCTCATCCTCTCCATGGTTTTCTCCATCTCATTCCATCCTTAAAGCATAACTCCTCCTGCATTTCACACCACATAAATGGACTCCTCCCTATTTTTCCCCATTATCCTCTCACTTCCCTCCCACCCACCAACCATGCCTGCATTATGGACTGCACAGGGCCATTTACAACTGCCATCTGATCATCACTGTTGCAACACATGGTCATCAACCGAAAGTAGAGTGCTGTTCAGAAGATTGTTTACTGCTGGGCTTTATATGGGAAGGTTGTACCTGAGCTGGGAGTGCCTACACATGCATTGGGCTGAGTGGAACAGCACCAACCAGAAGTGTTGTGGCAAGGAACAGGAGCTCTCCCTCCAGCTTCTACAGAATAGGCTCCCAAAGTGTCGCCTTAGTGCTTTGCGTTTTCCCTTTTTACTTCAGATGTTCATCTGAATATTTATAAATAATCCACATTAAAGAACAAAGAAACAAACTTATTATGGCAATTTCTAAATCACAGATTCTTTTTTTGTTTTGTTTTATTTCAGCAAAACAGAAGATTTTGCAAAGAAAGGGACTGAATTAATTGTGAACATGAAACAATATTGTGCAACTTCAATCATGTTGGCTAATGAAAACTGAGGAAATAAGTAAGAGACTAATAAGAGTGATGCTTTGTTATTTTGAGACATTCGTTGTCCTCAGCTGTTATCCAAGAACAGATGGCAGGTCCTGACACTGAGGTTAATAGGGCCCTGCAGGCAGGGGAGTAGGTGATGATAAATGATTGGTAATTTCCCATAGTGGAAGGACTATCCAGAAGGCTGTGCTGAAATGAATAGATACTGAGCTAAAACATGATTTGAAGAATCTTTTCTTTTTTTCTTTTGTTCTTTCTTTCTCTTTCTTTCTTTCTTTCTTTCTTCCAAAGCAAAAAAGTATAACAATCTTAACTTTTGCCTCTGTGATAACTTCTTTTGTGAGACAGTAGCACTTTACTGTCTCACTCTCAAGAAAAAAGTCTCCTTCACTAATGATGTGAGATGAAGTAACAGATGCATTTTAGTTAGAGTTATGATTGGATTCTCTTTTCTTTCCAGCAAAGGTTTGACTGAACAAATGGATCTTCCTTCCCATTTATCTGAGATGGTCTGTGTTTGAGTGCTTTGCTATAATTAGTTAAATGATTAGCCAGGTATTTTTGAGCTTGTTCCCCATTTTCAACTGAAGAAGAAGACAAGAAAGTCTGAAATGTTAATTATAAACCAGGTAGGAAGTCAGTGAATTATCCTAAATATATTCCAACTCATGGGTAAAGAAGGGTTAAATATTGAACTTTTTCGCTACACACCATTTTGTTTTAATATATATAAAATTGTAACAATTATTAGGATTTTTTAAAAATATCATGGATTTGTGTTCGGCACCCTCATGGAATACAATAGTTTTCCAGAGTGCACTGAATATGAAAATCAACTTGCGTAGTGTAGGTGTAGTTTGATGATTTATTAATTTGATCAGAGCTCCTTGTTTTTTTTTAACTAAAGTACTGAGATGGAGTTGTGAATTGATTAGCTCAACCAAGTGGACAATATTCATTAATCATTAAGAGTCAGAGAACCAGAACATACCCGTGACCTTCCAGGTCAGGCAAGCCCTAGGAAAGTAGTGTGAATTATGTCTAAAGCTGATTAATCTAACCTATGTTGGCCTGTTGTGCAAAGCCAAATAAAGCTAATCAAAGTTAAGAGATGGATGGAAAAAAAGCTCAGCATCAGCTCCCTGTACCTACTTAAATATTGAAGGATCAGAGCCCCATTCTGAATCTGTGTCTTCCTCCAACATGCTATGGGCAGAAAGTTCAGAAGAGGGTGGCCACAGAGACGATACATGTGGGTCTTGAACCCTGCCAGTTACTCCTGGCTCCACATCTATGGGTAGCAGTTGTCCCTATCTCATTTAAAATAACATAAAGTCCTCACCAAAAATCACCAAAAATGTAAAACCAATCTCCCTTGCTCTCTCTCTCGCTCTCTTTTTAGTCCTCCTTTTACTCCCTGATGCTTCCCAAGTGTGTAGAGTTCTGTCTTTCCCTTAAAAGCAATGAGGAGTCCTGTGGCACCTTAAAGACTTAACAGATTTTTTTTGTTCCTAAGCTTTTGAGTAAAAAACCCCACTTCTTCAGGTGCACTGAGTGAAAATTACAGATGCAGGTATTATATTACTGATACATGAAGAGAAGGGAGTTACCTCACAAGTGAAGAACCAGTGTTGGCAGGGCCAATTCAATCAGGTGGATGTAGTCCACTCCTAATAATTGATGAGGTGGTGTGAATTCCAGGAGAGGCGAAGTTGCTTTTGTAGAGAGCCAGCCACTCCCAGTCCCTAATCAAGCCCAAATTAATAGTGTTAAATTTGCAAATGAATTTTAGTTCCACAGTTTCTTTTGAAGTCCATTTCTGATTTTTTTTTTTGTGTTCAGGTATGGCTACTTTTAAATCTGTTATAGAATGTCCATGGAGATTGAATTGTTCTCCTACTGCTATTGTACGTTACCATTCCTGATGTTGGATTTGTGTCCATTTATTTGTGTCCAGTTTGGCCAATGTACTTGGCAGAGGGGCATTGCTGGCACATGATGGCATATATAACATTAGTAGATGTGCAGCTGAATGAGCCCCTGATGGTGTGGCTGATGTGGTTGGGTCCTCTGATGGTGTTGCTAGAGTATATATGGGGACAGAGTAGGCAGCAAGGTTTGTTACAGAGATTGGTTCCTGGGTTAGTGTTTCTGTGGTGTGGTGTGTATTTGCTGGTCAGTGTTTGCTTCAGGTTGAGTGGGGGGGCTGTCTGTAAGCAAGGACTAGTCTGCCTTTCAAGGTCTGTGAGAGTGAGGGATCATTTTTTGCATTGGTATTCTTCCTGAAAACACCATCCTGGTTACCTTTGATGTAGAAGCTCTTTACACCAATATTACACATGAAGATGGACTACAAGCTGTCAAAAACAGTATCCCTGATGAGGCTGGGCAGCACACCTGGAGGCTGAGCTTTGTAACTTTGTTCTCACCCACAACCGTTTCAGATTTGAGGACAACTTATACCTTTAAATCAGTGGCACTGCTATGGATACCCGCATGGCCCCACAGTATGGCAACATTTTTATAGCTGGCTTGGAACAATGCTTCCTCAGCTCTCGTCCCCTAGAGCTCCTCCTCTACTTGTGCTACATTGGTGACATCTTCATCATATGACTCACAGGAAGGAGGCCCTTGAAGAATTCCACCTGGATTTCAACAATTTCCACCCCACCATCAACTTCAGCCTGGACCAGTCCACACAAGACATCCATTTCCTGGACACTACAGTGCAAATAAGTGATGGTCACATAAACACCATCCTATACTGGAAACCTACTAATCACTGTACTTACCTACATGCCTCCAGCTTCCATCCAGGACACATCACATGATCCATTGTCTACAGCCAAGCCCTAAAGATACAACCGAATTTGCTCCAATCCCTCAGAGACAAACAACTACAATTTTTACATCATCTGATTATACATTTTCTGGCACTATGTGTGAAAGAAAATGTAGAATCAAATGAAGTAAAAATCTTAAATGAATCCACATGTTCCATAGAATCTGTATGGATAGTAATTCCATGCTCTAATAAGAATATAACGGTAGTGATTTATTATCAACCACCTGACCAGGACAATGATAGTAACGATGAAATGCTAAAGGAGATTAGCGAGGCTACCAAAATAAAGAACTCAGTAGTACTGTGGGATTTCAGTTATCCCCATATTGACTGGGAACGTCACCTCAGGAGAAAATGCAGAGACAAAATTTCTCAATACTTTTAATGACTCCTTCTTGGAGCAGCTGCTACAGGAACCCACAAGGGGAGAGACCATTCTTGATTTAGTCCTGAGTGGAGTGCAGGATCTGGTCCAAAAGGCAGTTATAACAGGACTGCTTGGAAATCGTGACCATAATATAATAACATTTAACATTCCTATGGTGGGAAGAACACCTCAAGAGCCCAACAGTGTGGCATTTAATTTCAGAATGGGGAACTATGCAAAAATGAGGAGGTTAGTTAAACAGAAATTAAAAAAGATACAGTGACTAGAGTGAAATCCCTGCAAGCTGCATGGATACTTTTCAAAGACACCATAATAGAGGCACAACTTAAATGTATACCGCAAATTAAAAAACACAGTAAAAGAACTAAAAAAGAACCACCATGGCTTAATGACCATGTAAAAGAAGCAGTGAGAGATAAAAAGGCATAGTTTAAAAAGTGGAAGTCAAATCCTAGACAGGTAAATAGAAAAGAGTATAAACACTCTTTATGGGATAGCTCAGTGGTTTGAGTATTGGCTTGCTAAATGCAGGCTTATGAGTTCAGTCTTTGAGGGGGCCATTTGGGGATTGGTCCTGTGTTGAGCAGGGGTTGGACTAGATGACCTCTTGAGGTCCCTTCCAACCCTGATAGTCTATGAGTGCCAAATTATGTGTAAAAATGTAATAAGAAAAGCCAAAAAGGAGTTTGAAGAACAGCTAGCCAAAAACCCAAAAGGTAATAAAATGTTTTTAAGGTACATCAGAAGCAGGACGCCAGCTAAACAATCAGTGGGGCTCCTGAATGATCAAGATACAAAAGGAGCACTTAAAAGAGGATAAAGTCATTGTGGAGAAAGTAAATGATTTCTTTTCTTCAGTCTTCATGGCTGAGGATGTTAGAAAGATTCCCAAACCTGAGCCATCTTTTGTAGGTGACAAATCTAAGGAATTGTGACAGATTGCAGTTTCACTAGAGAAAGTTTTGGAATTAATTGCTAAACTTAACAATAACAAGTCACCGAGACCAGATGGCATTCACCCAAGAGTTCTGAAAGAACTCAAATGTGAAATTGAGGAACTATTAACTATGGTTTGTAACCTGTCCTTTAAATCATCTTCTGTATCCAGTGACTGGAAGATAGCTAATGTAATGCCAATATTTAAAAAGGGTTCTAGAGGTGATGCTAGCACTTACAGACTGGTAAGTCTAACATCAGTACCGGGCAAATTAGTTGAAACAATAGTAACAAATAAAATTGTCAGACACAAGTGAATAAGGAAATGTTATTTACTTGTTCCTATAGTATAAGAACTAAGAGTCACCAAATGAAATTAATGGGCAGAAGGTTTAAAACAAATAAAAGGATGTTCTTCTTCACATAGCACACAGTCAACCTGTGGAACTCCTTGCCTGAGGAGGTTGTGAAGTCTAGGACTATAACAGAGTTTAAAACAAGCTAGATAAATTCATGGAGGTTAAATCAATTAATGGCTATTAACTAGGATGGGTAAGGAATGCTGTCCCTAGCCTCTATTTGTCAGAGGATGGAGATAGATGGCAAGAGAGAAATCACTTGATTACTACCTGTTAGGTTCACTTCCTCTGAGGCACCTGGCATTGGCCACTATCGGTAGATAGGATACTGGGCTGGATGGACTTTTGGTCTGACCCAGTACTGCCATTCTTATGTTCTGATGTTCCTAATATCTTTATCAAGCACTCTTAAAACTACAATACCCACCTGGGGAATTGAGGAAACAGATTGACAGAGCGAGACAGGTACCCAGAATTCACCTACAACAGGACAGGCCCAACAAGGAAAATAATAGAACACCTCTGGCCATCACATACAACCCCCAGCTAAAACCTCTCCAACACATCATCAACGATCTACAACTTATCCTGGAAAACGATCCCTCACTCTCACAGACCTTGAAAGGCAGACTAGTCCTTGCTTACAGACAGCCCCCCCACTCAACCTGAAGCAAACACTGACCAGCAAATACACACCACACCACAGAAACACTAACCCAGGAACCAATCTCTGTAACAAACCTTGCTGCCTACTCTGTCCCCATATATACTCTAGCAACACCATCAGAGGACCCAACCACATCAGCCACACCATCAGGGGCTCATTCAGCTGCACATCTACTAATGTTATATATGCCATCATGTGCCAGCAATGCCCCTCTGCCATGTACATTGGCCAAACCAGACAGATTCTACATAAAAGAATGAATGGATACAAATCTGACATCAGGAATGGTAACATACAAAAGCCAGCAGGAGAACACTTCAATCTTCCTGGACATTCTATAACAGATTTAAAAGTAGCCATACTTGAATTAAAAAAAAAAGAAAAAACTCTTCAGAAATGGACTTCAAAGAGAAACTGTGGAGCTAAAATTCATTTGCAAATTAAAATGAGCTTGAATAGGGACTGGGAGTGGCTGTCTCACTACAAAAGCAACTTTGCCTCTCCTGGAATTGACACCTCAATTGACATAATCAAGTATTGGGATTGGACTACATCCACCCTGATTGAATTGGCCCTTCTGAGGTAACTCCCTTCTCTTCATGTGTCAGTAAGGATACGTCTACACTACAGGATAATTCTGATTTTACATAAACTGGTTTTATAAAACGGATTGTATAAAGTCGAGTGCACGCGGCCACACTAAGCATATTAATTCGGCGATGTGCGTCCATGGTCCAAGGCTAGCGTCAATTTCCGGAGCGTTGCACTGTGGGTAGCTATTCCGTAGCTATCCCATAGTTCCCGTAGTCTCCCTCGCCCCTTAGAATTCTGCTTTGAGAGCCCAGTGGCTGATGGGGCAAAAATCATTGTCGCGGGTGGTTCTGGGTAAATGTCGTCACTCATTCCTTCCTCCGGGAAAGCAACGGCAGACAATCATTTCGCACCCTTTTTCCCTGGACTGTCCTAGCAGACGCCATAGCATGGCAACCATGGAGCCCGTTCAGCTTTTTTTTTTTACAGTCACCGTATGTATACTGGATGCCGCGGACAGAGGCGATACTCCAGTGCTACACAGCAGCATTCATTTGCTTTTGCATGATAGCAGAGATGGTTACCAGTTGCTCTGTACTGTCTGCTGCCAGTGTAATTTGGCAATGAGATGATGGTTATCTGTCCTTCTGTGCTGTCTGCTGCTATCATGGGTGCCCCTGGCTGAGGTCGGCCGGGGGCGCAAAAGCAAAACTGGGAATGACTCCCCGAGTCAATCCCTCCTTTATGGTTTCTAAAAATAGAGTCAGTCCTGCCTAGAATATGGGGTAAGTGTACTAGAGGACCAGTGTATCAGAGAGTACAGCTGCTCCGTGTCAGATCCTGCAGAAATGATGAGCTACACGCCATTCACGGGGGGTGCCCCTGCAACAACCCCACCCGTTGCTTCCCTCCTCCCCAAACCTTCCTGGGCTACCGTGGCATTGTCCCCCCCATTTGTGTCATGAAGTTATAAAGAATGCAGGAATAAGAAACAGTGACTTGTTAGTGAGATAAAATGAGGGGGAGGCAGCCTCCCGGTGCTATGACAGTCCAGACAGGATATTAAGCGGTGCAGAGGAGAGGAGCCAGGCATCCCGCTGCTATGATAGTCCAGGCAGTACAGAATCTTTTCTTCACACAGGAAAGGGAGGGGGCTGATGGAGCTCAGCCCCCAGTTGCTATGATGAGGACGGTTACCAACCGTTCTGTCCCATCTACTGGGAATGACCAGGAATCATTCCTATTTTTACCCACGTGCCCCCAGCCGACCTCACCTGAGGCAAGCCAGGAGGACTCACGGGCTGATGGTGACGACAGATAGCAATCATATTGTACCATCTGCCACCATGGAGGGGAGAGGAGCGGATACTGCTCTTCACTGCTGCAGCATCACGTCTACCAGCAGCATTCAGTAGACATAGGGTGACATTGAAAAAAGTCAAGAAACGATTTCTTTCCCTTTTCTTTCACGTGGGGGAGGGAGGGAGTAAATTGATGAGCTATTCCCTGAACCACACCGGACAATGTATTTGAACCTACAGGCATTGGCAGCTCAGCCAAGAATGCAAATACTTTTCGGAGACTGCTGTGGACTGTGGGATAGCTGGAGTCCTCAGTACCCCCTCCCTTCCTCCATGAGCGTCCATTTGAGTCTCTGGCTTCCCATTACGCTTGTCACGCAGCACTGTGTAGCCTGTAGATTTTTTTTTTCAAATGCTTTGGCATTTCATCTTCTATAATGGAGCTCTGATAGAACAGATTTGTTTCCCCATACAGCGATCAGATCCAGTATCTCCCATACGGTCCATGCTGGAGCTCTTTTTGGATTTGGGACTGCATTGCCACTCGTGCTGATCAGAGCCCCACGCTGGGCAAACAGGAAATGAAAATCAAAATTTTGCGGTGCTTTTCCTTTTTACCTGGCCACTGCATCCACGCTGAGATTGCTGTCCAGAGTGGTCACAGTGGTGCACTGTGGGATACCGGCCGAAGGCCAATACCATCGATTTGCGGCCACACTAACCCTAATCCGATATGGTTATACCAATTTTAGCGCTACTCCTTTCATTGGCGAGGAGTACAGAAACCGATTTAAAGAGCCCTTTATATCGATATAAAGGGCCTCGTAGTGTGTACGGGTACAGCGTTAAATTGGTTTAACGCTGCTAAAATCGGTTTAAACGCGTAGTGTTAACCAGGCCTAAGATAATGCCTGCATCTGGAAGTTTCACTCTGTGCATCTGAAGAAGTGGGATTTTTATCCATGAAAGCTCATGACCAAATAAATCTGTTAGTCTTTAAGATGCCACTGGACTCCTTGCTGTTTTTGTGGATACTTACACGTGGAGACTTACACAGCTACCTCCTGATACTTGTCTTTCCCTTGCAATAACATTCTGTCACTGGCATGTAAAACAGAGCTGAGGGTCGTTTTTAATGGTGAATGGGAAAACTTTCCAAAATCTGTATTTAAGGAACTGTTTCAGAGTAGCAGCCGTGTTAGTCTGTATCTGCAAAAAGGAGTACTTGTGGCACCTTAGAGACTAACAAATTTATTTCAGCATGAGCTTTCGTGAGCTACAGCTCACTTCTTCAGATGCGCAGAATGGAACACACAGACAGGAGATATTTATACATACAGAAAACATGAAAAGGCAGAAGTATGCATACCAACAGGAAGAGTCTAATCAATTGAGATGAGCGATCATCAGCAGGAGAAAAAAAACCTTTTGAAGTGATAATTAAGATGACCCATAGAAGGTGGTGAGGAGAACTTAACATAGGGTAATAGATTCAATTAGTGTAATGACCCAACCATTCCCAGTCTCTGTTTAAGCCTGAGTGTGCGGTTGCTGGTGAGTATTTGCTTCAGGTTGGGAGGCTGTCTATAAGTGAGGATTGTAGCTCACAAAAGCTCATGCTGAAATAAATTGGTTAGTCTCTAAGGTGCCACCAGTACTCCTGTTCTTTTTATTTAAGGAACTGTCTTTTATCGCAGTAAGTGATATGATCTATTGTTTGCAGGGGAAAAGAAACCACAACCCTAAGCCAAGCTTTTTGCAAGTAAATAAATAATAATATTTCTGCTCTTTTAAGGAACAGCTGGAAATTCAGGTATGTTTAGTTACCCTCAGTTATATTTTGTTACTACTCTGATTTTATATTATGTTGTTTTATTTTGGTTTGATACAAATATGGCGCTTTGAATCAGTACCTCCTTTGTAAGGCTGGTTACTTAGTAGCAGAGAATTTTTTCTGTGTATGTGTTTGCTGGGGCATGTTTGCTTAATAATGGTTAGGTGATAATTTTAAAAAGAGTCTACACACAGTATGTATTTTCTAGCTTGATTTAATGAGTTGCTATGACATCTTTAGATTGGACAAATCTGTTATTGCACAATTTCATAATGTATCCTATGGCTTGGATACCTTTTAGCAAAGTGAATAGATGTTTGCTTAAAGGCAGATTGCCATCTTTTTTTTCCCCCTGCAGTGCAGAGTAAGATAAATACTACTGTATATATCACACTTAAGCAATAAGGCCAACATAAGCCTTTTATCGGTTAGATAAGCATAGTCTGGGGGTAGTTAAAGTTTCCTGGTACTTTAAACAGTTTGATCCTTGTATAACAGATAAAGCACTGCTGCTGAGCTCATTGCTACTATTTCAAACTTGCGTTTTTAAGGGGGAAAAGGTATGAGCTTTTCTATTTCATTTGTCCATATTTCTGAATTCAGCTTGTATCTTTAAAAACAACCCACAGATCATCATATAAATAGAAAAACATATGAGGCAATCAGTAAAGCAATTGTCTGTTTTTATGAAATGGGTGACAGCCAGCGACTGCATTGTCTGCCTTCATAATGCAAACTCCAGGAATGAGAATCAGAAGGAGTGAGCAGCCTAACTGATTTTTTATTTTCATTAGATTATCTGTACCAAGGAGTTGTGAATTTAAATAACATGACTTCTTGCTACTTGTGTTCTATAATTTAATCATATTTACTAACCCAAACTTACCCTGAAATTAATGTGGTTTTACCTATTCTAACTAGTCAACAAGTTGATTGTGCATCTGTTTTTGACAAATAGTATCTATTTACATACTACATATTACATAAAGATCTGTGCTGGCTGTACTGGAAACTGACATCCAGACAGGGCTTTATTAGGCAAACACTTTGTGATTATTATGGCTACAGTTTAGTCGCAGGTATTTTTAGTAAAAGTCATGGACAAGTCATGGGCAATAAACAAAAAATCACGGACTGTGACCTGTCCATGACCTTTACTATCAATACCCCTGACGAAATCTTACCTATGGAGTCGCAGGGCGCCGTTGCTCTGGGGGGCTGGGGCCAGTCCCAAACTGCTTGGCTTTTCTGTGGGGTCTGCAGCAGAAGCTGCTGCTTGGGCAGTCCCCCAGGCCAGCAGCTAGTCAGGCGTTCCCTGGGGTCAGCTGCCGGGAGCTGCTGCTCCAGCCTCTGCCAGGACCACCCACCAGCTGCTGCTCTGGCCGCCCCGGGTCCACTGCTCACACTGTCCCTGGGGCGAACTGCACCAGCCACTGCTCAGGCAGTCCCCAGGGCCAGCAGCCGGGGGTTGCCAAGGAGTGTCTGCTGCGGCTGGAGCTAGGCCGCTCCAGCAGCGCCGGTGCGCTGGCTGAGGGGCTGCTCCAGCAGCAGCTGGTGTGGCTGTCCCCGGGCTGCCTAAGCAGCTGGTCCTGGGGCCAGCTGCTGGGGCAGCCCTTTGGTCAGCCACATTGCCCACTGCAAAAGTCATAGAGATTGCAGAAAGTCACAGAATCCATGACCTCCATCTGTGTAGTTCATATATTATCCTGTGCTTATAAAGTGAATCAGCCAATTTTCTCTAGACACCCGAGGAACTGTATTTACAAGTGTGCTAACCTACCTCATGAGACTTAAACACGTACCCACAACTCTTCCTTGTCCGATATTTTAGGACAGAGTTTATTTTATGTTTTCTTCCATTGCTGCAAACAACTCATGATCAATATTACAACTTCAGTATCTTCTATATTTATTAATCTCGTCTCTTATGGATTTATTTTAGATTTACAAAATTGATATTCAGTTTTGCACCTATAATGTATTGTGAGTGCCAGTGTTAAAACATCTGTGTATACCTGTTCTGTAGGCACAAATGGCCTTTGCTTTTGAAACAATGTAATTTGACATCTAAATGCAGTCAGGTCTGCCTACAGTAGATTTCAACTGAAATTGATTATGGGCATATACAAATTTAGTGGCTAAGATATATCTACTTGTGTTAGTATTCTGTTCCCACCACTGGAGTATCTGAATGCCTTCCTTTGATTATGAGATGGAGAAAAATCTCTCTCTTTGCCCGCTCCTCTAATCAGTGGTGTGGAATATTTATGTAGGTGACATATTATTGCTGGTTTAAAAAAGTAGATTTTTTTTTTCATTTTGCTTAGAAGATGTTGGGGCCCTAGTTGTGACAGAGAAGATCTGTCTTCTGCACACGTGCTTCACTCTGGAGATTGTTCTTGTGGAATATATTTGTCATGGGAGCATCATGATCATGCAAAGTGCGGTGGTATCTGAGGTAACTTGGGCCAAATCTCTGGACAGCCTTGAAGATGAGTACTAAACCTTTGAATTTCAGCTGGTATTCAGTGAGGAGTCAATCCAAAGGGACGAGAGCACATTGGGATGATATCTGATCAATGTTTAAAAAAGAAAAGAAAAATAAAGATATCACTTACAGAATTAACTTTAGTATTACCTTGTTATCTTGTATGCTTATTGCGAGTGTGTTGTCCCTTTCCTGAAGCTGATGGAATCATCACTGGATTCAGATGAAATTTCCTGAGTTTAAAAGAGATTTTTTTCTGAAGTTCATTTAGGGCCTAAGGAGTAGAAACTTCTTACTACTTCCGTCAAGAACTTGTTTCAGGCACAGCATGTGTATTCTAGCCCTTTGAGATAAGGAACCACTCCTCCTTAATAGTAGTCTACTTCACTTCAAAACTTCTTGGTGGATTAGGTGTATCCACCATTCCTTCTGTCCTCCTGACTGCCACTATTGTTAATAACCTCCTGTGGATAGAAGGACCCGGAGCAGGTATCCCTTGAAAAAGAAGATCAGCTACAGTGTGCTCCTTTTCCTCCTCCCATCTCACTCCACCTTTTACTAATCACTTATGTAGTTCAGCGTGGAGTGAGAGATGGGAGAAGGGGAATTTGAAGCTCTTCTGCTCTTGCAGCAGAATAACAATGTTTTTTATCTGTCTTCAGGAGATCACCGACAATGATCAAAACAGATGGAGTTATTGATTGTGCCCCTTTAGTCTGAGTCTTTCAAGTTCAGTGAATTGTCTTTTGGGAAGGAAGTCCAGTTCTAATACTTTTTACATGCCTTTAGTCCCCAAATCCTGTATTACATGTACTGGATTTGGATGCTGAGACATCTGCATTCCATTGGAGACCTCTCTGTCTTCAGCAGCAGCTGTATTGGGATAGTTATTAGACCTTTTTCATTACTGTGGGGACATCTCCTGGATACTAATAATGTTGTCAGAAAGAAGGGAAGAATATCTACCTGCAACATGGAAGTAAGGATGAAAATTAGTGTAATCTGGAGTACCTCCAAAGCTCCACTTGTAAGAGATTTCTTTTGGTCTGGCCCTCCAGTGGAGTTTAAGGAATTTTACAAGCCTGTCTCCTGCTGCTTAATAGTGCTACTACTAATGTACTTACTCCCCCCCTTCAAAAAAAGTATTTTTCAAAATCAATATTTATTTATTTCAGCTCATGATCTTGGCAATAAGTGGCAAAATCTAGGTCCGTCTGTTCCTTTGTCTCCAGTAACACACATCCTAACTGCATTGTTCTGACAGGGATTTTTACATTAGAAACTCTCAGAAAGATATGGCTTGAGGGAAGACAATACACTGTCCTCTAGTCCTTCCATTTATTGATTTGGGAATAAACACTAAATTGAATTAGATTAAGGTTCTTTCTCTGCATTGTTCCTACCTTTTCTTTGAGCAAGTTGTGTATGCTAACATACATTAACACCGACATTTTCCTTTGAACTTCAAAAGGCTTTTTTCCATGCCAGTATTTAACTAATATCCAATAATTTACTGGATGTAAAACACAATAAATTAAGGCCTCTATCCTGCAATGTGATTTGCTAGTGCAGATCTCCATGCTTATTGAAAGTAATGATGCTCTGGATATATATATATATATATATATATATATATATATATATATATATATATATATATACTCCAACAGAAACCAGGTTCCCTGGTTAACGACTTTATTTGCTCCACTGTTGTCTCTATTACTGTTGGCAGCTGGTATCAAGCAGAGTGCCCCAGGGGTCAGTCCTGGGGCTGGTTTTGTTCATCATCTCTATTAATGATCTGGACAATGGGATCGACTGCACCCTCAGCAAGTTTGCGGATGACACTAAGCTTGCGGGGAGAGGTACATGCACTGGAAGGTAGAGATAGTGATCTAGATAAATTGGAAGATTGGACCAGAAGAAATCTGATGAGATTCAACAAGGACAAGTGCAGAGTCCTGCATTTAGAACAGAAGAATCCCATGCACCACTACAGGCTGGGGACTGACTGGCTAAGCAGCAGTTCTGCAGAAAAGGACCTGAGTATTAGAGTGGACAAGAAACTGGATATGAGTCAACAGTGTGCTCTTGTTGCCAAGAAGGCTAACAGCATATTGGACTTCATTAATAGGAGCATTGCCAGCAGATTCAGGAAAGTGATTATTCCCCTCTATTCCGCACTGGTGAGGCCACATTTGGAGTATTGTGTCCAGTTTTCAGTCCCCCACTACAGAAAGGATGTGGACAATTAGAGTCCAGTGGAGGGCAACGAAAATTATCAGGGAGCTGGGGCACATGACTTACGAGGAAAAGCTGGGGGAACTGGGCTTGTTTAATCTTCAGAAGAGAAGAGTGAGGGGGATTTGATAGCAGCCTTCAACTACCTGAAGAGGGGTTCCAAAGAGGAAGGACCTTGACTGTGTGGCAGATGACAGAACAAGGAGTAATGGTCTCAAGTTGCAGTGGAGGAGGTCAAGGTGGGATATTAGGAAAACTATTTCACTAGGAGGGTGGTGAAGCTCTGGAATCGATTACTTAGGGAGATGGTGGAATCTCCATCCTTAGAGGTTTTTAAGGTCTGGCTTGACAAAGCCCTGTCTGGGATGAATTAGTTGGTATTGGTCCTGTTTTGAGCAGTGGATTGGACTAGATGACCTCCTGAGGTATCTTCCAACCCTAATCTTCTATGATTCTATTTTATTTATTATTTGGATTATCTTTGTTCAGATTGACTTACTCCATGATGATGGTCATTGCCCAGACTAGCATAAACCCACTTAACTGCATGGTAAATTTTGGAGATAATATTGTTCCAAGTTAGGGTGACATTCTGTGTAAGAGAATAAAGGCTGAATTGTGTGTTTAAGATGCTCCCTAAGGCTGGCACAGTGTTTGCAGGTGCACACAGAGTCATGTCATCTGTGTAAGCCCTTTACCATCTTGACCTTTTTGGGTTTTCTAATGCCAGTCTTGATACTTGAATCTCCCAATCATTATACACTGGGATTAGGAAGACCAATCCTGTGTCTGCCCTTGAAAAAGCATGCAAGTAGGGAAAGGGTCTCCTTTATTTTGCACCCAGGCAGGCTCAGCAATAGTTTGGCCCCCCACCAAGCAAAATTCTATATATTTGGCAGTGGGTATAAGGATCTTGAGCCAGTGGCAAATGTTTAATCCTAGGATTTGAATAGATTTGAGAGAGACTCTCATGGAGTACTGGGATTTACTTGTGTATGTAAATGTATGCAAGCACAACTGATGTTAGATGATACTTGTACAGGCACTGGATGACAGTGGTAGGTATAATCTAAATTTTTCTGCTGTTATCTGTCTCCATTTCAGGTCCACCGGTGGGAGCATTTGTGTGGACAAGGCATCGGGGGCTCTGAGCAAGACTGGACAACATAGTGCTTAGAACACTGACAACTGCCAGTAGTCCTGCCTGCTCAAACACTCCCGCCATTGCTATTCTAGTGAGTCAGATCCAGTGGTGGCAGCAACAGTGGGGAATTTTTGACAAAAATGGTAAAATTCACACCATTGTGGAAAGCCATCTTCTGGTGAAACCAGTTACATTTCATTAAAATCAATAAAATATTGGGTGTAAATGTGCCCACTTGTGCATAAGGCTGAACTGGTATTTCTTTATACTCTCATTAGCTCATGCATTTTCAGAACTTACTGTTCATGGTGTTATAGATGGAAAGAGTTTATGAAATTTTTAAGTATATAGAGATAATATCCAATAATAAACTGATACTGCAGCTCATAATGGGAAGAATATCATTAGGAATCAAACCAGTTGTAAATTAGGCTTGTTTCAAGTAAATTCTCATTTCTAGAATTTTTTAAAGTTACACAACTGTTTTGAAAAGTACTGTCTTGATTTTCCATATTGCAACTTATATGCAACATAGGTATTAAAACTGAAAATAGATTTCTTTCTTATCGATCATAAATCCCAGTTTGAATTACCAAATGTTACTTGAAAAAATTGTGGTTGCAGGGATTAAAGTAAAGCAATACAATTTATCAATTAAAGAAAAATAATTAATATGTATTAATCAATCTAATAAGGTTTAGTACCTTAAATCATCCTGCACTTTAAAGTGGTTCATATAAGATTTCAAGACATGGATCCAGACTAGACACCTGATTATTTAAAAAACTGTAAAATAATGAGGGGAAACAAAAAAGTTACAAAAACAAAACAAATAATTTCCTTCCTCTTTAATGCTCCTTTTTGGAGTTGGGGTTATAATTTAAATCATAGGGAGCTGGGGTTATAAGATAAATAATGTTTTGGCATTGATTTGCTCTCCGCCTTTTGTGGCTTTGTTCTCCTTTGTTTTCCTAATTATTTTTGCTGAGTTCTTTTTCTCTGCATTTTTGTACAGCCTTCCCTTCACTTCCTCAGTTTCTCTCTTTTCTTAGTTCCACTTTGCCTGCTTTGTTATCTCTGTTTTATAATCTGTGTTTTCTGTATTTTAGATACTTTATTTTCTTCTTCACTAATTCTTTTCCTTAGATTTTGCTCTTAGTTTTTTCCTGGTTCTTTTTCTTGTGATCTCTGATATCCGTTTTTCTCTCATGCCAATTTCATTTTACTTATGTTTATTTTGCCTGTCGCTCTCACTGTAAAAAATATTCCCTTTTGCCTTTCCCTTATTTGTATCTCTGCTCCATCTTTTTTGTCTCTTTTCTTTGCTATTTTCTTCTCTTCTTTCTCTCCTCAATCCACTTGTTTTCCCCTTATTCTATCCCTATCCCCCACTTGTTCTTTCACTCATATCTGATCCTTTCTGCCTTCTCATTAATTGGTTAATGGGCCATAACCAGTCATTGATCTTCCTACAGAGAATCTCATTGATTTGTAGGGAGGTTCCAAATGTAGATCAATAGCAGCATATGGCCCAATGTTTTTAGAGTGTTCTGGTGAGAAGAATACTGTATTATTATCATTTATTATTTATATTGTGATATCACATAGGAGACACTTTCCTTTCTCCTTCTAACATTCTTTATGCTTTTTCTGTCTTCTTATCCCTTCATTGTTTTTTTCCACAGTGGCTGTACAATGATAGCTCTTTCTACATAGTGATTAAAAACAAATGTGTGTGGGGGGGGAGGGGGGTAGACAAAATGTATTCAGACGCAATCACAGATAAAACTGAGATTCATGTTTTCATTGTTGTCTCTCACTATGGCACTTAATATGGTCTATGCATCTAAATCAAGATGAAGCACTGCAGTCAACGGCAGAGATAAGAGCTTTTCTTGAATCTTAATTTTGTGTGTGACTGTGTGATTGAATCTAAGCTCTCATTTTTTTTTTTTTTTTTTTTTTTTTGCTTCATATAAAACACAGCTGGCTCAGTGGGGAGAATGTGGAGCTGGGCTTGTGTGGAAGGCAGATGAGAGGAGTTGAAGCCAGGGGAAATGAGAGCAGTACCCCTGGCATCCTGATGTTGGCTCGGCAGCATCAGTCACCCTTGCAAGCCCAGATGCAGGGTGACCAAGCAGTTGTTACCACTGTGGAACAAAGCTCCTGGGAGCAAATCGATAAACCTTATGGCAAAGTTCCAGAGTACTGAACAAAGGGTAGTATCTTTTCTGTAGGTTGGTTGGAGTTTTCCAACTATGCTGTAGAATTAAATGGAGAATTACATCCTTTTCAGGAAGATTAAAAGAAAGGACTTAATTCTCTATTAAATTCTATAGGTTTTTAGAGAAATCCCTATAGAATCTGCTTGATCCATCATTATTATATCATATAGGGCTTTTTCTTCCACAAGGGACATAGAGGCTGGCAATAATGAAGAAAGAAGTGACTGTTCATGGGGATTCAACAGCTCCTTCCCTCTCCACTTTATTCAGATAAACTGAGAATAACAAGATGGTAAATTGAGAGACAAGGTGGGAGAGGTAATATATTTTATTGGACCAAGATATTGCCTCACCCACCTTCTCTTTCTAATCTCCTGGGACCAAAATGGCTACAACTACACTGCATACAAGATAATAAATGTCAAGCAATGCTGACCTCCTTTCATTTTTCCAGGGGTTTGGTAAGCAGTTCCAGCATACTACCACCATCTTGTTCATGTGATCACAAACAGTGTCTGCATGGGGCCATTTTAAATCCATTTTTACAGACAGCCATACTTTGCTACAGATATTTTTAGACTGTCCATATTTTGGTCTTCATGATTTATTTTTAAATGGAAGAGCTGGTAATTGGGGGGTGGTTGGCAATCCATCCTTTTAGCAGGACAATGTGAAGGGTTAATAATAATGTGGTTTTCTTATAATATATAACAGTTTGCTCATTGCTCATCTGTGATAGGCATAGAGTTGACTGTTTGGAATAGCTATATTTTATTACAGTTATTCTGTAACAAGGTATCAAATATTAGTATAAAGCATTTAATTCATTTTATTCTAAAGAGATTATCTGTATGAAATGTTCAGTATGGATTAATTTATGCTTTTCATTTAGGCTACGATTAATAAAATAAATGAAATTAAAATTGTACGAGTAAATGCTATTTCAAGCCCTCTAGCAGCAGGAAATAACTTTATAACAAAATTACGTAACAGCTGTTATTGCCAGTGATCAGCATGATAACATTTTCCCTCTGCTTCTCGTGTGGCAATAAGGGTTATTTAACTGAGCTCTCCTCAAGGACTTGTACAGTGAGAAGAAAGCAGAATTAGGGGACCTAAGGGTTATGCAACTGCTGCCTATTAGTAAGTAAAGTAATTGGTAACACAGTATGGAAGTGTCCTTTCATTCTGACCTGTCACTGTAAAAGCCCAGATAATTTTTGTCTTGAGCCATTAGTATCATTGATTGTGGCAATAGCAACTGATTACTGTTACAGTGTATGCCTGCCCTGTAGTGCCCCCTGCTGAATCAGGGTGACACAGCACATACTCCCTTCCTCAATTCCTCTTCTCAGGAGGCCAGTAATTCCACTTCACTCTTGATGCTTGATTCAATAATTCCCTTCTTTAGCACTTATTACCAAACTTCCTACAAAAGAGGCCACAACAAAAGGTGCTTCTGGCTTTTAGGTTCTTATGAAACCTGCCCTCTAAGCCCAGTCCCCTCGTGGTTCTCTATAAGTTTTTTCTCAAGACAGGAACACCAGCTCTCTTCTTGGCCATGGATAATTCAATAAATTATTATCCCTCTCCTTACCAGGAGTTTCCAGTTCTCCTTCTGGAGCTAGGTTTAAACTTGTCTCCTTCAGCTGGCCTCAGTTACTCCTCAGGCTCAGATGGTCTGACAGCTTTCTATTGCTGATGGCTGCTCCCTACTAGCTCAGGGCTCTGCAGGAGAAGGCATTGTTTATATTGACTCCTTCTGTGGATGAGGGGAAAACACTGGACATGTTATTCCTTGACTTTAGCAAAGCTTTTGATACGGTCTCCCACAGTATTCTTGCCAGCAAGTTAAAATAGTATGGGCTGGATGAATGGACTATAAGGTGGATAGAAAGCTGGCTAGACCATCGGGCTCAACGGATAGTGATCAATGGCTTTATGTCTAGTTGCCAGCCAGTATCAAGCAGAGTGCCCCAAGGGTCGGTCCTGGGACTCATTCAATATCTTCATTAATGATCTGGAGGATGGCGTGGACTGCACTCTCAACAAGTTTGCAGATGACACTAAACTGGGAGGAGTGGTAGATATGCTGAAGGGTAGGGATAGGGTACAGAGGGACCTAGAGAAATTAGAGGATTGGGCCAAAAGAAATCTGATGAGGTTCAACAAGGACAAGTGCAGATTCCTGCACTTAGGACGGAAGAATCCCATGCAGTGCTACAGACTAGGGGCCGACTGTCTAGGCAGCAGTTCTGCAGAAAAAGGACCTAGGTTACAGTGGACAAGAAGCTGGATATGAGTCAGTGTGCCCTTGTTGCCAAGAAGGCTAGCGGCATTTTGGTCTGTATAAGTAGGGGCATTGCCAGCAGATTGAGGGACGTGATCATTCCCCTCTATTCGACATCTGGACTACTGTGTCCAGTTTTGGGCCCCACATTACAAGAAGGATGTGAGAAAACTGGAAAAAGTCCAGTGGATTAGGGGGATGGAGCACATGACTTATGAGGAGAGGCTGAGGGAACTGGGATTGTTTAGTCTGCAGAAGAGAAGAATGAGGGGGGATTTGATAGCTGCTTTCAACTACCTGAAAGGGAGTTCCAAAGAGGATGGATCTAGACTGTTCTCAGTGGTGCCAGATGATAGAACAAGGAGTAATGGTCTCAAGTTGAAGTGGGGAGGTTTAGGTTGGATATTAAGAAAAACTGTCACTAGTTGGGTGGTGAAGCACTGGAATGGGTTATCTAGGGAGGTGGTGGGATCTCCTTTTGTAGAGGTTTTTAAGGTCAGGCTTGACAAAGCCCTGGGTGGGATGATTTAGTTGGGGACTGGTCCTGCTTTGAGCAGGGGGTTGGACTAGATGACCTCCTGAGGTCCCTTCCAACCCTGATATGTTATTCTTCTATGATTTTCTCAGCTCAGATGGTAAGAGGGGAATCCTGCCCCACTCTCTCTGCAAGGCTCCAGGTCCTTAAAGATACAGTATCAGGATTCTTTCTAGAGCTACTTCTTCCTGCTACCCCTTTCCTGTCTTCCCATATTGCTTTGGCTTTTTGTGTTAGACCACTCCAAACTCATAAAGGGCAATGTCATGTGATGGGGAGGACTGACCAGTAAGCAGTACTGCTCTTAAGAGGCGGACTAGACCATTACAGTCGCTAAAGGCTAAACATAATAAAATAGATGTCCCACTTAAATGGCATGGATGCTCCATGGAAGACCATACAGATTCTGTCCACATAAGTAATTTAATAAATGTGCACAGTGACATTGCTTGCACAACTAGTGCAAAGCAGTGGTGAATCAGACCCTTAATATCACTGACAGTATGAACAAAATTGGAAAACAGTGAAGATGAAATGTTTAGACCTGTTTTTCAGAGATGTGGAGGATTACCAATTCCCACTGACTTCAGCCACAATTTGTATGTACTCTGCACCTGAAAATCTTGCCTGACATGTTTCTTTTACAGTATAATTAAGGTTAAAAACTAAATTATAAAATCTATTTAATTAAATTATTATTCCTAAAACCATGAATGTTAAAGGTAAGCATCTACCTTAAGCATGAGACAGAAAAAGTCATATTTAAAGATGGCATGTGGTATATTTGGAAACTAAAATCACGTAGCTGTAGAATGTGCTGATAACTTTTTAACAGCTTATTAAACAGCTTCCTGGCTCCACTGAAGTCAATTCCAAGCCCCCCTTTATTTTCGTGATATGAGATATTTTTAAAAGTTAAACTTTTTAAAAGTAAAGCTTTTTTAAAAAATCAGTGTAATGTTTTTAAAATATTCTGAATAATCTTACACTTCTGGGGTCAGTTCCATTTTGCAGGAGATTAGAGGATTGTTTGACATCACCAGAAAGTTGCATCCAGGTATGTAGCTCCAAGTGGGAACTGGGAGACCTTTTCTGAGTCTGGACTTCATATGTTCAGCACATATTTAAAAAAAAATAAATATGTTATTTTATGGCAACATAGTATTTCTCACTTATTTTGTTGTCTGGTTACTGCCTTAGAGTATTGAAGATCATTCAGTATTCAGAAGTTGAGACATTCCTATTCTCAGCCCTAAACAACATTTTAAGAATGAATTATAAAATCCTGGAAATAAAGGGAAGGTTAATAGAAATGAACACAGGCCTTCATGTATAACAGTGCTAGCAGCTACTACTGTGATACAGAAAAAAAGATAAATTTGTTTCAGCAAACTGATACGTAAGAAAACGCTGTAAATTAAAATCCTAATTAAGTACTATGCAAGATGTTACGGAGTCAAGATTCATACCATTCATTTTAGAAATCGCTAATTGGTAAAATTAGCTGGGTTTAATATAATATTTAGTGTGTGTTTATATATAACATGGTGTTTTCCCTCCTCCAAACAGGAGTCAATTCAGGGTCTTGAAGCAGGTAGCTTTTCTGATATTGGGGAGGAATTGATGTCATGGAGTAAGGTCTGGTGCAATTTGTTTATTTCCACTTTGTACATTGCTTCTCTGCTCCCTGGAGCTAAGATCAAAGTGCAGTGTCTGTTCTTACATATACTTAGTCATACTTAGTTCACAGGTCTTGTTGCTCTTAAACCAAGAGAAACCTGGCTGCACTCAGGCAACACTCGAAAGCTCAACTCAATCACCCTGAGCCATCACCAGGAATAGCTGCTTCTGTTGTTGTTCCCGTGGCTCTACAACCATCCTCCAAATTGCTACACAAACTTCCCTTTTTTGCTGTCCTATCACTGGGGCTGAGTGAAAAAGTGCAGTTAAAGTGCAGAGTCTAGGCAAATTCAAACTGTAACTTATTTTACTTACACACATACACAAGTCCTAGAACAGAGGCGGTCATGTATATCATGAATGACACAACCTTAGTGAACGCTTTCCTTTGTTCTCTTTCTCTTTCTGGTGTTGAATAAAGACAGAGGTGCTGGAGAAAAAAATCAGTGAATTTTCACACTATTTTTGTGTGAATTAATTTGGTGTGTTTTTTGTTTTTCATGAGTGAAGAGAATTGAACTGTGAACCAAAATGTTGTGTAACTTTCATCTGTCCCTTCTTCAATCTTTTGGACTAGAAAGTACTGGAGTCACTCACTGCAGTAAGTGTTTGTGCTAATACCCTCTTAACTCAATGTGTTGCTGTTGCCATGGTTACAGAACAATGGCAGGCCCAACTAAAGCAGAATAGTGACATCAAAGTGGAGTTTCCTTAGCAGAACTAGGGATGAAAGGTGAGCAGCCAATATAGTCATTGAACATTCAAGTGAGATGAAAAGCAACTAGCTTGCTGGCAAGAGCTGGAGAAGACGTAAATGTAAGATGGGACGTATGAATGTAGACATCAAGTATTTAATGGCGGGTCGTTCTGCTGAAATGTAAAAAGCCAACAAAATACAATGCATATTGATGTTACATGAGATCAGCAAATCCAACAATATTTGAATTTTGGGTCAATATTGTTTCTAGAGCTGGATAGGTAATAATTTTCCTGTTCCACAAAAATTTTCTATATTTCAAAAAAAACTTCCCTTCCCAAATTGAGACAAAATCAAAAATCTCACCATCCAATAATCTGAAAAAAATATCCTTTGCAGAGTTGGGGGATACATAGTCAAACTAGTCATTGTTCAAGCAAGTTACAAACTTCCAATACTCAAAGACTGTTGGCTTGCTGGTGAAACAGAAAAGGTGAAGCTGTTAGTGGACTCTCCTTTTTCCTCAACTACCAGGACGTAGGAAAATGCAATGTCTAAGTAAGACATGAGTCGAATTAGTAAGGTATATTCTAGGGAGTATGACTTGAGTTTGTAAGGGGCCCATTGATACAAAGACCATGGAAGTGACTGACATAAAACAATCTGAAATACTCAAACATATTACACGTGGAACAGCCCCTCATCCAGGGAATAAATAAAATGCTATGTAATAGATAGCTTGCTGAACACTGGGCTTTCCTGTGTATCTTCTCCTAATATGACAAAGTACCCTTGTGAGCGGTTGTGCTTATATCAAGTATCATCTGGCACCTGGTTCTTCCTAAAGAGCAAATATAAATATTTAATAATGACAACATAGCTTCAGGTAGAGGAAGTGTTATAAATATACGAGTACATACCAATAAATATTTAATTCTCCCATCCTTATTCTAAACTTATCACCTCCTATCATTTGTCTTTTCTACATCAGAATGTTGAGCATTCCATTGCACCAGATGGAATCTCTTTTCAAAGAAAGAGGTGTCAACCAACCGAGCAATCTAATTGGCTGAACAATCTTATGTACTTTATGACTGTAATAATTATAACAATATGTCTAATTATTCTTGCCCTTGTTTGAGAGTCCAGCTGCAAATTGGTAGTTACCAAATGTATTTAAACTCAGTTTACCATGGTTCAAATCCTGCACTGGTTGAAAATTTTAAAGCTGATGCAGCCTCTTCTGAATAATCAGTAAGATAATAGTGATCTAGGAATTACTTAATGAAAAGACTGGCATTCTGTTAAAATTCCGAATGGAGTACAGAAGCTACAAGAAAGAAAGGAAAAGAAAGTTGAGAAGAAATAATAATTAGAAGAAAAAGAAAAAAGGAAACTATCAATCTAAATATAAATACATTGTAATGGCAGGTATCATCAGATGGCATTGTTATATGTCTCCCAAGTTTTTCTTAGTGTATAAACAAGCCTTGGGAAGACATGTTCTATTGCTGTTAGTTTGGTTATGCAAAATTCTGGGGGATGGGAGCTGAGAGAGCAGTAGGAGAATTTGCTCTCTGAGTGGATCTCTGATTAAAATAAACTCTTGAGGCAGGGTTGTTCACTGAGAACTGAGCTCTGGGGATGACAGAAATTCCTGAAGGAAAGAATTTGCTCTTCTCATCTTCAATTACTTCTGTAAACCTGCTTCCAATAGATTCAACCAACTTGACCTAACGTTTCTGGGCAACTCATATTTTTCCTCTAATCTTCTCAAAATTCACTTTGCTAAATTGTAGGCTTGGGGATAAATAAATTACTTTACTACCAACAAAACATATTTGTTGTGCTTTCTACTAGATTCTCTGGTGGGTTTTTTCCCCCTTTCTCTCAAACAAGATTCATATTCTGAATGATCAGATGGCAGCTGCCCAGATACAACAGCCCTGCCAGCTCCAAGATCAACAGCCAAGCTATTAATATTCATATTGTGTCTCATCTTTCTCCGTTGTGCATTTAACTCTCTGTGATTCAGAGAGATCTGTTGGGAGCAGTGATGTGGGAGCTCCTGCGAGTTCACACACTTGTACCAGGGCCCTACAAAAGAGAAGAGGATAATACAGTTTTTAAAGGCATTGGTTTACTCTAAACTGTAGAGAGGTTTTGTCAAAGATTGCCTAGGCATAAGCAAACATAAACTTACAGGGAGAATGTACCCTGGTTTTCAGTTGCATTTTACTCTGTTGGATTTCTCAGCTTCATGCCAGAAGAATGAAACACTTCATATGATTGATAAAAATTTTTACAAGATGAGAAACTGACACCTTCCCCAAGGTCACCTATTTAAAGCATAGTGAAAGACACCACATATAAATAGGGAAAGCATGGAGGCAAATAACTCTTCCTCAGTAATCAAAGTTAGAAATAGATTGCATGGAGATTCCCAAGTAGAGGTGGTTAGGAACTTTTCAATTGAACATTTATTTTCCAGAACATTCCAATTTGTGAAAATTGAGACTTTTTAAAGAAATCTATGAGTTTGGACTAAACTTTTGTCAGATCCAGGATGGAATATCTGGTCTAAGGAAGCCTGGGAGGTTCAGGTTCAAATCCTGGAACTGCCTGATTAGAAGTAGGATTTGAATCTCTTATAGTCCACCAGTGCCCTAGCCATGAAAATATAGAGTTGGCCTCTGTCCTAATCTCTGTTCCACTTTATATCCATAATCATAGATTCACTGGGCCAGAGAGAGAGACTGATTCTATAGATCAACGGTTAGGGGATTCACTTGGGTTCTGGGAGACACAAGTTTAAGTCCCTGCTCTGTCTGATTAAGAGTAGCAGTTTGACCTAGGTCTTCCACATCCCAGCTGAGTCTTCTAACCACTGGGCTGGAGGCATGGCTCTCTCACGACCATGTAGTTCCTGTCATTAAAAGCAAACAGGGTGTGGTGGGAGTTCATAAGGTTGTAGAGTAATTTTCTGTTGTTCAGCACTATGGTTTTTGTTGTTTGTTCCACATATGCCCTAACTTGGACATTCATGCCTAGCTAGTTTTTACACAATCTGACTCATCTAGACATGCTTCTATCCCAAGATGTGAATTGTGTATCCATCTCATGGTGTCAGCTCTTAAATTTGATGGGATTACTGGTTGTTCCCTTTTAAATAAAATTCCATCTTGCACACCAGCTCACCTCTCCCTTTAGTAGCAGGGGGACACCTCCTGTGGCAGTTGCTCCAGGAAAGCTGGACAACCCTGGAGTAATTTTAATGACAGTAGCATCCCCAAACTGTTTAACGTTTTGTTGGATTGCTTGGAACCTCCCATTGTAGATATAAAGGTATTGTAGCATGTTGATAGGATCTACTTCCTGTTCCATTGAGCCATCTGTGTTGTACTTTGGAAAGTATAACCATTAGCAGTGTATCTGCCACCAAAAGTGAGTTTCCTGGGCAGTACCATATCCTCACTTCATGATGCTGGAATCTCAGCAACGTGTTACAGTCACTTGGGTGCAATCAGCAATAGCTTCTTCATGACACTTTCTAATGGGTTGTGAATAAATTGTGCCCATCTAGTGTCAAAAGGTGAAGTGATGAAGTCCATTCTTTCCAAAGAGCACAGCCAGTAGTTCCTTTTCTATATGAGTGTATTCCTCTTTGTGTCTGTCAGAGCTCTACTAGCCAATGCTCCGGACTGCTGACTTTTCATCAGTGATGCACCCTTATATCCCTAAACCTGAGCATTTCTTTAATGAGTCTCAATTTCCCAGGATACAGAGTCCCTCCAAAGTCAACAGATGTCCATGGTAAGGAATGTCTACTCTCTTCTGCTTCAGCTTGTCTGCATTCAATGTAATATTTTGCTTGCAGCACCTGTTTAGGAATTGTCACAGCTTGCTCTCCTGGTCCTGGATTGCTTCTTTCTTTTAATCTCTTTCTCTTACCATAAAAATGACATCAGCAACAGTCTTGACACTTGAGACTGTCCATACTGTTTGGCTTGGTTTACACTGGAACACCTTTGGGGCTGGGCTTATGCACATAGACATTGGTACACCGCAGTACCTGCCAAAGGGTGTGACAAAAGTTGCCAGGTTGCTGGATGCTTTATCTAGCTCAATATTCCAGAACCCATTCTTGACATCAAAAACAGTGAACTATTTTGCCGTCGATAGGTCAAGTAATATGTCCTCAGTTGATTATACTAGGAAGTGATTTCTTTTCAAGGATCTATTCAGTGGTTTTGGACTAATGGAGATCCTCAGTTTAACTGGGAGTTTTCTCACATTACTAAGCTGCTGATTCACTTGTCTATTTCAACAAGTGCAATGATTCCCCTCCTTTACAGGCTTGCTAGTTTCTTCTGCAGCGTCTTGACCCGCTAATGGAAATCCATATTTCAGCAATGTTGTGGGCTGTACGTGAGGATCTTATTTCTAACTTCAGCTTGCCTTTTAGGTGCCCATCTGCTTGAAATATGTCTTTATATTGTGCTGGAATGCTGGACGGGTCCCACATGACTGTTCTCTCCCCTCTCTCACATTGAGGATATTCGGGTTTTGCACTGTGGTCAAATCCACAGCTTGTACTACCTTGCTGCCCAGCAGTGGGTGGCACTCATGTGACAACTACTTTAAACTCCAAGTAATCATATCTCTTGTTTTGTGGGTTTCTTACCAACAGCCTACATTTGCCTGTTGGTTTTATTGTACATTGCCATTACTTGGTCACATTTCTGCAGTCTAATATTGCTGCTCATCAGTGTGCAGGGATTACATTGTAGCTGGCTGTGCGCAGTCTCTCCTGTAAACTGGAATCACATGTCCTATAAATGAACTTGTCTTTAATTATGAAATCTTTAATGTCTCCAAAGTTGCATCTGGATGCCAGAGTTCTGAGCTCTGTAATGTTCCCTCTTCTGCTTCTTGATTTCAAGATAAAAAAGAAATCACACACAACACCAGTATCTCTTTACAGTCTTATTTTGTATGGGGTCACGGTGCTCATCAAACACCTTTATCAGTTGTTCCAGTGTTTTGGACATTATTCCTGGAAACAGTGTCTCATTCACTTCTCATGCTTTTGTCCCAATGAGATAGTAAGAAAGCTTTACTGTTATTTTCCCATCTTTGTCACCCATAGTCATTTCTGTATACAGACTCATTTCTTGCTTCCATACTTCACGTTGGTGCAAGGTTTTTTTGTCTTGAAATGCAGCTTTGCTGGTGGTCTGAATCCCTCCATGCTCCTTGTTTTCTCTGTTTCTAGGTGCTGCTTTGTTTTCCTATTAATCACACACTCTCTTCCTTGTTGTGATTCTTACTGGACTGACTGATGCCAATATGTTTCATATACCGTGTCCTGGGTAAGAACATGAAAGCACTCTATGTTTCTAAAACTAAACTTGCTCTTTATTAAGAGAGCTATTTGCAGAGATACTGCAGCTACAGCTAGCATTCTAGCCATGTGCGCACACAGACTGACTTCCTAATGCCTTTCCTAAGCTCTTCCTTCCTGCAACCTAGGCTCTTCCCTTCAAGTGCCATGAAGGTTTCTACAGTGCACTAGACTAACCTTTGTGCTGAATGGGTTGACCCAACACCTAGCAGGCATACATGGTCTTCTGGGGCTTATGCATCCCAGAAAGCCATGCATCTTTACAGCTAAAAAAGCCGTTATTTATTTAGGTAAGGTATAAAGTTAATCGTGTAGGATTTTCATTAAAGAAGCAGAGTGGATAAGTAGCTAATAGGAGGGAAATATATTCATTTAAATGCTACAAAGGGAAGAGATCTGCCCATTATTCTTTTCACAGATCTGGCTTGTGGTCATGCAACCAAGACTCAAAACCCAGATGTGTTCAATTTCTGAAATGTTTTGAAATCGTGATTAGGCAGTTTCATATCCTGCACAAATGTGTAACTGTTTTGCATTAAATATCTGAACGTACAAGAGCATTAGGACAAGGATTAGTTAGCTGCAAGAACCAGAAGTGTGTGATGTTCAAATACTTGAGCTTTTACTCTCACCCTTATCAGATGCTGGCAGATAAGCTTCGTTTGATCTGAAAGACATTTTAAAAAAACAACCATGAATCTATACTGATACCTTCATATCACACACTGTCTTTGCATGGCATATCTTTAAGGGGTCCGAAGGATAGCACACAGACAGGATAATATGTTCAACATAAAGATTCCCAGTGGAAGACACACATATACAAGCACATTCATAGAGTTTAAGGCCAGAAGGAGGACAAAAGAGAGACAGACAGACGAACACACATTCATAGAGTTTAAGACCAGAAGGGACCATTCAGTCATCTGCTCTGAGCTCCTGTGTAATACAGACACTTACATTTCATGCAGTTACCTCTATATTGAGCCTAATAACTTGAGTTTCACTAAAGCATATCTTTCAGAAAGGCATCCAGTTTTGAGCTGAAGACATCAAGAGATGGCAAATCCAGCACTTCTGTTGATAGCTTTTCCAATGGTTAATCATCCTCATTGTTAAAAATGTGTGCCTTAATTTGAATGTATTTGGCTTCAGCTTCCAGCCACTTGTGCTTAGGACTTTCTCTGGTAGATTAAAGATCCCTTTAGTTAGTACCCACTATTTTCTCCCCACAAAGGTATTTATGCCCTGTAATCAAGTCACCTCTGAGTCTTCTTTCAGTAAGCTATAGAATTGAGTTCTTTAAGTATCTCTAAGGCATTTTCTCCAAACCCTCAAATCAATTTGTAGCTCTTTTATGAACTTTTTTCAATGTTGCATTATCCTTTTAAAAATGGGTACACTAGAGCTGTACATAGTCTTTTAGTATCAGCCTCATCAAAGCCGTGTTCAGAGGCTTCTATACATCCAAGAATCACATTAGCCCTTTAGCTATAGCATCACACTTGGAGGTCACACTGAGTTGCTTGCATACTAGGACCCCGTGAAGGGCTCTGAAGAACCCTCACTAGGACCAAAGGAGTGATGGAGCAGTACTGGGCGAAGAAATCCCATCCCTCAGCAGCTTTAGAACATGCTCCAATTGGAGGTCTTGCTTAAAATGGGACTCTGGCAATCAAATGTGGGGGGAGAGAAGAAAAGGCTGTCTTTAGGAAGGAAGCCAGTACCTTCTGGGACAGAAGAATCCACAGAGAAAGCGCCTGGACTATGGGTAAGGCCCAACTTGGCAGCCAGGGTCTTACCCCTTTTTCTCTCCCCTTCATCCTAGCAAGGAGGAAATCATTGCACACTGCAAAGCCCTGATTGACTATCTGAATTATTGAAACTGTTCAAACAACCCTCCATGTGGAAGGAAGCAGAAGGCTGTGACCACTTCCCAAACCAGAGACAGTGGCGGTAGGAAGTGGCTCAGGGGAGCCACTAGTCTGGTGTATCTGTTGGAGAGGATGGAAATGCTCCTCTGGGCCCTGGGCCAGAACCCAATGGAGAGGAAGGATCCAAGAAGGACAGACGATGACTTGGCTGCGAGACCCCAGATGATGGAAGCTGTTGCACTCTGGCCTGCTGACTAAGCCCACTGGCCCCTAATGGAAGCCTGCTATAACCCATGAATAATTTTCTGAGTCACTGCTTTCCAAGGCACAGTCTCCTATTCTATAGGAAAAGCTTGTATTCCTTGTTCCTAGATGGATAACTTTGCATTTAGGTATATTAAAAAGCATTTTGTTTGAATGGGCCTAGCTTGCCAAGCTATCCAGATTGCTCTGCCCTGTCTTCAGCATCATTTACCATTCTGCAATGTTAGTGTCATTCACAGATTTTATCAGCAACAATTTTATATTTACTTCTAGATCATTGGTGATAGTGTTGAATAATGTTGGGCCTAGTAGTGATTCCTGCGGAAACCCATTAGAACCATTGTCCCTTCCCCCACTGCACCTATTTAATGATGATTCCCCATTGAAAACTGTTTTTTTGAAATCTTTCAATTAGCCAGTCAATTTAACATGTGCTTTATTGGTATTGTACAGTGCAGTTTTTATGATATATATAATATACATATGCATACATATATCAGTATATATATTGTACGTGTACTTGCACTTTCAAAGAACAAGAAGGTTTTCTTTTTTATCACTGTTCAGGTATTTACTATCCATTTCCTACTTTGTTATGGATTTTTGATATATCCTTCCAGATAAAGAGCCAACTCTCCTTTGCCAAGGCTGTTTTGCTCTGAATGGATTAATGTTGTAACTAAACAAAATTTAATAAATGCATTCACCACCAAGAACTAGTATCATCATCTTACTCTAGCTCTGTGCTAGTGCTTAGAAGGTGTGAATCATTAAATAATTATGTAATCAGCTAAATGATTGATTGATTTATCTAGTTACTGCCAAATGAGATAATTATAGCATAGCAACAATCACCCAAAATAAAGTGATTGTTTTTCAGCCCATCCCTAAGCTTTGTGTACCCATATTATTAGAAAATCCCTGCTAATTATATTCTGTTGCTAGGTAGTGTCTGCTCAGAACATTTTCTGAACAACCATGCTTATCTAAACATTTTATAATGCATACTACAATGTCTACAGTGTTCCAAGGGGTATACTTGGCATTCCTTCTCTCTTAATACTTTAGTTACTTTCCTATTTAGGTATTCCACACAAAGCTCCATGAGTGAATTGAAATTCTGGCTCTTCAGCCAGCCTGATTTTGCATTCTGCAAGAGCAAGGACCTTCACTCCACTTCACGAACAGCAATATTTTTCATTATGCCCTAACACTGCATGCAGCCAAAAAGAGAGAACCACCCCGTAAAATAGTGGACAGCAATTATGCCGGTGGAGCAATCATCAAAGACTATGAGATATCAAAAATCCATTTCAAAGTCTAAAATTAAATCAAGCAAATACTGTGTATTGTTAGCAGTGGCAATGTTATGGTTTTGTTGATTACCACCAGCCATGGATACATCTTGTGTTTTGTGATATAGTTTTGTGATGGAGTACATATAGTAAAGGATAACTTAACTGTTCTAGAATATTTATTCTTTGCCTCATAGACAGGGGTGAATATGAGCTGGTACAGGCTGGTTCACCGTACCAGTAAGAACCCGCACCAGCCAACACCCAGCCCACATTAAAGCTCTTTAATCTGCCTGCCCCTTTTGCCTCCCCTGTCAGCGTCCCTCCTGGTAGGGTCCGTACCAGCAGGGCCACCAACGGAAGGGAAGAGGAAGGGGCAGCAACATTAAAGCTGCCGCGGCAAAGGACCTTTAACGTCTTTAACTTTAACATCGCTGCCCCTTTGCCCCGTTGGCAGCCCTGCCAGTAGGGTCCTTTAAATCAACATGGGAGCCCCAGGCAGCATGGGCGAGGCAGCCTGGAAGGGCTGGCTGGAGGATACTGACCCCCAACCCCACCCCATCTGCCTGAGGTCCAGCCTCTTCTGGGGGTCGGAACTGCCCTGCCCCATCCCGTTAAGTGTCTTCAGTTACTTTCACCCCTGCTCATAGACAACACTTATACACTGCCAGTGCTGTTTATGACATGCACATTTTACAAAGTAAAATGTGTCTGTTGGCCTTGATACTGTATCTATTTGTGGTCTGTAAAGTAAGTCCTCGCTTAATGCTAGTTATGTTCCCAAAAAATTCTACTTTAAATGAAACGATGTTAAGTGAATCCAATTCCCCATAAGAATTAATGTAAACGCAGGGAAGGGGTGGTTAGGTTCCAGGGAAATATATATAAATGTATATATACACATACAGCATAAATTTTAAACAATTTAATACTGTATACAGCAATGATGATTGTGAAGCTTAGTTGAGGTGGTGGAGTCAAAAGGTGGGATATTTCCCAGGGAATGGCTTACTGCTAAATGATGAACTAGCACTTGGCTGCACCGTCAAGAGTTAATGCATTGTTGTTAATATAGCCTCACACTCTACAAGGCAGCACAAATGGAGGGAGGAGACACAGTAGATGCATGGCAGTGGCTGCAAACATTCCCTGCAGAAATTGAATGCGATGATGAACCCACGCTTTCCCACTGGAGTGCACCACTCCCTCCACTTTCCAAAGTGCCCAGTAATGCATGTGTGTTTGTGTGTGTGAGAGAGAGAGAGAGACAGACAGACAGACACGGTGTGTGTCTCTCTCTAACACATACACAAATGGTGTGTGTGTGTGTGTGAGAGAGAGAGAGATATACATTGCCCCCTAAAGTACACTGACTACTCTCTAAGGACACTGCCTTTTTAAGTAGATCAGCAAGCTGAGACAGCAGGTGCTGCCAGCAAGCTCCCTCTGCCCCGAGCCCTGTCATGTCTGTGTATATGGGAGTGGGAGGCGGGCGTGGGGGGAGGAGGACACCCTGACATCAGAACCCCTCTTTCCCCCACCCCCTGCACATTAAGCAGGAGTCTCTGTGGAGCAGCTCCAAGGCAGAGGGCAGGAACAGCAAATGGTAGCAGGGGGAGGGACAGCTGAACTGCCTAACAATTGATAGCCTGCTGGGCAGCTGCCTCACAGGGAATTTCGGGGAACTGATAGAGGGGCTGCTGTCCACCCTGCAGGGGCAGCTCTAGACATTTTGCTGCCCCAAGAACAGAGGGTCCGCTGGTCCCGCAGCTTCAGTGGACCTCCCGCAGGCACGCCTGCGGGAGATCCACCGAACCTGCGGGACCAGTGGACCCTCCTCAGGCATGCCACTGAAGGCACCCTACCTGCTGCCCTAGCGGTGATCGGCAGAGCGCTCCCCACGGCTTGCCGCCCCAGGCACACGCTTGGAGCACTGGTGCCTGGAGCCGCCCCTGCCACCCTGTTCCAAGCCCCCACCAGCTAGCTCCAACAGGCTGCTCTTCCTGCAAGCAGTGGACAAAGCAGGCAGCTGCCAAACAATGTTATAAGGGAGCATTGTGCAACTTTAAATGAGCATGTTCTCTAATAGATCAGTGACGTGACAACAAAAAACGTTAACCAGGAGGACCTTAAGTGAGGAGTTACTGTATTATGAGAAGTCATGAAGTTAAAGTCAGAGAACAGGGGAAAATACACTTCCAGAAACATGCAACACAAATATGCTTTTGTAGATAGAATTTATCTTGACTGCATAAAATAACAGCATGTACTCTATATAGCACTATTAAAATCCACAGAGTGCTACATTGCTCTGCACCAGCATCAGTACTTGGTAATAGAACATGTCCACTTTTTTTTGTCACTTTTTGACAAAAAGATTATATTTCATTCAAATATCTCATTTTAATAGACATATTCTTTTTTTAATTGGAAAAACCTGAAACCAAACCCCATTTTTATTAAATCAAAACCTGTTTTTGAAAACCTAATTTCTTTTTTGGGTTTCAATATTTTTCTTAATTTTCATGGTAAATTTGAAATAAATATATTTTTAAAAAATTGTATTTTTCATCTTTGTAATTTTTCAGAAATTTCCCCCCTCCCACTCCAAATTGACTTTTCAACTGTCTAGGCAATGTCTGTTTAATGAATAGTTTTAATTTCCCCCTGTGACCGGGCGCAACTCACCCCCCGCAGCGCCTCCTACTGGTCGTCCTGGGGAATTAGCTCAACTTCCAGTTTGGAGCACCCCTGCAGGCCGGTGATCTGCCTTTTGGCTACTGGCCCCTGTCCCTCCCCTGGACCCCAGTGCCCCTTTTATGTGGGGTTCTGCCCCCTGGCAGTAACCCCTTCCTCTTTCTTAGGGGTTTCCCCTCCCTGGGAACCCCCGTACCCTCTATCCCCATTTTGCCTCAGTGTCTTGGCAACTGCCCAGTCATTAGCTAGCCCCATGCCCTGGGGCAGGTTGCCGCAGTATTAGCCTCTCATCACGACAAAGGGAGTTGGACCTGCTTCCTTGGCCTACCCCTGGGTTGCACCCTGCACCCCAGTACCTCCTGGCCTAATCTAGGCCACAGCCTGAGGCTTTCCAGGCAGGAGCTCTCCAGCTCCACTGCCTTTCCCTAGCCCTACTTTACTCTAGGTACCTTGTCGGTTCCTGCAGCCAGGCCCTTCTCTCTCTGAACACAGAGAGAGACTGTCTGGGCTCCTGGCTTCTCTGCCCTTATATAAGGGCCTGTTGCTCAGTTTGAGGCATGGCCCCAGCTGCTGCCACTTCCCCAATCAGCCCAACCTAAACGGCTGCTTTCTCCAGCCACAGCCCTTATCCAGGGCTGTTTTAACCCCTTCTAGGCTGGAGCAGAGACCCACTCTGCTACACCCCCCCCCTTTAAATAATTTTGTCTTTAAATGTGATTCTGAAACCTCTTTCATTCAGATTCCGTGAAAACATAGGTACGTGTACACAAATTGTCCTGGATTTTGTCAAACCATAGACAAAAGAGTTAGTGACTGTTGAGTGTGTGACAATAGAGAAAAAAGTAGGCAATGTCAAGCTTTTTTATTTAACTCTGTTTTCTTCTGAAAATGTCAGGTTAAAGTGAAGCTTTTCTTCCTGTGTTTTAATAATTGCATCAACTAGATATGGCTTTCTTGTTAGCTGGCTTGCAAGGAAATTGAAAGGGCAAGAAACTTAGACATTTACAAGTAGGGTGATATGTAAGCTTGTAGAGATGCCACTTAAAGCAAAGCATTTGGATCTCAGCTAAGATACAAATTGCATAATGTTCTGGCTTCACAATCTAAAAGTCAGATGGTTCAAGAACACTTTTCCACTGGGTATGAAGAATCTTCTCTAGGTATACCAATTAGAGCGATATACATAGAGGAGAGGAAATGGGTAGAATAAAGAGGAAAATCATCCAGCACCAAAAGATAAGTTCTTGGGGTGGAGAAATCACTTAATGGTTTCAAAAATTACCTTCATTTCCTGAAGCTCCATTTAAGTTTTCTTCTTCTAGAATTCCTCCATTGGTTTCTTGTCTCTTTCTTCATCAAAATAGAACATCCACAACCTCTGATCTCTCAAAACTACATTGTGAAGCACTTTAGGTTGTGCCACACCAAACTTGCCTGACATAAAGGCAATGTTAAGCTACCTAACAGTAAGTACCATCTACTTGTCCCACACTAACATTCCCACAAATACTGTAAATGACACACCAGGACCTTAATTTCCACCCCCTTCCATCTGCCTTTCTTTCTGTACAAACTATCCCTTCCTATCACTACTTTTGGTATGTTATATTAAGAGAAGATAGTTTGATGAAGGGATGATGGACGGCTGTGTTGCTTTATAGTGTGTGCTACATGGTGGTTGTGGTAATGGCAAAGTGTGCCCCTGTGTGTGAAGAGGAGGATATACACTGGCTTACCTCTTATTTTCCTTGCTTTGGTGGATTTGGGGAAGGTCTGTGGTTTGTGTTATGACCCTGACTGCTTCACAACAGAGTCCTCATATTAATTTCCTATTTTTTTAATGTTTAAGAGGGGGTGGAAGGTTAGGCAAAATTGGTGGGGAACAGCTGCTCCACATGCACATGAACACCATCTTGCTGCCCATTCCACCAAAAACCGTCTGTATTGTACTACGAAATGTGACAGAAAAGTGTAGATGCTGATGTAGAACATTGTATTTGCATGACAGAAGATTTTATCCAATAAAATTACATCCATCAGCAATCCCTGGCACACAAACTTTTAGCTATGAAGAATAATAGCGAAAAGTTGTCTAGAATCCATCTCTTTTCCAAAAACAATATATAAACATTGCATCAGATCCACTGAGCTTACACTGCTCTACCAGATTCTGTGTAGCTAGACAATCTTTTCTAAAAGATATCCATCAACAATGAAAAGTCAAACTGCCAAGGGCAAATTTCAGTCAGATCCCAATTTCAGAGACTTGCTATTGAAATTTCATACAGAAAAAACAAACTACTTCCCAAAAAAAGAAACGCATAAAAACTGACAGTGAAATTTCACTTACTTTTAGAAAGAATCACACATTTATGCCTTATTGTAAGTTATTTTAAGACACAACTATTACATATGGTGTTGCCAGGCTCTGTGTGTGCGTGTGTATATTATGACAATGTAACACCAATATTTTAAAAGGGCTCTAGAGGTGATCATTGCAATTACAGATCGGTAAGTCTAACGTCAGTACCGGGCAAATTAGTTGAAACAACAGTAAAGAATAATATTGTCAGACACATAGAAGAACATAAATTGTTGGGCAAAAGTCAACATGGTTTCTGTAAAGGGAAATAATGTCTTGCTAATCTATTAGAGTTCTTTGAAGGGGCCAACAAACATGTGGAAAGGGGGATCCAGTAGAAATAGTGTACTTAGATTTATAGAAAGCCTTTGATAAGGTCCCTCACCAAAGGCTCTTATGTAAATTAAGTTGTCATGGGATAAGAGAGAAGATCCTTTCATGGATTGAGAACTGGTTAAAAGACAGGGAACAAAGGGTAGGAATAAATGGTACATTTTCAGAATGGAGAGCGGTAACTAGTGGTGTTCCCCAAGGGTCAGTCCTAGGACCAATCCTATTCAACTTATTCATAAATGATCTGAAGAAAAGGGTAAATGGTGAGGTGGCAAACTTTGCAGATGATACTAAACTGCTTAAGACCAAAGCAAACTGCGAAGAACTTCAAAAACATCTCACAAAGCTAAATGATTGGGCAACAAAATGGCAAATGAAATTTAATCTGGATAAATGTAAAGTAATGCACATTGGAAGAAATAACCCCAATTATACATACAATATGATGGGGGCTAATTTAGCTACAACTAATCAAGAAAGAGATCTTGGAGTCATCGTAGATAGTTCTCTGAAAATGTCCATGCAGTGTGCAGCGGCAGTCAAAAAAGCAAACAGGATGTTAGAAATCATTAAAAAGGGGATAGAGAATAAGATGGAGAACATTTTATTGCCCTTATATAAATCCATGGTATGCCCACATCTGGAATACTGTGTACAGATGTGGTCTCCTCATCAAAAAAGATATACTGGCATTAGAAATAACTCAGAGAAGGGCAACTAAAATGATTAGGGGTTTGGAACGGGTCCCATATGAGGCGAGATTAAAGAGGCTAGGACTTTTCATCCTGGAAAAGAGGAGATTAAGGGGGGATATGATAGAGGTTTATAAAATCATGAGTGATGTGGAGAAAGTGAATAAGGAAAAGTTATTTACTTGTTCCCATAATACAAGAACTAGGGGCCACCAAATGAAATTAATGGGCAGCAGGTTTAAAACAAATAAAAGGAAGTTCTTCACACAGCGCACAGTCAACCTGTGGAACTTCTTGCCTGAGGAGGCTGTGAAGGCTAGGACTATAACAGGGTTTAAAAGAGAACTGGATAAATTCATGGAGGTTTAATCCATTAATGGCTATTAGCCAGGATAGGTAAGGAATGGTGTCCCTAGCCTCTGTTTGTCAGAGGGTGGAGATGGATGGCAGCAGAGAGATCACTTGATCATTACCTGTTAGGTTCACTCCCTCTAGGTCATCTGGCATTGGTCACTGTTGGTAGACGGATACTGGCTGGATGGACCTTTGGTCTGACCCAGTATGGCCACTCTTACATTCTTATAACAATATATAAATATGCATATGCTGACATTTGCAAAAGTGACTATTGGGTTTGGTGCCTCCATTTTGGGGAGCAGTACGGGGCCAGGAAGGCCCCATCACTCAGGCACTTCTGAGCATGCTCCTGGGAGAAGGGCAGTATAGTATAAAGGGATCTTCAGCAGCCCCGGCAGGGGGAAGTAGAAAGGGGCTAATTCCTGGAGCAGTGATGATCTGCAGCCAGGGCCAGCTCCAGCGTTTTTGCCGCCCCAAGTGGCGAAGAGGGGGGAAAAAAAGAAAAACAAAAAAGGTGATCGGCGGCACTTTGGCGGCTGCTCTACTGCTCCACTTCATTCTTTGGCGGTGATTTGGTGGCCAGTCCTTCTCTCCGAGAGGGACTGAGGAACCTGTTGCTGAATTGCTGCTGAAGACCTGGACGTGCCATCCACTTCCCAGGGCCGCCCCAAGCATCAACTTGCTGCGCTGGTGCCTGGAGCCGGTCCCATCTGCAGCAACAGGAAAGGAAACCTCTGTTGTGGGGACCTCACTGTGAGTCTGCCTCAGCCTCTCATAGACACGTCTTAAGAAGGAGGGTGCACCATGGGCAAGGGCTCAAGAAGGCTGCAAGCATTGACCCTTGACTGTAGGGTTTTGAAGTAAAGACTTTACATCCACTCCTGACCACACCCATAACTGAGAGGCAGCTGTGATAGGAAGTAGTCAAGGGAAAGGTGAGAAAGTAGGTCTGCCAAACATAGGGAGGGTGGGTCCAAGTCCCTCGACCTCCTTTTTAGCCCTAGCCCAAGGAGCTAGAGACTAGCATCACTGAGGCCAGTCCAGCTAAGATCTCCCCCACAGTGCTGGGACATCTTGAACTGATAAAAAGGTGGAAGACGGAGGCCCAGACCACTAAACCTGCTGACCAAATAACCACCCCTTTGTGTGCATGTGTACACACACACACATACAGAGTTTATTCTTAATGTTATATCTGGAACTAAAGTAAACATGCCAATCTATATACAGCAATTCACGTTTTCTGTACGTCTTAAGAGCATAAGAACGCCCATACTTACTCAGATTAATGGTCCATCTAGCCCATATCCTATCTTTAGACAGTGTCCGGTGTCAGATGCCTCAGAGGCAATGAACAGAACAGGCAATCATCAAGTGATCTATCCTGTGTCATCCACTCCCAGCTTCTGGCTAGCAAGGGATATTCAGAGCATGGTGTTGAATGCCTGACTATCCTGCTAATAGCCATTGATGGATCTATCCTCCATGAACTTATCTAGTTCTCTCTTGAACCCTGTTATAATTTTGGCCTTCACAGTATCTCATGACAATGAGTTCCACAGGTTGACAGTGTGTTCTATGAAGAAGTACTTCTTTTTGTTTATTTTAAACATGCTGCCTGTTAATTTCATTGGGTGACTCCTGGTTCTTGTGTTATATGAAGGAGTAAATAACATTTCCTTCTTTTCCTCTACTCCTTTGTTCATACATTACTTGAGCAGAATTTAAGTTTTGGGGGGCTGGTCTTCATTTACTTGTCTGTAAAGAAGCAATCACAGCCATAGTATTATAAAAGTAAACAGAAAATCAGTCTGTTTTCCTATACTAATGACATATTTAAATAATTGTGTAAAAATCTACTCTATTTAGTATTTTTGTGGATAGTGGAATTTGCTGGTGTAAAAGCACAAGCACATTATTGTTCCAAAAAAAGAAAGGGTGGGTATTGTTTAAGTGATCATGAGACTAAATGGTGCATTTAAAAGAGATGAGCCTTAGCCTAACAAGTGTTTTTGTTTTCCTTGTTCCTGATATTTCCTTAATTCTGGAGTTCAGCAAAGTATGAATGAAATGACTGCAATTGTTATTGCACTGTTGAATAATAGTTTATTTTTTTCTTATTCAAATTTCTGTCTGAATTATAAACTGTATCGTACTGGAGAAATAAGGATGGAGAAATAAGGATCTTGCTAATTAACATATAGTTAGAGATAAGCCAGTTTGAAAAACAAAACCTATTTAACAAGAGAGGAAGGTAATTAATCTAATGTGAAAATGTTAAGAGCAGAAAAGCAGCAATGAACACCATATGTGCAAAGTTCAAGTTCAGGATTGAAATGAGAAAGATTAGTTGGAAAAAACTATGAGCAAGGGTCTAGCTTTTTATAGGTCATCAAATCCATTGTGAATCTTCTTATTCTGGAAGACAGGTAGCTTGGAAACTGAAGCAGTGAATAACCCCTATCTGCATGAATGAGACTTTGCAGGACTGTACCCTAGCAACTGCCAGATGATCTAATATCAAGAGTAGTCGGCAACATGGAACAGCTTGCTAGCAACTAAGCTCTAATGATTTGTAATGTGTGGGATATGATTATTAATTTGAAAATAAGAGGCACTGTCACGTCTGTTTGTGAAAGTAAAGAGCAAATGATAGCATCAGGCGCTGCGAAATCTCCTGGCTTTTCCAACAGCTCCTCTATGAAATAGACCCAAAGAGCCTAATCCTGCAATTACTAATAAGGCAAAACTCTCAAGGAAGTTAAACTTTCAGTCAGGTGAAGTCAATAGGAGTGGGTTATATGTAGTTATATACATCTAGGGAGGTGGTTGTTGCTTCTTCTGTTAACTGCACATTTAAATAGATTGGCATCTCCATACCTGTTTGCTGTGGGGCAAATCAAGATCAACATACACTGCTCTCTACAGGATTGATGCTAGATTTTTTGCTGCCTTAGGGTATGTCTACATTTGCTATTTAAAGCAGAAAAAAGTCCCCTTTTTGCACAAAACCCACTTGCCAATGACTTTTTGTGGTGAAATTCAGAAGTTTCACCGCAAAAAGATAGCCACCTCTCCGAGAAGCATACAGCAAGGGAAGATGCTTTCTCTCTGTTTACACAGCTTTCAGCCTCCTGAGGATATACCACAGTGCCTAGGTGACCACTGTAGCCAGCAGCTCTACTGCTCTGTTGCCAGGTAAAAAGACATCCACCCCTCCCTCTGTAAAGCCCTGGGAACTTTGAAACTCTCCTTCTTGTTTTCTTGGCAAGTGTTCACTTATCTGGCTAGGTAACAATGGCTGCTCCAAGAACCAGAGGATCCCCTGCTTGGAGAATGCTGAGCTACTGGAGCTTAATTGTGTTTGGGGAGAGGAGACTGTGCAGGGACCCGGGATGCCTGTGATCACACCTCCCCCGCTTTCCTACAAGACCTATCGTCAAAATGGAGCTGCACTGTGCGATAGCTGCCCTACAGCCTTGCTCTCATGGTGATGGAAATGCTGCTAATGTAAACACTCTCTTACACCTGAAGAATTAAGTGAGTACACAAACCAGTGCTGTACACAACCCACAGCAAGCTTCTCAGGCTGGTAGAGGGAGCAGCTGGAGCTCTGGCTGCTTCTGCTGGTGAAAACATATATATATATATATATATGAGGACAGCAGCAAACTTAGTGGCAGACCTCCTGAAAGTTCACCTTCTGGTGGCAGTGGCAGCTATTGTTGTTTCTGGCTAATGGCAGTGGTAGCAGTTGAGAATTCAGTACCCTACATGCCCTCCTAAGTGCCCTCTTCCTAAAACTGGCCCTATCTCTCACTCTATTATATTTGTTTTTCCATTGCTTCTGTTTTTCTGAACTTCAGTTAAAATAATCCTGGAAGGTACATTTTGCTCCATGTTTATAGAAAGCAAGAGTTTTGCCTTCAGAGGGACATCAGATTTACATCCAGGAAAACCTTCTGAGTTTGTACTACCAATGTGGTGTTAATGGCTATGGGAAGACAGTTGTATAATCAAAGGGCAGGGAACTCTCCATTAACCCACACTACTCTGTGCTGAAATGACATGATTTAATTCCTTTTGCTTTACTAAACATTTTAAACACATGCATATTACAAAGTCACCAGCAGCAGTTAATATTAGGTGCACTTATTTATAGCCAATTAATAAGTTCTATTTGGAGCTGTTACAGTAAATAAGAGTTTTGAAGGGATAGAGACCTTCATACTTCAGAACCAGCCTTTAAGTACTTGGGATTCAGAGAGAAATTAACCTCTGGATAATTTATCTCTTTCTTGCTGGTTTTCTTGCATCTTCTGCTGTCCACTGTTAGTGACAAGATACTGAACTAGATGGAGCACCATAAGAATATAAGACCAAAGGTCCATCTAGCCCAGTATCCTGTCTTCTGACAATGGCCAATGCCAGGTGCCCCAGAGGGAGTGAACAGAACAGGTAATCATCAAGTGATTCATCTACTGTCGCCCATTCCCACCTTCTGGCAAACAGAGGCTAGGGATATCATTCCTACCCATCCTGGCTTATAGCCATTGATGGACCTATCCTCCATGAATTTATCTAATTATTTTTTTAACCCTGTTATAGTCTTGGCCTTCACAACATCCTCTGTCAAGGATTTCTACAGATGGTGTGTTGTGTGAAAAAATACTTTCTTTTCTGTGTTTTAAACCTGATGCCTATTAATTTCATTTGGTGACCTCTAGTTCTTGTGTTTTGAGAAGGAGTAAATAACACATTTATTTTTTCCACACCAGTCATGATTTTATAGACCTCTATCATATCCCCCCTTATTCATCTCTTTTCCAAGCTGAAAAGTCCCAGTCTTATTAATCTTTCGGAAGCTGTTCCATACACCAATCATTTTTGTTGCCCTTTTATGAACCTTTTCTAATTCCAATATACATTTTTTGAGATAGGGCGACCACATCTGCATCCAGTATTCAAAATGTGGATGTACCGTGGATTTATATAGCAGCAAGATGATATTTGCTGTCTTATTGTCTATCCCTTTCTTAATGATTCCCAACATTATGTTAGCTTTTTTGACTGCCACGGCACATTGAGTGGATATTTTCAGAGAACTATCCACCATGGTTCCAAGATCTCTTTCTTGAATGGGAACAGCTAATTTAGACCCCACCATTTTATATGTATATTTGGGATTATGTTTTCCAATGTGCATGACTTTGCATTTATCAACCTTGAATTTCATCTGCCATTTTGTTGCCTTGTCACCCAGTTTTGTGTGATCCTTTTGTAGCTCTTCGCAGTCTGCTTGGGTCTTAACTATCTTGAGTGGTTTATCTCACTGTTTACCTCATTTTCCAGATCATTTATGAATATGGTGAATATGTCCCAGTAGAGACCCCTTGGGAACACCACTATTTACCTCTCTCAATTCTGAAAACTGACCATTTATTTCGACCCTTTGTTTCCTATCTTGTAACCAGTTACCAGTCTGTCAGAGGACCTTCCCTCTTATCCAATGACTGCTTAGTTTGCTTAAGAACCTTTGGTGAGAGACCTTGTCAAAGGCTTTCTGAAAATCTAAATACACTATATCCACTGGATCCCCTTGTCCACATGTTTGTTGACCCCCTCTAAGAATTCTAGTAGATTGGTGAGGCATTATTTCCCTTTACAAAAACCATGTTGACTCTTCCCCAACAAATTAAGTTCATCTATGTGTCTGACAATTCTGTTCTTTACTATAGTTTCAGCCTATTTGCCCAGTACTGAAGTCAGGCTTACCAGCCTATAATTGCTGAGATCACCTCTGGAGCCCTTTTTAAAAATTGGTGTTACATTTGCTATCTTCTAGTCAGTTGGTACAGAAGCTGATATAATTGATAGGTTACAAACTACAGTTAGTAAGTCTGCAATTTCACATTTGAGTTCCTTCAGAGCTTTTGGGTGAATACCATCTGGTCCTGGTGACTTATTACTGTTTAGTTTATCAATTTGTTCCAAAGCCTCCTCTAATGACACCTCAATCTGGGACAGTTCCTTAGATTTGTCCTCTAAAAAGAAAGACTCAGGTTTTGAGAATCTCCTTCACATTCTTAGCCATGAAGCTCAATGCGAAGAATTCATTTAGCTTCTCCGCAATGACCTTATTGTCCTTGAGTGCTCCTTAGGATCTCAGTTGTCCAGTGGCCTCACTGGTTGTTTAGCAGGCTTCCTGCTTCTGATGTACTTAAAAAAATTGTTATTATTTTTTGAGTCTTTGGCTAACTGTTCTTTAAATTCTTTTTTGGCCGTCCTAATTATATTTTTACATTTCACTTGCCAGAATTTATGCTCTTTTCTATTTTCTTCACTAGGATTTAAGTTTCACTTTTTAAAGCCTTTTGTTTCTCACTACTTCTTTTACTTTGTTGTTTAGTCATGGTAACACTTTTTTGGTTCTCTTACTATGTTTTTTTAATTTGGAGTATACATTTAAGTTGAGCCCCTATTATGCTGTCTTTCAAAGTTTCCATGCAGCTTGCAGGGATTTTACTTTTGGTAGTGTACCTTTTAATTTCTGTTTAACTAACTTCCTCATTTTTGTGTAGTCCCCCTTTCTGAAATTAAATGCTACAGTGTTGGGCTGCTGTGGTGTTTTATCTGCCACAGGAATGTTAAACTTAATTATATTATGGTCACTATTACCAAGTGGTCCAGCTATATTCACCTCTTGGACCAGATCTTGTGCTCAACTTCTCCACTTAGGACTACATCAAGAATTGCCTCTCCTCTTGGGGGTTCCAATACTAGTTGCTCCAAGAAGCAACCATGGCAATTCCTACATTCTAATGATTTGCTTTTTCAGTAGTCAGCATCCTATCTTAGTAAATAAGACCACTTCACTTACGTATCTTGGCAGAATGTATTGCAATAGGGCAGATTTTTTTAATGTATTTATTTAAAATAAGACTTTCTCAAGTTAAAATGTGTCTCAGCTAGGGATTGGGACAGATGTGTACTGGATGGGAAAGGTGGTAAAGGATAATTATAAATACAAAGTTGAAGGTTTTGGTTTTTTTAAAACTTTTTGAAGACTCAGTAAATTATGTTCTTTGCAAAGTAAAATAACTATTACTATTTTTTTTTCATTTATTATTTGTATTACTAAAATTGTAAAATTTTAATTATAACTATATCAAAGTGGGAATCAAAGTGTGTCTCATGCGCTAAGAAATCTTGGCAATCTGCAATAATAGAAAACAAGATACATTTTTTTCAAGTGTCTAATCATAGGATAAGTTTTCTGGTGACATTTTACTTTATTTGAAATATGCCTGAGAGTGGTGGTAGTGTTCTAATTGATTTTTCACACTTCAGTGAATAAAGTTTTTGCGAATATTTGGTCACTCTAAATGTGTAACAAATGCAGATTTAATTTCAATGTAGTAAGACAGTCACTGTGCACAGAATTCTAATATAATATTTAAAACAGTTTAAGCGGAATATCAAATAAGACATACAGTATATTTATTTCATGTTAAACTTCAACGTATACATTCATGGTTATCACTGAGGTTTAAATGATCTACTAAATTTGAATTGTCAGGCTCAATTCTGCTATTTTATGCATTACCTTTTTTTTTCAAGTAGCCTCACTAAAATCAGTGAGACTACCGGAGGAGTAAGGCCTTGATCCTGCAAACATTTTCTGATGTGTTTTAGTTTAAGAATGATAGTTCTCACTGGAGTCAGTTGGAGTACTCCCATCCTTAAAATTAAGCATGTGTGCAAGTGTGTGCTGGATTGGGTTTATGGTACTAATCTGAGTCTGAGTGGCAAATCTGGCCCATAGCCCATACTTAGAAGATGATTTAAAATGCTAAAGTATTTTTTAAACCTCTGTAGATGTGCTGTGTCTAGGGAGTAGTTTCCTATTTTCAGCCTTATGATATAGCTAATTAGCATTTGCAATGGGATGCATATTAAATATCATGCATAAGCAGATATCTTTATAAGCTAGATACTATAGCAATTGTTACACTATAAATGTCGAAGACAGATTCTTTTACCTAAACCTTATGTTGTAACTATGAATTGTAAGAGAATAAATAGCAGATGATGCCCTTTATTTATGCCTCATTTACTTGTTTAGAGATGTGCGTTTAAGAAACGAGATCCAGAATTACACATCCTCTCATGTGCTGAAAGGCACAAGCTGATGTGGCCCAGTAGGTAGCATATCCAGCTGATACACTGTGACCGTGGGGTTTTTATTTCCTCAGGCCAGCAGTATCAGCGAGGAGCCTTCAGTCTTTAGACAGAGGCTAAAGCATACGTCATTCCTTTGCTCCTCCCTGTGCCATCCTCCTCCAGTGACAAAATCAAGCAGCAGCATTAATCTCAGCTGAGTATACTTCATTTAGGGCTGTCAGTCAAGGACTGTAAGTGTGGCTGAGAAAAAAATATAGAGAAATACAAGAAAGGGTGTGAGGGAGGTTGAGAGTGTCTGGAATAATGGTGTGAGCATGATGCCTTTGCACATTCATTTAGCCCACAAATGGGATTCAGCAGTCTTACCAGAACTGGATGGGCAACTGGGAACCCACAGCTTAGAATCTGGGAACTCCCTGCTGCCAAGAAAATTTGATTAAGAAGGTAGCCCCAGCTCTGCTTTATCTTGTGGAAGTCCAGCCTGTATGTGAATTCATGTCCTGATCCCAAAGCACCCCTGCAAGAACCTCTGCAAAGTGTCATTAATCTGACAGCTGCCTAAGGAGTGTGAGAATATGCCATCAGTACATTCTGCCACGCTGGGAAACTGGGAAGTATCATGATCATCAGGACCTAAAGGGGAAGGGAGCAAACAGGAGTTAAAACAGCTGGGGACAGAATATTTGTAATGAAGAGTGGTTAATAATAGTATACCCTGGGACTATTTTCAAAATACATTTACAAATTTATAATGACACTGTTGTATACTTTTAAAGTTCTGTTCAATCAATGAGTTTCTGTTCTGAAAAATATAACCTCTTTATTTACATCTGAGTCCCAGTCAACACATGACTAATGTTAAAGTTACACTCTTAGCCCTCAAAAGCTCAAGGTGCTCACGGTAACCTTATTTTGTCTGGGTGAGATCTGTAGCTGATGTAAAACGAAGCTGTGCTATTTTACACCTGCTAAGAATCTGGACCTGTGTAGTTATCTGAGATGGACAGCTGTCACTGAGGTTATTTGTAATGGGGGAGAGGATGCTTATTTAAAAAGAGAGTGATGTAAGGGAAATTACAGACATTTGAGGAATGTCCATACTAAAACATGATTATTATTATGTTTTATTTGTTTTACTGTAGTCCACTGGAGTCCTAGTCATGGTCCAGGATTCCAATGTGTGTGAGCTAATTCAAGCTTATTGGCAGTCACTTAACTTGAATTAGTAAACTCAAATATAGACAAATCCATGGAGATGAGGGTGAGGAAGAGGAAGCAGAGAAAGTATGAGGTGCACCCATCAAACTCTGGGGCAATGAAGCTTCAACCTCATGAAAAGGCTACCCCTCTGCATTTTTCTTTGGGTCACTCACCATCTGTGGTGACATGTATGGTTCTGTGAGGAGAAGTGCCATACTTGCCCACCTCCTCTCAGATCTGGTCTACACTACACAAGAATAGCATAGCTAAAGTTGATGTATCTTAGTTCGACTTATCTCACGTCCTCACGCTGCGGGGTTGATTGCCTCAGCTCCCTCATTGACTTTTGCTTCTGCCTCTTGCCAAGCTGGAGTTCAGCAGTCGATGGGAGAGCGATCGGGGATCGATTTATCGCATCTATATCACACGTGATAAATCGATCCCTGATAGATTGATCGCTACCCGCCAATCCGGCGGGTAGTGTAGACATACCCTGTATTCCCCTCTCCTCAGGGAAGAGATGGAAGAGAGCAACAATATCGTAACTCTCAACTTTAAAATTCATACTACACTTGCAGGAATACTGGTTATTCAGTCGGTTCTTGCTCAGTTCTTATAGCTTTGAAAGCTTTAGGAACTGGATCTAAACAAGAAGTTAGTTACCTGGAGAATGTTAACTTATACAGTTGAGTGATTATTGGTTTATGCACACATGAAGACTCAAGACCAGCATATCAAGAGTTCCACACTCGGCTTCCATTCAGTCCCCTAAATAAGAATACAGATTTCCAAATTTAGGAGTTTGCTTGAGCACTGGTGATAATCTGGTCATTTTATTGAAATGCCTAACTGGAAACTAAACCCTTTTGAAACTTGAGATCTTAGATCTGTTTTTTCCAACAAAAAGGTATATTTTTTCATCCTTGGTTCATACGAGTAATATCAAAAAAATTGTGAACAGAGTTTTCTAAATTTTATTTAAAAAAATGCCTTCAGATGAAAACTAGGGGTAGAAAGCTTTAGTCTAAAAAGGAGAATTTTTCAGAAAGTAATGAGCAAGTAAAAACAGGGTCAGGAGCAAATGTCTTTGAAAACACATGAATAAAACAAACCCAAAGTTTCTAGAGCAAGCTGGCTTTGTAAAATTATGTTTCAAAAAATGAAAACTAGAAGACTTTCGAAAATATAAAAATCCTCTCATTTTCCAAACTCATTTGACAAGTATGTACTACCAAATTAACCTCATTTTTTTCCAAAATAGTCTCCTTTGCCTAGATATCAAATGTCAGCAGATGTCTGCCTAGACAGAAAGAGGAAGTCTTGTCTTGTGAGGAAGTCATAATTAGCAGGACATCAAAATTGCCATTTTCTAAGCCTAATCAGTGCCTTATATCTAGAGAAAACAAAATATTAACTATGGGACTGTTCGCACAACTCAGTGAAACATAAATGTATGCTTATTTGTTTGTTTAAATTGTTTTAATTCAATGTTGCTGATATGATTTTTGTATTACGTCCAATATATTGCAATAGCTGCAAGATCCTACATTCTTTTCCAGGTCTTGTTCCTGGGAGGAAGTCCCACTTCTTGAGAGGAAGCCACAGGGAAAGCCAGCTGGCATTTTCCCTGGGGGAGACTAGCCAAAACAACAAAAAAAGAAAAACAAATAATTTTGACTGCAAAGTGAGATATTACATTAATGCTGTAGTAGAGTGAAGCTGCTTGAACTTGCAGCTAAAACAGTCTTGACCCACTAGGATTGCATATAGAAAAAAAATATGAGAATGTAAAATAGAGATAAGTGGGCATTTATGAATTTTGGCTGTGATTAAAAACAAATCAAAATAGTTGTTGGAGCCACTTCCTCATTACTTATTGTTGTAGACCTCAATTACACAGGTGCTCCCTATTCAGAAAAACCCTTGACTATGTGCTTAAGTGTCATTGACTTCTGTGGGATGCGAACATCTGCTTAAAGTTACACATGTACTTAATTGCTTTGCTGAACAAGCATGGTCTTGAGCATGTATTTAAATGCTTGGCTGAAATGGGGCTAGAGGATATGTTGAGAAGCCCTTCAGTAAAGGCATGCCTGTGGAAAGCCACAAAGCACATTTTTGTATCCTTCAGCTGTCTTGCTGGCTTGAGTAGAACTTTTTGTGAAACATGCGCATTTTATAAGGTGAACTGTTTATACCTCGGATCATGACATTTGCTTACCCTTACATTTAACTTTCATTAATGCAATGATGACGTGGGTTTTTACAATCAGAAATGTTGGTGACTGTGTGTGGTGTAAGCAAAGACAGAGACAAAAAAGCCTACCTTTTTCAAGACACCTTGCATTTCTTACCTTCTCTTCTCATTTAACACCTTTAGAAACCTAAATATCGTATTAAACCTACACATTTGGTAAATGAGTGTGCAGATGTGTGCAACTGTGGGTGCAAGTAATTGTGCCTATATTTTCTCCAGCATTTAATTATGGGAATATCATGGTGGTGTGATTTTTAATATTACTATTTTAAAATTGTAAGATTGGAGGTTACATCAAAGCCATCTAAAAATAAGTTAAAGTGCAGGTCATTTGAATTTTAGCCCACGACTGGAAACTCTCTTGATTTCCACAGGGAGGTAGAGCAGAGTACCAGCGGTCATAAGGAAGAAGGTTTCCTTTTAAAGCCAATTGGCTGCACTGCTGTGTTGCCTATGAAGTTAATCCATCAAGTGTCAGTGATTGTATCAGTGTTCTCCATAATCATGTTCAGATGAACTTGTGTAATACAACTTGTGCTTCTCATACTGTGTATTGACTCCTGTGCCAAACCTAGGACAAAATCTTCAGAAATAATTCCACCCAGAGCTGTTTCTAGACTTAAAAATGTGCCTTATCAGTTCAAGATCACTTGTTCTGGTTGGCCAATACTTGCTTCCTAGTTCCCCCTAACTTGAACATGCAGGACAGTGAGTAACTCTTTACTAGAACTTATGCTATCTGAAGTACATTTTTAGAAGATTATACCTTCCAAAAGACGTTGGAGTATCTCACATAGTGTGTTTTGGTTTTGTTTTCTTTTTCCAAAAACCCCGATTACACATAGGACAAAGATGGTGTAAAACCAGTGCTGGACACTTTGAGTCATAAAAGAATAGGTTCTAAAAGAAAAATGTAGGAACAGTGTGATGCATTTGGAGGTATAGTCTGTGTATGTCAGTGGAGTGAAACAGTGTGACCACTTCAGGATATGTGTGATATGTTAATGAGGCTTTAGATTTCCCTGTAGCTGTGACATAGCAAAGGGCATATGGTTCTGGATGGCATGTTGTGGTTTTCCCTCACATGTGACAATCAGCAATGATGAATAGATTGCTAATGAGAGGGTTAAAAGTGCAGTTTCTTCTACCTTGTATAAGAGATTTGGGACCCCTTCTACCAACTGCCAAACTAACACCGTGAGGGGTCTTAGAAAAAATCTGTCCTCTAGAAAATATCCGATAATTGATTTGTTGAACTGGAATTTTAGGCCAAAATCTTCAAACTTTACTTCATGAAGCAAGATACCTAAAACCAGATATGGACACATCATTAAACATATCCTGTCTTTCAGAGGTGCTGAGCCATCTGACATTGCTTTCAGTATTTCTAGTGGGGAAAAAATCTTAAATGTTTTATATTCAATTTCATCAAGAACAAAACAATAGAGTGACAAAGTTTACAGTCTTATATTGATTTGATATCACCCAACAAACATAATACATTTATAATTAAAATTACAAAATAAACTTGACAAAGCTTTATTGTTAGCATCAAAATTTGGTACAAGTTTTAAACCTTTCTTTGGTGGGGCTGCTTGCAGTCTTACTTCTGATCATGTGTGCTGAAGTGCCGTGATGGATCACGACCACAGAGCTCTGCATGTTACAAGGTAGAGCCCTTTAACAGAACAGCATGAGAGAATGTCTGCTCGCTCTTGTGAAAGCGCCAGTCTTGCAAGTCACTGGATGCAGGCCCAAGAAGATTGCACTGATGGGCCCTTAATAGAGAAATGCAGAGAAAGGTGAATCTGTTTCCCAAAGGATTCTGAATTTCAAAATTTGGTTTCATTCCAATTAGGAACAAACCCCAAGTATACTGAAATTCTTTGTGAAATGGAAGACCTCGGGCTTGTGACTACAGGGCAGACCACCTGGCGACATTCCACCAAGGATTGTGAACCCTGGAAGACCTGGAATCCATAACTCAGTCTGCCTGGCTAAATTCCCCAAAATCGTTGATCCTGCAATCTCTGGGTTCTGTAGCTCTGAGGCAAACTGCATGCTAGATTGTTCCAGAGTTGCAGACCCTACAAGCTCCCCAGCAGCCCACCAGATGGCTGCTGAGGAGTGAGAGCAGATAAGCTGGCAGGAAACCAGGCAGGTTTCCACCTGGGTTCTGGAGGAACTTTGTCACAATTAAACAGTTAGTGTGGAATGTTTCAATTTTGGCATCAGTAAATTCTGATAAAAAACTGTCTTCTTCGAATTTTGCCTGTGTCTGTTTGTGTTTGTTTTATGAGGTGTGTGGAGCCCTCTGCTGGTGCCTGGTTGCATTCAGAATATACCCTATGTTTTTATTTTGTGTCAAACAGTGCCTTGCTAGATTGAGGTTGTCACATGTGTATTTGTTTGACTGCATATTGTACTGCACAGTTTGCTCATTGTTTTCTAGTTGTGTAAACGTTTTCCATGAAACCATGGAGCACAGAACTTTGAAACAGTTGCTATAATAGCATTCAGTATAGTCCAGAGTGAGGGGTTTGTAGCTTTACAATTGACAGTTCTGGGAAAGTGGTTTATTTGATTTCCATAACCACCAGGGATTCCTGGACTGCCTGGCTGTTCTGGAGTCTTTGATTTGATAGAAGCTATTTTGCTTTCCACCCTATGTGTCCTTAAATGAAAAGAATATTTGATTAGTATTCAGGAATTCCTCTAGAAAAGGGAGAGGAGGGGAGGAGGAAGGAAGGATTAAGGTGCTAACTTTGATAAGATGCTGAAAATAATAAACGAATGAGAAATCTTAAATGAGGAGAGAAGAGAAATATGATTATGCAGCATCAGAAACTGCAATCACCTCTGCAGAACAGAGAATAGAAACAGTACAAGCAGCCAGCATTTCCTCTTTGAAATCACTGAAGGGAGTCTCCCTTATGCAGGCATAAAGATATTCACCTGCTTAGTTTTTGACAGGTGGATAGTTAATTACAGTGTATTTGCATAGCTATTTGGAGGGACATAAATCTTACATTTCCTTTTTTATTTATTAAAGGGAGATGCCAGGTCTCTGTGTGATTCATTTAATATTCTTAATAATAATGTCTAATTAAGAAATCCATTAGAAGTCTATAATGCTAATTTAACAGAGAGAGATCCTAATGAAGTGCTATTGGAATTGTTTTGCAAAATGAATGCTACAGACTTTTAGGATTTCCCGATAGACATTTCTACTGTCTACAACAGTCGATGAATTCAAATCATGCTGAAATCCATAGGCTTATTCTTCTCACTTGGCTTACACTGTGCTAACTGTGGAGTGCAAATACAATGTTTCCATTAACATTACCTGCAAATTGCTGACAGTGGTTTGAATGTTTTAAGATGCTTATTCTATTCAATCAAAAGAATAATTCTGAGTGTGAGGAGCTTGCTCTAGGTGTTTTCCCCATCAATACTGAACGTCATAGCAAATACAGACAAACATTTCTAAAGTAAGTCAGAGTGTTAGCATTTAAGACATATTGTGGGATGTGGTGACAGGTGGAACTTGTTGAAGGATTTCCCCCATTAATTTACAATATCAGCCTAGTTTGTTAGGTTTCCTTACCATCTACTGCAAACTATCAAAAAAAGGACATTTTCCTTTGCTTTAGAAAAGAGTCTACCATACAACCTAATAAGAGACACCAAAGGAAAACCCTTCACAGCCAATAATTAGAGGGTTATCATTTGTTCTGTTTGCTTTTGTCTATAAGAGGGTAGCCATAATCGCAGTTATTTCTTTGAAACAAGTATCTGAACAATAATCCCAAAATCCCTTGCCAACTGATAACATTTAAGAATTTGAGACTAGAAAATAATAAACGAATGAGCTGTTAATAATAATAAGATGGTGACCGTTAGGCAAGCTCAATGTAAGCAGTATTATGGATTTGGTACAGCCCTGCAGAGAGCACTGGGAGGCATTCTGCATCACAGAGATAGAATTCCTCTCTATCCCCAAGGGAAAATGAATGTGATTGCCACTATTTGGTGTGGCATATTCCACTTGCAAGCTGATCCCACCTTATAGGCCTGTGTACAAGAAGTGGCATGACCATAGCCCCCCACAACAATTTCTCATCTCCTTTGGAAACTGTGAAGTCCCCAGGAATAGCAATTCTATGTTGTTTACCTTAGGGAAGCAGAGAGAGGCTCCTAGCTTCTTTTTCCCACACTCCCACTAGTTGTAAAGGGGAGCGAGAGAAGGAACTGCTGAGGGCCATCTGTCCCCACCTAGTTCCCCACACAATGGAGAAGAGAACTGAAGTAGCTAAGAATTGCTCGACGCTGTATGCTTTCTTTGACTGGATCTTTTCTACCCGAGTTACATTGTCTATTGGAATAGCTCACAATCTGATGTAGATTTTGCATGAATAGTTTACTGTATCTGCATGTACAGCAAGTAACATTCTAAGATGATAGCTAATTAAAGCATGTGCAAGTGTAGAAGTTTAATCAACAGTTCCATGTTAAAATACTCATCTATGGTTTTTATTTGAAATGGCAAACAATCACAAATGTCTAGAGCTGCTTTCCTCGGGGAGGACTATAACTAGGCCAAGTTTATAGATTCAGCCAATTCGGAGCATCCAAAAATAGGTCTCAATATCTTTTTTTTTTCTCCAGGAGAGTTGTTTGTTTTTCTTTTCCCATGCTCACATAAGCTGAAAATGACTCAGACAATTTTGCTGAAACCTTTTAAACAAAAGACCTTTTAGTTGGTGACCAAACATGGACATGTCCTGCCCCAGTTCCCTTTCCAAGTGTAGGAGGGGGAGGGAGAGTTATGGGTGAGTGAACAGAAGAGTTTGGAATGGAACTGTCTTTTCAATCTTCCATCTGTGAACTCTTTGAGCTAAGTGGTACCTTATGAGAGCATCAAGGGATAGAGTGAATAAGGAACTATCCCTACCTATAGGGAACCAAGGTCAGGCTAAATTAGGATGGCTAGCACTCAGCCTTCCCAAAGGAGCAGGATGAAGAGTAAGTGGAGGCAGTTCTACTATCCCCTTACACACTTCCCATCTGCCATAGCTGATCTGGTGTGTGGCAAGCACATGCTGCACTTGTTAAAAGGTAGTGCAGAACTTTCACTTAGGCTTATGTTCTCCCTCTTCCTCAGAGGAATTCTGTGTGTCCCCTAGGGAATCCTCATCCCTTTCCAACCCAGCCAGTGATTTAAAGCCATAATCTGACCATCTAATAAAGGGAAATACAAACAATTTTTAGTCAATATCCTATTTATACTGAAACTATTAGCAGAACATATGAACAATGAATCTATTTTAGGCATAGACACAAGGAGATCATTTAAGGGACCTGTAAAAGGTTTTTGAACCATAGATTTTACACTCTTCCTTCTTATCATAATCTAAGCCCCTGTGCTCTCATATAATTCCCTTGGGCTGACAAAATATTTACTGGTTAGTTGGAACCCTGTGTTGTATTTTGGACTCATTTTTTAAAATCTTAAGGAACTTTTTATATGGATCTGTATTGCAGATTGTCTATGGTTATATTGTAAATGAAACTTATTTTAAATGATAGCCTGTCAGGCAAGGAGATAGCTATTTCAACAGCATGTCTACTGTGCTCACAGATTTTGGATTTGGACCCCCTGCTTCCTTACTGTCTCTTTCACTAAATTTCATGCTCTCTTTTGCAACTGAGACAGAAAGCTTGCCCTTGATTTCACCAAAGCTTTTAGCATTACTTTCATCAGTTTTAAATTAGAACTTTTAGTAGTGTTCCAATGGCTAAAGTGTAGATCTAGGTAAAAATACCACATCTGGTTTCTACGGGGAAACGGAGGGTTTTCAAACCTTTCCGACCTTATTTTGGGGTGGTAAAATGTGTTTGAATTTCCAGTTTATTTACTTTAGAACCATGTGGGGTTTTTTTCATAGAGGAATTCATAGACATAACCAGACTGTTCAAATAATCTAATATTCAGTTTAGTAGCCAAAACCAAAAATATAATAATTTATAGTTTTGTGTCAACCCAAAATGAAAATGCTTATGTTTTTTTCTGCAAAATGAAAATTACACCCACACATCTGAAAAGGAGGTTCAAATGAAACAGTTATTTTCATTTTCAAGGTTCTAACCTTTTTTAAAAAAAAATAAAATTGAAGCACAATGTCAAAACAAAACCTTTTAACTTCTTTGTCTTTTTTTCCAGCCACAAAAATTATCAAATTTGACACACATTTGCAAAATATTTTGGTCAACCCAAATAATTTTTCAGCAACAAATGTTTTGTCTAAAACATTGCCCAGCTCTAGCTATAACTATGTTTTTTCTACCAAAATAGAAAACTGTCCTTTGAATTAATGATGAATGAACCCCACCCCATCACAACACATACTAAGCTGAATCATAGTCAATGCGTTTTTCCTCTCTAATATATATTCACTTTTCTCTCTGCTTTTTTCCTCTCCCCATCTGATTCTGTTTTCTTTTTTTCTCAGTCACCACTCTTTATCCCCCAATTCCCCTTTCACAGTTTTCCCTAAGGGGAGTGTAAACTCAACAGTGTTAGTTGAACTTTTGAAACCATCATATTCAAGCTGGTTCAGTATTAGATAAAACCATTTTTGGAGTCTAATTCCTAGGGTCTAAATGACACAGTGAAAATAAAACATGAGGCCACCTTGTGCTTGAAGTTTGTGCTGTTTTATATACTATGCCAAATCATACCCTATGTAGTTAAAAACCACAGCAGGGCCAGTATTTCACACGTGTCGTAATGGGGGATTGTTATCCTCTTCCCCTACAGAATTCGTAAGGCACTTGACCTTAAACACAAAGGTTACAGGAGTTCAGAGCACTCACAGGGACATCATGTATGTAGACAAACCTGCATATCAGATGGGGACTGGAGAAGGGTGGGAGAGGAGATGACGATACTTAAAGAATGGCTTTCTTGATCCCCACACATGGAAGCTCACCTGAACCCACTACATATCAGTATATACTAGACTAGGATTTAATATTCCAATGGGCGGTGTGAATTTTCGTTTCTGAATATACTCCATTACATATACTTGTGAATTTCAATATTTTTCCTCATTTTGGAATAAAATTACTAGAGCTGCTTGGACACTTTTTGACAGTGTTTTTCATCAGAAAATGCTGATTAATCCAAAGCGAAATGTGTAGTGGGAGTGGGTTGGTTTCGACAAGTTTCTTGATTTGAAAAAAAATTGGTAAATTTTTTTTTGAAATTCTGGAAATGTTTCATTTTAAAAAAGGGCAGAACAAAAAAAAATTCCAGTTTTCAGCTTTGAAATACCTTTTTGATTAGAAATGTAAGTTTATTATATTAAAAACAAAAAACAAAACAAAACAAAAAACACTGCAGAATGCTTCGATTTCATTATCAACACAAAAATGTGGTGATTGACCTATACCAATTTTTTTTCCACTTCTTGAATATTTTGAAGATTTCAACTTTTCTGTTACCAGATGTGGGTGTTGTTGAGGGCTGTGGAGATTGAAATCTTTAAAATTTTCATTGGACGAGAAAATCATTTCCCATCCAGCTCTAAAGCTTATTCCAGTTATACCGAGGCAAATTAGGAAAACAAGCCACCATAAAGTTTAGAAAAGGCTGAATCCAAAGCCCAATTATAGTAATTGGAGTCTGTGTACTTACTTCAGTGGACTTTGTTTCTGGTCCTTAGTGCAAAGAGTCTGATCCTGCATTGCTTAATATCTTTATTAGGTGCAAGTGTTTGCAGGATTGGACCCTAATTCAAATTGTTATATAGAGTCAGGATGCGATCTCTAAGTTTTGCACCCCTATCATATCAGGTGATGACACTCTCAACTAATGAAATATAAGATAAAAACAAGACATCACTTAAACAGCTCTCATTGGCCAATACACTACCTAGAATAGGAGTCGGCAACCTCTGGCACGTGGCTCGCCAGGGCCAGGCCAGTTTGTTTACCTGCCGCGTTGGCAGGTTCGGTCGATCGCAGCTCCTGCTGGCCGCGGTTCGCCATCCCAGGCCAACGGGAGTGGCGGGAAGCAGCGGACAGCACGTCCCTCGGCCCGCCCCACTTCCTGCAGCCCCCATTGGCCTGGGACGGCGAACCACGGCCAATGGGAGCTGCGATCGGCTGAACCTGCCAAAGCAGCAGGTAAACAAACTGGTCCAGCCCACCAGGGTGCTTACCCTGGCCAGCTGTGTGCCAGAGGTTGCTGACCCCGACTTAGAAAAATGGTGAGTGCTTCATCTCTTTGTGGGTGTAAGGTAAGGTACATATTGACTTTAACCACTGGAAAATAATTAATGCAGAAATGACCACCATCTTCAGATACTAGATACCCTCTCATCTTTAAATGATCCATATTCTCAGTGCAAGTGTATCTTTGTTTTCAGTAGAAATGTATAAGGCAGATTGTATTAGTACTAAGAATTACATCTTCCACTCTGTTCAGGTGGGAAATAAATTTGACGTCTTAATCATTTGAGATCATTTAATTCCATAAATAATGATGATAGTCCTGATGTTCTGGTCAAATTCCAGTTTATGTAATTATGTTCTTCTTACCTAAAATTCTCTGCCTCCCACTGCAGTCTCCATTATGTTTGGTATTCTGGTTCATTTTCTTTCCTAAACAATTGTGTAGTGTTGCTTTGCACTGTTAAACAGATGCCACATTACTCCCCAATAATTCCTGCATTTCAGTTGTGACTAACTGAAAAGCCCCTGCCATGATAGTATGTTCCTATATCCATTCCAAACCTGATGCAGCTATTCAAAACAGTAGATACGGGGCCAGCTGCTGCCACCTTTATTCACATTTTGTAGTACTCATTCCACAAGTAGGTCATTGGTTTCAATAGGAGTAGCAGCAGAGTAAGGTGTTACCAAATGTGTGACTAAGGGTGGATGGCCCTAACCCTATTCCTGCCACCCTTACTCACACTTAGTACCTTACGTTGAGAGTAATCCCATGTACGCAAATGAGGCTGCACCCAGAGCAAGATATTATTCAACTTGAATAAAAGTGGAAAAATCTGACTCAGCTATCTTACATTTTTATGGCATGTTTCATCTTGAAGAATTCCAGAATACTTCACATAACCTTGTTTTTTTTCTCTCTCTCTCTCGCTCTCTCCCCCTGCCCTCATACCTACTCCACCCCATTACAAAGATATATTATCACTGTAAAGCTCTTGAATCACCATATAATAGACCAAAAATATTGGTTGCCTAAATGAACTTCTCTTACTAAAGTAGAAATAAATCTTTACTAGAGACCTTACAGATGAAACAACTTGTATTGTGTGTGTGAACACTACACACACACACACACACACACGAATTCCAGAGCCATGACGAATGTAGCCATCCCAACTCATGTTTATAAAATCATAGTTACACCATACCAGTCATGTGTTCTCTATGTGCCATTTATATCATAGAACATTCATTTTTTAAATTCTTGTGAATGTAAAAGAATGGTGGTTTTGTATCTCTATCTTAGTAGAACAAGATGCCTTAGTTATTATATGCACAATTGTGAACTCATTTGCACAGGTGAGCAATTGCTCATTTGAGTAGTTCCACTGAAGGCCAGACTATGACTCATAGTCAAATTGCTCAGTAATGTGAATTTAAGGGTCATCCTCTGACTTTAAGTCCAACTGTACATGTTCAGAAATGCATGTTCCTCTGAAATGAGACACATATAGACTATCATTTGTTGTTGTATGGAAGCTTTTATTGGCATTTGTTCAGGATGACCAGTTTAGTTCAGTCATGACTATAACAATTTTGAGCACCCTAACCCTATGCACACATTCACCCACTACAATAGAATTGAATAATACTAATGCTTGCTTTTCTTTCTGCCACTGGCATGCTTTATATTGTTTGCATAGATGTTGTTTCCTTTCTCTATAGTCATATCGTCTCCAACTGCTAAATAAGAGGAATTATAGAATTTTACAATGTTACAATTTACTATTGATGGTGATTACATATCTTGATAATTCTAGTGGTTTATAATGGTTAGATGATAATTTAGAGAAGATAGTACAAAACAGGAATAAAAGAGACTTTTTAAACTCTGACTGGCACTCTTTGCTAATGAGATGGATGATGGGAAATTAAAATTCTCTCTTGTGTAAGAGTAGATTATAAATAATATGCTAGAAAAGCTTATATAGGTTGCTAAAGTTTGTCAGACCAATGTAATCATTGGAATGTGGTAGTGCATTATGTTTTTCAAATTTATTAGTGGCAACCAATAATTGTGTATCCACAAATGTTCATGTACAGACTTGGGAAAGTTAATTATATGTAATATAGCTCTGAAATGTTTCTCTGAATAGGACTTTTGCCTATTTCCGCTTATCCTTGCCAAATTTTCCAGTTCTGTAGCAAACACGCAGGTCAAAGACCAATGTATAAAAATAACTGAAGAGTGTAAACCAAGAAAGAAGATGTATTTTTTAAGAATGGCCCAAAAAAGGATTGAATGAGCTGAATCCTATTAAAGAAAATCTAGACCTAATATCAGGAAGTATCTCCAATGTTGCGATCTATTACAGTGTGGGATAGAGTCTCAAAAGAAGTGCTGGAATGTTTGAGAGATTTAAATCATATTAGACAAAGAACTGGAAGATTTCCAGAAAAATCCTTTGTTGGCAAGACAATCCTTTGTTGGACTAGCAGACCTAATAGATGTTTCCATCTTTATTTCCTTGACTGCATTCGGTTCTCTCTCGTTTGCTTGCCACATAACTCACATTTGGAAAGAATGTTAATGAGGAACAGACTTACTTTTGTAAATATGAAAGCTTGGCTTCATGAGATTACAGAAGAGTGTGGAAAGACCATGAAGTTTTAACTATGTGTTTTCTCCATCCACCGGCTCCCTATCCCATTAATACAGGATACTAAGTCAAATGATTACAATAGAACGGTGAATGGGAATGGATTGTTGTATCTATGGTGCATCCATGGTTGTAGTTGGGGAACTTCTTTTAAGCAGCTCTGGGTAGTCTTTTGAGTACTAAGAATATTCAAGATATAGTCCTGAAGTTCACCTGCTGCCTGATCATGTTCATTTTATGTATCACTAACGTTTTATGTTTAGGATTTCAAAAAATTCTTTGGATTAAACACTTTTCATTGTCCTGCCCCTCTGCCTATCCTGAAATAATCCCTCCCAAAGAGTGCAATATTTCTTTGCTTCTTGGGAGTTAGATAAAGTCATGTTGGATACATTTACACACAAGGAATAATGGCGATAAGTACAATAGGTAGGTAATGAAATCCCCTGGAGGGTGAATGCTAATGCAATGATGGAAAACAAGGTTCTCCACTTCATAAAAATAGAAATAAACACTTGGAAATGTTTCAGTGAGCCATGCACATGCACTATTGCTGATGTACAATATTGCTTAATCTGTTTGAATAATTTACAGGAATGTTTTACTTATCAAACTGTAATTTAGAACTAGTTTCTGGACTTTGGACTCCTACAAGAATGTAGGGAGGCAGAAATGTGCATGTAGCTTGTTTTGTCTCATACAGAGACAAAACTTTTTTCTCATCCCAATTATTTTACAGAGCCAGTAATAGTTCTGCTTGGACTGCAGCACAGTGTGTCAGACATAGCCTAGGTGCTCAGCACTGATTGCAGTGGGGTATCTTTGTCCTACCTGTTCCTTCCCTGTTTGCAGCCTGGTTTATTTAAATTGAGTAGCAATGACAATTCTGTAGCTACAACTCAGGAAGTAATTCACTTTCAGAAATTAAATAGCATGGAAAAAACCCTTATTGTACTGGGTCAGATTATTCAAAGTTCTTTTCAGGCTGTTCAGGGATACTTTGTCTTGGGGGCACATTTGGCATCCCAGTTCACATATTAAAGAAAACAAGGGTAAGAATTATTCAACCTTTCCTAAAAGTGTTCTTTAGAGTAATTCACCAGTTCTCACACTGTATTACATTGATAACCAAAGGGAAAACAGTGGTAAAAAGTTGCAAAACTTACAGTGTTTTGCTCTCTATCTATGCAGTCCTTTGTCCCTCTACTTAATGGACCACATTTTATAGTCTCTGCTCAGGCACATCTCCCATTAAAGTCACTTTGGAGCTTATCAACAAAGCTACTGATCTGGCCAAAGGGATCACTACAGAATGAAGTGAAGTGCTCCCTCTGTCCAGGGGCTAATTGTATTGCTTCTATTTCCTGCCACCCCTGGAATGAGTGACAGGAACTGAAACTTAAACTTGCCCTCTCCCATGAAAGCAGGAAGAATGGTTGAGGTGCTAACATGAGACTCAGATGACCTGGGTTCAGTTGTCTCCACAACAGGCTTCCTAGGTGACCTTTAGTCCAGTTAGTCGCTCTCTGCCTCAGTTCCCCAGCTAGGGGATAGTATTACTTCCCTATCCTACAGGAGTGGTGTGAGGATAAATGCATTTTTTAAAAAGAGGTGTTGAGATACTGTGGTAATGAAAGTGTAATGGGTTCGACAAAGTCCATACTCAGCATAGCCATAAAAGGGAGGAGAGACTCTCCTGTCTATAGTCAAGCAGCTTAATCACACACCCCACACAGCTGCCAGAGCTGCCGATCTAGGGAGCAGGAACCCACAGCTGCAACCAATACAGAAAACAAGGCTCCCTGTAAAGGGGAGAGTACAGAAAAGGAAGGGGAGGCAGAAAGGCCTGGAATAGCAAAGAGGAGACAGCCCTGCACCAGGCTGCCTCCAAGAAAACAGCCAAGAGACTGAAGAAGATTACAAGTCCTAAAATTGAAAGGTAAATAGATGTAATTGGAGGTGAGGGTCTAGGAACTGACCTGACTAGAAACAAACTAAGGAGGGTAAATTAGGAGAAGCAGAGACCTCTTGAAAGACCACATTAAGAGACAGTGACAAAGTGGTACCATAAGTGGGGTTGCAGTTAATCATCCCTGCAGAAAACAGAAAACAAAAAAACCCAAAACAAAGCAAAATAAACATCCTGACTCCCCCCTCCCTATATTTTTCAAGAGAACTATGTAGGCAAATCAGCTCCTCCAATGGCTGGCTGACTCACAAGCACAACAACAACTGTACAAACAGGTGGCAGCTTTTGTGATGGGTGGCATAACTTCTCCCAGCTGCTTCCCCTCAGAGTTCTGCCCCGAGGGGGAATTCATCCCATGAAAATTAATGAACCACTGCAACTTGGTGCTCACCAAGATGGTGACAGATGATGACTTTCGAGAGGGTAGTCCCAGCTTTCCATTGGCCTCTGCCCAGTGGGAAATATGGTTCACCCCACTTCTCGTTGGCGAAGCCCAGGCAGTATACTGGGGGGTTGACAACACAGCAGCCCAGGACTATAAGCAAGTGAAGGAAGGCAGCCATACTGGACAGGTTAGGCCTAGATGAAGAGGCCCACCATGGGCATTTGGACCACAAGCACTACCCCCATCCAAAGCATGACCAAAGGCTTCTACTGGCACTGATTAAAACCAGAGTCTCAGACAGGACCCCAGATAGAGGAACTCATAGCTATGAAACTGTCCATACAGATTCTTCCACGCACTGGCAGAGGCTGGGTTTGTAGACACTAACTGTAACCTTAGCCAAGGCCACCCAACTTGTGGAGGACTATATGACCACTCAAGCTCTTTGGGGATCCTCTACGGAGGAAATAATGGCTTCAGATAAACTGAAGAAGAAAATGTGCCAGAGATCCAAGAGTGGTGGCCCCTGTTGGGTACACCTCAAGAAAACACAGATGGCTGGCTGGTTGGTGGACAGGACAGGATGCAGGAGGTCCATGCATAAGACTTCCCCATGGCAGAAAGCCCGTGCCCTTAAGTTCTTAATGACTTTTTTGTTTCAGTTTTCACTAAAAAGTTTAGTAGCCATTGGATGTCTAACAGTGAATGCCAGTGAACATGAAGTAGGATCAGATACTAAAATAGAGAAAGAACAAGTTAAAAATTACTTAGACAAGTTAGATGTCTTCAAGTCACCAGGACCTGATGAAATACATCCTAGAATACTCAAGGAGCTGACTGAGGAGATATTTGAGCCATTATCAATTATCTTTGAAAAGTCATGGAAGACAGGAGAGATTACAGAGGACTGGAAAGGGGCAAATATAGTGCCCATATATAACAAAGAAAATAAAGGTAACCCTGGGAATTACAGATCAGTCATCTTATCTTCAGTACCTGGAAAGATGATGAAGCAAATAATTAAGCAATAAATTTGCAAACAACTAGAAGATAATAAGATGACAAGTAACAGTCACCATGGATTTATCAAGAACAAATCATGTCAAATAAACCTAATAGTTTTCTTTGACAGGGTAACAAGCCTTGTGGTTGAGAAAAAGTGGTAGATGTGGTACATTTTGACTTTAATAAGTATTTTGATAATATCTTAACCTTCTGATAAACAAACTAGGGAAATACAACCTAGATGGAGCTACTATAAGATGGGTGCATAACTGGTTCGAAAAGCATTCCCAGAAAGTAGTTATCAGTGGTTCACAGTCAAGCTGGAATGGCATATCAAATGAGTTGCACAGGGATCAGTTCTGTTTCAGTTCAATATCTTCATCAATGATTTAAATAATGGCATAGAGAGTACACTTATAAAGTTTGAGAATGACACCAAGCTGGGAGGGGTTGCAAGTGATTTGGAGGATAGGATTACAATTCAAAATGATCTGGACAAACTGGAGAAATGTTCTGAAGTAAATGGGATAAAATTCAATAAGGACAAATGCAAAGTACTCCAGGAAGGAACAATCAATTGCACACATACAAAATGGCAAATGACTGCCTAGAAAGGAGTACTGCGGAAAGGGATCTGGGGGTCATAGTGGAACACAAGCTAAATATGAGTCAACAGTGTAACGCTGTTGCAAAAAAAAACCTGAATATCATTCTGGGATGTATTAGCAGGACTGTTGTAAGCAAGACAGAAAAAGTAATTCTTCTGCTGTACTCCACTCTGATTAGGCCTGATTAGTATCACATCCAGTTCTGGGATCCACATTTCAGGAAGGATGTGGACAAATTGGAGAGAGTCCAGAGAAGAGAACAAAAATGATTAAAGGTCTAGAAAACATGGTCTATGAGGGAAGATTGAAAACATCAGAGAAGAGAAGACTGAGAGGTGGCATGGTAACAGTTTACAGGTACGTTAAAGGTTGTTAAAGGAGAATAGAGAAAAAATGTTCTCCTGAATCTCTAAAGATAGGACAAGAAACAAACACCTTATATTGCAGCAAGGGTGGTTTAGTTTGGACATTAGGAAAAATTTTCTAACAGGGTGGTTAAGCCCTGGAATAAATTGCTCAGGGAGGCTGTGGAATCTCTATCATTGGAGATTTTTAAGAGCAGGTTAGACTCTTAGCAGGATGGTCCAGACCAGGGGTTGGCAACCTTCAGCACGCAGTTCATCAGGGTAATCCACTGGTGGGCCATGAGACATTTTGTTTACATTGACCGTCCACAGGCACAGCCCCATGCAGCTCCTAGTGGCCATGGTTTGCTGTTCGCATCTCCACCTCCTTACCCTCCTGGCCCCAGCTCTGGGGAGAGGGGACATGAACAGGGGTAAAGGGGATGCAAAGTAGAAACTTTAGGGACTTTCAGACCCCCCCACTGTAAAAAGTGTTCCAGCATCACTGTTGCTTTGGATTTCACAAAAAGATTTTGGCAGATCCCCTTCACACAAGATTTGCTGGGGAAGATGACTTTTTCTACACTACTCAGCCTATTTCATTTTAAGGCCATGCCTTTTGGATTATATGGGGCAGTGGCCACTTTCAAACATTTAATGGACCATTACTCCAACAGCATAGTCAATATGCAGTGGCCTAGTGGGAAGATGTAGTTATCTATATCAAGGATTAGGACTCACATCTGCACAAGTAGCTACTTTTCTCAAATCACTAAGGGAGGCCAGGTTAATGGCAAACCCTGCTAAATGTGCAATGGGAAAGGAAGAAGTTAGTTACCTTGGACACAGTCAGTGGAGGACAAGTCTGCCCACTGGTGGATACATTTCATGCCTTACAGCAGGGATCAGCAACCTTTGGCACACGGCCCATCAGGGAAATCCTCTAGCTTGGCAGGAGGGTTTGTTTACCTGCAGTGTCTGCAAGTTTGGTCGATCGCAGCTCCCACTGGCCACGGTTTGCCGTTCCAGGCCAATGGGGGCTGCGGGAAGTGGTGGCCAGCCTTACACCTATACAAGAACCTCACAATCAAAAGGCATGTGTATCCCTTCCTAGGATTGGCTGGTTACTACTGCCTGTTCATACTCCATTTTGCCACCATAGCAGCCCTGCTAACTGACCTAATTAGGGACACTACACCAAAATGGGTGTTGTGGACACCCACCTGTGAAAGTGCCTTTCAAAAACTCAAGGCAATACTCGGCAGATACCCAGTGCTGTATAGCCTGAACTTCTAAAAGGAATTTGTACTGCAAACAGATGCATTGGAGGTAAGAGTAAGGATGGTCCTTTCCAAGAGATAGATGGAGAAGAACACCTGATAGAACATATCAGCTGGAAACTCTTCCCCCACAAGAAAATATATTCAGTGAGATAAGGAGTGCTTGGCTGCCAAATGGGCAATAGAGAGCCTATTGTACTACCTTCTAGGAAATGACAGGTTTCAGAGTAGCAGCTGTGTTAGTCTGTATCCGCAAAAAGAATGGGAGTACTTGTGGCACCTTAGAGACTAACAAATTTATTTGAGCATAAGCTTTCATGGGCTACAGCCCACTTCATCAGATGCATGCTATCAAGGTTCCTTCCCCACTCTGAACTTTAGGGTACAAATGTGGGGACCTGCATGGACACTTCTAAGCTTAATTACTAGCTTAGATCTGGTACACTGCCACCATCCAGAATTTCAGTTTCTGGAGCACTTTCTGTCCCCCCAAAACTTCCCCCTCCCTGGGTTGCCTTGAGGGACTTCACCAGTTCCCTGGTGAACACAGATCCAAATCCCTTGGATCTTAAAACAAGGAGAAATTAACCATCCCTCCTTCTTTCCCCCCACCAATCCCTGGTGAGTCCAGATCCAATCCCCTTGGATCTTAAAACAAGGAAAAATTAATCTCTGTAATTAAAGAAAGAAAAGTAAAAATCATCTCTGTAAAGTCAGCATGGAAAATACTTTACAGGGTAATCAGATTCATATAGCCCAGAGGAACCCCCTCTAGCCTTAGGTTCAAAGTTACAGCAAAAAGAGATAAAATCCTCTCAGCAAAAAAAGGAATATTTACAAATTGAGAAAACAAAAATAAGACTAACCCACCTTGCCTGGCTATTACTTACAAGTTTGAAAGATGAGAGACTGATTCAGAAAGATTTGGAGAGCCTGGACTGACGTCTGGTCCCTCTCAGTCCCAAGAGCGAACAACCCCCAAAACAAAGAGCACAAACAAAGACTTCTCTCTACCAAGATTTGAAAGTATCTTGTCCCCCCATTGGTCCTCTGGTCAGGTATCAGCCAGGTTTACTGAACTTCTTAACCCTTTACAGGTAAGAGAGACATTAACCCTTAACTATCTGTTTATGACACATGCAGTGGAAAATACAGTACAAAGATTATATATATATATGCACAGAGAACATGAAACAATGGGTGTTGCCATACACACTGTAACACAAGTAATCAGTTAAGGTGAGCTATTACCAGCAGGAAAGAAAAAAAACTTTTTGTAGTGGTAATCAAAATGGTCCATTTGCAGCAGTTGACAATAAGGTGTGAGGAACAGTAGGCCAAACCGGACAGTCTCTATGTAAAAGAATGAATGGACACAAATCAAACGTCAAGAACTATAATATTCAAAAAACAGTCGAAGAACAGTTCAATCTCTCTGGCCACTTGATTACAGACCTAAAAGTCACAATATTACAACACAAAAACTTCAAAAACAGACTCCAAGAGACTGCTGAATTGGAATTAATTTGCAAAATGGACACCATCAAAGTAGGCTTCAATAAAGACTGGGTCTGGATGGGTCATTATACAAAGTAAAACTATTTCCCTGTGTTTATTCCCCTCACCGCCCCCATTCCTCACTCCTTCTTGTCAACTGCTGCAAATGGACCATTTTGATTACCACTACAAAAAGTTTTTTTTTCTCCTGCTGGTAATAGCTCACCTTAACTCATCACTCTCGTTACAGTGTGTATGGTAACACCCATTGTTTCATATTATATATTGTATTCATATATATATATCTTCCTACTGTATTTTTCACTGCATGCATCCGATGAAGTGGGCTGTAGCCCATGACAGCTTATGCTCAAATAAATGTGTTAGTCTCTAAGGTGCCACAAGGACTCTTTTTCTATTAAATGAGTTCACACTAGTTGCTTCCTTGTGCTGGCTATAGGAGAAGCACAGGCTCCATGCCAAGAGACAGTGATAGAGGGCCATATAAGTTAGACAGATGATAATACTTGTCACTTTGACATTATCATCAACATTTCCGAATGGGGAAAATAGGAAGCAGCACAGACTCTGGCAAGTAAAATGCTGAAGTTTAGTCAAACAAGCCAAGAAAGCAACTTGTTACAGGTTAAAAAATTACTCTTAGTTTTTGCAAGTACATCAGAAGCAGGCAGGGGCTGCTAGACAACAAAGCTGTTCAAGGAACACGTGAGGGAGACAAGGCCATTGTGGAGAATCTAAATGAATTCTTTGCCTCAGTCTTTGCTGCAGAGGATGTGGGAGAGATACCCATATCAGAGAGATTCTTCCTGTGTGACAAATCTGAAGTACTGTCCCAAACGGATGTATCAATAGAAGAGATTTTAACACAAACTGATTAAACTAAACCGTAGTAAGTCACCAGGGTCAAATGGTAGTCATCCAATAGTTCTGAAGGAACTCAGATATGAATTTCCAGATGTGATAAAGCCCTGGAAGGCAGGTATGTTAACCTTAGATTGATAAAGGCCCTCTTTCCTGTGTGGATAAGTGTGGTCCAGACATACAAACTGTCTTTATGAGCTAGATCCCTGCTCCACCCCAGGCCCCACCCTCAGCTCCACCCCTTCCCCCAAGCACCCCCATGTCCCACCTCTTCCTGTCTCCACTCTGCCCCATTCCACCCCTCCCCCAAGCGTACTCACCCTTGCTCCTCCTAATTCCCCCAAGTGCCTCCTGCACGCTGCTAAACAGCTGATCCACAGTGGGCAGAAGGCACTGAGGGGAAGGGGAGGAGCTGATCGTTGGGGCTGCTGTTGGGTGGGAGGTGCTGCGGGGAGGCGGAGGCGCTGATCTGCAGGGCTGCTAGTGGGTGTTGAGCACCCAAAGATCTGGCACCTATATATCCAATCAATATAGTGTACTTGAATTTTCAAAAAGCCTTTGGCATCAAAGGCTCTTAAGCAAACTAAGTAGCCATGGGGTTGGAGGGAGGATCCTCTCATGGAAACATAAGGAGAAATAAATGGTCCATTTTTACAATGGAGAGAGGTGAATAGCAGGATCCCCCAAGGATCTGTTCTGGGACCTGCGCAGTTCAACATATTCAACAGAATATTAGTGGCTGTTCAGTTTAGAAAAGAGATGACTGACATGGGATATGAGAGAGGTTTATAAAAATAATGAATGGTGTAGAAAAAGTGAATAGATAAGTAATGTTTATCATTTACCACAATAAAAAATGTGGTTAAATTAATAGGCAACAGGTGTAATACAAATAAGAGGAAGTACTGTTTCATACAGCGCACAACTAACTTGTGGAACTCATTGTCATGGGATATTGTGATGGCCAGAATTTTAAATTGGTTAAAAAAATGGATAAGTTCATGGAGGATAGGTCCATCAGTGTCTGTTATCTAAGATAGTCAGGGACACAACCCCATTCTCTGGGCAACTTTAAATCTCTGACTATCAGAAGTCAAGAGTAGAATACACAGATGGAACACTGCAGAATTGCCCTGTTCTATACACTCCCCCTGAAGCTCTGGTATGGGCCACTGTCAGAGACAGGATACTGAGCAAGAGTGACCATGGTCTGACCCAGTGTGGCAGTTCTTATGGTCTCTTACGATGACTATCCATAAGAATAAAAATGTTGGTAATATCTGATGAGAAGGAACTGTCCAGTTCGCTGTAGTGTACATTATCTTGTGAATACTTGGTGATGTTAAAAATGTATCTCCTACTAACTTTAAAGTCATAAACCTCCTTGTAATTTAGTGAGAAATTTACCCTGACTCTTAGTAAAATAAGTTTCCTTAATAGTTCTAAGAGGACAATAAAATACTATGTAATGGAAATTCAATCTCCAGTTGTAATGCAAATATTTCATTTGTAAAGGAAATAGAAATCATTCCAATTATTTCTTTTCTAAAGCTCAACTCTTCAGTAAGCACATGCTGAACACCTGTGTGATACTTCATGAACTGTATGCAGCCTTTTTCCACAGTTTAAAAATAAAAGTGAAGTACTGGTTTATCTGGGCCAGAACATTTCATATGCAAAGAAAGCTAAATTAGAATAAGCTATGTAAAGATGTAAAATGAAACGCTGGCACCACTGAAATCAGTGGCAAAACTCCCAATGGAACCAAAATGTCATGCATGGTATCTTATATACAGACATATTAGAAAGGGCTAGTTAATCCTTTAAGTGAAGTGAAACGAGACATAGGGCTAGTTTTTCCTTTCTTCCCCAGTGCAGAGCTCATATGGATAGAGATATGAAATGTATAAGGCAGGGACTAAATAACTCCTGATCGATTTTTTACTTCACCGTTTAAATAACTAACCCTTTTCCAATGTGGCACTCACTTTCCTCAGAAATCGCATCTTCATGTGGCTTTGCTGCTAAAGAGTTAAAACAAAGGCTGTTACCTAGTCTGTGTCATCAAAAGACCTATAGTACATATATGCAAAATGTCATGAAATTTAGACTGAACAATGTGTACAATTGATTACTTGCACAAAAAGAATTGCTTATACTCTTGTTAAATGCAGAATACTTTTGGATAACAAATGAATTACATATCACAAAGTTCATGATCCATGTGACACTGGAAGAACACAAGTTATGGAGAGATCCTTTTAAAACTGCCACAATAATTAACCTATTGTCTGAAACATATTTTATAAGAGTACTCAAACAAGGTATGATTTTCCTATTAATATCAGGATTCAAATCAGGGCATCACATTACACAGAATACAAACTACACAGAATTGTTAGTTGTTTACATTTTCTATTTGTTTTTTTACAGTGATGTTCTATTTCATTACAGTGAAGCATGGCTGGATAGAGCCTTAAATTAGTAACAAGTATTGAAAGGTTGCATAGTAAATGATACATCTAATGCCTAAAATTAGGGATAAGGTAAGGGCATTCTGAAAATGTGTCATGTTAATTTGTTTGTTTACCATATTTAAAAAATCAGTTAGGAGAGCTACAGAGTCCAGAATCTTTCCTGCTTTATTCAGAAAGCTCAAACCTCAACCCACAGAGGACCCAATCCTGCAGTCTTTACAGGAGCAAAGTTCCCATTAACTTGGGGCTTGAATATGCTCTGATACCATTGTAAATCAGCAATAGTGTATCTCTACTGGAGAATCAATAGCATAGAACTAGAGGCAGTATATTCAGAATCAAGCCCAAAGATGATGACTAGGACCCGCAGGACCCTGGGTCTGTAGGGAATCAAATAACTTCACGGCCTTTGGGATGGATAGCACAGAGACAAATGTAAGATAATTTTGTGCGTGGTTAAGCAAAAATAGCAATGCCCTGCTCTGTGTTAAAGTGTGTTAACTACAGTACATTTTTTATTATATTATAATAATTATATTCACATTTAAAGAAACCTGGATTACTTGTTTTACTGATAAAACATTGTACAGATTAATGGTGTAGCTAGAGTAACATTGCATAATTTCTTCTACAATTTCAGAAATTTCCCTTTTTCATTTCTTTATAAACCCAGTTATAAATAGGATTTGATTTCCCCCAGGTTATTTTGTTTTGACCTTATGAATTAAGCATAAAACTTCATCTCTTAATGTAAAGCTAGTGTTGAGCTGTTGGTGCACAACAAGCATCTGAAGTGGCAGAAATGTGCTCCCAACCTGCGACTTCCATGCCAAGTTTGAGGCTGAAGCAAATTTTCACAGCTGAATTATAATATTTGAAAAACTGGATTATGATGGAAATGCTGACATACCCATAACTATAGTGGTGATAGTGGGTGCCTATCATTACTTTACTAAGCACAAAAAAAATAGACTTCCAGCACTGAGCAGATCCATATGAATGCCAAATCCCTCTTCCAGTTTTATTTGTTCAAAATTCTCTACCAATCCAAACTGCATTAAGCTCTTCAGCAAATACCAACCTTTTTCTAAAGGAACACTAATAATAATAGTAATAAAAAAAATTAAAAAGTAATTGTTGCTGTATGGGTTAATAAGGGAACTTCAGAAGAATATGCAGACAGTTTTGTGTTGCTTATGCAAATCAGTCCTATCCTGTTTTGAGACCTGTCAGAAAGAATCCCTGGGGAACTCAGGTTTGGGATCAATTCTGGTCTTAAGTAGGTTAAGCACCATTTCTTCTCAGTGTAATTTTATCCTGTCATTTACCAGTCAATAGAGATCTTCCAAGCAGCTTTGTTTATCCATTGGGAGTATTTTTTAAGATGGATTTTCTTAGCTATACTTCACATTATTTATCCAGAATGTTCTAGGGTTTACCCTATCCATAAAATCCATGTACATCCTCTGAATTCTGATATCAATCATGATGACATCCTGGAGCATGACAGAGTTGCTGACTTCCTTTTAGCTGGGCTTTCCATTGTCGGCCCTTTGATTTCTGGACAAGCTCTAGCTCAAAAATAAGTCCTCAATATTTTCTAAATTACATAGCTATACCATTAATAGAGGCTTCGATTCAGCTCATTTAGTCTAAAATAGGAGAGCCTGGCTGGATCTCTGTTATCTCTGGGGACTCATACTTGCAAAAGCTTCCTCATGCTGTGACCAGGTGTCTGAAATTACTGCAGCTGTAATACTTCGGTGAGACTGGAACTCATTTGATATCAATAACTTGTAAATACTACAGAGAGTACTTTGTGTGTGTGTGTGTGTGTGTGTGTGTGTGTGTGTGTGTGTGTGTGTGTGTGTGTGTGTGTGTGTGTGTGTGTGTGTGTGTGTGTGTGTACTAGGGTGACCAGACAGCAAATGTGAAAAATCAGGACGGGGGTAGGGGGTAATAGGAGCCTATATAAGAAAAAGACCCCAAAGACTGTCCCTATAAAATTGGGACATCTGGTCACCCTAGACTGTGTACAAAGTTCAGAAATATAATTGGCCTTCCTATATAAATGCAAACTTCTAGTGTGAGAGCCACATTGGGAATGCACAAGGTCTGATAAGGGCTATGTTAACTTTCATATACAAAACCATAACATGTCGTTAAAAAAACAATGCACACAACAGTATTTGACTTGCACATGGTTCTTCTTTGATCAGCAAATATAAATTGTTTGTTTTAGCTGACCAGAAGGGATGAGGAGGAGAAGAAGAAAAGAAAGAAAATTGCAGCTGAACATCTGTGTTCTCACTCCATAATTTAATTATAGGAAGATGGTGGACGCAGGTTGTGTTTGGCTCATGGAACACACTGTGGGCATCCATAGATGTACAAGTAATTCCTTTCTTTGAACATGTTACACTGCTATGCTTTTTGGAACTACAAATTCTTGTTTTTTAAGGTAAAATTGTTTCATTTTTGAAAACTGATGATTAAAAAAAAAAATCCTTAGGGATCTAATCAGCTTTACCTTAGTGGTAATACATTGTGTGAAGGAATTTTGGTACATTGTAATCTATAATTATTATGCAAAATCTTCTACATTCCCTATCTCCAAATCCCTTACCCCAGCTGTGGCCACTTCACACCTTGGGTACAACCAATTTCTTCTCCCTGGCTTCCTGAAGATTACTTCAACCTTTCCAGTCCAGAACACTGTTCCATCTACCATGCCTTGGCCACGTTCACTTCTTCTGCTGTGTTTCCATTCTATCCTATGTCAGCTCCACCTTCTTAGCTTTGGCTTTCGAGACCTTCCACACTTCAGCTTGCTCCTGCCTTGCTTCCCTCATCTCCTTTTATACTGTTCCATGAACTCTTCGCTCAGCCCAGATTGCTCGTCTAGATGTCTCTTCATGTCCTCCTATACCTACCTTAGTTCCTTCTTTCATTGTGTCCCATCTCTGCCTGAAACTTCATTTCTGATGCCATCCATGATGCTTCTTCCCTCACATCAATTACACACTTTCTCAAAATCCATTTTTCTTCAAACTTGACTATGAACAATGGGGCTGGTTCAAATCTCACACTAGCATAAATAAATAGCAAATAACACCATTTAAATCAGTAGGAGCTATGAGCATCTAAATATGGATTTAGATTCCTAACTTTAGGCCAGGGGTCGGCAACCTCTGGCATGCGGCTCGCCAGGGTAAGCACCTTGTCAGGCTGGACCAGTTTGTTTACCTGCTGCCTCCGCAGGTGCGGCCGATCGCGGCTCCCACTGGCCGTGGTTCGCCGCTCCAGGCCAATGGAGGCAGCGGGAAGCCACAGCCAGCACATCCCTCAACCTGTGCTGCTTCCTGCAGCCCCCATTGGCCTGGAGCGGTGAACTGCGGCCAGTGGGAGCCGCGATCAGCCAAACCTGCGAAGGCAGCGGATAAACAAACTGGTCCGGCCCGCCAGGGTGCTTACCCTGGCGAGCCGTGTGCCAGAGGTTGCCGACCCCTGCTTTAGGCATTCGTTTTGAAAACTTCAGCTGTATCCATCAAAATATGTACATTAGCCTTCCATTAGATCAGCAATTTTATTGTCTCTGCTTTTGTCCCAGCTTTTCCACATCCCTTCTCTGTCTTCTCTCTCTTGTTGTCAGTCCTTGCTTAGACCTGGTCTGGCAAACACTCAAAGATGTGCTGTACTTTAAGAATATGCATGTTTTCAGGACCAAGGCCTTACACTGTGAAGTGTCCTGTGTATCTATGGAATGATATAAATAAATGACTAGATAATAAATACTTAAATCATTAGCGGTTTTGCTAAACTGCTCTTGTAACTTGTGCATAAAGTCTCCTCTGCTGTTCCAGTGTTAGAAAATACTGTAGTCATCTAATCCTCGTACATGTATGTATTTTGATTATTGAAATCAATGAATGTCCCTCTTTTCAGGATGGTAAGTAGGTCAAGTTAGTGCAACCACTTAAATTAGTTGGATGTTTGCAAAATTGTCTGCTGTAGAGGGAGCAAAAATAAAGACAGTGACAGTAGGAATAAGATATAGTTCCAAACATCAGCTCTCACTGGCTGCAGTTCACCATTTCCCTGATGGGTCGCGTGCCAAAGGTTGCCGATCCCTGTGCTAATAGTATAATAGAAATAGTGTTTTAGTGCAGCATTTTAGTAATCAGTGTTCCTAAGGTGGCAATCCCAACTTTCTTCTCAGACTACTTTATATACTCTATATAAATGACCTATAAATAAACCTCTAGGCTCTCCGGTTCAGATATAAACAATGACTAAAAGAAGTTTACCGAGTCGCTTACATATTTTTCTTTATCTCTATTTTCAAGATGTCAGTGTAATATAAATCTGACATTTCATCCCCTGTGGACCATTTCCACTGATTATTCATTGAAAAAAGCCTGCCATGGCATTGGAAAAATTTTCTTTTATTCCACATTTATATATGATTTGGCGTGCCCTTGGGTTAGTTTAATAAAATGTTATAGCTCCAAAAAAGTGAGAATGTGTCATGAAGATAAAGTACAGACAGCTATTTGTAGTACTCCTCCACCCAAGCCATTATTTAAATTAATAGTGCAGTTCTGGGATGGCAACGCTTCCATGTATGATTGTGTTATCATCCTGAAATATTCCTAGGAAATGAGAGAGGTTGCCAGAATCTGTGGACAAATTGTTTTTAAAAATAACTGCAAATAAAGATGTGTGAGGAAGTCTAGTTTGTGGAAAATCTTTTAAACTAATATGATCAGTGCCATAATCCAATGGTTTCGCCCTTCAGAAAATATGGGTTCTCTATATGTTATGTGGAATCCTCTTGGAGATGAATGATGCTTTTGGGGTATTGTCTTCTTGGCCTGTAGTTCTGCGAGAGTGGAGTAACTATCTCAGTATACAATGCCTTGTTTTATTGGTTGGGTTAATAGACTGTTAAATGGTTTAAGTGGTCTCTTTTCTCAAGCAGCATCACTATAATTTTTACAAGGTTTTGACAGACTATAGTCAGTCGATTGTCTCTCGCCAGTGGCTTCATACCATGTCCTATCTTTGTGCAAAACACCTCCTCGGCAGCAAATGCTGGATATGCCAGTGTTGTATCATTCCATCATCAGGCTTCCCAACAAAGTCGGAAGCAAGAGTAGAGTAGATATTTTTCAGCTTCTAAGGGGCTGTGCCTTATGTTTGTACAGCTCCTAGGCATATTGTGGGTACCACTAGAAACAAATAAGTAATCACAATAATAATTAATCATTAATAATGCTTTCCAGTAGCCACGCTGAGCCACCTTCTGGCTCACTTTTCTAATTCTGGTGTAAGACTGTGTTGACGATACACACAAATCACCCAGTAAAGTCAATGATCAGTCCTCCCCACTGAAGGTGATAGCTCTAACGGTTATTTGCCAGATTTTTATAGGGTTCATCACCTAGTTGCTCCCATTAAAGGCACTGGGTAAAAAAATTGAACCCAATGTCAGTAGGAGCTGCTAGATCAGGGGTCGGCAACCTCTGGCACGTGGCTCACCAGGGTAAGCACCCTGGCGGGCCGGGACAGTTTGTTTACCTGCCGCGTCGGCAGGTTCGGTGGACCGCAGCTCCCACTGGATGCGGTTCGCTGTCCCAGGCCAATGGCGGCAGGAAGCGGCGTGGGCTGAGAGATGTGCTGGCTGCGGCTTCCCGCCGCCTCTGTTGGCCTGGCATGGCGAACCGCATCCAGTGGGAGCCGCGATCAGCCAAATCTGTGGAGGTAGCAGGTAAACAAACTGGCCCGGCCCGCCAGGGTGCTTACCCTGGCAAGTCGCTTGCCAGAGGTTGCCGACCCCTGTGCTAGACTCTGAGCTCTGTTGGAAATCTGGCCCAATGGGGTCTCCATGCTAGTAGAGGCTAGTAAGGTAAAACACGTGGGCTCATGTCTGTGTCAAGTGCACATAGCATGGTCATGACTTTAAATGCCAAAAGGCAGAACTAAAAATATGTAGCAGTGGTATAGGTGCTTTACTGTATCAGTGAAAAGAAAAGCTTTATAAAGTTTGAAATAATTTCTTCACTTACAACCATCCACTTTTGGTCATTTTAGCAGAAGACAAATTGAAAACAAATTACTTAAACTTTGTGAAGAACTTGGAAGTGTAGAAACACCACATTAATGTAAAGTGTTATTTTTAAGACACACTGTTACAGATAGAATATACAAACTTAGTCAAAGACAATGGAAAGGGGACATTTGAAAAATTGGGGACACGTGCTAACCTGAAGTTTACACAGGCACCTTTGCTTTGCATGGTAATAAGGGAAATACTAGCTCATGGTTGCCCATGATGGCATTTTATTTTAAATGTCTGAAACATTATAGAATATCCTTAGGAAATAAATTGATTCCCCAGTGTACACCCCCTTGGGTTTGTCAAACTTCCTATGGGTTTTTGTAGTGACCTAGTGTTGCATTCATATTGGAAAAAATAGACATATAACTCACCACTAGCATATTGCTACTGATGGCAAAATGTCTGCAATTGTTTACACTGAGTTTCTACCATTGCTTGGACTGGTAGTGAAGTGATTTAGTTGGTGTTCATCCTGCTTTGAGTAGGGGATTGGACTAGATGACCTCCCGAGGTCTCTTCCAACCCTAATATTCTATGGTTCTAAGTGTTTGGTTTTTGCTAGGTTAACCTGAAGAGACTGCAAAAGATAAGTGTTGTTATGGATGCTGTGAGGCACAGTTACGTCAGTAACTGTGTCTACAGTAAATCTTGAATGGCTCTGCCTTTCCGCTACTAGGAACCACACATTCTCCTCTAACATGTTCTCCCTACTGTCTCCTACCTCCCTCAGTGCCTTCTCTCACTGGTTCCTCAGCCAAAGAATCAGCACTTGGCAGAAGGCACACATAGATACCAGGGGTCAGATGTGGAAAGAAGCTGACACAGTCTACAGAGGGACACTGTGCTTAGAGGCTACCAGGTAGTAAGTGAAGGAAGTTCTCACTCTCAGTATTGCAACACAAAATGCTGATTGTGGGTTATTTGTCTTCAGGATACTAAGGGTCCATAAAACCAAGCCAACCATGCAGCTGTGGATCCCCCATATCATTTATTTTTTATTGCCTTGGTAAATAGGTTGTTCTGTAACAGAATATTAACTAACAAGCTAGTAACATAAGTCCCAAGTTATCGGTACTTTGCATATTGAGTCTTTCCTCTGTGTAGCAAATAAGATCACTAGGGTGGATAGTGTGCCACCTGCCTAATACCAAATGATTCATGTTTTGGATACCCCTCGGCTGCGCCGCTTCCCGCAGCCCCCATTGGCCTGGAATGGTGAACTGCAGCCAGTGGGAGCTGCGATCAGACGAACCTGCAGACACTGCAGGTAAACAAACCATCCCAGCCCGCCAGTGGATTTCCCTGATGGACCACATGCCAAAGGTTGCCGATCCCTGCTATATATGCACATGCTGCTGTGTTCCAGTCCTTTTGAAGAACGTTGTAATGTGAAGTATATAATAATAATTTCACCCCACTCTGTGCTGGAACATAGCATCTATTTAGCAGCCAACCATAATCCAGGACAAACCAAACTGCAGGTGGACTTTTTATATAGTTAGCATGTAATTTCCAAAATTAAATGTGTCTGGAACACCAGGGAATTCTTTGTATGATTTGACATTGCCCTGTACCTTATGCAGTTATTTAAGCCAGGGCAAAGTGGGGATAAGATGCTGCTGTTCTCAGTTGCTCCCCAAATGCATGCAAAATGCTATCAAATGATTGCACGGGGTTTAGAGCAACGGAGTTCTCTTATTCTTATAGAAAAGCACGATGGGATTATTGGCTCTGTCTTGTCAGAACGTCTGCTTTAGTTGCATCTGAGAGATGGCACTTCCAACAACACATGCTGGAATATTGGCTCAGTTCTGAGTAGAGTGTCCCCTACTGGATCCTGCTGTTCTTTGTTGGTTCAGTTGAGGTCTTTCACTTAATGAATGAGAAGGCCTGACCCTGTTTAACTTGTGAGACCTAAAACTGTCTCTGCCAAATGTACTGAGTACAGAATATACACTAACCTTTTAGTAAAATTTTCAAAATCAAAGCAAAATGTAGGTGACATTTGGAGAACTGACATAAAAACCAACCACAGACAGTTGAAAATGGGTAAAATCAAATACTATACCATGAACATTTCCTGAAGTGTCTTGTTTGAGAACAAAAATGGAAATAATTATATTACATTTTTAGTCAAATACAAGTAGGAAGTGTTTCATAACAGCATGCTTTGTAAATTGTTGTATTAGTAGTTACACAAACAGAACAGTTTCCCCCTACAGTGTGTGTTTGCAAAGCAGATAAAAATTTGATCAACAAGTGTTGCTATGACTAACATTGTTTGGCTAGCAAAGATCTATAAAATTCATTGTAAATTCAGCGAAAGCTGCTAAGACATAAATGACTTTTACCCAGTTCTCTGGGCTTGAACTGGTGCTCAGTAAAGTCACTGGGAATCCTTTCATTTACCTTAGTAGACATTGGATCAGGCTATAAGAGAATCAGCTTCTGACTGTTTGTTCATGTTTTAGTAACTTCTCATATTTGCAATCTTTCAGTCCTGCATTTGTAAACTTTAGGGATACAGAGCCATATTCACTACAAGTCTACCTAAAGAGTGTTCGTTAATAAGTGTCTTCATCCTTTACATGGTAAAGCACTGCATGCATTCCAGGTTTGGTGCATCTGTTTTGTCAGCATACAGTGTTTATTACATATAATATAATGCATAGCACACCTAACAGAGCATAAAAGCAAGAATTCAAAGAATAGCAAATATGTGTTATTAAATTCAGAGGCTAACTTGAGAGTAAAAACAAGATTACTTCTCTTACTTCAATATGGTGTAAGAATGGAATTAAGGTCAGTGTGAAACGGCCATGCACTGTGATTTTAATGTTATTGGTCACTAACAAACCAGTTATTCATTACTAATTCCTAATTGTTGTTTTGATTGTACATTGTTCAGAAGTGGTCGTTCTGAATGCAGCTTTAATCTGAACATAGAGAATTATGCAGAAGCACTTGGGAACAGTCTCATAAAGAGCTCTTTGATTACATGCAAACTGAGGGCTTGAGGACATACTTCTAAATACATTTCTTTAAAGCATAAATGGTGGAAGAATAAAGTACAACATATTTGGTTAATGTGCAGTGAGTATGGAGTGGTCTTAGAAGAAGTTTCTCAAACTCTTTGCTTCCAGAAGCTTTTTATTTTTAAGGATTTTAATATAATAAGCCTCGACATTTTCACAATTCTTTTCTAAATCTTCAAGGCACTTGTATTTCCTGAATTACTTATTAGGCATCATATATGGTTAACTGGTCTTATTTTTACAAGTAGTATAATCAGCATTTGTCATATCTGGTTATATATTGCACAAAAAGGCAGATTACTGTTTGTTAAGGTTAAGTTCTCCAAATGCTTTTGCTTCTTGGAAAGTGGATTGCCTGATAAAAGTTAACATTAGGAAGATCAAATGCCTCAGGAGAATAATTGCATTTATTAAGATACACTATTAGCTCAAATTCAATATATTGTAATGTATTATATTATTGTGATTATTTGGCATTTACAGATCGGAGTAAGTATAGCACCCTCATTCTATTGTGTAACTCATTTTCTATCATTGGAAAATGGGAAGAATTTTCACTAAAATTTCCATCAAACATTTTTCTCTTTTTTGTCAAAAATGTTAAATTCTATTTTTTTTTCCAGCCAGCAGTATAGCTGGTGAATTAAAATAAATTTTTCATGAAACTTTTTTGGGAACATTAATCTTTTTTTCATTGAGAAATTTGAAAATATTCAAACAACTCTACATTATTGCTCACATTCTCACCCATTATGTACTGTTCTTATAATAGTTATAAACTAAAGTTGTGCTGTAGGATATTCAGACTGAACTCAGTGACTGTATCATTAAGACCGAATTGTTTGATCTCCTGCATATGAATGAAAATTGGGGAAAAAGATAAAGAGATTCCCTCATTTATACGCCTTTACAGGGCCATATACATGTGAAGTCCTTATGCAAAAAAAAATTGTTTAGGGCTGGAGGAAAATTTTCCATCAGAAGGGTTTTTCACAAAATATTGAGTTTTCACAAAAAAAATCATTTTGTCAAAGTGTCTGCTTTCCACATAAACTTTCAACTTTTTGTCAGAAGCCAAAGTTTTGATTTGGAAAAGTTAGCACACTGCCTCATGAGAATTGCAGTTTGGTTGCCTCTTGCTCTCATTCTCCTCTGTGGAGCAGGCTCCCAGGACAGACTACATCTTTTATGTACAGACCACACCACAGCAGCACAGCCAACAGACAGACTCAGGAGCATCCATGGAGCCCAGACCATCAAGTAGAATCAGGTCATGAGGTACCTAAACTACAACTCCCATGAAGAACCCAAGGACATTTCCAAAATAATATTTTCCATTTTCAGGCCCAATTTTTTGGATTTTGGATGAAACATTCTGGCTTTCAATTTTGCACTGAGGAATTGAAACTTTCCATAGAAAATTTTCATGAAAATGATTTCATTTTCTTTCCCCCTCACAAATGTTCTGTTGAGGGGGAAAACCCCATATTCTAGCCAGGTCTACTAATGTGGAGTGTGAACAATATGGGGCCATGACTCCATCCACCTTTGTATTAGGCAACTGTGTAGCTCCATGCTGTGACAGCACAGAGCTTTGACTTGCTTCAATTTAGGCCTTCAGGACTGATGACAGTTGCTCCATATGCAAAAGTCAGGCTGATGTCAAAGGGAATTCTACACAATTATTGGCTACAGTAATAATGTGTCTTTAATTAAATACTTCCACCATGCTCAAAGGCTCTACTGCACCATTATTCGCAGTTGGACTTGCTTGCATTGTCACTGGGGAGATCTCTGGAGCCGCTGAATTCAGGAATCAGAATGTCTTTTACTTCATGCAGAGTTAAAAGCTTTCACCTATAGAAATCTGTTACTTAAAATATGCTACAGGTAATATTTTATAATGTCCCTGTGTACTGTAAATGCATGCAATACAGTTCTGAAATATACTGTTCATGGAAAATATGTTTGGTTTATGGTAAATTCTTAATAGGACTGTACAATCTGAGGTAATTTTAAGAGTACCTCATGACATAGACCTTCACTGTATTACCCAAACAATTAGGAGAACCATTTAGCAGCATACAAAGGTTAGATAGTGTGCAGCTGAATGAAAGATGGACAGTGGTGATATACTGAGGATTTGTCATTAAGATGGAGGTTTATCATTTAATTTGGGTAGAATACCCACCACAAACAATCTTCATTACAATACTGGAACTTGTAGCAAGAGTTAGGTCCATCTAATTCTACTAATGATCTACAAGGAGATGTAGTATCAAAGCACTGGAATATAAAAGCATAGCTGTTTTTATGTTGGATGAAACTGCAAAATCTAGATCAAGGTAATGACACTCTAAGACAGAGGACCATATTAGTAGTTCACCAGGAGCCTGACAACAGTGTCCAACTTGCACACACATTTACATAGCGTTTTCTTTACATGGTTTACTAGTTATGGATCATATTGAATGTCATTCCTGAAGTTTACTTATGTTGGAACCTTACTGTCAATAAAACAGTGTCAGCTATCTAGAATGTATTAGTGGGCATTATTTTTTTTTAAGTGTGTCTGTGTATATACACAATTTTTTAACTCCTATAAATGTACACAATCATTGCTCATATGAGCAGTTTTCCTCCACTTGTTTGGATCAAAGGCATTGTGTTTGGATCCTCCATCACAGTGATGCAATGCAGCCATCATGGGGCCCTAAATAAGATCATTCCATCTTCTTTTTGGCATTACTTTTGCCTCCTCTGTGGAAGTTCAGAAATTTATGAACTGGAGAAAAAGACTATAGATTAGAACCTCAAACATGCTAGGTTAGGGAGTCTGTGTGACTAGTGATTTTCTGTGAAAAAATCAGCCGAGAGGTTTTGGGAGATCCTGTAACCTGTTTGGGCAGTTAAGGAAAGGAACTTTTACAAACTGTGTTATATAAAAGAATGAGAGTCCCTCTCAGAAATTAGCAGTTTAAGGATCTCCCTCAACCTTTTGATATGGAAGAAGAATGCTTCTTCTGTAAGCACACTGTAGGCAATAGTTGTTTAAAAAAACTTTTGAGAAAAGATGCTTTGTTCAAATAGATTCTACTGTTTTCTATCTGGAAGGGAGAGGGAAGGGATAAAAGCTTTCTCTTCATTTGAAATGGAAAATAAACACATATGAGGGCAGCTTCTCCACTCCATGTAGCCTAAAGGCTTGGTTATCCTCTGAATGCATCTTTCATTTACACACCTAATACCATAAATTAAAGTTGCAAGGCAGTCATATGTGCTAGCAAATATGCCTCTGGAAGCTCTTCAGTCAAGTTTTTGTACTCTGGCATCTATCATTTAGGCTCAATTTGCACCTCACGTCTGAATGTACCTATCAGGCTGAAAATAAAGAAATCATGTTAAAACACCCTATGCACATGTGCTTTGTCAACAAATAATTCAAATTTCCTTAAGTTTGGAGTATATCGAAGTCTAGAAACATGAGGTACAATGTGGAATACAATCTCTGGGCATGATTTGGTCCTGAAGTTGATTTTTTTAGAGAGAGAATGAGGCAGGAAAGGGGTGAATTGGATGTCACTATACCCATGTCTGAGGGAAAGAAGAGAAAAAAATCTCCAAATTAGACCTTTAATAAGTGCAATTTCAAACATCAAAGTAACCACATGCCTAAGATGACAGAGAGGAAAAAAAGGCAATTACCAACGTTTCTCTTTATGTTATGTCCCCCAAAGATACAGGATAGATTTGCCATTCTTTAAAATCTTGCATTTTGGCTTGAGGAAACAAGAATTTTAACTGTCATTTGAAAAGAAAAATGAATGTAAGAATCCCCTTGTGTGCATCTAGACACTAAATTGATTAACACCCTATGAAAGTATTAGATTCATAAGTCAGTTGAGTGAAGCACCATTATTTATTTAATTATACTGACTCATTTAAAATGAAAACATTCAAAGCTCTAGGCACATTAGGTTTTAATATAAGCACAGATCAACCCTGCTCCTCTTTTCATTAATGCTTGTATGGGGCATGACAACGATACATTTCTTTAATTAAAAAAAGCTCCAAAAGATAACAAAACAGATACAATTACAAACTCAAAATCTAGACAGGTAGCCATCAAAGAATAGGTATTATACTACGGGTATGTGAATGAGTATGCTAATTAAATTATTTATTTGTATTTCAATAGGGCTCTGGGACTCTAATCAGAGATTGGGATCCCATTCTGCTTACATGTGATGAAAAGACAATCCCTGCCCCAAAGAATTTATAATCTAGATATGTGATGTGAGACAACAGACAGATACAGCAAACAGGGGGGCACTGAGAAACATTTAGGGAGCATGGCTGGGACTTGGGCTAGCCCTCATGGGAGACGTGGCGGGGGCGCCATCCAGCTTTGCTCCTGGCCCCAGTCCCAAGTTTGGGGCTTGGGGCCCTACTGCCAGCCCCATGTTCAGTCCTGGCCCTGCCCCCATCTGTGGCCCCAGCCTCAGCATCCTTGCCCCTGTCCACGGCCTGTCCACAGCCCCTCTCACCAAGCCACAGCCCCTGTCCTGGCCCCAGCTCTGGGAGGAGGTGGTACACAGACAGGGATAAGGAGGGGGCGTGAGGTTAAAAGTTTGTGGATCCTTGTTCTAGAGGCCAAATTCTGCACTCTGTTACATCTGTGCAACTTATTTGCACTCATATGATTTACACAACTATAACTAAAACTGAGCCTACAATATCGTTTTTTCCCTAAAAATTTCCCGCAATTGCTATCATTGCTGCAATTCCTATGGTAGTAATAAGAGTGGGACAATTAGTGTAGCTATGATGCTGGCACCATGTTATTGAACCTACCTCAGAGCAAGTCTGGACAACATTTCAGTGAACGTACCAGTGCTTCCTCATTACTATTACTGGTGGAGTAGCATAACTGATGGAAAATTTTAAGAGGGGAATACTAGTGTACACAAACCCCAATTATATCCAGTGGGATTGCTAGTTTTGCAAGGTGTAATAAGGAACATACCCCAAATCAATCTCTTAGTGTTCTGGCTTAGCTTCGTTAAGAAAAGTAAAAAGAAATAAGGAATTTTTTTCCACCACAATAAGCAGATATGTCTCTGAGGACATGTAAGGAATAGATGTGCTGTGTGAGAAGGTGACATTTTTATATAGTCATTAATATATGATGTTATGTAGATTGTCTAAACTTTAGACTCTAAAGAATGATTGTATTCAAATCCACATTTAAAATAAAACTTCAAAAATCTAGCCATGTGTGTATTAGAATCTGAAGCGCTGGTTCAACAGGGCTTGACTCTTACACACTGGAAAGTTTGGCAGAGCACCAAATACATTATGAATACAGTCCATCAAGAAACATATGAAAAAGCCACAGTAGTTCTTGTTCAAACTTTTGGGGAGTAGAAATGTATGCAATGTTTGTCAGATGTATCTGCTTTCATAAGAAGTCACACAAAGAGGTTGTTGGAAACTGGACAGGGAGGCATTGGCCTGCTAAACCCAGGCCTGTGAGTTCAATCCTTGAGGGGGCCATTTATGGATCTGGAGCAAAAATCTGTCTGGGAGTTGGTCCTGCTTTGAGCAGGAAGTAGGACTAGATGATCTCCTGAGGTCCCTTCCAACCCTGATATTCTATGATCCTTCCTACTTGTCTTCTGAGCCATACACACTTGAAAGTCTTGAGATGAGATTTCCTAAAAGGATAGAGCTACTTCTGCCATGAAATAGGTGACTGTCTTACATTTGTGTCAAATTTGCATTCTAGTGATTGTCCTCCTTGATTCAAGCATCACACTGCCAACAAGAACAATACAAGCGCAGAATGCTGTTCAAAGACACCCTAGCAATCTCTGACTGACAATGAAGAGAAATCAGCCAGAACCACTATGCCTCCTCCAGAATCCTCCCTCTTCCATGCTTGTTGTTTCCCCAGCTAATTCTAGGAAGCTTTCTGTCTGAACTATAGCTGGATGCTGCCAGCTATTTCAAGGCTGTTTTTCATAAAATCAGAGTGGAAAAGGCTCTTTATTTTAATACTTTCAGAATTTTGTTTCAGAGCAGCCTACTTAAGTGACAATAAAATACTCCTACCTGTGCTTACTGGTTTTTCAAATAAAATCTGTCTCTTGATGGTGACACCTGTCAAGCAGTTGACGGTAAACTGCAAAAGAAAAATGAACTTAGTTAAGGCTAAAATTCTGAAAAGTGTCGAAAGTCTCTGCTACCCCAATTGTATTGTGTCTTCAGCAGAGAAATACATTTTAGATCAGATTTCAAAAAATATGTTTTTCCTCTGTAGTATCCTCTTGGTACTTCCTGCTTCACTGCAGATATCCCATTATGTGACATTACAGATAAAAGAGGTTGCAATGAGACTATTAGTATTTGGGATGTCAGAGTTTGATGCTTTACAGGGTATTGTCAGTGGCCAAGGAAATGCCATGAGCATCATGTTGTAGAAATATTTTTTAAAGGCTAGTTAAAACTTATTCTTGTGCTGAGTGCCCCCACGGCCATATTAGAGGGAACATTCAGCTGTAAAATCTGTACTTAGCCCAATTCTCATTTTTTATTTTGTGAGTGACCTTTTAAGTTGTATGAGTTGCCAATGTTTATTTTCCGTGCAACTTGAGAAGCTCTTACTAAGCAATGAACAAAGATATCAGAAATCCACAGAAACAATGGGGGAGGGGGAAATCTATTTTTATGGAATTTTGCAATTTTTCATAATCTACTTTTGTTAACTGTGACATTTCTATATTCTTTTGGTAACATTCAAAATACAAACCAATAGATTGTTGTGATAAGTCTGATTCCTGACACACTGAACCAAATAGTATTGTGAAATTTGAACTTTTTCCCTTCATCTGAATAAGGTGTTAATTTTGTACAGTTTAATATTTGGATTTAGATTGTGCCACTTAGGGTTTATCTATACAACAAAGTTGCACTGATTAAACTGAAGTGTGCATGTTTTAAAATGATTTCGTTAAAGTGGAATAGAGAGTTGTGTGGACACTCTTCCTTTGGTTTAACTTAACTCAATTAGGAGCATGTTTAAGATGAATTCTGAATGTCTACAGGGGTTTGTATTGGTTTAAAATCACACTTCAAGTTAAATCAGGGCAACTTTTTTATGCAAATAAGGCTTAAGACACAGCACATAGTAAGAAATTATTTGGAATTGTACTACTATTTGACCCCTTGGAGTGGTGCAATAAACTCCTGCCCTCTAGGCAGCTTCCAAACTGCCTCCAGGCCTGGCATGGTTCTGCTTCTCCTGGCTCCCTTTGGGATGCCATATGTCCTGAGCATAGGGGCTGCAATCCTGAAACATTTTAGAAGTAACCACTAAATTATCACTGAACTATTTTGCTGTTGCTGTAGACAAGGATGCAGTATTATTTATGTAGCATCATTTCCCAGCATAAGTATTTGTTTTCATCATCAAATACCAGCAAAGACAATAGGGTAGTATAGATAAAGCTGCATGGGTTTCCATGACTTAGGTCATTCGTAATTTCCCAAAATGTTCATCTTTGAGCTATTATTTTCTGGGCTTGGTGCCTGAGCAAATGTGACTTTTCTTTTAAATCTCCAGAGGAGAAAATTAGACTTTTAAGTTCAAGGACAGTGTTGGGAAATAACCCTATTATAAAAATAATTTTGACAGGAAAATGGGCTCTCAGTGTGGTGCAATGTCTTTCTAGAAGAAATAGATTTTGATTAGAGTAAGTTATTGGCTTTGGAATATCACATAAGCAAGCACATTTGTTATTTTTCTTTTCTTTTTCAAAGCTTTGCTGTGCTTGTGTGCATGGCTAACTTAGCTAAGCTGTCAGTTATGAAGCGGCGAGGAAGGGCTCCTGCAGATACTGAAAATTGAGAAGGGATTGCAAACCCATTGCAAGTTGTGCAGCTGGAAGCCCAGTTCTGATGCACTTTCCACAACTTCAGAGCTCTTAAGTTTCACAGCAGCATAGTCCTCTCTTCTGTGGGCCTCCTGAGGTGCCTTGGATGGAATCCAGCTCCCCGATATATTAAGAGTTCTGACGCTGGAGATGGTGTCTGGCATCAGTAGAGCTTTGATGTCTTAGAGTGAGGTTCTTCCCTTTTGATTTTTTCTTGTATCTATCTTTTCTCAAAAAAAACCCTCCTCCGACCCCTACCCCTTAAAAATGCTAGAAAATTCTGTAGAGAGAACTGTTTGTGATTCTGGCAGACCAGATACCAGCTCATGCCAAGACCCCTAGGCCTCACTGAACACTGACTGCGTAGGTGGAAACTAGTCTGTCTCTCTTGTGTGTTAGTGTTGTTAAAATAGATGTTAAGTTGAGAAGAATGTGTTTAGTGTTTAGACTTGATGAAATACTTGTAGGATGCTTCATTTATTGTTCTCATTTTAACATCTGTATCCCATGGTATACAGGGCCGGCTTTAGCAAGTGTGGGGTCCGATTCCTGGGGGCGGAGCTCATACTCACTGGGCAGTGCTCCCAGTTTTCAGCAGCACTTCTGATTGTTGGCCGGGGGAGGGGAGCCGAGGGGCTTGCCATGCTCCGGCTGGGGTTGCGGGGCCGTGGGGCTGCCGCGCTCCAGCTGGAGCTCCCGCCGCTGGGCCATCGGGCTGCTGTGCTCTGGACGGAGCTCCGGCCGCGGTCAAAGGGCTGCAGGGCTGACGCACTCCGGCTGAAGCTCCCGTTAGGAGAGTGGGGTCGCGGTACTGCATGCTCTGGCTGAAGCTGCAGCCAGGAGAGTGGAGCCGTGGGGCTTGCCGTGCTCCAGCTGGAGCTCTGGCCAGGGGAGCGGGGCCACCAAAGACCCCGACGGAGCAAACTGCTGCCGGGGTGAGTAAAAAAAATTAAAAAGACACCTACGGCGCAGGGCCCAATTCCGGGGAATCGGGCGAATCGGCCTAAAGCCAGCCCTGATGGTATAAAGTTACACTGATGTAAACCTCTGCAACTGTGTATTTCACCAAACAGGAAAGAAGCATTAATTAATGCAATGTTGTATTTATTGTATCTATTATAGATTCATAGATTCTAGGACTGGAAGGGACCTTGAGAGGTCATCGAGTCCAGTCCCCTGCCCTCATGGCAGGACCAAATACTGTCTAGACCATCCCTGATAGACATTTATCTAACCTACTCTTAAATATCTCCAGAGATGGAGATTCCACAACCTCCCCAGGCAATTTATTCCAGTGTTTAACCACCCTGACAGTTAGGAACTTTTTCCTAATGTCCAACCTAAACCTCCCTTGCTGCAGTTTAAGCCCATTGCTTCTTGTTCTATCCTTAGAGGCTAAGGAGAACAAGTTTTTTCCCTCCTCCTTGTGACACCCTTTTAGATACCTGAAAAGTGCTATCATGTCCCCTCTCAGTCTTCTCTTTTCCAAACTAAATAAACCCAATTCTTTCAGCCTTCCTTCATAGGTCCTTCCTTCTCTAGACCTTTAATCATTCTTGTTGCTCTTCTCTGGACCCTCTCCAATTTCTCCACATCTTTTTTGAAATGCAGTGCCCAGAACTGGACACAATACTCCAGATGAGGCCTAACCAGTGCAGAGTAGAGTGGAAGAATGACTTCTCGTGTCTTGCTCACAACACCCCTGTTAATGCATCCCAGAATCATGTTTGCTTTTTTTACAACAGCAAAAATTTAGTACTAAGCAACTATACATACATATTATATAGGAAAAGGAAATCTGATTACATATCTAAATGTGTATCATATGCCCTCCTTTTATCATTTCCTCCCATTTGTATGTGTATGTTTACCTGTTTTAACCTTGCAGATAACTCTTATTTCTTTTTCTTAGTTAATACATCTTTAGTTAGTTCATTATAGGATTAACTACAAGCATTGTCTTTGGTGTGAGGTCTATAGTGCATTGACCTATGGTAAGCAACTGGTCCTTTGAGACTGGGAGTAACCTGAATATTGTTATGATGGTTGGTGTAAGAGACCATCTATCACAAAGGCAAGTTTGCCTGGGTGAGAAGATAAACCCAAGGAAACTGTCTGTGACTTCTTGGTTAGGCTGCTATAGTGCTTGAATAATTCATACTTGTTTTTTGGTTGGTGAAATCTAAGGGTCTGTCTACACTGCAGTTAGACACCTGTGGCTGGCCTGTGCCAGGTGACTCAGGCTCATGGGGCTTGTGCTAAGGGGCTGTTAAATGTGGTACAGACATTCGGGTGTGGGCTACAGCCTGAACTCTGGGACCCTCCCACCTCACCTAGGTCCTAGAGCCTAGACTGCAGTCCGAGCTCAAACATTTACACCACAATTAAACAACCCCTTAGTCCGAGCCAATGAACCTAAGTCAACTGTTTGCCCATGTTCAAGAAAGATTAATATAGCTGGAACAGGCGTAGAAAAGATCTACTAGCTCAATAAGTGTGTTTTAAATTATTTAAATGTTAAGTTATACATTTTTAAATAATAGTGGTTCAATTATTTTGATTTTCTCCTTTGAAAAACAAAATTATTAATCATGTAAATGAAGCTAGTACTGTATATTCACATCAATGTACAGTTTTCAGTGAGAAGTATGATAATAAAAGTAAACCTGAGCTGTATTATTCTTTATGTAAACTTGTACATTGTACCTGGTGCTGTTAAACATTTTAAGAGTAATTCAACACACCTAATGTGAAATATATGACAGGAGTATGGTATATTTGAGATGGATGGAGTGCCTTTTCCCCATTAATTTATGATGGGATTTTTATATTTAAACACTTCTATTTTTTCTCAGGGCTGTGTCTGTCCACTAAGTATGTATTCTCTTTTCGCTTTGTTTCCGAAACAGTCTGGTATTTAGAAATGTTTAATGCCAAATAATAATGCATGCTTTATGAGTTCAGATGATGGCTTCCTGTGGGAACAGATAACTTTCATTCTGTTTGGTTTGGGTACTGTTTTAAGGACAGTGGTGGATGACATACAAGTTTTCTGTCATGTTTACATAACAAAAAAACATGCTATAACACTTCAAGTGTTTCTGAGAATCTGCTTTTTTAAATGGAGATTTTAACTTTGAAATATTAAAAAAAAACAAAAAACATTAATATATTGACAAATTATACTGGGGGGGGGGGGCTGACCATTGTACTAGTAGCTCATGTCCTGCAGATTTTCCACCATAATGCCCAAGTCTTTTTCAGAGTCACTGCTTCCCAGGATAGGCCCCCATCCTATAAGTATGCCTTACATTCTTTGTTTCTTACATTTTGCTTTATTAAAACACATATTGTTTGCATGTGCCCAACTTACTAAGCCATTCAAGTCACTCTTTGTATTATTTATGTTTGTTAAACTCTTAAAATTCTTTCATATGCTAGCCAAACTCTTGTGTATCAATATATTTAGTACTCTATATCTGTTAAAACTACAGTTATTAGTCCTTCAGTTGAACCAAATGGGTGATGGGAAAATGAACTCGGTAATTGAATGTATGTAATGTGTTAGTTATCCTGCTTTTTACCCGGACTGTGCTCATCTAGTCCAGACATTCAGGGAAAAAGCCCCTTGAATTAATTAAAAGTGTCTACAGAAGTATGTTTTAAACAAACTGACGCAATTGATAAGGGATACTTATTATTGCACACATGGTGAAATTAATTGTGGGAAACAATTATTCCCTCAAAAAAAAAGTGGTTTCTTTGTCTCACCCTCTATAAAAAGAAAGAGGGTTGGAAAATTAGATTGGGAATGGACACTTTCAGCATTCCACCAGGTACAGAGGAAGGGACCAGACTACATTCTCTTCACCATCCACAGAGGGTGGTAACATAATGCTTCTTTTTGTACTCTGTATAGTGCTGTATTAACCTTTGATTAACAATCTTTGATTGAATTCCATTTGATCCTGTTATTTGACAATCTCAAATCATTAAATTCAAACATGCAACATTATTTACTCCCTAAATCTGTGTCATCTGCAAGCTTTAATGAATTTATTTTCTTCTAATTCATTGACAAAAATGTCAGGTGGCTTTTAGGGCTAAGAACTGAGCTCTGTGGGAGCCCACTAGGAAACCCCCCGCTCCGGTCACAGTTATCTTTTGGTACCTATTTATTAACCAGGATTTAATCCATTTAATGTGTTCTGTGCTGGTTTTGTATTATTCTACGTCAGGGCCGGTGCAAGGATATTTTGCGCCCTAGGCGAAAATTCCATCTTGCGCCCCCCCTCCCCCGCAAATCACATACATTATACACAATACACGGTCACAGAGTAACATGTTATAATTTAGAATTTATGTTTCCGCGCTTTAAGTTTAGCAAATTTAGAAACAAGTTCCTCCAAGTCAATGTTGTGAGCAATGTCGTGTTCTATTGACAAGGTAGATAGCCCAACAAGTCTTTGTTGCAACATTGATGTTCGCATATATGTTTTTATCAACTTGAGCTTCGAGAAGCTTTGCTCACCACTGGCCACAGAAACTGGGAGAGTCAAGAGGATGCGAAGAGCAATAACTGTGTTAGGGACACTATCTGTGAGCTTATTTTCCCATATGAAGTTCAATACATCTTGGGGTGATGAACTCCTTTGGACTCGTCTTGCAATAGCTTGCAATTCACTGCACAAGTCAAAGGCATCAATATCCTTGGATTCACCATGTTGCAAAGCTTTCTCCAGATTCAAGCAACGTTCCATAATTTGCTTTGGTGTTTTATTTTGCAAACTCTAAACATCATATATGAAGCCAAATACTGAACTAATTTGCTGCATCAATGTGAATCTTTCTTCAACCGAATGTATTGCTGTGTCAATGACTGCAAAGTAAAAGTTCACTTTGAATTTTTCTTTTGGATCATAAATAGGTTCGTCATCTGCTTCATATGTGAACTTCTTCCTCTTCTTTCTAATACGGTTTGGATCTGGTTCAAAAAGTGCCGGTACATCCAACTCCTCCGCAAGTTCACCTGCATCTACCAATATTTTCTCAAAGGCTGCGTCACTTCTGTGGCCCACAAGAAACTTCTTGGTTTCTCCAAGTTGATTAATGGCATCACATATATCAAATTCTTTTGCCTGAAGTTGTTTGCTAGTTATGTTGATCTCAAACAATATGTCATACCACAAACAAGAGAAACAAGAAACTTGAAACTAGAAATGGCTTTTGTAAGAGCCTTTGCATCAACTCGTGATGTATTGCCAGATGATCCTGTCAGAGTATTGTCTTCATAGATGTCTACCAGAGCATCACAGATGTCACCAATGAAAGCAGGATGGAGAAGCTCCCCCCGCAGAAGACATGATGGCTGGATAAATAAACAGACACCTGTCCCTCACAGGCACTACCTCATAACATGCCAACTTTGCTCAGGACAGAACATCACAGAGGAATACTATGCATTCAGTGGTCTCTACAGTGGCCAAGCAACAGCATGACAATTAACCTAACCAGTCCATCCAACTTTTTTGACTGCTTCTTGGACACTGGTGAGGGGTAGCAGTGCCAGACTGAGCCCGGTGATGGTTGCACTACAAATCTACAAACTGAGGCAAGGTGCTAGGCCTAGAGTCCTGCTGAGACTGCTGTCCTGCACCAAGTGGAGCACAGCCTCCATGAGGAGAGAACTCAAACAAATATCACACTCCTTCTGCATGATTCCCCCAAGCACTCCTTCAGGCAGCTGCTATGGGGTCACTCACAGGCTTAGGCCTGCCTGTTGCAGGCAAAACACAGCAGCAGGGCTTAAAACTCAGACAGGGCCGCCCAGAGGATTCAGGGGGCCTTGGGCAAAGCAAAATTGGGGGCCCCTTCCATAAAACATTTGCAATACTATAGTAACGTATTAGGAAATGTAAAAAATAACTAGTGAAATACATTCAAAAATAAACTAGTAATAATTTGAAAATAAACTAACTATATTATTTAAAAACATTAAAAGCTGTAATGATCTGTATACATTTGCGATTACATAATGGGCAGATGATGGGTGATTGTGATAGTTGGTACCAATGGGCTGTCGTTGCCTGGGGATGGTGCTGTCGTTGCCCACAGCTGGGTGGGGAGCTGGGCTCTGGGTTCAGGGGTGCCCAGCTCACAGGGGCTGGGCTCAGGGATGTGGGAAGATAGGGTCAGGGGGGTGTCCAGCTCAGAGGGGCTGGGCTCAGAGCTGGGGGTCAGGGCTGTTGGGGGATGGGGTCAGGGGGTTTCCAGCTCAGAGGGACTGGGCTCGGAGCTGGGGGTCAGGGCTGTGGGGGGGATGGGGTCAGGGGGGTGCCTGGGGGCACTGGGGCAGCTCAGCTCTGCAGGCTGCTGTTCTCTCCAGCTGTCCAGGCACAAGGGGAGCAGGAGCAGGGACCAGCTAAGGACCAAGTGGGCAGGAGCACAGGCACCTGAGGCTGACCCATGGGGAGGCACTTGCTTACCTTGCCCAATGCATGAGCGCTAGGGTTCTCTTTCTTCCTCCACTCCACCAGACCACTGCTGAGGCTCTTTTCTTCTCCATGCCCCTCGCTGGGGCTGACGTGGAGGCTGAGCCAGGGGGCAGCCGCGGCTTTCCTCCAGAAGCGAAGCCCTGGTGTTGCACCACTGTCGCAGGGCCCCTGCCACGTGCCCTAAGCAGAGCTGTGCAGCTCTGCCCAGCCGCCGGCGCCCCCGCTGGGCAACGAGAAAAATTGCAGAGGCTGGAGCCCCTGCTCTGGGAGGGAGAGGGATGCTGAGCCTCTGCCTGCAGCTCAGGGATTCCCCTGGGTCAGCGCAGCCGCTGTCAGCCCGAACCTCTGGACTGCCGCCGCGGCATGCTGACCCCAGGGGTGCCCTGGGCTGCCGGGCTGCCAGTGGCTCCCTGACCCCAGGGGCGCCCCGGGCTGCCGGGCTGCCGCAGCGGCTCCCTGACCCGGGGGGCTGCCGGGCTGCCGCAGCGGCTCCCTGACCCCGGTGGCGCCCTGGGCTGCCTGGCTGCCGGGCTGCCACCCTGACCCTGGGGGCGCCCCGGGCTGCCGGGCTGCCGTGGCGGCGCACTGATCCCGGGAGCGTCCCGGGCTCCTGCGGCGGCGCGCTGATCCCGGGGGCGCCTTGGGCTGCAGCGGCGGCTCCCTGACGGGGGCGCCCTGGGCTGCCGGGCTGCAGCGGCTTCGCGCTGACCACGGGGGCGCCCTGGGCTGCCGGCTGTAGGTAGCTGCTGCCGCGGGCAGCTTAGACTGCCTCTCCAGCAGCAGCGGCTGCAACCATTTAAAATTTTTTTTGAGGGCGCCGCTTTTGGTGCCCTCAAATCTTGGCGCCCTAGGCAACCGCCTAGTTCGGCTAAATGGTTGCAGCGGCCCTGTTCTACGTTCTTAATCAAATTGTTGTTCAGTATCAAATGAGATTCCTTACAGAAGGAATCTTATATTACTTATATTATATCAAAAGTATTACCTATATTTTATAATTTCATCAAAATATCAAGATAGTTTGAGGAGCAGTTTTCCATAAACTCAGGTTGATTGTCATTAATTAGATTACCCTTTTCTAGCAGTGCTGATCCCTTGTAGGTTATTGGTTGAGAAAAGGCTGCCAATGTCTTTTGCTGCTCTAATCCCCACTCTCTTGGTGGACTTTCCAGTAGAGGGAGACCTGTGCAGAGGTTTACTCTAGCACAAGTCAACATAATTTAGGAGTAAATTTGGCTGAAGGATTAGTATCAGAGACATGATCAACGTGCATCTAAATTCTATTTTCATAGAACACAAATAGGTTACCCGACTCATTTCTCACCCTTCCCAGCTGTTTTATGTCAGAATTTAAAGTGGCATAAAGTAAACATAGCTTTCCTTCAGGATATATGTCCATCTGAACAGGAAGCTGGCAACATAAACTAAGATTGGGTGGATGTTTCTAGAAATAACTCACTCTTTTCTAAACCTCAGCACGATCACAATATTTAATAAAAGCTTAGAGTGCGACTCCAAAAGTCAAGAACAGATGGAGAAGGAAGATTTATTATACCTAGAATAATCATAGGTCAGGAGGAAATGATTTCACATAATATTTATGTTCTAAGTATATCCCAACTTTTTTTAATAGCATATCTGAGATAATAACAGAACTCCAAATTGTATTGCAACCAGTTATTATATTTGAAGATTTTAACCATATATTATATACTAGGTAAAACAAAAACAAATCTAATTGGCTTTTTGCTAATGGTGAACATGGAGAATTTTGATTTAGAACATGATTCTGCTGCTACTACTGATACTGATATAGTTTCTGACTCCATGTAATGTCTCTTCAAGATGGGAAACTACAGACTACAAAGACAAATGAAATTCTCTGAACACAAATCCCAGGGCTCTGTTACAACACTTAAAAGCCTTGACTTTCCTAACTAGGAGATTATTTCGTCAAAAGCACAGGCACAGCATTCATGTAGTGTCAAACTGATGTACAAAGTCAAAGCAAAAAAAATATGAATGCTGTGTTCTCTTCCTCTTCATTATTATAATTCAGCTACTTATTGTTGAGATGTTTCTTTTGCTATGATTATGGCAATAAGGACATTGAGGAATACCTCTCTGGAGGATGGGAGAATGTTTTTGGTGTTCCTAGCAGTCATACCATTCAGTAATGGGCTGATTTTCAAAAATGCTGAGCACTACCATGAGAGCTACTGAGTGAGCCATACTTTCTAAAGGGCCATATGAGACCAAGTATAAGCATTGGGAATTCTAGGGAATTTGGGAAAGGACTGCAGTTAAAGGTAGCATGGCCAAAGGGATAAGAAGAGCTTCAAAGTAAACTGCATTGTTAAGAACAATCCACATTTTTGTTCTTTAACATTTTTAGTTACATTGCTTGATTACTCTAATGCTCTGCCTTACACTTTCAATCTGCTCTGCATTTAACTGGGTGGTATTCTGGCCCCACTGTTAGGCCTGGTCTACACTACGCGTTTAAACCAATTTTAGCAGCATTAAACCGATTTAATGCTGTACCTGTCCACACTATGAGGCCCTTTATATCGATATAAAGGGCTCTTTAAATCGGTTTCTGTACTCCTCGCCAATGAAAGGAGTAGCGCTAAAATTGGTATTACCATATCGGATTAGGGTTAGTGTGGCCGCAAATCGATGGTATTGGCCTTCGGCCGGTATCCCACAGTGCACCACTGTGACCACTCTGGACAGCAATCTCAGCGCGGATGCAGTGGCCAGGTAAAAAGGAAAAGCACCGCAAAATTTTGATTTTCATTTCCTGTTTGCCCAGTGTGGGGCTCTGATCAGCACGGGTGGCAATGCAGTCCCAAATCCAAAAAGAGCTCCAGCATGGACCGTATGGGAGATACTGGATCTGATCGCTGTATGGGGAAACAAATCTGTTCTATCAGAGCTCCATTATAGAAGATGAAATGCCAAAGCATTTGAAAAAAAAAATCTACAGGCTACACAGTGCTGCGTGACAAGCGTAACGGGAAGCCAGAGACTCAAATGGATGCTCATGGAGGGAGGGAGGGGGTACTGAGGACTCCAGCTATCCCACAGTCCGCAGCAGTCTCCGAAAAATATTTACATTCTTGGCTGAGCTCCCAATGCCTGTAGGTTCAAACACATTGTCCGGCGTGGTTCAGGGTATAGCTCGACAATTTACTCCCTCCGCCCCCAGGTGAAAGAAAAGGGAAAGAAATCTTTTCTTGACTTCTTTGAATGTCACCCTGTGTCTACTGAATGCTGCTAGTAGACGCAATGCTGCGGCAGTGAAGAGCAGTATCCGCTCCTCTCCCCTCCCTGGTGGCAGATGGTGCAGTAGGACTGTTAGCCGTCTTTGTCATGAGCCCGTGAGTGCTCCTGGCTGGCCTCAGTTGAGGCTCGCTGGGGGCGCCTGGGTAAAAATAGGAATGATTCCCGGTCATTCCCAGTAGATGGTACAGAATGGCTGGTAACCATCCTCATCATAGCAACTGGGGGCTGAGCTCCCTCAGCCCCCTCCCTTTCCTGTGTAAAGAAAAGATTCTGTACTGCCTGGACTATCATAGCAGTGGGATGCTGGGCTCCTCTCCCCTGCACCACTTAATGTTCTGCCTGGACTGTCATAGCACCGGGAGGCTGCCTCCCCCTCATTTTATCTCACTAACAAGTCACTGTTTCTTATTCCTGCATTCTTTATAACTTCTTGACACAAATGGGGCGGACACTGCCACGGTAGCCCAGGAAGGTTTGGGGAGGAGGGAAGCAACGGGTGGGGTTGTTGCAGGGGCACCCCTCATGAATGGCGTATAGCTCATCATTTCTGCAGGATCTGACATGGAGCAGCTGTGCTCTCTGATACACTGGTTCTCTAGTACACATGCCCCATATTCTAGGCAGGACTGACTCTATTTTTAGAAACCATAAAGGAGGGATTGACTCGGGGAGTCATTCCCAGTTTTGCTTTTGCGCCCCCGGCCAACCTCAGCCAGGGGCACCCATGATAGTGGCAGACAGTACAGAACGACAGATAACCGTCATCTTACTGCCAATTTACAATGGCAGCAGACGGTACAGAACAACTGATAACCGTCTCTGCTATCATGCAAAAGCAAACGAATGCTGCTGTGTAGCGCTGAAGTAATGTCTCTGTTACCAGCATCTAGTACACATATGGTGACAATCAGAAAAAAGCTGAATGGGCTCCATGGTTGCCGTGCTATGGCGTCTGCCAGGGCAATCCAGGGAAAAACGGCGCAAAATGATTGTTTGCCGTTGTTTTCCCGGAGGAAGGAATGAGTGACGACATTTACCCAGAACCACCCATGACAATGATTTTTGCCCCATCAGGCACTGGGATCTCAGCCCAGAATTCCAAGGGGCGGGGGAGACTGTTGGAACTATGGGATAGCTACAGAATAGCTACCCATAGTGCAACGCTCCAGAAATCAACGCTAGCCTCGGACCATGGACACACACTGCCAAATTAATGTGCTTAGTGTGGCCACGTGCACTCGACTTTATACAATCTGCTTTACAAAACCGGTTTATGTAAAATCGGAATAATCCCATAGTGTAGACGTACCCTTAGTCTCTGGGAGAAATGCTGCATCCTTGTACTTCTTTGTCCTATTTGCCTGTGTTCCCAGGAGTGCTATTCTGCTTGGTAGGGGGCAAACTGTGGGGAGGGCAGGGGAGTGAGGTGAAGATTGTGGTACTTTTACAAGCTCTACCCATAAGCATTTTCCTCTTGAGCCTCCAACATGTGATGCCACAATAAGCAGAAATTTGACCATATATGCTGTCTGGGCTGTGCTTGATCTTTTGCTTGCTTCCTCATCAGCAAGGTTCAAATACATGTATATGGTCTTCTGGGCTCATCTTCCTTTTTCTTGCTTTAGTGTGGCTTGGTTATGTCACTGGGCTTCTTATGCTTGGTTCTTCCTCTCTGGATCTCAGAAAACCCGCTGAGCTGTTAAGCTTCTTGGATTTGGTTTCTTCTTGATTGTGGGTAGTGTTGGTGGGAGTCCAGCTGCCTCCTCCTTCTCAGTTCCCAGACATAGTTCGCTGGAAAATAACAGTCCAGAGTCCAATCTGCAGGCAATTTTATTGGAGCTAAACAAACAAGCATGTTCTGAGGCCCTTTAAACCAGTTGGGCTTATTTTTATATGCCAATAGAGTTTTATAGTGTTTTGAAGCCCTTCACACCAGTTGGGCTATCTTTATACATCAATAGAGTTTTCCTCTTCCCCTTCCCCAACTACTGTTCTAGATGCCGATAGAACCTGCTTCTTCTATTAGCACCTAGCTCGACACATCGACAGAGCTCCCTCTTCTGCCCCCCTTTTCTTGGCAAACTTAATTATACTTGTAGTGCCCCCCCCAGTACCACCCCTTCCAATATATAGTCATGTTCCATTTTGGGGGGTGGGTCTTGAGTCTGGGGTCAATAAGACCACCTCTTTTGTACCTGATGGGACGGGTAAAGAGTGGAGTTACTTTTGGCCATGGTTACTTTATTGCAGACTTTGTATCTCCTCCTTACACCTTCCCCTTCCCTCCAGCTGCTTGATTACCATAGTAACCCCTTTCTCGATTAGCCCATTATCTTCAAGGCTGCCAGCTGGAGTGTGTGTGTGTGTGTGTGTGTGTGTGTGTGTGTGTGTGTGTGTGTGTGTGTGTGTGTGTGTGTGTGTATAAGAGATGAGTGCAGACTTGTCCTTTCACTTACATTCTCTAGCTTGCTTATTCAGCCTTTTAAACTAAAAGCAAGACCAAAAGCAAAATTATTATTGTTTAGTCTCCATCTTATTTACTTCACATTCTCCTAACAGGTAGTATAATTGGTGGTACTCAACTAAGTGCCAAACACTCATGGTGCCAAACTGAGACATCATTTAGAGTAGACTGCATACATCTTCATAATGTGATCTTTTCTCTCCTTTCTTACATGGTTAGATCAGCAATGAAATAGTTAGCAGTTCTGATGTTTTAATTATCTTCATTGGTCATGTGAGTTAACACCTCAGTCAGATGAATGCTATTGGAATTTTTATATCTAGTTCTTTAGAATAAGGCATTCGAGTTGACAATTCACTGAAAGTATCTTAATTTCCCAAAGGCTGATCAGCTTTTTAACAGAGGAAATACATCCCATGTGCTCAGCATAACTATACACTAGAACAATGTGTCCCTAATATTTAGCAATGGCCGTTACTTACAGTAGAGCTAGAAGGAGGATCCAGCACAGGTATCCTGTGGTCTTGGCTGCCCAGGGGGACTTCTGAGCTAAATTGTGGTGCTCAAATCCTTCTTTTATATTCTATACCTATGAGCCAGCTGCACTGGTTTGTGTCAGGCATTGTTTCACATCTCTAAGACATATCCTCTTGCATTAGTTACAATCCTTCTGGTTATCGTAGTTTTGGCTAGCTTAATATATGTTTGTGGATTTAGCTAGCACAAAAACAACCCCTCTTAAAAATCTTAATTTATCTAACAACAGCAAAGCTAATTATCTGCCTAACAACTATTAAGTTATTACTTTTATATCAAGTGCCTTCTTGTGTTATCTGTATTCCTTCAGTTCTGCCAATGAAGCATTAGTGCTTTCGCATTAAAGCTTCCATATTCTATATACACTAAGCTCCTTTATCACTAAGGTCTTGGGAGCCTTGTTTATTCTAATAACTCATACATTACTCTTTTTCCTTAATGACTTATGCATAGCTTACAATTTGAAATACAAAATTGAAACAATAAGCACTATTATTACTTTAACCAAGTTTATGCTGCATCTCACAGAAAGACCTCCACAGTCTATCCTGGTTCTTGCTTAGGCCAGGATCTTCCCTGCAGCAATCGTGTTCACATTCATTATTCCAATTTCCTGCTTCTCTAGTATCTAGCCTATTAATCCATCCTCACCCGCCCGACTGGTTCCATGAGCCATTCCACTGAAGGCTATATGCGTTATTCCACACCAACTTTCCCCGCTACCTGAACTACATTTTATATCACTCTTTTCTGTTTATCCTTTAATTCACCTGAGTTCAGATTATTTTTTACTTTTAACCACTAATTCTGCCTTCATTAGAATATCCCTTAAAGGTGTTGCCACAAACTGCACATTTTCTCTAAGAACATAAGAACATAAGAATGGCCATACTGGGTCGGACCAAAGGTCCATCCAGCCCAGTATCCTGTCTACCAACAATGACCAATGCCAGGTGCCCCAGAGGGAATGAACCTAACAGGTAATGATCAAGTAATCTGTCTCCTGCCATCCATCTCCACCTTTTGACAAACAGAGGCTAGGGACACCATTCCTTACCCATCCTTGCTAATAGCCATTAATGGACTTAACCTCTATTAATTTATCTAGTTCTCTTTATATATCTAGTTCTCTCTAATGCTGGGGTCCAAACTGTCCAAATAATATTTTTTATACTTTACTCCTTCTCTTTCGGTCCCTTGCACCACCATACCATACACAAACTACATTTTTTTCCCTTAAACTCCTTAGCAGTCTCATTTATTTCCTGCCTTCTTTGTGCTAGCAGATTAACGCTACTATTGCTTCCCAGCACCAGGGTCAAAACAAAGGGTTGAATTTGTCTCCACTGAGTTGGTTCCATCCTGTGTTCCATCCAGCAACCTTCCCCATATTGCAGCAGTGGTTCATTTTAACAGTTTTACCACATCTTATCCAATAAGGCCATTTAACATCACAGACTGATCTAACTTCTTCAGCCACTTAAATACTTCCTCTGGTCTGTAGAAGGGGACCTATGTCTTTGGCTACACTGGTCAATTCAGTGGGACTCAAGGAAGTATTTGTGGTGCTTGTGGTTTGTTGAAACTGACCTTATTTGGATCAGGTGTCTGTACAGTTTTTGTCACAGTAGGCTCGACAGAAAAGGATGACTATGATTACTACCGAGCTTCTATCCTTGGATCATAGCACCGTTCTGCTCTTTGTCTACAGTCCTCCCCGCCTCCCCCCCGTATCTGCCTCCAACACATCCACTATGTTTTTGGTACAGTCAACCCATCTAATTGGGGGGGGGGGTTTCAAAGTTTGCACAAATACACCTTTTATTTCACAACATTCTCTTTCTAACTCAACATACCTTTCATATTTGTTACAATACTTCAGTTTCCATTGACTATTTTCTTCTGAGAGAATCTTAACTGACTTGGAGGCTAGGACCAACTGTCTACATAGCTATTGTAGCTCTTTTTTCATCTCCTCTTTTATCTCCCATGCATTATACTAGTGCTGCAGTTGATTCTTAGCTTTTTTACACTCAGGTTTTAGGAATAACAGCTTGTCCCTAATAGATAAAGTCATTGTATTACAGTTGCCTAGATTTTACCTGTCCTAATTCCTTTCTTGTGTCCACCTCCAGGGCTCAGATTTCCATTGACCAGGGATCTCTTGTCCCATATATTTCTGTAGCCTTCAATCATTCTCCATAGTGGTCCACTACATACTTCTCTACCCAGATGTCAAGAATTGATAGTACCATGGTCCGAGAAAAGGGGTGGTTGGAAGGTATCCAGTTGTGATCTGAATAATCTTCTCAACCAAGATATATTCCTGAGTAGTCTACTTTGTCTTATCACCTGGCTGGTTCACCATATCTGTTGGCATTTTTGGATAAGATTCTTCACAATAAGGCTACAAGCTGACAATTCACCAAAAATACCTTTATTTCCTTAAGGCCAATCAGCCCTTTACCAAAGGAAATATATCGCATATATTATGCTCAATATAACTATAAACTCTAATTAGAATGATGTTTTCCTAATACTATAAGCAATGGTCTGTTACTTATAGTAGAGCTAGAAGGAGGGCCCAACACATCATTGAGGAGTCACAGGTCTTGAATAAAATTTGATGCTCATATCCATGTTTTATATTCTATACCTATGTGCCAGCTATACTGATTTGTGTCAATCAGTGTTCCACTTGTCTTAGAAACAAACTCTTGCAGCAGTTACAAGCCTTTCTCTTTCAGCAATCTTAAACTATTTTTGTGATTTTTGACTAACATAAAAGCAACTCCTATGAAACAATCTTAATCTACATAACAATAGCAAAGATAATTATCTACCTAACAACTATTGCCTTATAATTTTATATCAAGAGTTATCTTGCATTTATCTATATTTCTTCAAATGGGGCAGTCCACGTCTCTTCAAATTATTGTTTCAGGCTTTCTGAACACATAGGTAGCTTTTCCTGCATCAAGTTCTACTCACATCAAGCTTTCAAAGGTTTATTTTGCAACAAAGACTGGTAAGGTTTTTTTATTTTTTATTTTTATTTTGTTTTGTTTTGTTTTTAAGTGAAAGCTTGGATTCTGGAGCACATACTGGTGATGTGAAGGAGGTGCTGGTATGTCATAATACCAGTCCCTCCCACAATCTAATTTGAGCTCAGCTTCTGGTTTGGCTGTCGGTTTGGTTGTACCTTTTTGTCCTGCTAGCTGAACTGCTCTGCATTGCATGTCAGCTGCAGAAAGAGAAATCTTGTCTTCTTCAGTTTAAGTGGAGGTTTGTACTAAGCTTTGCTGGTGAGACACCACAGACATGCCAAAGATGGGGCTTCAGAGTATTGGGAGTTCCCCGAAAGCCCCTGTTAAAAAATTGTCATAAAACTGAGCATAAGTCTGAGAGGATTTCTATGGAGAAATTATTTCTATGGAGCTCACTCTTCCTGTCTAGAAAGTACTACATCAGCCCTGGGTCAGATGACTTCCTGATGAAAAGCTCTACTGAGAAAGTCACATGAGAAAGCCAGTGGCAGGAGGAGTTGAACAGCAATTGCCTGTAAGAGTTCCTCTCAGTTTCCTATAGATTCTGGTAATATTTCAGCTTCTACTTGTACCATACAAAGGGAACTACTCCCAATATGCTCATCTGACAGTTTCCACTTGAAAACTCCCCATGTAAATGAAATGACTATTAACTGTCGGCTTTCTTCTTTGGAGAAGTGTCTTGCCTTCAGGAATCTCTCTATATCCAAACCCTCCCTGTTCACTCCATGATCTTAAATACTATGTAATGTTTTCCTTTTTACATAGCATATTTTTTCTATTTTCTCTGAGCATTTTATCTTCTTCCATCAATAGCAAATCACTGTCAAATGAAGCAGGTGTAACCAATTTATACTATACAAAAAACTGTTGAGAGACATGCACGTGTTCTCCTGTCTGTGTGCTTCACCTCTTTGCAGTAGCACAGAACCGATGTTTTGTCAGTTCAAAACAAACAGAATGATTATTGTCACACAACTGTATTCCCCCTCATGGTCCACCAATGGCATTCACTGTAGGCGCCTGGCTCTTCAGCAATCACCTTTCTTGTGCAGAGATCTGCATCTCTCTCCCAGTTGACAAGCGTTTTTTCCAGGCTGCACAGTTCTGTGCCTACACTTTGATATTTCCAATAAGTCAGGGTCCCAAAACAGGCCAACGTTTGAACTTTGCTTTCTTTTCAAAGGTTATGAAAAGCTACAATTGCCCTCAGCTATAAGTTACCACACAGTTTTTATAAGCAAGCACATTTATTCTTAAGGTGAAAACATTTCAGAGAAAATATTAAAAACGATAAAACAACTTAAACACATGCTAAAATGCTTACTAGAAGTCACCCCAACTCCAACCCCTGGCTCTGGTAGGTGTCTAGCCGTCAAAACCCACAACTGGGTTTTCCCTGTGGTTACCAGTACACAACTGAATCAATTTAAGAAACAGAACAACTGTGAATGTTCAATCTTTCCTTTATACAGCTTGAGCCTTTGATGTTGGCCTCATTTAAAGGTGATTATTCAATGCTGGTCCACACCTCAGGGTGTGGTTTTAAAGGGATGGATTTTTACATAATCAAAAATAAGGAATTTTCTTTTACCTCCCACTAGAGATCCACAGGAAAACCACTTATTCCTGTTTGTCCCAAAAGTCCATTCTCAACTGGCACATTTTTCCATATATTCCATTGAAGTTCATAATACTTCCGAGGGTTGACACCCCATCTTCTTCCTGGAGAGATTACATACAATCACAGCCGATGATAATACATAAACCATTAATTTAATACAGTGGATCCCAAATATGTTTAAACTTAATTCAAGAAAGTGTCCCAAGGATATTACAGGAAATTGGCATATTAGTCAGAGACACCTCCAAAAATCCATAATCACTAGGAGTCCTGTTTCTGATTTTGAACCCCTGACGCCAAATTATGTGTTCAATTTTACCAGTGTAAATTCAGAGAAATCTCATACAAATCAATGGTGTTTCTCTGGGTTTATGCCAATGAAATTCATGAATTTGCCCATGATGTTCAAATGAGTGTTAGGATTCAGTTTATATTATTGATAGATGAAATGTCAGATAACACAGCTCAATCAATTTATTAAACATAGAAATCAGCACAAACTGAGAGGCTTATACATTACCAATCTGTGGGAAGCCATCTCACAGTGATCACAACCCACATCATCTGTGCGTGCTTCAAAGATAACTTGACTCACATTTACTGGGGACTTGTTTACAACAGACAGAAAATTAATATACCTTACTCTCTTTTCTTTATCCAGTTCCATATGCATTTTTCAGGTTACAAGACATCTGCACCAATCATACATAATAACATTCCAAGTGTTAATAGACCACAGAGTCTATAGCAAAAAAAACCATAATGCATAAATCAAATAGCATAAAACCATAATGACATGAACTGTTTTGTACTAATGCTATCTAGCAACAATTCATATTTAACATTCCGTAACAGAACATACATCTTACCCTGACAGATGTCACATATATAAAGCATAATACAGCTTCCTGGGAGTAAATGCTAAGCATTCTGGGCAGATGGTTCATACAGAGTCTTCTATGATCTTGGTTAACATGAGTTAAAAAGTAGGAAAATGAGTTCATCTCTCCACAGTTTCTAGTTAAAAATAGTTGCTGAGTCCAAACACTTAATATAGTGGAGAACACAACTCAGCAAAACAATGTTCAACAGATACGTCTTCTGAAAGTATCATTCTAGTCTTTAACCAACTCTTTTGCAGTTCTGTAATCTATGGCATGCAGTATTCTAACTGAACCCTAGCATCAGTAGTAGCTGGTATTAAACCTGGGTTTAAGAAAATATACTCTACTTGTAGTTTCTCTACATTGTTTCATATTATTTTTAATATGAACACACTCTCAGATAGCCCATAAAATGTAGTTTTTCAGTAATACATTTGGCAAATTTAGAATCAGATGAATAGATTTTAAGACCTGAAGAGACTGATCCTTATTTAGTCTGACTTTCTGCTTAACAATGACCACAGAATTTTACCCAATTATTTCTGCAACTAGCGTAAAACTGTGGTTTAACTGAATGTGTATTTTAGATAGACATCAAGTGATGGAGGAGATATCCCTGGGTAATTTTGGTCCAATATTTACTTACCCTCATTGTTAAAAAATTGCATTTTATTTCCAGTTTGAATTTTTCTGACTTCAGCTTCCAGCCACTTGATCTGGTTATGCCTGTCTTCTTAATGAAAGACTCCCCTACTAGCACCTATCTTCTTCTTTTGCATGAACATAGAGATGGTTGAAAAAGTAAAGATTTTCAAAAGAAAAGAGTACTCCTCTTTTGCTGAAAAATTTTGAAATTTGAATTGTTTTCAACAGCCAGCCCGACCTAGAAAGTATGATCAAATCAGTTCCTAACTTTCTCTTCAGTAAGTTGAATAGGGTCTCCTTATTGTAAGGCCTTTTTTTCAGAACATGAATCATTCTTATAACTCTTTTTTCATCTCTCTTTTAAAAGTTTAAAAACAAACAAACAAACAAAAAATGTAAACTTTACCATGCTCTTATATGTCTCTAGATAGAAGTTATTTGCTTATTCTGGGTTGTGGAATAGGGACAAATTTTTTCCTAACTTCCACAGTGATTTGAACACTAATTGATGTAATGTTGCTATGCTCTTTTTAATGTCATATTTTTTTAAAAAAATGTTTAAACTATATTATGTTATGAAACAACTGCTAATAAAGAAACTTTAGCAATAAAAACAGGTTTGCTCACTTTGTCAGTTCCTTTGTTCTATTTGTGGCTGGCATGTTGATGCAGTTTTCCTTCTATCTTTTTTGTTCCAGAAGACAAGCAGGCTTCTTTGAGAATCATAGTTATTTGAATGTTACCATAGGAAGTGCCGAAACAAAGAAAGAGACACAAATAAAGTTCTCCAGCATCACTACTCAGAAAACCTGATTGACTGAGTCATCTAGTCACATTGGAAGCATATAATTGGGTGTCAACAAAATCACAGCCCCACCTTAAACTATGCTTTCCTAAAAGTAAGGGGAAAAAATGTTTCTCATAATTATGAAGCTACATTACTCTAGGCAGGCTTCTTGGAGCATGGTACCCTCAATTCTATGGCTGCCTACTCGAGCAGCTGTGGCTCCCCATTTCCCAGGACAGCTGTATCAGGAGAAAGGCTGCCAAGACAGCTCCCTGATCAGGGACCCTCAGAGCTGCATCTCCATAGAAGTCCACCAGGTGGACTGACAGGGAGACCAGGTGATCTGGCAGAAAATCAGGCAGGTTTCCACTGGAAATTCATTACAATCAACATGTTTCTGTGGAACATTGTGATTTTGACAAATTAATAACATCTTCTAATGGAACAACAGTCTTATCAGAAAATTTTCCACCCACACTGCTTAAAATATATGTATGATCCTAAAGATCATCTTCTCTGCTTGTGTAATTATATATAGCTCCATTTAAATCAATAGAACTATGCTGTGGATATGGCCCTACAATTTATTAGTGCAATTGCTGAGGTAGAACTCCTCTGTTGTTTCACTGTACTTTGCTACAGTAGAGATAATGTACTGCATATTGTAAAGGTTCTCATTTGGAGAAATGAGCAGTGACTGTAGGTATGTAGTCGAATTAGAGTTAGACTCACAAAAGAACTTAGATACCTAGCTGTCACTTTAAGCACCTTAAGCCCAGAATCAGGATCCACTGGGATTCACAAAAACCCCACTCAGATGTCGCTGAACCCTGTAGGTGCCTCAACTCGCTCAGCACCTACATTTTTGCAGTAAAGATTCCTTAGGCACTTGTTCCAACCTATGAGCATGGGCACTACAGCCCCGCACCAGGTGTCCAAATGTCTACACCCCAGAACGCCTACACCTCAGGGAGAGGGTATAGCTCAGGGGTTTAAGCATTGACTTCCTTAAACCCAAGGTTGTAATTTCAATCCTTGAGGGAGGCCACTTAGGGATCTGGGGCAAAAATCAGTACTTAGTTCTGCTAGTGAAGGCAGGAGGCTGGACTTGATGACCTTTCAAGGTCCCTTCCAGTTTGAGGAGATAGGTATATCTCCTATTATTATAACAATGCACAGCATTCCTTTGGCAAACTTGCCTACATGGCCTGATCTGATAAGCACACTCAGACCTAGCCTACTGGAGTGGGATCCTATAAACAAACTTTCACAAAATGATGGGGAAAGGAGGAGGAGGAGCTCCCTCATAACCGTTAGTCCAGGGACTAGGTTACTCACTTGGGATGTGGGAAACCCCTAGTACGACTACTTCTCCATCTGCCAGAGAAAAGGCTCTTCTACCTCTAAGGTGAGTTCCCTAACCACTCAGCTATGAGTTATTCTGTTACTGGGAGGAGGGTATAGGGTGACCAGATGTCCTGATTTTATGGGGACAGTCCCAATTTTTGGGTCTTTTTCTTATATGGGCTCCTATTACTCCCCACTCCCTGTCCCAGTTTTTCACACTTGCTGCCTGGTCACTCTAGGCAGGTTCCCCAGTCTCTCTTCCGTTTAAAAAGTCATATAAGCAGGGACCCTGGATCTCCCATATTCCTGGTGACTGCTTTAACCACAGAATCCTTCTGGTGCTTGCTTGTTATCTCTCTAGCCCAATGATTTTGTCATTATTTATCCACAGTGGAACAGCTTTAAAAGGAGAGACTGAGAGAATGCCCCCCCATCAGAATATCCAATAGCCTAGTGGCTATGGCATTAGCTTAAGAAGTGGCAGTGCCCTCTTCAAATCCTTTCCCCACTTCAGTCAGAGGAGGGACTTGAACTCAGTGCTCACCCACACATCCCAGTGGAGGATAATCACCCACTGGGCTAACAGTTGTGAGGGTACCCTGCCTCATCATCCTCCAACAGCATAGGTGCCTAACGCCAAGAGAGGGTTTGCAGCTGAGAACATCAAGCAGCTGAAGGCACCTCCCTACAGCCCAGACTGCCTACCTCTGAGAGAAGGGCAGTACTTAACACATACCTCCTCAGCTTGGTACTTCCTGTTGGCTAGCATGGGCAAGGAGCTACCTAGCATGCTGACCTTTTGTAAATCCCTCTCTGAGATGCCTTTGTGAATCCCAGCGATTATCTTGGTGCCTAACAGTTGGTCATGACAATGCTCAGTGTCACCATGCCTAAGTTTTTTTGTGAATCTAGCTTTTAGTGTTCTACAGAGATAAACCAATGATAGACTGCTAAAGACAATGTAGAGCATGGAAGGGCCAGAGCAGGGCTGAATGTAATGTCAAAATGGTTGATGCTGGACATATTTAAACTGTCCTCTGTGCCTCTTTTCTGGAATAGAGTTCTAAATTGACTTTGTGAATATGAATAATCTTGTGTCTGATCTTTACACTCGTCTGAACCTAGAGATCATCTTGGCAAAGAGTGCTTTCCCCCACCCACCCCACCCTGCCTTTTTTTGACTGGCTCATTTTACAAAGCAGTTGCTGTCTCAGCAGCTTAGATCTCAGCAGCTGTCTTCATGAAGGGATGAGATGGTACGCATTAATGATAACAAGACTGTTCAACAAAAGAGGGAAAAGGAGAGGCAGAGAAAAGCATTGACAGGTTTAAAATGTTGTTCCAAAGATTGTTGTTACAATAAAATATGGGGACAAAAACTGTGCAGCCCCTTACTTTTAGGAAAGCATAGTTTAAGGTGGGGCTGTAATTTTGTTGACACCCAATTATATGCTTCCAATGTGACCAGATGACTCAGTCAATCAGGTTTTCTGGGTGGTGATGCTGGAGAACTTTATTTGTGTCTCTTTCTTTGTTTCGGCACTTCCTATGGTAACATTCAAATAACTATGATTCTCAAAGAAGCCTGCTTGTCTTCTGGAACAAAAAAGATAGAAGGAAAACTGCATCAACATGCCAGCCACAAATAGAACAAAGGAACTGACAAAGTGAGCAAAGTTGTTTTTATTGCTAAAGTTTCTTTATTGGCAGTTGTTTCATAACATAATATAGTTTAAACATTTTTTAAAAAAAAATGACATTAAAAAGAGCATAGCAACATTACATCAATTAGTGTTCAAATCACTGTGAAACTTAGGAAAAAAATCATATTTGCATAGTGCAGGGACATGGAATATAAGGTTGAGTGTTTGGCCATTTGTATAATATCCACAGAGGTCTGTCCTCTATTATGGGTTTGATAAAGAGGCAGTGTAAAGACAGTGTTATAAATAAGCCTAATGTAATAAAAGGGTTATATCATATATAGTTGCCTATTTTTTTTTTTAACACAGCCATGGTGCTTTATTAAATTATCTTAATTAGGATATGATGACGAGAGCTGTGTGACCTATTCAGAACAGGGTTTGCTAAGGTATGTTGGCCTTATGAGCATTTGGTGATACCATGGTGATAAGAATGTTTTAAATATCTAGATGGATGGATGGAGAGACAGAGACAAAGAAAGTGAACCTGAACCAGTTTATGGCTATATACTGAAATAATTGTTCTTTTTCTCTGTGTATTGCTTCACTCGGGCAAGTGAAACTCTGAGGTTTGGAGAGAATTGCATTTTGATATTTCTTTGAATCAAAAATGACAAAAAAAAAACCCAATGACAATTCTGAGAGAGAGCACCAGATTTCACACAGCTCTGAATTACGAATCTTCACTATGTATTGCTGAAAATATTCTGAAGTTTTGTGCATATGTGTAGTGCAGTAATACAGCATCTGCCAGATATATTCAAAAGCCCACTTTGGCTGGAAAATTAAGTGTCAGGGTTGCTTTAATGTGCATTTATAGTTTATAATGTTAAACTGCATGTGTGAGGATCTGGTTGAGTTGATGTTCATTATCAAACTCTGCTAAAGAAGAGCCAATTGTCTTTGAATTTACAGATATTTAGTTATGCAGCACTGAGCTTTAACATGTTAGACTAGTAGTGTAACCCCGCCAGTGACTAATTACTATGTAAATGATGAAGACGCTATTGTCAAAGTGTGACAGCTTGTGGGGAAACAAAGAAATGGTGCACAGGCAGAGCCTGTCTGCTTCCTTACAGGTATTCCCCAGTAGTAATGATCATGAGAAATGGGAGGTTTTTAAAATGATGTTATGTCCAGGAAGCCCCTTTAATTATGCCCTGAAGTTCTGAGTATTTGCTTAATTGCTTAGTAGCCATTGTATTCTGAAAACTTAATTAAATAATGATTGACTATTCATTATAACATTTTCCTCTTATTATTCAGTGTAAGCAGATGTAAATATTTTAGAGCTTGCTCTTGTGCAGGGCTGAGCAACCTCAACTCACATTACAGCAAATGTGAATTGAAATAATTGAGCACATCATGCAGCTGTTTGTTACAGTAGTGTTGCCCAGTCTGGGGACCAGTTTAATTTGGAGGGAGTTGGGAGGTGCAGAGGAGAAGAGCAGTGGAGGGAGAGGTGAAAAAGCTTCATGACTCTAGATTTGCCTCAGTTCTCACTGCAGATGTGCTCTTGCAGCTGTGAGGAAAGCATCAAGTGACTCCAGGTACATACCTGCTTTCCATTCTTGCTCCATCCATAATTCTGTAATGCCACTGGCAAGCCAAAGCTAGGGTTGCCAACTTTCTAATTCCAGAAAACCAAACACCCTTGCCCTGCCTCTGCCTCTCCCCTTCCCTGAGGCCCTGCTCCTGCCCTGCCCCTCCCCAAGGCCCTGCCCCTTGCTCACTCCATCCTACCTCCTTTCATCACTCGGTCACCCTAGCTGCAGGAGACTTCCCCTGTCCATGGGCTCCTCACCCTGGGGGTTGCAGCGCAGCCATGCCCAGCATGAAGGTTTGGCCCCAGAGCGAAGGGGCTACAGGCTGACCGCCTGGCACTCAGGGGGCTCTGCTCTGCCTGCGCCCCAGGCTGCCGGCTGTGTTTTATTGTCTGGTTTTATTACCTTTTTCTTTTCTCTCTCTGATGATGATGGTGCCCGTGAGGACTCCACTCTTCCAGGGGCTGCTTAAATCACCCAGCTGGGAAGGGAGGCAGATGAGCTGGAAGGGAAAAGATGGCAGAGTGGAAGAGAGAGGATGGGGAGGGAAAGAGGCCAAATATAAGAGGAGGATGGGTGTGAAAGGGGTCAGTGAAGGAGAGAGGAGGGGGTATGGGGGGTGGATGGGTATGCAAGAGGAGACAGAAGGCTACAGGTGTATGAAGATGTGGGAGGCAGAGGGGTGCATAGGGACATTATAGGAATGCAGCAGTGTATGCAGATGAATGGGGTGCAGGGCAGTGTGGGGTGAGGGACATGAAGGTGGTGGCTCTGGGAGGTGGAGAGGATGGGTGGGAGAGCACTGTAAGGGGTACGGGGCTGGGATGGGTAGGTGTGGGCGGCACGGCAGGATGGGGTGGGGAGGGATGCAGTGAGGGGGATGAGGGTGCAGGGTGTGGGATGGAGAGTGGTACAGTGAGGAAGATGGGAGTGCGGGGAGGTTGGGACGGGGAAGGATGCAGTGAGGGGGATGGGGTGGGTTGTGGGGGTTGGGACGGGGAGAGATGCAGTGATGTGGGTGCAGAATTGGGGGGCAGTTCTGCTGGGGTGGAGGTGGTGCTGCTGGGCTGGGCCCACCCCTATCTCCCTGGGCCGGGGCAGGCTGGGCACTGGGTTCATCTCGGTCTCCTCCCCTGCCCTCCCCTCCAGCAGCCCCATTCCAAGCACTCAGAGATGTGATATGTACCTCGAACTCCAGGCTGCGGTGTCACTGCGGGAGCACTCGCTGTAGCTTGAGCCCAGCCACAAGAGGAGTGTGAGGTCGAGAAAAGGGCCAGCAGCAGCGGGAGAGGCATGCACCATGACCCCTCAGGACCCACCTGCGGAGCACTCACGAGTCGCACTAGTTCAACTCCTGCCCTGAACCGGCCAATGGGAGCTGTGCCTGCAGGCGGTGGGGCAGGGCAACACGCAGACCCCTCTGGTTGCCCCTAAGCCTAGGAGCCAGATGTGCTGGCTGCCTCCTGGGAGCCACGCGGTGCAGAGGCTAGCAGGGAGTCTACCAGCTCCTCTGCATGGCGCCGCCAGCTGGACACTCAACGGCAGAGTCAGCAGTTTTGACCACAGCTGCTAGAATCCCTTTTTGACGAGGTGTTCCAGTCGAATATTGGACATCTGGTCACCCTAGCCAAAGCAGCCCAGGAAATAGGCTGTAGGGTTGTAGTGAAGTGAATTTCGTTTCTTTACTCTACTCTTGTAGCAGTCTGCTCAGCTGCAATAGCACTTGTGACCCAGCCCCAGGGGGCCACCAGTGGATGTCTCCCCCCCCCCCCAAGTAGATGAGGAATGAGATTGAGAGTCACAATAAAAGATTACAAAGAGTATGTTAGAAAGCAATATTGATCATCTGTAGGCAGATAACTCTCTCTCTCTCTCTCTCTCTCTCTCACATACACACACACACACAAAGATAAGGAAACAAGGAACAAAGAAGAAAATGGACAGACAATCATGTCGTGAGGGGACATAAGAAGAAGGTGACAATTTGCCAATTGATTGCCAATGGAAAACTGTGTTGTGAAATGTGTGGAGAATACATCCATTAACATATAACTTATGAACATGTATTTCTATCTCTGTATCTATAAAATATGAAACCAAGTGAAATATTGTTTTTCATTTCACTTAAAATGTCACCCTGCATCATCATACGCCCCCTCCCCACGAAAGCAGTCTGCTGAATTCTGTACTTTTCAAGAATTCAGGACAATTCATGGACAAGATCTTTAGCTGGTGTAAGTTGATAGAGCTAAACTGATTTACATTAGCTGCAGATGTCACCCCAGATCTTTTTGATGCTGTCATGTCATTAAGTGTATTCAGAACATGACACTGTAGTGCTGGAATTGGTGATCTGTTGGCATTTCTGAAGTCAGGCCTTCCATGCACTTGTGGTGAAAGGAAGAAATATGGTGTGGTGAAGGGAAGAACTGTAGAAATAAGCAGCTTATTGCAGGGAGAGATGCTAGCACTGCCTATAGTTAAGGTTGCCTGACATTTCCCATTAAGAGACTCTGTTTTGAGTAGAGTTAGTTGGAACTTGGAATTTCTGTTCCAAAGGAAATTCTGACATTTTAAAAAAGTTTTCGTTTTGAATCAGAAGGAGAACGAGACATTTCCTGTGGTAAGGAAATTCTGGAAAAAAAATAATTTAGGGAAAAAATTGAAACATTTATGTTCAACCTTTCCAAAATGAAATGGAGTAGCCATCTGCCCTGACTTAGGGGACGGAGGACTCCTCTGAGCAAGGAGTCCAAAAGATATCCTCTAGAAATTATTTTGGAGGAAGTTCTATGAACTGTGTTATATAGGGGGTCAGGCTAGATGATCACACTGGTCCTTTCTGGCCTTGGAATCTATGAATCTATCTATGAAAAGCTCAAAGAGACACAGCTCTAGTGAGAGCTTCCAGGGCTGCCAGGCTCCAAAACACAGCAGGGAAACTAGAAGCTTTAGTCTGAGACATTGGGCAGTGGGTAGCCTAGAATCCCTGAGACCCTGGCTTGGCTCCCAGGTGCAGAGTGTGGATCCTAAAAGCCGTGGGCCCCAGGACAGTCCACATATTGGGGCTTCCCTGGAAGTGCAGAATCTGGATGCCTTGGGATCCACAGCAGCCCACCGGATGAGCTGGCAGGGAATCATCAAAACTGAAAGTGCATCACAACTCGTACATTTCCATGAAACATTTTGGTTTCATTGAATAAGCATTTTCCAATAAAAAACAGAATCATTTTAGGGAAGTTCTGTGGCCTGGGTTATATGGGAAATTAGTGCGCACCTGTGAAATACTTGGTTTAAGTGACTTGCCAAGATATACACAGAAACTCTGTGGCAGAGGCAGGGATAGAATCTCATTCTCCAAGGAGTCTTGCAACAGTCTGAACCATTCCATCTCTTTCTGAGATCACCTCCCTCTTTCACTGCACAGCATCCAGCTTTTACAGCAAATGAGGCTGAGGTCCTATAGACAATTCTTGCATTGCTTAGCTTCTGGGTGCTTGACCTGGTAACTATAATGTTATTTTAGCTTAGTTTTGTGTGTGTGATATTTGTTTATATGCACTCTAAAACAGCAAAGGGGGGAGGGATAGCTCAATGGTTTGCTCTTTTGCCTGCTAAACCCAGGGTTGTGAGTTCACTCCTTGAGGGAGTCATTTGGGGGCAAAAATCTGTTTGGGGATCAGTCCTGCTTTGAGGAGAGGTTCAACTAGATGACCTCTAGAGGTCCCTTCCAGTCATAATATTCTATGAACTTTCTCAGTCCTGATGCTGATCACCAACACTCAATGGGCTTTTGTGAACTGAATTAGGAAGGATCTGAAGTGGTTACACTGGAGCTGGGATACAGCCAGAAGCTTTCCTGTAGATTGGCAAACCAAGAGAATTCTTCTAGTGACAGAGCAATTAATTGTAAGCTTTTTATTTAAGGTTCATGTCATAAACAAATAAGAAAAGTTAATAGCACAGAAGTACTTTATATCTCTTTGACTGTAAAGGGTTAACAAGTTCAGTAAGCCTGGCTGTCACCTGACCAGAGGACCAATCAGAGGACAGGATAGTTTCAAATCTTGAGGGAGGGAAGTTTTTGTGTGTGCTGTTAGTGTTTGGTTGTTGTTCACTCTGGGGGCTCAGAGGGACCAGACGTGCAACCAGGTTTCTCTTCAATCTCTCCGATACAGGCTCTTATAAGTTCAGACTAGTGAGTACTAGGTAGATAAAGTGAGTTAGGCTTATGGTTGTTTTCTTTATTTGCAAATGTGTATTTGGCTGAAAGGAGTTAAAATTGGTATTTTGCTGAAAGGATTTTAATTTGTACTTGTATACTTAGGCTGGGAGGGTATTCCCAGTGTCTATAGCTAAAACACCCTGTACCTATTCCATTTTAAGTTTACAAAGATCCTTTTTACTATTTCTTCTTTCTTTAATTAAAAGCTTTTCTTGTTTAAGAACCTGATTGTTTTTTTTATTCTGGTGAGACCCCAGGGGACTGGGTCTGGATTCACCAGGGAATTGGTGGGGAGAAAGGAGGGAACAGGGAGAGAGAGGCTAATTTCTCTCTGTGTTAGGATTACTGTCTCTCTCAGGGAAAATCTGGGAGGGGAAGACAGAAGGAGGGGGGAAGGTGCATTTTCCTCTGTTTTAAGATTCAAGCAGTTTGAATCACAGTGATCTTCCAGGGTAACCCAGGGAGGGGAAGTCTGGGAGAGGCAACGGTGAGGGAAAGGGTTACTTTCCTTGTTTAAGATCCAGAGGGACTGGGTCTTGGGGGTCCCTGGGCCAGGTTTTTGGGGGACCAGAGTGTACCAGGCACTGGCATTCCTGGTTGGTGACAGCACTACAGGTTCTAATCTGGTAATTAAGCGTAGAGGAATTCATGCTGGTACCCCATCTTTTGGACGCTAAGGTTCAGAGTGGGGAAAGATACCATGACAGTTCATTTCTGGTTTTCAGTTTGGCAGGTGTTTTATTAAAAGAACTCTCTGAACCTACAGAGAGCCTGATCCAAAGTCAATCAAAGTAAATTATTGTTTATTTGGAAATTTCATCTCAGCCCCATATGTTGGACTGAGTATCTCTGAATGACCCTTTTTGTGGTTAGAATTATCTTGATAGTAGATTACTGTATTATTATGTTCTAATTTATTCTATCAGTCATAATATTTAGTACATAATGGTTATTACTCAAAGCACTGCACTGCCTGATTTATAATATATAGGGTAAATTTTGTGGAAGGAGTTAGTGAGTAATGAAATATTAAGAATTATTCCATTGTTGTTGTTTACTGTGTGGTTGTAACCATGTTGGTCTGAAGAAGAGCTCTGTGTAAGATCAAGAGCTTGTCTCTTTCACCAATGGAAGTTGGTCCAATAAAAGATATCACCTCACCCACCATGTCTCTCTAGCATTAAAATTTAAGTAGATATTCATAGACAGATACAATTTGAAGTGATTGGTTCCTATATATATAATGTTAATTATATATAAGGATAAATGACATCTGTTTTATTTGCTATTTTTGTTCTATATCTTTATTTTTTCTTTATAGATACCACCTCAGGTAAATCATTCCCTTTATCCCAATGGCACTCAGTTTAATTTCCAAGAGTAGCTTCTATTCAAAGTGAAAAATTCAGGTATCTCCTCTCATTTTAAATATGGGGATGCAATTCTCTGGACACTTACTAGTAAATAGGGCTAGTTATTTGAGGGCTGGAAGTGGAATTCACCTCTATGCAGAGGGCCAGAACAAGACCCTTAGCAGTATTTACTTTTCCAGGTAGGGCTTAAGTGGCCTTCTCTGCAGGGGTGAATTTTACCCTGTAAAAAGCACTATTCCTGGTAGTATTTGCAGAATTAGGCCCTTAATTTGCATATATTTCCAAGTGATATCTGAATTGTAAAATCATTTATAACAAATCTTTGCAAACGTAAGAAAAAAGTTAACTGAAGTTGAAAATAAAGTGAACGTAGAGAAAGTTTCAGAAGCTGGACTATAGACCATCACAAATCTCATCACTTTCTACTCCAAGTGCAAGATGCACTTGTTTGACTGTGGCTTCTTCATCATATATATATAGCAACATGTACAGTTAAAAACAAGTATATTTAAGAAAAACAAATCCCAACATTCCACACAAGAACCTACCAAACAAAGACATTCCATTGCACATGCTGCTCCTGCAAGGGAGAGAATGACAGAACAGGCAACGCATGACAGATGTGTAGTCAGATGGCTTATTGCACTACTGGAAAGTGCTTAGATACTATTGTGATAAGCATGGTATAAGAAACTATATAGAATAGAATGGAAAGCTGGCAAAGGTTCCAATTTGAAGTGATTGTGTCTGTTAGTATAATTCAGCAGGAGGTGTCTTCTCCACTCTGTGGAATTGCCTAGGAGCTATGTCTTTGCAGGTATTTCCAGATTTAGCATTTCTCTTTGTGTCATACTACCAAAAGTGAAATGAACTAATAAGATCCAATTATTAAGCTAGCTGCTGCTCTAATAGGAGTGCTGTTAACTTGCCTAATTAATTTTTACTAATTGACAATCACTGAGAGAAGTGCTGAAATGCACCACTTCCATTGCCGCTAGGAAGGCAACCAGGCACAGTTCAGCTGATGAAGCTTTAATTTCATAAGGATGGCAATTATCCATGAGACCATACTTAATAAAACTACTACTATCATAGCTGCACATTTCGTTAACTGTTGTAGAAAACATGATGTTTACATTCCCATGTTATAGTTTATATTTATTTAAGAAAGTCATAACACCTGGGTAGCCTGTAAACCAAAAAGGAATCTGGAATTTTGAGTCAGGTGAGGTTGTGCTAAATATTCACAGTGAAATTGAAAATACTCTGCATTTGCATTTTTTCCTCTCGTGTTCCTGTGAAAATGCAGCATATTTGAGTGGATTGATATTTTGTGTGGATTTTTATGTTTGCACTATGTGCATGGATGCCTGTGAAAACTTCAAGGTAACTGTCTGTGGTACAATTTCCATTTTCAGCTAGTTTAATTGGGACTGATCCTGGGGTTTAATTTTCAAGCTGTTGGTTCTGTCTTTCTGACAGCAAAGCTTTCCCCAAGTTGTCAGGAGGCTCAGCAGAATCTATTCTGACTCTGGGCTTGGCTACACTGGAGAGTTGCAGTGCTGGTGATGGGGTTACAGCGCTGCAACTCACTCTGTGTCCACACTTGCAAAGCACAGCCAGCGCTGCAACTCCCTGGCTGCAGCGCTGGCTGTACACTTGGTCTGCTTGGGGTGTAGCGATTGCAGCGCTGGTGATGCAGCGCTGGTCATCAAGTGTGGCCACCAAAAGCGCTTTTATTGGCTTCCAGGGTATTAGGAGGTATCCCAGCATACCTTTTCAGCCACTCTGCTCATCGTTTCGCACTCCACTGCCCTCGGCTCAGGTGACCCACTCTTTAAATGCCCCGGGAATTTTAAAAATCCCCTTCCTGTTTGCTCAGCCGGGTGTGGAGTGCAATCAATCAATCAATCAGTGACCATGCCTTCATGCCCCAAATGAGCCCCAGCATGGAACACTTGTGAGCTGCAGGACCTCATCAGTGTTTGGGGTGAGGAACCTGTGCAGTCACAGCTGCGCTCCAGCCATAGAAATTATGATACCTATGGGCAGATATCAAAGTCCTTGCTGCAAAGGGGCCATGAACGGGATGCGTTGCAGTGCAGGGTTAAAGTAAAGGAGCTGTGGAGTGCCTATTGCAAAGCCCATGAGGGAAACCGCCACTCAGGAGCTGCCCCCACGACCTGCCGTTTTTACAAGGAGCTGGATGCCATACTTGGGTGTGACCCCACTGCCAATCCGAGGACCACGATGGAGAGTTCAGAGCAGGGAGAAGTGGGGGAGGGGTAGAGGAAGCCGAGAGTGAGGCTACTGGGGTAGAGGGAGACACCACGGAGTCTCAGGAGGCATGCAGCCAGGAGCTCTTCTCAAGCCAGGAGGAAGCTAGCCAGTCACAGCAGCTGGAACTTATTGGTGAAGAAGAAGCAGAGGAGCGGGTTCCTGGTAAGCAGCTTTTATTTTAAGGATGGAAATGTTTTGGGAGAGGAGGAGGAGGAAGGGGGGGGTTATGGCTGCATGCATGTATGCATGGCTAGAAGTGGAATAGCCCATTAATTTTGCCTATCACGTCTCGGTAATCGGCCTCAGTAATCTCTTCAAAAGTTTCAGCCAGAGCGTGGGCAATGCACTTGCGCAAGTTTATAGGGAGAGCCACCATGGTCCTTGTCCCGGTCAGGCTAACTCATCCGTGCCACTGTGCTGCGAGGGGTGAGGGGACTATTGCTGCACATAGGCAAGCTGCATAGGGACCAAGGAGGAATCCACATTGCTGTAGAAGACCCTCCTGCTCTTCCCAGGTAACACGCAGCAGTGATATATCTGGCAGTAGAAAACCCTGTTGAAAATGTAGGGATACTGTTCAGTGCAGGTCCCCCCCGCCAGCTGCTCTCTGCTTTCCCCAATTCACAGAAACCCCAGTGAGCCCTGACTCAAGCAGCTCCCCTTTCCAGGTGAGTCGCGGCAGAAACACTCACCCCATTACTCACCATGTCTTCGCTGCTGTGGCCTCTCTGTGCTATGTTTGCTATGTGTAAATGATGCTACAAATAGTCTACAAACTCCTTCACTGTGATAATAAACAATGTAGCCTCTGTATTAAATGTTTCTATTTCTGTTTTTTTAAGTGTCCTTGAATCCTCCGGCCCTATCACAGCCTGCTGAAAAATTACAGAACTTGAGGCGTAAACCAAGGAAAAGCAAAGAAGATTTGGTGAAAGCAGTTATGAATCAGTATGCCAGAGGGAGTAAGAGGCTGCAGGACTGGAGAGAGAAAATGCATGAGTGGAGGGAAACACAAAGCAGGAGAAAGGAATTGGCTACCAAGAAAAGCAGAGAGCAACTGATAAGTCTCCTGGCGCGCCAAACGGACTGTATGCAGTCTCTCGTAGCCATGCAGGCAGATCAGTACTGTGCTAACCTCCCCCCCCCCCCCACAAAGCTCTCTCCTTTGTGCCCCAGTGTTTGCTCAAAACACTTTCTCCAGCAGCCTGGTTCTTACCACCACCAGCCGCCCCCAACACCTGTACGTTCACCTACCAGCCCTGAGAACTACGAACCTTACCCTATGCACTCAACCCCCGTCACCATGCATCATATGAATCCTGAAGTGCAGCAGGCATTGAACAGCAATCCAGGCAGGACATATTCAAACCTCTGAATGTACAGTCCAGCACCCTACCCCTCTGCCCTTTTATGTACTGTATTTTGAATAAATGATTTCTTGGCTTTTAAAACATTTTTTATTATTGCAGAAAGTGAGAAATACTGTACCCCAAAGGAAAAACAGGCACAGCAAATCATTGTAACCACTGCACTTCACACCCGTGCAAGGCACCAATCATTACTGTTGGCTTTCAGCCTCAGATTGCTCCCTTAAGGCATCCCTAAACCTTGAAGCCCTGTGCTGGGCCTCTCTAGTAGCCCTGCTCTCTGGCTGTGCAAATTCAGCCTCTAGGCGTCGAACCTCAGAGGTCCATTCCTCACTGAATGTTTCACCCTTCCCTTCACAAATATTATGGAGGGTACAGCACGCGGCTATAACAGCGGGGATGCTGCTTTCCCCCAAGTCTAGGCTTCCCATAAAGACACCTCCAGCATCCCTTTAAACGGCCGAAAGCACACTCCACAGTCATTCTGCACCGGCTAAGCCTGTAGTTGAACTGGTCCTTGCTCCTGTCAAGCTTCCCTGTATACGGTTTCATGAGCCAAGGCATTAAGGGGTAAGCGGGGTCTCCAAGGATCACAATGGGCATTTCGACATCTCCTACTGTGATCTTGCGGTCTGGGAAAAAAGTCCCAGCCTGCAGCTTCCTGAACAGGGCACTGTTCCGAAAGATGCGTGCATCATGCACCTTTCCAGGCCATCCTGAGTAAATGTCAGTGAAACGCCCACGGTGATCCACAAGCGCTTGGAGAACCACAGAGAAATACCCCTTGCGATTAATGTACTCGGATGCCAGGTGGGGTGGTGCCAGAATAGGAATATGTGTCCCGTCTATTGCCCCTCCACAGTTAGGGAAACCCATTTGTGCAAAGCCATCCACAATGTCCTGCACGTTCCCCAGAGTCATGGTTCTTCTTAGCAGGGTGCGATTAATGGCCCTGCAAACTTGCATCAACACTATTCCAACGGTCGACTTTCCCACTCCAAACTGGTTCGTGACCGATCGGTAGCTGTCTGGAGTTGCCAGCTTCCGGATTGCAATAGCCACCCGCTTCTCCACTGGCAGGGCAGCTCTCAGTCTCATGTCCTTGCGACGCACGGTGGGGGCGAGCTCCTCACACAGTCCCATGAAAGTGGCTTTTCTCATCTGAAAGTTCTGCAGCCACTGCTTGTCATCCCAGACTTGCAGGACGATGTGATCCCACCACTCAGTGCTTGTTTCCCGAGCCCAAAGGCGGCGTTCCACGGTGCTGAGCACGTCCGTTACTGCCACAAGCAATTTAGTGTCTTGCACATCAGGCAAATCAATATCATCGTCTGACTCCTCACTGTCACTTTGGATCTTAAGGAATAGCTCAACTGCCAAATGTGATGTGCTGGCAACATTCATCAGCAAGGTCCTCAGCAGCTCGGGCTCCATTTCTAACAGAAATCACACTGCAGACTCACAATGGCGCCAAACCGCTGGAATGTGTAGCGATGCACCACAGGGCATTGGGACAGGAAGCAGAAGGACCCGCACTCTTCCGTCCCCTTCCCACAACCCACGGCGCCAAAATGGGACGAGGTGCTTTGTGGGATAGCTGCCCGCAATGCACCACTCCCAACAGCACTGCAAATGCTGCAAATGTGGCCACACTGCAGTGCTGGTAGCTGTCAGTGTGGCCACACTGCAGCGCTGTCCCTACACAGCTGTACGAACACAGCTGTAACTCCCAGCGCTGCACAAATGTAAGTGTAGCCATACCCTTAGTCTCTTGGGACGAGGCTGTTGTTAAGTTGCTCTCTGCAAGTTAGTCATAAAAACAGTGTCTGAGGCTTGGTTTGCTTCTTTGGTAAATCATAATAACACAGTTGTTATGTATGAAATAGGGGGTGCTGTATTTTTTTATATATGTAAATATGCACGCCCAGGGCACAGCTGTTTTTATCCAGAAGTTGTTTTCTGGCAAAAAAAAAAAAAAAGTGCTTATTTTAGTCCCTGTGGCTCCTCCTCCAGGCTAGCAGGTAGTCATCCATAGATTGGGTGGATAGAAACTCTGTTGTTGCCACTGACAATACTGTGATTATATGGTGTTCCTCATCACACAAATAAAACAAAAATAATGAAATATCCCAGGAACTGATTTGGTTGGTTTTTTGAGTACAGTAACTCCTCACTTAAAGTCATCCCAGTTAATGTGTTGTGTTGTTACATTGCTGATCAATTAGGGAACATGCTCGTTAAAAGTTGTGCAATGCTCCCTTCTGACGTCATTTGGCAGCCACCTGCTTTGTCCACTGCTTGCAGGAATAGCAGCCCATTACAGCTAGCTGATGGGGGCTTGGAACCAGGGTGACCTGCAGCCCCCTTATCAGCTCTCCCCTCCCCTAAGTTCCCTGTGTGGCAGCCGCCCAGTAGGCTATCAGTTGCCAGCAGTTCAGCTGTCCCTCCTCCCCTGCCATGTGCTGCTCCTGCCCTCTGCCTTGGAGCTGCTCCCCGAGACTTTTGCTTGCTGTGCAGGGGGAGGGGAGGAAGAGGAGGGCTGGCAGGGTGTCCCTCTCCCCCCTGCTCCTGCGCCCCACTTACCCATCTTCCATAGAGCACGGGGGACACAGGACAGGGCTCCGGACAGAGGGAGCTTGCTGGCAGCAGCTGTGGTCTCAGCAAGCTGATCTAATTAACAAGGCAGCATACTTAAGAGTAGGGTCAGGATACTTGAAGGGGAAATGCGCATCTCTCTCATACACGGTGTGTATCTTTGTCTCTGTCTGCGATGCTGTCTCCCCTCCTTCCATTCCTGCTGCCTTGTAGAATGTGAGAATTGACCCTTGAGGGCTCAGCCAATTGCTTGTTCATCATTAACAGTAAGACATTCCGTGAGAAATATTCCACCCTCTGACGACTCCTCCTCAACCAAGCTTCATAATCATCAGCATTGTGTACCAGTATTAAGCTGTTTGTTTAAAACTTATACTGTGTGTGCATATATATACATAATGTAGTCTTTTGTCTCATGAAAAAAATTCTCTGGAACCTAACCCCCTCATTTACATTAATTCTTATGGGGAAATTGGATTCGCTTAACATCATTTCACTTAAAGTTGCATTTTTCAGGAACATAACTAAAATGTTAAGTGAGGAGTTACTGTATCTAACCCCCATTGATTTTAGTATTTAGATTTTTGCAAAGCAACCTAATTTCTGAAAAATGTCAGTGTCCTGTACCCCTCAAGCTATTGCCTAGTTAGCTCTCCTGATTTATTCAGCTGGGGAACTGATTGCATTTTCAGTCATTCAATATTTTGTTTATTCACCATTCTACCAGTTACCAATGTTTTGTCAGGGCAGCAGCCCTTTGAGCATGGTGTGCCTCTGTTCTGCTTTCAGACTGAATCTCTGTTGTCCTGCACTTTGTGTGGTCATTTGTGCCAGTGCAAAGTGAGTTCTAAATGGGAGTAAAACTGTATGTGATTTGGTGTAAATGACCACACACCCCTTTGCAAGGCTGTGAAATTGTTCATGCCATGGACAGTGAGGCCGCTAAAGATTGTTGCTTGACTGAGGTTTCTCTCATCAATAAGAACAACATACATTGATTGAGGTCACTCCTTTTTCTTAATCCATCTTTTAGATTACTTGATAATATAGCTAGAGAACAGATTGCATTTCAGAGTTTGACTCAGGCCAGGTCTACGGTCTACACTGTACGTTTACATTAGTATAACTACATAACTCAGGGGTATGAAAAATCCACACCCCTGAGCTATGCAGTTGTACTGACCTAACTTCTTGTGTAGACCACGCTATGTCATTCAGAGGGCTTCTCCCAATGACATAGCTACTACCTTTCGTGGAGAGGGATTGACTGCACCAAGGGGAGAAGCTCTCCTTTGGGCATTGTCATGTCTTCACTGAAGTGCTACAGCACTGCTGCAGCATTGTAAGTGTAGACCTGCCCTAAGGCATCCACTCCACCTAAATGTAGGTGACTGCCCTATTAAGCTGCCCCCACCTACTGAATCAGAGGGAAAAAATACTCTTTGTAATAGCTCTTCAATTATGTACTGCTGCAGAGCCATGCTCACCCACCCATCTTCTCCACAGAATTATGGCATTTGTTTTCTTAGATCATTATATGTTACTTTTATACATTTCACTAGAGATAGTTGTATTACATTTGATGTCCATGAACTTCTAAAAAATCAATATATGCACTAACTTTAATTTTTTCTTCTGATGGTATTCATAATTTTGGTTTGCACCATGTCACTGTAGATAATTTCTCTTTTTCTTTTACAAAGAAAGACATAGCAATTTCCAAACTGCAGTGAGAAAACCCCAGTAAACATTTAAGATAGTTTAATATAAGACCACTACAAAGTTTAAACATTATTTGATATAGTTACCCAAACTAACTTATTTAATGGGGAAAAGTAATGTGCAGATTCTTTCTTTCTTGGAGCTTTAAAGAAAGAAGGAAAAACCCTTATATGAATAAATCATTTTAGATATCCCAATTCAAAGCGGAATTATTAATAACCAAGCCATTTCAAGTTAAGACTTTAATAGGAATTTTAGGCATGGACATTTCACATCTTACAAAGGGAATGATGTCATGAAAGCTCTTCATCTAAATATCGAATGGACATGTTTGTTAGTCAGATTGGCCTTTTCTTGATCACAGAGACATTAAAATGCAATTGCAAACTAATTGTGCTTATCAGGCCCTTATCAGGCAATCAGATGATAATGTTTGCCAGATTGCTTTAAAAGTAATTAATAAAGGATACAATCTTCAGCTTCAAATTGCTGCTTCAAAAGCCCTTCAGATGGTCACTGAATAGTACATTCTGACCTTGATCTTTGTTGCTTATGTCAAGGTGTTACTTTGGTACAGAAAGATCAAAGACACTCTCTGTCTGACACATCTGTAGTCTGAAATTCAACACACATACACACAATCACAATACTGTAATGAGTAAGTGGCTTTGTATGTAAAAACTAACTAGACTTTTTGGTGAAAACTAAGCATTAACATTTTATTTTTAATCTATTTTTTTTTGTGTACTCTGTATTAAAATGGATTCCATCTAGGAGTGTGTTATGTTTATGGATTTTCCTCCTCACTTTTCCGTTACTGCTTTAAAATACTGTCCTAGAGTAATAGTATTTCGTTCTGTAAGACTCTCTGAAGATGTTCAGTTAAGAAGGCTTGTCTACACTTAAAAAGGCAGAGGTACTGCAGCTGTGCCACTTTAGCGCTTCAGTGAAGACGCTACCTATCCTGCCAGAGAGCTTCCCCTGTTGGCATAGGTAATCCACCTGTCTGAGAGGCTAGGAGTTAGGACGGTATAACTAGTCGTTCAGGGGTGTCGAGAGTGACATAGTTATACCAACATAAGTTGCTCGTGCAGACCAAGCTTCAGAGTTATTTCACTCTGAACTAATTAATCAGCTAATCAATAAATATCAATTAACAATGCGGTACTTTAAAAAAAGAAATCATTTAATTAGTTAGTAATGCAGTTATACATATCTTGCTTTCAAACAGGTTGGGAATTTTACTCTTCAGAACAATTTTAAATTTAAATTGTAAACTGAAGATTGCCTAAAAGATACTAGAGTAATAGGCAGCTCATTCAGCAAGTGCAATAAAACAGGGAGACTGAAATGTGTGTATGAACTCAGAAGTTGTGGAAAACTTTGTGGAAAATGACTTTGGCCTCGATCCTGCAATGGATTGCTTGTGGCTTGACACTTGTGCTTCAGTAGTGTCCCACTACTTTCAAAGAGGCCTTGTGCTCAGTGTGCATTGCAGTATTCGGCTCTAAGACGTTTTCCCAGAGGATCACACATAAATAATTGTGTATCCTGGACATGTTAAAACTCTTTTGTCAACACTGGCCAAAAAAGCAATTCTGATTGCATGGATAAATGTAGCAGGATCACAAAAGACTATAGGTCAACCTGATTAGAGTAAACTTTATAATGAAGCCAAATATCTGTAAAGTCTCAGCAAGAGCTGCACAGGGTTTCTGACCAGTTTGAAAGGTAAAGCGGAACAAAAATCCATTATTATTTAAAAAAAAAAAAAAAGAAGAAGGGAGGGGGCATAAAGTATAGATGAACTACTATAGATGGCGTTGCATCCATTTGATACTATTGAAATATAGTGCCATTCTCCCTTATGTTTAGATATGTAATTGAAAACAAAGGAAAAGCATTGTATACATGTCAATACATGCAGTATTATCAATAAAAAGAGGGTCTTTTTAAAAAAGGACATGTTAATTTTATCGCAATGGCTTTTCAGTTATTGAAATTACAGGTATTTAAATCAAACTTTGGGTTGTGATCACCAGCAGGTTACATGTGGGAACGAATCCTCATAAATGGTTTGACCCCACATCTTGGAAATCAAGGGGAGTTTTTCAACAGAAGCAGAATTGGGGCCACACAGCTTTGCAACATCGGTTAAGTACTTTATTATGGGTGAGGTGATCTTCATGTGAACCATGAGGTATGTTGGTGCCTGCTGAACTTTGTCTCAGTTGTCTGATTTGACATGACAAATGCTGTGCTTTAATATTAAAACAGTAAAACAAAACAAACGAAAAAAAAACACCAATCTTAATTTCAGCTCTAAATCCAATTTCTTTGTTAATATTCTTATTAATATTTTCATTGTGTTAATGCCTAAAGATCACAACCAGGATAGGCCTCATAGTATAAGGCATTGTAAAGATTCAATAAATGACAGTCCTTGACCCAGCGAGCTTGCAGTCTAAAAGAGTTCTTAATCATTGATGTTATTTATTAAGGGCCCCTGAATGATTCCTTCTCAGTTCCCATTGGTATTGAAGTAACTCAGTCCTAAATATGGCTGAAAATTTTCCATCAATGTTTTTTTTGGACTGAAAATGGCTATTTTGCAAAACCTAAATTTGCACTGGAAATTTCTGTTTATGAAGATATATTCGGGATTTTTGTTGAAAATCCCCAAATATTTTGCCAAAACTGAATTTTTTCCAAAACAAAAAAAAAGAAAGAAAAAAAAGGGGGGGGGGCATTCAGCAACTTAAAAAAAAAAAATTCACCTAACCAGACAAAATGTTTCATTTTTTGGTTGCCAAAACCCAAACAACTTTTGGTTTTAGCTTTTTATCTTATGAAAACCATCTAGTATAAATGGATGTTAGGTACCAGAGCAACTAACTTATTCCAGAAACATTCAAGTAGATTATTTCCCTGATTTGTTCAATATTTAAATTACTATACAAAAGAAACTTTAAATTTAAGACATCAAAATGATTCTTAAATTAATATTAGAGGAGATTGGACTTGATTTACAGTCTCTTACAGACGGTTACTCTACTGCCAATGCAATAAATAGAGAGGGTATCATTTCAGCATGCAACTTCTACATGCCAATTATAATTAAAATCTTTATTTTTAAATAAATTTCCAAATGTATACATGGGGAGTAGCTATTTTTTTCCAGCTGCTGGGGTACTAGAATGGGAAAAGGTTTTATTTTTTAAATAAAACAAAGCCCTAAGACTCAAATCTTCCGAAGGAACCAGAGAGCAGTGAGGCCTGACAGTACTTGCTAAAATTTAAGGCGATGTGGTATTGTGAGTGTCAGATAATCTGGAAGGCACATCGTGCTGAAAAACTGCAATGAGGAGAGTGCCATTCATCTTCATAATCTCATGCTTCAGGGAATAAATGGATTGTTGTATGGGTCAGGAAAAATATTTTCCTCTTTATCCAGCATTACACAATTGGTGGTATATTATGCTTTTCCCCCTTTCTCTTAAATATAAGGTATAGTCTGTTGAAAATACTCTACTGCTACTTTATAAATCAAAGTTATGCCCTCGCCTTGACTTCTGTGTTCAGTATTGGCCACACTATCCCCAAAATACATAGCAAAATAGAACAGAGGTAGAGATGGGTAACACAGCTGATTTAGACACAGAGAGAGATTTTTATATGAGGAGAGACTGAAAAGATTACGACAGTTTATTTGGAGAGAAAACTAATAAGAGGGATCATGACAGACATATATAAAATAACCTATGTATAGAGACTGGAGCCAGAGCAGGAGAGGTTGAGGGAAGCCATACTTGATTAGGCAATAATATCAGATTCAAAGAACCTAAGTTATTTTTGTCTACCTAACTGGAGGACTTTTACAGTGGCATCTGTGACATGAATTTGTATAAACTGGATTAGTCTCAGTGCTGCTGGTACGCTACATTTTCAAAAGGACTGAGGAATTGGTTTAGTATCCCTTAGCTCCTGGTATTGTTTTTTCCCCAACAGATGTTGTCAGCTTCAAGAAACTGTAGGTCAGATTTCAATTGCTGAAAACTTTATTTTTTAAAAAAGAATAACTGTGACATATTTTGAGGACATATTCATTGAACTGCATGGAGTTATTCACCAGTCTCCTTGCTAGAGATTAGAACTGGTCAGATCATTTTCATTCCCAAACATATCACTTTAGACAGAATTTTTGTGGGTGAGGATTAGAAGAGGGGGGGCAAAAATGCATGCTCTTTAACCTGGTGGCAAGGGCACTGGTTTGCAGCACAGAAGATAGGTTCCAGGCCCCACTCTACTGATTCAAAATGATCTGGGTTGCAGAACTCTCCTCCAATATCTTAACCACCTGGCTACAGAGTAACATGATAGACAGAAACAAAACTTCCTGAATCATAAAACTCAGGTTTCAATCTGCAAATGGGCAATTCAGCCCAATCTCATTTTTTGTGAAAATGTTTTAAAGGGTTACAGTTAGGGTTCCAGACAGTAGAGTCTCACACACACACACACACCGCCTCCCTTCCAATGCAGGATGCAGACAAATTTTGGAATCTCGAAAGTTGCTATGAAATGGAATTGCCATCCTCCACTCAGCTGTAGACCAAGAGATCCACATTGGTATAGAAGTACTGCAACTATTTCTCTAATATTGGAAAAGTACCTTCTTAATGGCAACCACTGCAGAGCAACATAATAAAAGAAAAATCATTTTTACCGTTGTGATGAAGTTGCCATCTGCTTTTGTCTTCCAGATAGCCCAGAGTCTGTTTTCACTTAGAGGGGGGAAAGCCTATTCGCATATAGTAAGAACCCAGCACAATGCAGCCCTGATCTTGATTGAGGTCTTTGGGTGCTACAGAAATATAAATTAATAAAAATAATTAGTCTCAATATACTAATTATTTGGAGTAGATATTGAAATTATGTTATGAAATACCTGTTGTTGGTTGTTCTGGTTCTTTTTTTTTTAAGTGTCAAATTGCCAGAAAACTCTCACCATCTGGAACAAGGCTTTTTCTACATCTTCAGAATAGAGATTACAAAATCATACTTTTTAGACTGACTTTTAGCATCTGCGGGTGAAAATTTGGCCCCCCAAAACAGTCATTGTTAAAATTCCTACTGACTTCATTTTAAAGAGCCAAAATTTCTCCCTTGGTGTTTGGTATAAAGTAGTCCAATACCAGATTGCACTCTTGTACGAGTTATAGAAGGATCCATATACCACAGTCACACAATTGTCAATGGTTTTTGACATTAGCTCTATACTATTTAAAGATGAGTATTTTAAACATTTTCTTAGTGACACAGGATCACCCTGAAACACAACCTAAACAGGATTGTGGTGCTCAGGACATTATTATATCTTGCAGCTTGGTGAAATGCACATACCTAAATCAGGAAATAATGAACCCTCAATTATATCGATTGAAAAACAGTTTAAAAGAGCTGTTCAGTCAAGACTATAGACTGGAATTAGAAGATGGATCAGCCTCTAAGGAGGTCTTGAACCATTGTTCAGATCTGGCCTTCTCTCCTTTGTAAAAAGTATAAACCACTAGATATATCTGAATTAGGAAATAAAGCAAACAGCACGATTATCAGATTGGTCAACGGGTAGCCATACTGTAAACTGTGTGATGAGGGATCCCACTGGGACTACTGACACCTAGGAGAAAGATGTTCTTAAGTGCCATATATACTCGATCATAAGCCAGTTCGTTTATAAGCCGACCCCCACCTCCAAGATGGATAAGTAAAAATGGAAAGTTTTTATGACTCGTTCATAAGACGACCCTATAATTCAGAGGTCAGCAAACTTTGGCTCCTGGGCCATGAGGATAAGCTGCTGGCAGGCCGAGATGGTTTGTTTACCTCAAGCATCTGCAGGCACGGAGGTAAACCTAAGTAAACAAAGTGTCCCGACACACTAGCTACTTCCCCTGATGGGCCAGGACAGCAACTAGTGGGGAAATTTTTTGGAGGGGGAGAAGCTGGGGGTCAGGGGAGTAACCCCTGTGACCACCCCCCACATGACCCCACCCCTAGCCTGGGACCCCCACACTCTCCTCATCCCATCCCTTCCCACCTTATCTGGGAAGGGCCAGGGGAGGATGTATCTGGCCTGGCTGGAGCTTCTTTGGCAGGTGGGGCAGTGCGGCCGCAGCCTGCTCTGGCGGGCCAGACCAGATGGTGTGGCCGCAGTATATTCCAGCAGGCTGGGCCAGGTGGCACGACCGCAGCATGCTCCAGCAGCATGGCCACAGACTGAGCTGGGGGGCGGGGCCTGGCGGCGCGGCCACAGCCTCTTCTGGGGCTTGGGTCCAAGCGGCGTGGCCGCAGCCTCCCAGCCCTGAAGCTGCAGCTGCTTCGGAGGCTAGGGGGAGAGCAGCGTGGCCAGAACCAGAGAGACTCTGGCCCCACCTCTTCTCTTCTTGCTCTGCTGCCTCTCCTTGCTCCCTCTGTTGGGGGAGTGGGGCGCTGTGTCCCACCTCTCCCTCTCTGTACCCGTTCATAAGCTGCCCCCTTCTCTGGTGCTTCCCTTTCTTACTAAAAGAATTCAGCCTATGAACAAGTATATATGGTATTCTAAAAACTGTTCTGAAATGGAGGTGAGCTGCTTCACCACCACATACATGCTCTATGCATTAGTAGCCTCAGATTGGTGAATAGCTCTCTGCATGTGTGCAGAAAACTTGTCTCTCTCATCAGCAGAAGTTGGTCCAATAAAATGTATTACCTCACCCACTTTGTCTCTTTCATAGTCTTGTCATTGTCATCAGTCTGCACATGCCAGTAGGTCAAGGCCAGAGAGAAATACACTATGCACCTTGTTAAAAGATACAGCACAAGCTGCTGCTGTATGCGCTGTCTGAGGATTTCAAGAGGCATTGTGTCTTGCCTCCACCACAGTCCCACAGGAACTGCACTGGAACTGGTACACCATCACTTGTCTCCTACTGGAGGAAGTGTTTTTAAAGCATGATCTAAACCAGTAAATGGGGAAAATAATCCTAAGGGTGTCATTCTTTCCCTGTACAGTGATGGGAATGTATGCCAAAAAGTAACACTAGAGGAATTTCAGAGCAGCAGTACCTTTATGAATATTTTGGGTTAGTGAGTCTGATTGAAGCATGAAGTACCTAGTAGCACTAGGAAACTCAAGTCTTTGTATATTATTCCTTATATTATCCCTTAAAATTTAACTTAAAAATTCTCTGCACATTTATGCATCTCTTTGCATGTTTGTGAGTGTGAGGGCCTGCAAGGAAGAGATTGCAACTTTAGAAGCATTTGTTAGGATTGGGTGGCTGAAAGGCTAAAAGGTGTAAACATAACTATCAAATTGCTTCTCTAGGCTGATAATATCTCTTCCTTTTCTGGAAGCTGTTGATGCACATGTAGACAGGTGGGCACTCAGAGTTAGCCATGGTTGCATTTACAAAGCTACTTTCCTCACATCAGGAGCTGTTAAAATGAGGCGAAAGGGACTTGTAATGGTTTCTGCTTGACGGAAGCATTCAATATTTTTTTCTCATGAAGGAATTCTGTCACAGTCATTGAACAGTTCTCATGCTCAGTGCAGTTCTATGCAATGAAGCAAAATACCTATTTGGAGAAGTGGTAGAAATGAATAGTAAAAAGAAAATATTACTGCACTCCAAGGCCTATGAAAATAGATTGGAAGATGTATTAACTATTGCACATTTTCATTCATAGATTCCGGTGAATATATAGGCTAGGACAGGTGACCTGTGCTAGTGGAGTAGCTCATTACTTGTCCTTCTGTTCTCAGCAACTTTATGGGACAACACTGTTATAGTAACTAGTTTAGATATAGTAGTCTCTTGATCTTTGAGCCCAGCAAAACACTTGCTGGAAATAGTGACATGGCCTAATGCATTCCAAGATTAAGAAAATCAGGGATGGACCTTACTCTAAAGTGCTAGTGGATTGGTTAGGTGTAAGGAATATGTGCAGCAGTGACATAAACTGTGGGCCTGATTATGATCTCATCCCCATCCCAACCTGGAGCCATCAACCCCCCTGCCACCTCAATCCTCTGCCCCAGCCCTAAGCCCCCTTCCCACACTATGAATCCCTTGGCCCCGGCCCCATCCCCACCAAATTAATTTTGTTATGTGCACCAATATGGAGGTGATGTGTGACATATCACCTCCATACTGGTGCACTTAACAAAATTCATTCCACACATGCGTGGGAAAAATTAGAGGGAACACTGGTCTCCAGTTGTTTTACTTACCTCAAATCTCCTGGTGCACTAAAGAGTTTAAAGTAACTCAGGCCTTGGCTACACTGGCGCTTTACAGCGCTGCAACTTTCAAGCTCAGTGGTGTGAAAAAACACCCCCCTGAGCGCTGCAAGATACAGCGCTGTAAAGCCTCAGTGTAATCAGTGCTCCCAGCGCTGCAAGCTACACCCGTAGAGGATGTGGTTTACGTGCAGCGCTGGGAGAGCTCTCTCCCAATGCTGGTGCTCCAACCACACTCACACGGCAGCGCTTTGAAATTTCAAGTGTAGCCATACCCATAGATCTACTGTTGACAAAAGACTCGGGTTTTTTTTAGCCAAGTTGAGCTGAAATGCAATCGAACTAGAGATATAGAGTGCCAAGAAGTTTGAGGAGTGTTGTAATACCACCACCCCAAAAGTAGATGACTCCTGATAAGGTCTGCAAGGGTCTGTAAGAGTTGGACAAACCAGGTTTGCTAGAGGACCAGTATTGCAGCAATCTTCTCAGGGAAGATAAAGCATTACTGGTCCCTCAGCATTGCAAAGATCAGATGTCCTTATCTGATTACATTTAATCACCTGCAGGCTCCCCAGTTAAACGAATTACCATCCCAATTAAGCAGCAGTTCTTCCTGTTAAATATAATTAGATTTAAATCTGTTCCCTGGGAAGTGTCCCGATTATAGGTATTTCTCTATTTAGTGGTGTGTAAGGTAATAGCTAAGGAGGAAAAAGAGAAGTCACAAGCAGAACTGAGAAGGAATAGGTTAAAGATATCTTGGGTATTCACCTACGAAAGCCCATGCTCCAAAACGTCTGTTAGTCTATAAGGTGCCACAGGATTCTTTGCTGCTTTTACAGATCCAGACTAACACGGCTATCCCTCTGATGCAAAGATGTCTTAGATAATTTGAACATGTTAAAATAAGCTCATGCTGATAAAATTCTCTCTCGTAAGCGCTGAAGGAACTAGCTGAAGTAGTATCAGAACCACTCAAGTTATTTTTGAGAACTCTCAGATGCCAGATGAGAGCCTATAAAAATGTAAAAAAGGACAAACATAGGCCAATTTACCAGAGGAAAGTACAGTGGTAACTGGTATAGGAGCAGTATGGTTTTATCAGAAACATATTATAGCACATTAAATGAATTTCTCATTTTAGTAGAATAGGAAGTTTAATCAATAAATGTCATTTGTACTGGACATTTTTAATTTTATTAAGTCATTGTCAACAGCATATGACATTTTCTTAGAGAAACCAGAAAAGTACAGATTAGATAGAATTCTAGCAATCTATGGAATCTCTATGTCCATGCAATTCTTTCAAAACTGAACTCAATGATAAGTGTTAATAGTTGTCCAACCAAAGCAAAGTTTGACACTTATTTGAATGCATTTCTCTGTCTGTTTATCACATTACACACAACAGACAAACAAGCATATAATGTTGTAATGTCACATCCAAATCAATTAAAAAAATTCTGGGAACATTCTGGGCATCAGTGGCCAGAACTCTATTGCTTTTGGTGAAAACTGAAAAATCAAAAAAGGGGAAATGCCGCACGTGTGGAGTATGACATGTGGCTACCAGATTCAGCAGCTGCATCCACCTCTGTAATTGTCTGTAGATCAAAGATGGTGGCCATTAACAACTTCCATCATAACAATACCTCCATCTCAGCTCTGCCCATCCTCCCAATAGAATTTACAATGTTGACACCCTGAAAGACTTCTCTCCCAGACAGAAAGAGAAGCAATTAGAATGAAAGAAGTGAAGCAGAAATGTGAGCACAGAGAGAGCCACACTGGCATGGGAGGGACAAGGGAGAAGAAAATGGGGGAAATGCATAGACCCTTGGCATGATGGAGAAAATTGAAGGGGTTGTGAGGAGGCCCTGAAATAGAGGGGGATGGAAGAGTGGCACACGAGGAGCTTGTGGTGGGAAAATGGAAAAATGCAAGGAGCCCTACTTTGTGCATGCATTTGGCCTATGGAAGCAGCAAAGTGTGCAGTCTAGTGTAGTTGCTGGTTGTAGGAAGGAGATATCATTTGGGGATCTCAAGTTTGGCACAGCGAAATCATGTCGGTCATGATACAGGGAGATGTGGACTGGATTCTAGTCACTCCAAGTTGCTTATTAATTGTATTCTCTATTACAGTGTTTCCCAAACTTGGGATACTGCTTGTGTACATCTGCAGGTCTGGCCGATTGCGGCTCCCACTAGCCGCGGTTCGCTGCTCCAGGCCAATGGGAGCTGCGGGAAGCAGTGGCCAGTAAGTCCCTCAGCCCGCACTGCTTTCAGCAGCTCCCATTGGCCTGAAGCAGCGAACTGCGGCCAGTGGGAGCCGCGATCGGCTGGACCTGTGGATGAGGCAGGTAAACAAACCGGCCCAGCCCGCCAGGGCTTTCCCTACACAAGTGGCGTCCCAAGTTTGGGAAACACTGCTCTAATATATACAATTTTTACTGCTTTATACATATACTATCTTAGTTCCTCCCTGACTTCAGAGCAATATTTCCTAATTTGGTCCATTAAAAACTTGTTAGATTACACTTGTTTATTTTTGATCTACCTCTCATTTCTCCCTTTGTCCTCATAGTTCATCAACTCCAGGAACTGATGCAGAGTTACACACCCAGGACTTCCAAAGCATTGACTATGATAATGACCGTATATTTAACAGAATCTTTTATGGAGGATGTCATAAATGAAGTACTTGTATAAAGCAGGGAGAAAAAAAAAAGACATACATGCTTTCAAAGCCAAATGTTATAAATATGCTATAAAGTGATTTCTACTTATTCCACTGCTGTAATCGCTGCTCATTGGTGCTGACTGTTCTACCATGTAGGAACAGTAGTTTGGGTATACTTAGCACTTTTCATTCAGAGATTTCAAAACATCTTAAAACATGAATTATTACAACATCTTGTGATGTAGGCAAGTAGTATTAAACCCTTTCAGAAGGTTAACAGAGGCACTGGGATTTAAGACATCCCAAGGCCATGCTGGGCCTGATCCAAAGCCCACTGAAATCAATGGGAGACTCTGCTGACTTTGATAGACATTGGACAAAACCATCTCAAAATCCAGATCGCCTTACTTCCAGTTCCCTGCTCTACTCACTAGACTGACACCCATATAGCCTTTTTTTTTTTTTAAACTATCCTTGTTGCATGTGTGTTCACCTACCATTAAAGTGAAGGGCAGTTTTGTGTGAAAATCAGGGATAGAATTTGGGCTATGAAAAAGAAAAATTGTTTGTGCTTGAATTAGATAGTTTGAGGCACCATAGATGTTCCCTAATTCAATGTACATTCATGTGTCTTATTTTCAAATTTCCTCAATTTCTGTAGCATGTGTGTAGGTTTGCTCACATAAATAGTCTCATTGATGGTAATGAGACTACTTGTATGGGTAACACTGCTCACCTGCTTAAATGTTTCTGGGACTGGCCCCAAATTAGCAGTTTTAAAATTATTCCTTGAAGGTGCTTAGTATTTATAAATGCCCTGTTTCTGCCACTGTTACTCACTTACAGTTGACTACTGCACAAATAGTCCCAATGAAATCAATTCAAGGTGGGTGTGGGTGGAACAATCTCATCTGAGTTGAAATTGATATCCTGAGTTAATTTTCATTCATAGGTAAGTTAATTGAATTATTTAAAAAAAAACAGTGAAAAATGCCTTTTCTCGAGAACAAATGAGGGTGTGTGTGTGTGTGTGTGTGTGTGTGTGTGTGTGTGTGAGAGAGAGAGAGAGAGAGAGAGAGAGAGAGAGAATTTTAATTTCTTTCAAACAAAAATTTGGGTTGTCCAATTAGTTATGTTGGGGAGAGAAGAGGGGGAAGGTTCAGAAACAACAAAAACCCTAAAACTTTCAGTTTTTCATTGAAAATAAATATCCAAGAAATTGTTTTTGGTTCTTTTAAATTTCTTTTTTTGAACTACACTTACTATGGTCTGACCAGCCATACTAATAGGTCAAAGTCCCAGGTATTTAGTAGCCCAGGATTTGGTTAATATCAACTTAACAAAAAGTACCCTCAAAGTTATATTTCCGTCTACTAAATGAAAAGAGAAAATGAGGCAGTTTTTTGTAGCAATAAGTCCAAGTGCGGGAATTTGCACCCTGTGGAGAGTCTTTCCATTGACTTCAGTAGACTTTGGATCAAGTCCACCCACTATGCAGAAAATTAAATGGCACAGTTAGTGGTCACTCTAAGCAAAAATTTAGCATTCTAAGGTAATAATAATTAAAAAAAACCCACTGCAGTACCATTGTAGTCATTTGAACCATTGCTGTACATTTTTTTTTCTAAGGCCATGTCTACATCTAAAATTTTGCAGCGCTGGTAGTTACAGCTGTATTAGTACAGCTGTATAGGGCCAGCGCTGCAGAGTGGCCACACTTACAGCAACCAGCGCTGCAAGTGGTGTTAGATGTGGCCACACTGCAGCGCTGTTGGGCGGCTTCAAGGGGGGTTCGGGGAACGGGAGAGCAAACCGGGAAAGGAGACCCGCTTCGCCGCGGTTTGCTCTCGCGTTCCCCGAACCCCTCTGCAAACCGCAGAGAAGGAGACCAGCTTGCTCGGGGTTCAGGGAACGAGAGAGCAAACCGGGAAAGGAGACCCGCTTCGCCGCGGTTTGCTCTCGCGTTCCCGAACCCCCTGCAAACCGCAGGGAAGGAGACCTGCTTGCTCGGGGAACGGGAGAGCAAACCGCGGCGAAGCTGGTCTCCTTTCCCGGTTTGCTCTCGCGTTCCCGGAGCCACCCAGCAAACCGCAGGGAAGGAGACCTGCTTGCTCGGGGTGCCGGGAACGAGAGAGCAAACCGGGAAAGGAGACCAGCTTCGCCGCGGTTTGCTCTCGCGTTCCCAGAGCCACCCAGCAAACCGCAGGGAAGGAGACCTGCTTGCTCGGGGTTCCGGGAACGAGAGAGCAAACCGGGAAAGGAGACCAGCTTCGCCGCGGTTTGCTCTCGCGTTCCCGAACCCCCTGCAAACCGCAGGGAAGGAGACCTGCTTGCTCGGGGTTCCGGGAACGAGAGAGCAAACCGGGAAAGGAGACCCGCTTCGCCGCGGTTTGCTCTCGCGTTCCCGAACCCCCTGCAAACCGCAGGGAAGGAGACCTGCTTGCTCGGGGAACGGGAGAGCAAACCGCGGCGAAGCTGGTCTCCTTTCCCGGTTTGCTCTCGCGTTCCCGAACCCCCCTGCAAACCGCAGGGAAGGAGACCTGCTTGCTCGGGGTTCCGGGAACGCGAGAGCAAGCTGGGGAAGGAGACCAGCTTGATTACCAGAGGCTTCCTCCTTCCACGGAGGTCAAGAAAAGCGCTGGTAAGTGTTTACATTGGATTACCAGCGCTGGATCACCAGCGCTGGATCCTCTACACCCGAGACAAAACGGGAGTACGGCCAGCGCTGCAAACAGGGAGTTGCAGCGCTGGTGGTGCCCTGCAGATGTGTACACCTTCAAAGTTGCAGCGCTGTAACTCCCTCACCAGCGCTGCAACTTTCTGATGTAGACAAGCCCTAAATAATGGTATCGAAAGTGCAGTGACTTATATGCTGTAGAGCAGTGATACTCAGATCTTGGTAGTTCAGGAGCCAAATTTGCAATCAACATTACGCAAAAGAGTAGTCTGAATTCATTATTTCATTTACTATATATATGTAGCTCTAGAGAAGTGATACTCAGACTTATTTATATGAAGTGTGTGTATATATATAATTCTCACAGTAACTTGATTAAGTATTATTATATCAGCTACAATTGGTTAATAACATAATATAAGCCTTGTGATTGGTTAATAATTAAATCACACAGTGTTTTCATATCATGTGCGGCAAAGAGCCACATGAGACACAGAGCTTCAGTCTGAGTATCACTGCTATAGAGCTATAATACAGTTGAGTCTCAGTGTATTGCACTCCTATGCTTGATTATTTAAAATTATTCAATTTTAGTACAAAATCAATTAAATTGCTTCTGTCAAGTGTCTTGGAAAATCTGGGCCAGATTCATCTCCTTATCCATGGAGGAATTACCAATGGAAAGGAGCTTGGGGAAGAAAATTCTGCAAAGGTCCTCTTATGGCTTATCACCCCTTGTGGAATGAGCTGTGGCTGTACCCGGCCGGGAAGGTTGTCTGCTTTAGTGCAAGTGCCCCCATCTCTCCCTGTATAGTCATGCTGCTAAGGCTTCCTAGTTAGTGCTGTATGTTGGACCCCTCTCAATTTAAGAAAACGATTTATATTTGTTTAGGGACCTGAGCATCTCAATCGGTATTTTAAGTTGCATAAAGCCCTGCTTCTGTTCTGACGAATGTAGAATCACTCCAAGACTCCTGTTACATCTTGTTTAGTATGTTGGTTGTTCCGTACTGACATCTTTCTAAAGGCATCGTGGAAATGTTATAGAAACTTGGATATATCAGACTTATCACCAGTTCTTCTTTGAAGAGAATTCTCAGACATGTTGAGGTGATGAGGTTTCATTTGTGGTTCTCAGAGTTCACTGTAATTGCATTGAATTATTTATACTGCAAAAGACAATGCAAACTACATCATTTCCAGTTAGCCAGCACCCTCTAAGGGATATGAATATTATGAAATAACACTTTATAAATGCTTTTGTAGTAAATTGTCATTGCTAGGTTTTACTTTCTACTCTGTCTAAAGCAGTGGTTTCCCCAGGAATTGAAATTGGGGGGGGGGGGTTGAATTTACGGGGGGGTGTCAGGACCAATGAGATAAATAAAAGAGATATGAATAAAGTAAATGTTTTGATAGGATTATGCAAATTTAACATAAGAATAATGCAAGTTACACCAAAACACATAACAGGTCTAGATTTCTAAAAAAATATACATTTAAAAAAAAGTATTTAATTTAAATTGACTTTTGAAAAGTAAGCCATCATGGGATAAGAGGGCAGTCCTCTCATGGATCAGTAACCAGTTAAAAGATGGGAAACAAAGGGTAGGAATAAATTATTGGTGTTCAGAATGGAGAGAGATAAATAGTGGTATCCTTGAGCAGTCAGTACTGGGACCAGTACTGTTCAACATATTCATCTGGAAAAATGGGTAAACAGTGAGGTGGCAAAATTTGCACATGATACAGAACTATTCAAGATAGTTAAGTCCCAGGCAGACTGCGAAGAGCTACAAAGGGATCTCACAAAACTGGGTGACTGGACAACAAAATGGCAAATGAAATTCAATGTTGATAAATGCAAAGTAATGCACATTGGAAAGCAATCTCAACTATACATACAAAATGATGGCATCTGAATTAGCTGTTAACACTCATGAAAGATATCTTGGAGTCATTGTGGATAGTTCTCTGAGAATATCCACTCAATGTGCAGCAGCAGTCACAAAAGCAAACAATGTTGGGAATCATTAAGAAAGGGATAGATAATGAGACAGAAAATATCATATTGCCTCTAAATAAATCCATGGTACGCCCACACCTTGAATAGTGTGTGCAGATCTGGTCACCCATCCTAAAAATATATATATTGGAATTGGAAAAGGTACAGAGATGGGCAACTAAAATGATCAGGGGTATGAAACAAGAGGAGAGATTAAAATGACTGGGAATTTTCAGCTTAGAAAAGAGATGACTAATGGGGATATGATAGAGGTCTACAAAATCTTGACTGGTGCGAAGAAAGTGAATAAGGAAATTTTATTTAATCCTTCACATAACACAAGAACTAGCAGTCACCCAATGAAATTAATAGGCAACAGGTTTTAAAAAAACAAAAGGAAGTACTTCTTCACACAATATAAAGTCAACCCAGGGAACTCTTTGCCAGAGGATGCTGTGAAGACCAAAACTATAACAGGATTATAAAGAGAACTAGATAAATTCCTGGAGAATAGGTCCATCTGTGGCTATTAGCCAAGATGGGGACAGATGCAACACCATGCTCTGAGTGTCCCTAGCCTGTTTGCCAGAAGCTGGGAAATGGGCAACAGGGGATGGTCACTTGATGATTACCTGTTCTGTTCATTCCCTCTGGGACACCTGGCCTTGACCACTGTTGTAAGACAGGGTACTGGGCTATATGGACCATTGGTCTGACCCAGTATGACCATTCTTATGTAAAAATTAATTATAATAATAATAAAAATGTTTAGTACAGAAACTCCTCAGCTTAATGACCTCCCAAGATAGCAACAATGTGAGATAACAACCTTAATAATGCACTTTAAAAATCTTGGCCTACTAGGAAACATATTTATATAAGTTTCCATTCCCAGTCACAAATCTAGCATTCTGGAGCAAAGTGACTAAAATATAGTCCAACAAATACATGTTTATTTAACTTTTCCCTCCCCCGCACCCCACTCACCAGTGTTGTCCTTGGTCAGTGGAGAGTACACTCAGAGTTCAGAGGTGCTTTCACCTGAGTACACCTTCCAGGTGGGGGACAAGAAGGCACTTTGCTTGTTCCTCCAGCTGCTCACTATTCACTCTGGCCACGTCTGTTCGTTGTGCCACCGTTCACTCCACCGCTCTGTTGCCAATGGCCCTGCGCAGTCACCTTCTGCTGCCATCTGCCCCTGCGAGTTGGTCTCTTGAGGTTCCACGAGCTCTCAGTCATTTCAGCTGAGCTCTCATTGGGGGAACCTTGCTGCTAGTGCAGTCTGGGCTGTCTCTTCCACAAAAATGCTGTCCCACAGGAACATTGTCCCCACAACAGGACTGAGCACTTAGACCTGATTGTCAGTGATTTCAGCTGCAGTGGTCACTTAACAGAACAAAAGACTCTCTATGGAGCCTAATCAGCTCTGTCTTTAAACAGTGGAGAGGGACAGATCCCCACCCTCTCTCGATGCCTTCAAATCATCACAGGCTAAGTACAGTTCTACTGCCCTTTACTCATACAATAAGAACAACATTTCATCCTCCCCTGCCCCCACATTCAGGTGGATTGTAACCGACCCCAGCCAAAATCTATCACTTCTGCAGCACAGCTTTGGTTGCTGGATACCTACGTAGATTAGGTGTGAATGTAAATATAATCTGGCCCCACAGCCCCAGCTCATCACTAGCTATCAGGGAGAGCTCATTTAGACTTTGCTTACAAATCATCATTTGATATTATTAGGTTGGCCAACATCATGAATGCACTGACAAAAAAAAAAAAAAACAACAGCTGTATAAGGAAGCAAGGAAGCTAGTCTATGTTCATACTTTTCAAATCTAGTGTACTTTTTCAGATACACATATTTTATCATACACTGTATAAGCTTTTAAGTGTGTCTTAATGTTTCAGTTTAAATTCAGATTTCCAAACAGTCACTAAATTGGTATGTAACTAGCTCACAAAACTAGGGGGGGGGGTGTTGGGAAAATTCAGGGGGCGTGTACACCCCCTTGGGGGGGGGGTCCAGGGAAATCACTGGTCCAAAGTCTTATTGGGAAATTAGCTTCCCTAAAGAATACACTGTACTGAGCATAATGCACAATGAATCTGATGCTAAAATTCCAGAGGAAAAAGATGCACTATTGTAGTATATCAATACATGTAATAGAATATTGTAGTCTTGTCTATCTTACATAACAGATGTCAGTGGTTATTTAAGCAAGAAAGTACTTGACACTTTCAGAATCACACAGTGAAATACATGAGGTAAAAGTTCCAACGTGATTGCCTCCAGTTATATAACTGTGAAAGGGATGCCTGAAGAGCTAGATTCTCATTTCCTAGGAAATCTCTAAGCAATCATAAATAATATTTCAATGGAGAGGGTATGCCCAGTGAGAAAAAAACGTGCTCTGACACATCATCACGCGTACCTTTCTGTAATATGTGACACACAGGAAAGATCATGACTATTTCCTAACATTCAGGGTTTGTAGCCTCCCTCTGTTTCAGTGAACAATATGCTAAATTGGAATTGAGGAGGGAATTGGTTATGTAAAGAGTTGACAGCCAAGATAACCCTTGATGCTGTGCCACCAAATGCTAAGTCATCAAGTGCAGAATTGTGCTTGAGGAATCTATAGCTATGCAGTGTGGGATTAGCTGCAGACTCTGACAATCCCAAGTGGCATCCACACTTTAGCCATGTTGCTTGTCATCTTTTGTCACCTTCCCATTCTTTACTAGTTCATCAGTATTAAGATTAGAAATGAAGATAACAAGTATTTTTTCCCACAAAATGCAATACTTTTTCTCTGAAAAATGTAACTTCCCTTCTGAATTTTCAAAATATTTTGAAGCTTCACAGTTTTCCCATGAATTCAATTAACTCTGAATTTATTTTGTTTAGGTTCCCTCACTTCCCACAATGGAAAGTGATCTCACCTTACATGCTTAGTAAAAGCTGAATTAGGGCATCTTTTCTTTGTTTTAATCAGAAACATTCATTTAAGCAAAGATGATCATGATCACAATTATCATCTAAGTGATGGGGACTTTTTTTGAATACTGATTTATTTTGTTAGGTAATTTGTTAATTACCTAACCCATGAGCAATGCTTAAAAAAATGCTCACCCATAAGCAATGTTTAAAAAAATGCTAATGGCTTAAATAATGAAACACATTCAGGCAATCTCAAAAGTCATTTTAAGTAGATAAGTAAGTAGCACAGAAATAAATATTAGAAATTGAAACTAGCATAGAAATCATTAAAGGCTAGGGAGATGTACTGAGAAGGTCTCTAATATTTCAGCTTCAGGCAACTGAGAAATAACTTCAAGTAATATACACAATAAAAATAAAGTAAATCCATGTAGACCTTTCAGTTAATGGACTAAACAGTTTGTGTTTTATAAAGTGTCTCAGTCTAGTTAAAGTTCTGGCACTTGGATACCTAGTTTCGGTTGCCACTGGTAAGCACTTATCCTTACCTATGATACTATAGACCAGTGTTGGGCAACCTGTGGGCCGCACGCGGCCCATCAGGATAATCTGCTGGTGGACTGCTAGAGTTTATATTTATATGTTTGTTTACATCTGCATGGCCATCCGCAGCTCCCAGTGGCTGCGGTTAGCCATTCCTGGACAATGGGAGCTGCGGGAAGCGGGAGCCAGCACTTCCCTGCAGCCTGCACTGCTTCCATCAGCTCCCATTGGCAGGGAATGGTGAACCGTTGCCACTGGGAGCTGTGGGCAGCCATGCAAATGTAAATAAGCTGTCTGTCAGCCCACCAGTGGATTACCCTGATGGGCCACCTGTGGCCCGCAGGGGGCAGGTTGCCCACCACTGCTACAGACTATCTAAGAAATAAGGAGGCTGTATAATACATATACATCCAAAATTTTATTATAAAATTTCATTCCATTGTTCACAAGCATTCAGGCATCTGATCGCAAAAATACCATGACCAATCACATGAGATTAATAATAAATAACCAGTATTGCATAGTCAAAGTGAACAATGAGTCAGCTGAAAATTATTCGTTGAAATTAGGTAAATACTTATGAACAGTGTGTAGGTTTGTAGAACTCAGAATTGAATCAGCAGTGATTTGCAAACCAAACAAAAGACTGATGGACCAATCCAAAATGGTCCATGTGGCTAGAATGCTCTGCTTAATGGTCAATAGGCTCTGCTGCTGACACAACATTGTTAAAAGCAAGATCTATATACCTGTTATTTGCATAATTTATATTCCAGTATTCACTTTAAGCATGACGATCAGTTACAATTATCTGTCAAAAGGATGTGAGGAATGGTGTAATGTAAATTTGTTTAAGACATACATCTACACAACAAGCCCAGCATAGCTCCATATTATTAATTTGATGAAGAGCCTGTCTATTCACAAAAGTTGTGTCATTCTCATTATACAAGTGTAGAGGCAGCATGGTCTAGTGGTGGGGTTGGCAACCTCTGGCATGTGGCTTGCCAGAGTAAGCACCCTGGCAGGCTGCACCAGTTTACCTACTTACTGTGTCCACAGGTTCGGCCAATCGCAGCTCCCACTGGCCACGGTTCGCTGCTTCAGGCCAATGGGGGTGGCGGGAAGCCACAGCCGAACGTCCCTTGGCCCACGGCACTTCCAGCAGCTTCCACTGGCCTGGGGCAGTGAAAAGCGGCCAGTGGGAGCTGCGATCTGCCAAACCTGTGGAGGTGGCAGGGAAACAAACGGGCCCCGCCCACCAAGGTGCTTACCCTGGTGAGCCACACGATAGCAGCTGCTAACTCCTGGTCTAGTGGGTGGCACACTGAACTGCTGGAGAGAAGGTGTGGGTTCTAGTCCCAACTCTACCAGGTCAATTTCCTTCTTTGTGTTTTGGATTCCTCATCCCTAAAATAGGGATAAAGATACTGACCTCCTTTATAAAACACATTGTCATAAACAGATAGCTAAGGGTTAATGTTCTTTTACCTGTAAAGGGTTAACACAGGGTACCAAACACCTGACCGGAGGACCAATCAGGAAACAAGACTTTTTCAAATCTGGGTGGAGGGAAGTTTTTGGGTGTAAGTTCTTTGTCCTTTGTCTTGGGTCTGTTCTTCTCTCGGCTCTGAGAGTGACCACAGGAATCTCTAGGCTTTCTAATCTTCTGTTTTCAAGTTGTAAGTACAAGGATAGTAAGACAATAGGTTTATATTGTTTTTTTTGTATTTACATGTGTGTAGTTGCTGGAATGTGTTAAATTGTATTCTTTTGAAATAAGGCTGTTTATTCACTTTTTTTTCTTAAGGAATTGACCCTGTATATTGTCACCTTGATACAGAGCCTATTTTTAATGACCTTTTTCTTTCTTTTTATATAAAGCTTTCTTTTTAAGACCTGTTGGAGTTTTTCTTTAGTGAGGACTCCAGGGAATTGAGTCTGCAGCTCACCAGGGAATTGGGAGGAAGAAGTCAGGGGGAAAATCTCTTTGTGTTAGATTTACTAAGCCTGACTTTGCATACCCTCTGGGTGAGGGGGGAGAGAGGTTAGTTCTCTCGGTGCTTGTGTTTCAAGGACTTGAAACAGGGAGGGTAGAATCCCTTTGTTTAGATTCACGGAGCTTGCTTCTGTATATCTCTCCAGGAACCCAGGGAGGGAACACCTGGAGGGGAGGAGGGGGAAGGGAAATGGTTTATTCCTCTTTGTTGTGAGACTCAAGGAATCTGAGTCTTGGGGTCCCTCAGGGAAGGTTTTGGGGAGACCACAGTGAGCTAGGCACTGTATAATTCCTGGCTGTGTGGCAGCAGTTACCAGGTCCAAGCTGGTAACTAAGCTTAGAGGTTTTCATGTTAACACCCATATTTTGGACGCTAAGGTCCAGATCTGGGAAAAAATGTTATGACACACATTCTGATATGAGAACAAAATGTGCTATTTAGGAGGTAGGTATGATGATGATGATTTATTATGACATTTGTCTTCTAGAATTAACACAATTTACATAAATTAGCTTAATGCTGGTCTAACTATTCTCATACAGGATGCGGAATAAGTTGTACAGGTATAAGGTACCTTTATTATCAGTGAAGTCCGTGCCAGTGGTTTGACAAGTATAACTATTTCAGTGAAATAAATAAATAAATCCAATGCTATAAACTATAAAACTAAGAAAAAGGGGGGGAGGGGTAGCTCAGTGGTTTGCGCATTGGTCTACTAAACCCAGAGTTGTGAGCTCAATGCTTGAGGGAGCAATTTGGGGATTGGTCCTGCTTTGAGCAGGGGATTAGACTAGATGATCACCTGAGGTCCCTTCCAACCCTGATATTCTCTTCTACCTAAGACTCTGGTCTCTCTAACTTAATTAATACATAAAAAAATCCAAACTGTATTAAATGTCATATCTCAGGAAATCAGGCATCATGGGATTAATTGAATTCCCAACAGTATTATAGTATGGAGTCATATTCCATCCTTCTATTACTCTTTTGTTACTAGGAGGTTTTTTCCCCCCCCTCCACACACTGTGAGGCAGTGGAATAAAGCAAAAAAAAAGTTCCCACATTGCAGTACTGTGAATCATGTGGCAAATTGCTGGCACTACTATGATGGGTCTCGCACTGTCTCTTCTTGGCAGGAGGAGGGGTTCAGGGCACCATTTCTTGCCCTAGGCAAGAACTAGGATATTAACTGCCCCACTAGTGTCCTAGAGGAGGGGAGTGGAGAGGTAGTTTCCCAGGCTCACCCTCTACTCCAGACTCCAGGCCCCAGCCCAGGGGCCCTAGGGATAGCAGTAAACCACTTGAACTAGGGGTTCCTTCCCCTGGGCTACTTCCCTCTCCTGCCCTTCAGCTTGTGGGGGCTTCCTGCTCTCCCTCTGCACAAGCCAGGTGTCCCTTTACCTAGGATCTTGGTCTTCTTAGCCTGCTGCAGCACTTCTCCAAACTTTCCTCTGCTTCCCTCCAAACTGTTCTCTGATCCAACATCTCCACTTGTCTGATTGAAGCAGGGGACTTTTATCAGGTGTCTGGCTTCAGATGCTCTCATTGGCTTCAGGTGCTTTAATCAATCTATAGCAAACTTTCTTCCCTCTACAGGGAATAAGGCTCCCTTCTAGCTCTCTCCTGCTGCCCTCTGGTCATGCTGTATCACAACAGAGAGTTTTTTCGTCTTGTCCAGAGAGGTCCCTTTGCAAAACGTTTCTTTCCTTTTTCCTTGTGGAAATAACTCTCTCCAAAAACCCTGTTGGATGTCTTTTAGCTAACAGGAATGATGGTGTATGGGCCAGGTCAAACTTGTCAACACTATCGCTTTGCTGGTTTTCTTTGTAACTTAAATTTTACACCACAAATATTAGGAAGATGTGTAAAAATATAACATTGATATTCATCATAACAGTGTAGGAAGCTCAAAATAACGCAAATAAACTTATGAGAAAAATTCTGCACAATTATTTATAAAATGACATACAAAGCTACTTTAAAAGAACATTAAGGTTACCAAGTCAAGCGCTCAAAAGTTAGGAAATGGCAAAATTAAGGTTTCCCAAGCAACAATCCCAGGCTGTAAAATCTTTTTTGTTGATCTACCTACCTGGATATTTTACTTCAATGCATAACGGTTGGTGAAGGGGGCGGGGCGGCTAAGATGTTATCGCTGGGAGTTAGGGTCCATGCCTGCCAAGCTACCTCAACCTGGAAACACGCTGCCAGGTGCAAGTAGTGCCATGAAACTTGGGTGGAGGGGTACTTGTAAGCCACGGGATTAAATGAACACGTGGTCCAGACAGGGTACCTGGGATAGGGAGTTTGGGACCAGTGACGCGCACTGGACGCAGCCAGTAGCATTTTTCCCATTAGACCATAGTTGTACTGGGGTCCAGACAGGCGATGGGCCCAATTGTAAATAGCATTACCATGTTGCAGTACAGTGAACCCTACATGGTATTTTGTAATAAACAAATTAATGTTGAGGGGTTCTTGGGAATTAAAACGGGTGAGGTGGGGGTTAGAGGTGAACCAGCCAGATAGTTTCTCTAAGCTTTGTTGTGCTGATGCGTACAATACTTCTCGGGAGTGTTTAGAAGAGAGAGAGCTTTGTAGGATTTCTAGGTTAAAAATTAGCTGTGCCGGGATATATTGTCGGTGATAATTAAGAAGACCTAATAGCTGCTGAAGCTCTCGTTTATTTTGTGGAGGGGCTTCTGTCCCAGGGTCTAATACACTGGCTGGGGCTTGGGTGTGAGTGGTGGGAGTGAAATGGAGTCCCAAGAATGAGAATTGCTGGCTGGCCTGCAGGTGGCTCTTTGTTTTGTTAATTTGCCACCCATCTGCTTCTAATGCATCAATTATCATTTGGGTGGTACTTTGAACTGCTTGTGGATTGGGCCCACAAATGACAATGTCATCTACATAGGTTAGCACGTACACATCCTGTAGGGGTTTTACCTTTTATAATGTGATATTGAGATGGGATGATGCAAGTGCAGGAGAATTACAGAACCCCTGTGGGCAAACTTTCCATTTATATTGGACGCCCTTAAAAGCAAAGTTTAAGATTCCTTGTGTGTCCTGGAGTGGGATTTGGTAAAACATATCTTTTAAATCAAGAGTACATGCCCACTGATTACTTGCATCGCTTAGTTGCCGCTGTATTTCGGGAATGGTGACAGAGCTGGAAAATGCGATAGGCTTTACACGGCTGTTAGCTTGTCTGTAATCAATGACAAGGTGATATTTAGAGGGATCGCCGGGCTTGGGAATACCCCAACCCACGGACAGAAAGGTGGATGCAGTGACCCTTTCTATTTTTTTTTTCTTCTAGAAGCTGAGTGAGCAAAGCTTCAATAAGGGGAAGCCCTTCGGATTTTGTGGGAATAGGGGAAAATTTCCATGGCTGGGAGTTAACTACTTTGGGGGTATAGGGGGAATGATCGCCTATGGTTATAGGGAGGGCTTGCAGAATTTGATCATGCAGTTTAAATTTTTTAATATCTGAGACACCTAGCAGATTTTTTGATCCCAACAAGGCTTTTATTTTTCTTACGTATTTTCCGTGGGCAATTTTAATCCAAACCACGGGTTTTTCTTGTACTGCATTGAGACCTTGAACAAACATAAAGGAGCCAGTAGGACAGTGGGGAACGTTGGGCTCAATAAAACGAACTTGATCTCCAGTGTCTAATAAAAAAGATGTGGGGGTGTCACCGTTAACTAACAGGGTGGCGTATGGGCATTCATCGGTGGGATCTTTAATTTGGGCCGGGCAGCATCCGGCCCCTATTCGTTTTTTGTCCTAACATAGTCCTCCCAATTTTTCCAGCCTAGCTGTTCGGCTACATTTTGCTGCTCTTGGTTTGACATTTTACGCAGGGCTTCTTTGGGGATCCCTTTGTTAAGAAGGAAGCCAAATAGTGCCCGTTCAGCTTTAGTTCGCTCAGGATATTTTTGGGGATTAAACTGACTTTTTGGAGGGTTTTTTTGGTGGCGAATCAACTGGGAGAACAACAGGCGGGGGTGGCAGTGACAACTTAATTTTGCTAACCACTTCAAATAATGTTAAGATGGGTCTGAGAACAGCCGCATGCAAGTGCAGCATGGCACCGGTGTCAGCTCCAGGGGCAGCTTCTAATGCCAAATTAACCGCCTCTGCTGAGACAGGAATTTGAGTGGGATCAGTAACGTGTATAAAGGGTGTGGCCACCAATTGCTGTTGAACAGTTAAATTAAGTGGATTTTGTAGTGGATCCCACAGGGCTATGGAAGCTCCTGCAATTGCCCATATTAGATCGTGTGGAGTAACTAAGGTTCCCGGAGGGATATATAATCCTTTAAAACTGCCTTGCATGGCTAAAATGGCAGCTGCCGGGGTGGTAAGTGGCCAAATGCGATTATTTAATAAAGCGTGACCCGGGAAGACTCATGCCCAATTGGCCGTTTTGGCTAAGGTGCCGGCCTCCACGTGGTCCACCAATTCTGCTCCGTGTTCTAAGGCTAGCCGCCCGACCCAACCCATAGGTGCCTCGTCGGCTTTTCGTTGCGTTTCCTTTAAAAACTCTTTAAGTTCGGCCTTAGTACGTGTTCACAGGTCAGTAACCTGCATGGTGTTGCCTGTTTGTGCGTCTATTTTAGTTTTAGTTATTGCAATAGGCAAAGCTTCTGCTACGGTTTCAGATTCTGCAAATTCTGGGGCTGTTGGCAGAGCTGGATACAGAGAAGTTTTAAGAGTTTCATATGGGGGTGGCAAAATTTTCAGAGAGGGACTTGGGGGGGGTAGTGATGGGCTCTACCTTTTCTGTCTTCTTCTCATTATTACCTTTAGGAGAGCCTGGGGCTGCCTGTTTAGCTGTAAACATTGTGCCTCCATGGAGGACAGAACACAGATCGAGGGCGTTGCATATCATGCTAAACAGGATGGTGGAAACATCCTCAGATTTATATTCATCGGGTCGCAATTTTTTGGTTTTCTTAATCAAATTTAATTCTTTTATCATTTGGCATAATAATTTATGTGCCGGATCAGCAGGTATTACCCGAGGTGGGGGAATTAATTTGGAAACGGTGCCTCCAGATTTTCTAACAATGCGGCTACGTTCTCTCCAAAGTTGAGAGGGATCTGCAGCACTGAGGTTTTCCACAGTCTCCATGCACTGAGGCTGCAGGGAACAATCAGCTGGCTGACACCTAAAGCTCGGGTGGCACCAAAGGAGGCATCCCATATCTGCCAGGGTTAATGGTACAGTATAGCCTTTTAGAGTTTTGCCCGAGCCAAGAGCACAGATCCATTCTATTTTTGGATATGTCGAATTTTGGCTAGTAAGAAGGTGAAACTGCAAATGTTGGAACTGTTCAGTTTCATTATCTGCGCGATCTGCAATATGCCACGGGCATGGCCCAACCCCCGTGCATCCTGTTTGTGATGCCATGTAGATTGCCACGTACTTTTAGGGGTGAATGAAAAGCGCAGACCTGTTATTTACCAGGCTGCACGTGGAAATAGACTGTATAGATAAGGGATGCAAGGAGGGTATGGGTCACGATGCAAACTGCAGGCATGCACACAACTAAAATTAATTAATTTAAAGTTTTATTGGGGATAGTTACAAGGGTAGGGGAGCAGCGTATGATTAGCTAATAGGGTTAATGGAACTTAAAACATACAGTGGCTAAAGTATTTACTATCAAACAATATTTATAAACAAAGATGCAGTAAACAATATTTATAAACACAGATGCAGCATTTAGTAATAACCAATACTTACGAATACAAACCAACTCATAACGACCGGCAAACATAGAAACTCTGCTTAAAACACGTGAGCTGAGAGAGGCTTCGAGGTGATCAGGCTCGGTTACGGGTGTGCGCAAGGTACACAGGATTCGTTTTTCTTTCTCCTCTTCTGCCTGCACATGGCAGACCAGCCTAAAGTACCCACTATGACATCATAGAAGTGTCATAGGGGACGGGGCCCAAAAACTGTGTGTGTTCGTTTCTGATTGGTACAAGCAAAGTTTACCCCAAGTAGGGGAGCAGGTGCCTAAAAGTCTGGCTTCGCCCCCAAAAGGTAAGGAAATGCATACAGTTTAGAATGCGTTTAACACTGAATGACAAAAGAAGAGGCCAGGGCAATACCAGTATGGGCAAGTTTTTAGGATGCAGACAGGAACTTATCTTAATAGGGGAAGTCACGACTGAGATCAGTTCCTTGCACTGTGGCTTCATTGATGTTGAGGAATGGAACTACAGCAGAAGAACAGAATATTTGCTCATATCTCCTGGGAGGTGGCTCCTGCTCACATCTACCTGGTTCAAAGGTGGCTTTTCTACAAGGGGAGAGGCAAACCTTATGGCAGGATGTAGGAGTATTGCCATGAGAAAACACCTTTGGAGATTTCCATGTGAAAAGTCAATTCCTGTATTTTTTACCATGGAGGGATGATTTGGTCTTGAATTAGGGAGCACTAGGATTGATTTTAGGATCAGTTTTATTTATTACTTAGGGGAAGCAGAGTAACACCCACCATTTTAATTGCCAGATCACATTAAGAGGATTTGCAAATGCTGATTCTGATCCCAGCTCTCACAATGAGTTCTTATGATCACTTCATCTGTCTGTGCTTTTGTTTACCCATCAGTAAATACCTACCTCCTGCCCCTCACCGATGTATTTTGTTTCATGAATTAATATTTGTAAAGTGCTTTCAGATTATTGGATAAAAGATTTTTTTCCTTTCTCTCTGTATTGTTGAAAGTTTATTACGATAAGATACTCCCTTGGCACAAGAGTGCAGAATATAGCATTACATATTTTTCCTGCTTTTGCTTTATTTGTTTTTGTGAATCATGAAAAATTTAAACTTAAGAAATAGGCGTCATCTCTGTATAGGAATCATTGTAAAGGAATATTGGTAAGCTTTGAAGAACTCATAAGTTTTAGAAACAGCTGAATGTTTTGAATTTAGATTAGCTGATGGACTGTGCCCAAAACATATAGAGTCTATTTTCTCAGAAGCACAATAACTTAGTCTAAAAGATTTGCTACGGTAAAATAAGCAACCTTGAGCAAAATCAATGCAATCAATGATTTTCCTATTTGTTTGAGTATGAACTTGAAAGTACTGGTTTGTTAAAGCATGCTCAAATTGTAGGTTCTGTACATCTGTGGTTGTACTGCATTATGCTGGATGCCTTTAACCTTCCCATTTCTCACAAAGCAACATCATTATTCTTCTCTACTGCAAGGCAGCAGCTGAGAGAGGAGAATCCTCTCCAACTATTTCACCAGGAATGCAGAAATTCTCTGTGTTCAGGGTGAAGCCTTCTCATGGTTAATTCTAAAGCCCTGTAGTGAATGAAAGTAATAAAAAGGCTTTTCACACCTCAAATAGCAAGGAGATGGTGTTTCACATCGCTGTGTGTTCATTCCTCAGTGGCTCTTGCATACACACATCTATCAAATTGCCTCTCCTTATTTAACATTACTTTCCCCTCTAAATGATTTAGTTCACTTACCTTTTTAGTTACAGTATGATTTCAGAACTACCAAATGTGCAGTGGTCCTGAACTCCAACAAGACATACATTAATTTTAAATTCACTTGCTAAATATTTAACTCTTTGTTGTCAGTATCAAAATCTCATTTCATCATAATTTTTAAGAAAGGAAGGAGATATGCATTATTCCCTCTCCTCAGCTGTTGATGTCAGCTCAGTAACCTCCACTCAGCTCAGCAATTGAGGCTAGCTTGCCAGCCCACTCCTCCTTTCCCCTGACCCATGTGTTCAGTTTGACGGTACTTTTTTTCCCTGCCACCCCCACTAAGTATGGAATGGCCTTCCTGGCCTAATAGAGCAGGCTACTACTGCCTCCCCATTTAACATATGAGCATCTGTTTTATCTGCTTTAGGGTTTTATACATCTGTCCATCGTTGTAGTATCTGAGTGTATAGAACTGATAAATGAAATTGTTTTTAATTAATAAATAATACTATTTTTTATTATTTTATTTATAATACTAATTTTAATTAATAAATAAATGTAACTTCTGTTCACCATTCTCTACACATGCCTACATTGTAACTTCTGTTCACTGTTTGCCGTATTGTAATTCAACCCCCATTTTAAAACACTCACTCCATTTTGTAAAAGCTTCCTCCAACCTTCATTTTTGCAAACCCTGCTGTAATCTTATTAGTTTAGTTTAGATGTGCGAATGAGGCATTTATGAATAATGGAACCAACCTCCAGCCCCAGCCTGTCCTGATGAAATAAAGTTCAAACACCAATGGCTGAAGATGCAGACAAGAGCCCTAACAAAGTAAGAAGTGTCCACTCTAAAAATAAAAGGTACAATAGAAGGAAGATCAAAGCCAGGTCCGAGGCTGAAAGTCACACCTGCAATTGAGTGGTGATCAATCACCAAACCCAGAGGCAGCGTGACACAGCAAGACCTGTAGACTCTGAATTCAAACTAAAGCCTACAAAAAGGGTGGGTGAGATGGAAGACTTTGGAGGGTAACATTCTGCTGCCAACATGGAAGGGGATTGGTGCATGCCCAACAGAGACCCAGCTCGTCCTTGTGCCCGGCTTTCCTGGCCAGTTAGCCACCACAAGCTATGAACCCAAACTGCAAAATCAAGCCACGAACTCAAGCTATGTCCAGGACTGGTAACTATGCAGCAGCTGCAGAACATCTAATGGGTTTGTGTGTGTGTGTGTGTGTGTGTGTGTGTGTGTGTGTGTGTGTGTGTATGGGTATTAGGTATAATGTGTGTGTGTATAAGGATTAAGATATTAGTTATTGGTCATAAATCAGATTATCATAATAAATGTGGCATCTTTGTCTTGCCCCCGAAAAGATCCTGTGTAGTTTTGTCTGTACAACAAGTGCCTACCATATAAAATTGATAATAGTGATATCCTCGATGGAATTCATGAAATCAAGTTGGCTACCAGAAATGAGTCCACAAACAAATTTATTTAAAAATATATTTTCTATCCAATGCTATGTTGTTTTTTGATGAGTAATCCCATAAACTCATCCTAATCCTTCCTATTGTGTTCTCATCCCCATCATTACATCACACCTGAAGTCAGATTGTAAATTCTGCAGAATTGGACCATGTCTTCTTATTTGTACCATGAAATACCTAATATTGTGGTTGATCCAGTAATAAGAGCTTGTTATTTATTCATTATTACTATTACATAATGTCATTTATCAGTATGGAACTTTACAGACAAAACAAGAAGAGCCAAACTAATTGTCTCATTGAATTTATAGTGCAAAGCAGTTAACATCAGGTAAGGTAACAGACTGGGATGATAGAGGGAAATGAAGACACATGGCAAAAATCAAGAGGAAAAGGAAACTATGTTTGAACTCCTTTTCCTACTTTCCCATTGTACATGCTTCTCTTCCTTGCAGTCTTGAATACGGTGCCCTGCTGTTTCATTCCTACCTGTTCATCTTCTGCTTATGACTGATAACTCCAATCTGACTGATGGCTCTAGTCCCTAACTGTCTCCAGTTTCTTTTCTTCTGCCTTAATTACCAGCTGCCCCTATTTGCATGTGCTTTACATTCCTGCTTAATAATTATGTGGACCAAATAAGAAACTGTGTTTGGACATTGCATGTAAGAGAGGAAGTTAGGTAAACTAGTCCCACAGTCAGGATGTATTTCCTGTCATTCAATTAACATGTTAGTCCTGTATATTTGTATGGACTCAGTATATTCATTGGTCCAGCTAGTGTGCTGCCTCCAGCACAGTCTGATACCTGATGTTTCAGAGGAAGTTTAAGAGGCCACATTATTCACGTGACCAATCATAATTAAATAGATGCATGTATAGCCTGAGGGGGACATACTTGTTACTGACGCTTGCCAGTTATCAGTGCGTACCTAGAGCTTTTTGTACAGCCCCTTCATGGTTAGCATTTATATTGCGGCACAAACACTCTTTCAGTCACATTGGTAGTAGCAAGACTCTACCAAAAGTCTTACTGCTTTGCTGTCAGACAGCCAAAACGCAGCTCTCAGTTAATAGAGAATGCCTGCACAGTGGTACACAGCTGTTTTAATTGCCTTCTTTTGCGTTTTTCTTTCACCTGCGGGCAACTGCTTTGAAAAGGGCCACTTCCTATGTCTGACAAAAATTATCTAGAATGTCAGTGTTATTTTATGTGGTTGCAGTTACTCATCGACATAATAAAACCAGGAATTGAAATGTAGTCTTCAGCACCCAGAAGGTTTTGAAGTATTATGCTCGTTACTAACGGTCTGAGTGTTCTCATGATTATTTATGGTATTTAAATATATATATGCAGCTAATGATGATGAGGCTGATTAAATGTTAACAGTTTGTTTCACAAAATGAGATGTTACCTTTATAATTCACATCCATTTGTGTCAATGCAAAATGAGCAACACTCAGAGAATGTATGTGGTCTATTGATATCAAACTGTTCCACATTAAATATTGTTTGCAGTGTTGTTGTAGCCATGTTGGTCCAAGGATATGAGAGACAAGGTGATGGTAGAAGGATAATATGTTTTACTGAAGTTGGTCCAATAAAAATATTACCTCACCTATGTGTCACCTACATTAAATAGTCATAAGTGTAATGCTTGCTGATGTCCTCATTCAATGAGCTGCTAATGGTTTACGTTGCTCAGATAGAAGTACAACTTTCCCCATTTTCCTTATGCACCCGTTGCAAAGCAAACTGAATTCAACAATAAGAGTCTCTATTGATTTCAGTGGGCATTGGATGGGGTCCATTATTCTTCTTAATTTAGATTCAGATTAGAATGGGTTTCTTGTTTTTCTTTCTTAATCACAGGTTTTGCTTTCCATATTGCATGTTGGATTATTTGTGAAATAATGAGTGAATTAGCTTTCAACTATATACTCTAATTCTGTATTTTTCTAAATCAGAAATCTAACGATATAATATAATGCTCATTGTACAAAAGATAGAATGAAGAAAAATCACTCCGTTTGTCCAAAGGTACTTCACATTATTTCTATATGCTTTTATCAATGAAGGTGCAATATTTTTTCTGGTGACCTTTATGCTGTACTGTTTCTTTATCAGCTTGTTTTATTATACTATACACTTTTACAAGAAAATATAAATGATGAGTGGTCTCTGGTCAGAGTAAATACTGCCCCAATTGCTTTTAAGTAAAATTACAAGGTACAGAATACTTGAAGTTACCAAAGCTCTAAAATCAATGTATGCAGTGGTGTGATCAAACAACACTACAGATGTAATATATTAAGTTGTTACGGCAACTGAATGTTTAGATCAAAATTTATGTAACCAGAACTTGAAGGCTAATCCTAAGCAAATAAAATAAACATATTTTCAAACAAATTAAATATTGCCATCCACATATTCTATTTCTAGCAATCATCATGTAAGTTTACTGAGAATTATCTTTTTTATTTATTTGGACTTTATCATTCATCTTTTTGATGTCTAATCAATTGTTCAACTTGCTGGGTAACATAATGTCATGTGTTGTACAAAAGCATTTTTTAAATTTGTTTCTATCTCATAGTTATATCATTTTATTTCAACTTTTTTGTTGTTTTGATTTTGGAGTTTTGTTTGTGTTTCATTTTGTTTTTAATATATGCTCTTTTTCCCTGTGGACTAGACGTGCTTATTAAATATTATCACAACACAGGACCAGATTTTGATATCCTTACTCATGCTGAATAGTACTTGACATCATGAGTAATCTCAGGGAAGTCAGTGGAGCTATGACAATTTACACCAGCTGAGGATCTGGCCCAGTGTGATTAAAATGCACAATCTTGCCCTTTTTAAGGAATTAGTAGATGAACACTATTTCTTGGTATGTAGTTTTTAATTTTCCTTTCTAATCCATTCCTGCAAGGTGCTGAGCGCCTCCAGCAAAGTGATGAGCACTTCAACCACTGGTTGATGAAATATAGCTGAAGTAGTGTTGAGTGGGCTCACCACATTTCAGGAGTATCTCCTTATACAGCTATTTTAGTTTATTATTTTAATTCCATTCATAAAAGAACTCAGACAAAATGCATGTTTCCCCTTCTGGTGTTTACTATATTCATTTTGGATGTTGATACATTTGTTTGATTTCCCATATATGGTATGTAATTTCAAAAATAATGCATTTCAGGGAAATTAATGTAAAATAAGTTCTCAACCATTACTGAATCATGAGAAAGTGACAAGTGATTTCACTATTTTCAAACTGAAATAACACAGGGCAATTGCTTTGTAATTTAAACTGGTACTTATAGTGGCGTGTTTACTAAACTACCCTTGACTCAAAAGGAGCAATCTTTGGCCTCTACTGTACATCAGTCTGCACTACAGAATGCCAGCTCTCCTTCCTTGCAACAGCTCATTTTCAGGTTTAAAAGGTGTTCTTATTTTCTATTCACCAACTTCTCCCTAGTTTTCAAAACACAAAGGTAGAAAAGAAGCTTGTAATAGAAATTGCATCCAAGTTTCCATGTATCTCAGAAATGCAATGAATACGCTCATTAAATATATTTGCACATTTTACTTTAGGGCAAAGTATAGTTGAACAGAACACATTTTCCGATCTCTGTATATTGCAGAGTAAAAATAATAAAACCTCTGCAAATGCTTTTTGGAGACCTAGCTCTGTTTGGCTGTTTTGGCAGATGCATATTTCCAAAACCCAAGTCAAAACAAAAGCAAAAAAAACAGTATTGAGCCAAAAGCTAGCACCTTATCTGAGGCCAAACAACATGGGTTTTTTTCCCCCTCCCTGTTCTGACCTCAAACCAAATACAGGTTTTCTAGTAATAATCTTACTTGAAAAAAACATTGATCATCTTTCCAACAAGGAATATTATCTATAGCACATTCATGTTTACACTAAAAGATTAGACTCACGAGATAGTCTAAAAATTGCTCCAGAACACATTATTATTGATATTATTTAGCATGTTATTTGGCACATTTAAATCACAAATATGGACCAACTGGAAATCTGTTCTCACCAGTATAATGTTAGCAGTATCACAATATTGTGTATGAAGGGCTGTAAGAGTCCCACGCTAACTTTGACATTGCAGTAGATTTATCAGTATTTTCAGTATCGATAATGAAGATGCTTTCTTGCGCTGAATTATATAATCCAGAAATAAAATACCCTAGTACCTGGCTGTTGTGCATTATAGCATGTGTCATGGACATAACGTGAGACATTGCATATATGCTTTTGGGGTGTAGTAAATCACTCAGTGCTAGAATCTTTATTCATGACCAAGGGCTTGGCTACACTGGAGAGTTGCAGCGCTGGTGATGGCTTTGCAGCGCTGTAACTTACTCACCATCCACACTTGCAAGGCACATCCAGCGCTGTATCTCACTGGCTACAGCGCTGCATGTACTCCACCTCTACCTGGGGAATAATGACTGCAGCGCTGGTGATGCGGCGCTGCTCCGCCAGTGTGGCCACGAAAAGCGCTGTTATTGGCCTCCAGAGGTATTCGGAGGTATCCCAGAATGCCTGTTCAGCCACTCTGCTCATCAGTTCGAACTCTACTGCCCTGGCCTCTGGTGACCCACCCTTTAAATGCCCTGGGAATTTTAAAAATTCCCTTCTGTTTGCTTAGCCAGGTGTGGAGAGCAATCAGTGAATCTTTCCAGGTGACCATGCCTCCACGCACCAAACAAGCCCCAGCATGGAGCAATGGTGAGTTGCTGGACCTCATCAGTGTTTGTGAGGAGGAAGCTGTGCAGTTCCAGCTGCGCTCCAGCCATAGGAATTATGATACCTATGGGCAGATAACAAGGGCCATGCTGGAAAGGGGCGCGCTGCAGGGCAGGGTTAAAGTGAAGGAGCTGCGGAGTGCCTATTGCAAAGCCCGCAAGGGAAACCACCGCTCCGGCACTGCCCCCATGACCTGCCGTTTTTACAAAGAGCTGGACATGATACTTGGGGGTGACCCCACTGCCAATCCGAGGACCATGATGGACACTTCCTCTGTCAGAGCTACTGGTCTGACGCAGGGGTTCACGATGGCCAGGGGATGCTTCAGATCCCAGCAAGTTCAAGGGTAGTGGCTGGTTCTGCACAGGAGCTTCCCAGGTAGGTCCTTCCCCTGCAGCCAGCAGCCCAGACTGAGCTGAATTCCCTCCTTTTATACTCCTATAGCACTTGGAGCATGCCCAGTACAGGCAGGACTTCCTCTGTCAGAGCTACTGGTCTGACGCTGCTGGCGCTAGTGCAGGATGGGGCTGCCCTGTCACAGATGCCCCAAAGAATGTGGATGTATACCTCTTCTAAGGAAAAAAAAAACCCTCTGTATTTAATGTAACTCTGGATGGTTTCATTTGCCATATAAATATTTAATCCATTTTGAATACCATTAAGCTGCTGGCTCTAACTAGATCCTGTGGCCATGACTTTCAGTTAGGTTAAGCATTGATATCATCTCAGTTTATCCTCAATGTGGACTAGAATGGGAATCTCTGAAACTCAGAAAGAAAGTAAAATTTCAGCTGCTTTCCACATTTGATGATCTCATGCACACCTAATAACTTCTCTTTGATCATTATTAATTATAATACTCAGACAAAACTCCTGTTTGAGTAAAAAAGAGTCTAATTATTATAGTTATTATTTATATGATACCTTATGATACAGGTGTTTTGTGCCCAACAATTCATAGTTCCTATCCCAAGTAAGTCAATCTAAAGGCATGAGAAAGAACAATACAGTACAAAACAATACAAAACATGACACAGAGGTTGTCTCAACAATAGTCTTTAGTTTTGTATTCACATCAACCAGTTTGCAGGTATATTCTAGCAAATCATCTATCAAATATCTGCTTATGGAAAAAGTCCCATTAAGAACAATGTTAGGCTATAAATAGTGACGAACTGCTTTGAGTGGTCAAATCAGCAGCTGTCAAATCAGTACATACAAACAGTAATTAATCTTTTGTCTTGAGCATCTGTTCTTCTGCCTACTAAAAATCATTTATTCAAAACTTAGTAAGCAGAGAGACACAGAATTGTAACTTTACTAAAACATCATCTTGGTGTAGGCTAATCAGTTTGTTGAATGTAGACTATTTAGAATTTTGGTTCCGTCTCTATCAATGCAAACAGCTAGTTCTGTCCACGGAGCTAAACAATTAGAAGGACTAGTAGCTAGACCAAACAGTAGCCTGGACCAAAATGAACATATTTATTTTTTGAGAAAACATATAACATGAAAATGAAACAATATTTTAAAACAAATTTGCAAAAGTTGTTTGAATGATAAAGATTTTTCTAGAAAATCCATAATTTAATTTATTTTTCAGTCATTTATAATTTAGCCATTAAAATGTATCCCAGATAAGACAGGTTTGTTTAATCTATATATCCGTCTTAAGTTAAGTTAAGTTAAGTTGGATATTAGACTGGGTCTCCCATGACCATTTACAAGGTGACTCCCACTCCAAAGTGAAAGTTTAGTGTGTGACCATCTCCCCTTTCACTTGTTCTAAACTTCTCTGTAATTAGGGTTGCCAACTCTGAATGAAGCTATTTTGGGAGATTTTTTTTTCCCAACGTGATAATGTCATTTTCTTAAAATATCCTATTAAAAGAAATGGCCCTACCGAGAGGGGAAAAAAACATGGAATGGGTTAGAATCACTGCCTGGGCTTCCAGCCAAACACCGACCATAGTGTTTGATGTCAATAAGTCCATCTGGAGGTGGGGTGCAATGGGACAAACTTATTCCTTAGGAAGCTTGTAGATGGCTATGGCAGCCCACATAATTGAGTGTGACTGGCATGGAAAGAGCAAGGAAAGGGACACCCAAAATCTTCTGTTCTACATAGGTTCTTACACTGGTCTTGTCAGTGTGGTATCTGAGTGAATGCTATAAGCTTTATGGCTAATATTCTCTCCCCAGAGGGAGAATTTTGTCCATAGAGCAGTGTTTTGTTTTGGTAGGTTTTTTTATTTTTATTTTTTTTATGCACTGCTATGTGTTCTTGTTTGAGAAAGCAAGGTCACCCTTTGAAGTGGAAGGTGGTTAGGGTTGCTATGCTCCTTAGTTCCTGTTAGAATTTGTTCCACAATCTAGGTACTACTCCTGAGAAAGCTCTGGCTATGTCTATACTGCCCCGCAGTTTGGCCTACAGGAGTGTGAATTGGAGTGTGCACTAAAGTGCTGTGCTGTAACTCTCCCGTGTGGATGCTGTGACATGAACTAAAAGGTTCCTAGTTCACATGAATGTGATCTTGTTTGAAAATGTGAAATAGGAACCTTTTAGTTTGTGCCCACAGCATCCCTGGGGGGAGCTACAGAGCAGCACTTTGGTGTGCACTCCTTTTCACACCCCTGGAGTCTGAACTGTGGGGCAGTGTACACAAGCTCTCAGTCTGCTGCACAGATGGCTTTTACTCTTGTGAAAGAAAGTTGTGCTTCTGGGGAGTATCCACTAGCAAGGCTTCTGTGGAGCCCCACGTCTTTAAATCTGCATTCTGCTGACAGATGGTGGTTGTGAGAATGCTGCGTGCCTTCCTCAGATGGTGAATTCCTGTTCAGGCATGGGCATAGGGGAATGATATAAAGTGTATACACACATACTGTGCATTATCTATCTATCTAGTGAGGAAAATATATATTTTAGTGGTTTACGAGTTGAAAAAGCCCATTACTATTAGTATTATTTTATTCTGTATTGTGGCAGCACCTAGGGACCCCAATCATATACCTAGGCCTCTTTGTGCTAGGTACTGTACAACATATAATAAAAAAGCAGTCCCTGTCCCAAGGAGCTTACTCTCACTAAGTCTACGAGGGTAAAAAACCACACCCTTTTCTTTTTGGTTTTTAAAATGTTGCATTCTTGAAAAACACCTCACTGAGATTGCTTAAAATGAAGTCCTCTTGTTTCTGCACACAGCTGGTACATCACTGGAAATAGCAGTGTAAGTTTCCTCACTCTGACCTGCCAAGGTACTTTCTTGCAAGGACTAAATTTAAGGATGATAGGTAATTCAGTCTCCACACAGCGAGCCATTCCTTGGCTTCTTTTCTGAGAATGAGAACAAGAGTGTCTGCTACAACTAACTGTTGCAATTATTTTTGTGATGAAAATACCTAACAACCAGGAACAGGACGGAGACCAACAGTTTTGTCAAATAAACCATCAGATAGCTATTAGAGGGCAATTTTTTGGTCACTGACACCTGCATCAATTCAAACCAGGGATTAGAACAGAAAGGCACCCTATCACATTCAATTACCAATCTCATAGACTCATAGACTCATAGGTCAGAAGGGACCAATATGATCATCTAGTCTGACCTCTTGCACAAGGCAGGCCACAGAACCCTACCCATCCACTTTTATAACAACCCCTAACCCAGGACTGAGTTATTGAAATCCTCAAAATTGGTTTGAAGACCTCAAGCTGCAGAGAATCCACCAGCAAGCGACCGATGCCCCACGCTGCAGGGGAAGGCGAAAAACCTCCAGGGCCCCTGCCAATCCGCCCTGGAGGAAAATTCCTTCCCGACCCCAAATATGGCGATCAGCTAAACCCTGAGCATGTGGGCAAGACTCACCAGCCAGCACCCAAGAAGGAATTCTCTGCAGTAACTCAGTTCCCATCCCATCCAACAACTCCCCGCAGACCATTGAGCAGACTTATCTGGTGATAATCCAAGATCAATTGCCCAAATTAAACTATCCTATCATAACATCCCCTCCATATACTTATCAAGCTTAGTCTTAAAGCCAGATAAGTCTTTTGCCCCCACTACTTCCCTCGGAAGGCTGTTTCAGAACTTCACTCCCCTAATGGTTAGAAACGTTCGTCTAATTTCAAGTCTAAACTTCCTAATATCCAGTTTGTACCCATTCGTCCTCGTGCCTACATTAGTACTAAACTTAAATAATTCCTCTCCCTCCCTAACGTTAACCCCCCTGATATATTTATGTAGAGCAAGCATATCCCCCCACAGCCTTCTTTTGGCCAGGCTAAACAAGCCAAGCTCTTTGAGTCTCCTTTCATAAGGCAGGTTTTCCATTCCTCGGATCATCCTTGTAGCCCGTCTCTGGACCTGTTCCAGTTTGAATTCATCCTTCTTGAACATGGGACACCAGAACTGCACACAATATTCCAGATGGGGTCTCACCAGCGCCTTATATAACGGTACTAACACCTCCTTATCCTTGCTGGAAATACCTCGCCTGATGCAGCCTAAAATCGCATTTGCTTTTTTAACAGCCGTATCACATTGGCGGCTCATAGTCATCCTGCTATCAACCAATACCCCAAGGTCCTTCTCCTCCTCTGTCGCTTCCAACTGATGCGTCCCCAATGTATATCTAAAATTCTTATTATTAATCCCTAAGTGCATGACCTTGCACTTTTCACTATTGTATTTATCCTATTACTATTACTCCAGTTGGTGGTCCAGATCTTCCTGAATAGTATCCCTGTCCTTCTCCATGTTAGCAATACCCCCCAGCTTTGTGTCATCCGCAAACTTTATTAGCACATTCCCGCTCTTTGTGCCAAGGTCAGTAATAAAAAGGTTAAATAACATCGGTCCCAAAACCGATCCTTGAGGGACTCCACTAGTAACCTCCTTCCAGCCTGACAGTTCACCCTTCAACGGTCATCCTTTCTAATATCGTTTAGTATATGAAAGGCCTGATCCTGAAACTCCCTCATGTAAAATTCTTCTTATTTTACTTTAAATATATTACAGTTTACTGATCCATGTAACAATAAATTGTTATGCTTTCCAAAGATCTAAGAAAGCTTTTTAAAATGAAGTAACTATCACAATATGGCATGCTGGTGTATTGTATCAGTAATCTACATTTTTTAGAAAAAACATAATATCTACAATCTGGTAAATTATTTTTAAAAATTTATCTCAATATATGTATATCTGTAAATACCTATGGACACTAGGTCTTGGTGCCCTGCCTGAAGTGTTATAGTTTGTCATATAATGAATGCATAGTATAAACAAGTATATATTTAGATGATTAATCACAACAGCTTTGAAGTTTTATGAGTCAATAATAAGCAGCTAAATTGCTCAATAATTGTGCATCTGTAATCACAATAATTCTTATGAACCATTTTGTAAATATGAGCTAATCCTGGCCCCAGTTTAGCAAAGTGTTTATGCACATGCATAATTTTATGCATCTGGTTGAAACCACAAAGGATTTTTGTTAGGATCAGGCTCTTTGATTTTAAACATTTCTGGAAACATAAACCATATTGTGCTAATATAGCTACACATCCAAAAATGGTCTTTGCTTGCTTGATTTGTCTCTCTGCTAGGAACACTATGCGGTGGAGATTATCAAAAGATAAGGTTGAGATAATATTGAGTTCCTATCATGAACATATAGAAAATGTGGAGGTTATATCATCTTAAATATTGGATTTTGATGAATCTTTCCCCATCTCCCATTCAGGGCCGGTGCAACCATTTAGGCGGACTAGGCAGTTGCCTAGGGCGCCAAGCTTTGGGGGCACCAAAAAGCGGCGCCCCCCAATTTTTTTTTAAATGGTTGAGCAGCCGCTGCTGCTGGGACAGAGAGGAAGTCTGAGCTGCTGGCGGCTGCGGCAGCAGCCGCCGGCAGCCCAGGGTATCCCCTGGGTCAGGGCACCGCCGTGGCAGCTGGCAGCCCAGGGTGTCCCCTGGGTCAGGGCACCGCCGCGGCAGCCAGCAGCCCAGGGTATCCCCTGGGTCAGGGCACCGCCGTGGCAGCTGGCAGCCCAGGGTGTCCCCTGGGTCAGGGCACCGCCGCGGCAGCCAGCAGCCCAGGGGTCCCCTGGGTCAGGGCACCACCGCGGCAGCCGGCAGCCCGGGGGTCCCCTGGGTCAGGGCACTACCGCGGCAGCTCAGAGGTTCGGGCTGCCCGCGGCGCGCTGACCCAGGGGAATCCCTGGGCTGCAGGCAGAGGCTCAGAATCCCTCTCCCTCCCAGAGCAGGGGCTCCAGCCTGTGCCATTTTTCTCGTTGCCGGCGGGGGCGCCGGCGGCTGGGCAGAGCTGCGGAGCTCTGCTTAGGGCACGTGGCAGGAGCCCTATGAGGGCAGCGAGACACCAGGGCTTCTGGAGGAAAGCAAGGGCTGCCCCATGGCTCAGGCTCCACGTCAGCCCCAGCGAGGGGCCTGGAGAAGAAAAGAGCCTCAGCGGTGGTCTGGTGGAGTGGAGGAAGAAAGAGGACCCCGATGCTCATGCGTTGGGCAAGGTAAGCAATGCTTCCTCACAGCTTGGCCTCAGGTTCCTGTGCTCCTGCCCCCTTGCTCCTTGGCTGGTCCCTGCTGCTGCTCCCCTTGTGCCTGGATGGCTGGAGAGAACAGCAGCCTGCAGAGCTCAGCTGCCCCAGTGCCCCCAGGCACCCACCTGACCCCATCCCTCCCACAGCCCTGACCCCAAGCTCCGAGCCCAGTCCCTCTGAGCTGGAAACCCCCTGACCTCATCCCCCCCACAGCCCTGACCCCCAGCTCCGAGCCCAGTCCCTCTGAGCTGGAAACCCCCTGACCTCATCCCCCCCACAGCCCTGACCCCCAGCTCTGAGCCTAGTCCCTCTGAGCTGGAAACCCCCTCGACTCCAACCCCCCCACAGCCCTGACCCCCAGCTCTGAGCCCAGTCCCTCTCAGCTGGAAACGCCCTCGGCTCCATCCCCCCCACAGCCCTGACCCCCAGCTCCGAGCCCAGTCCCTCTGAGCTGGAAAACCCCTTGACCCCATCCCCCCCACAGCCCTGACCCCCAGCTCTGAGCCCAGTCCCTCTGAGCTGGAAACCCCCTCGACCCCATCTCCCCCACAGCCCTGACCTCCAGCTCCGAGCCTATTCCCTCAGAGCTGGAAACCCCTTCACACCATCCCCCCCACAGCCCTGACCCCCAGCTCCGGGCCCAGTCTCTCTGAGCTGGAAACCCCCTGACCCCATCCTCCCCACAGCCCTGACCCCCAGCTGACAGGTAGTGTCCCTAACACAGTTATTGCTCTTCGCATCCTCTTGACTCTCCCAGTTTCTGTGGCCAGTGGTGAGCGAAGCTTCTCGAAGCTCAAGTTGATAAAAACATACATGCGAACATCAATGTTGCAACAAAGACTTGTTGGGCTATCTACCTTGTCAATAGAACATGACATTGCTCACAGCATTGACTTGGAGGAACTTGTTTCTAAATTTGCTAAACTTAAACCGCGGAAACATAAATTCTAAGTTATAACATGTTACTCTGTGACCGTGTATTGTCTATAATGTATGTGATTTTTTTTTTGTGGGGGGGGGGGGCGCGCAAGATGGAAGTTTCACCTAGGGCACAAAATATCCTTGCTCCGGCCCTGCTCCCATTAAATCAAAAAGGTGTACTGGCATTGATGTCAAGGAAAACAGGGGCAGGCCTTTAGTTTTTGTAGTGATTATAAAAGCAGTATGGCTATGTGACAGAATGCTGAGCTCTGACAGGTGGGTCCGCAAGCTGATCACTGTAGTTTCAGGTAGTTTCCCCATTGATGGCTGATTGAGCAATTAGCTAATCAGAAGAAGAGGCTGGGGGAGGTAAGGAACTAATTAGCCCTAATTGTTTTGGTTTTTTTTTTTTAATTTTCAATTGTGGGAAATTATAGGGGGGGTTAAGCAGTAACCATTTAATGACCGTAGACATTGATTTTCAAAAAGTTTGTTAAAACACAAATTGTCAACATCCATGTAAATAACCCTACATTAAACGCTAAATTTTTAAACAGCATTTTAAATTTGCCTATCTGTAACTTTTATTATTATCAATGGAAATATTTTTGTCAGTTTGTGTATACTGTGAAATTGATATTCACTGACATTTACCAATAAAAATCTATTTCTTCCAAGCCTACCTATAAAGCACTGTTTCCTGAAACTGTCATTGATTTATAACTGGTTAGTCGTTGTTACATGATCACAATAAATTAACAACATTGTGGGTTATTACTCTGCCATGATTTATCTCAACCATCAAAGATGTTATTTATCTTTTCAATGTAGGCTTTATATCTCAGAATATTTTTTTCTTCAGATGAAGATTTATCACATAGTTACTTTTTGCAATAGTTCAGTACTATTTTATTTGCTACATTTATGAGAACATTCTACCAAATCCAAGTTATCTGAGTTAAATATAACACATATTTCCCTTGCAGCCTGTTAGACAGAATGACATACAATGTTATTTTATTGACCTCAGTGTAATATTAAGAGTTGAAGAAAAGAACTTGTATAGTAGGCTAAAGTCAGAAAAATAGGTTTTTGGTTTTTTTTTTAACCAAAGCGTAGGTTTCCCACTACTGTTGCTTTAATTGTGGGCCAGAATTTTATAGCAGTAGGGTTCAAAGCATGAATAACAAAATTCACAAGCCTTAAACTGTGGGTTTTCACATTTTATTTTGATATTGCATAAGAAGTCAAACTTCAGCAAAAACCTTCTGGAATGTTGTGGGATTTTGCTTGAAAATGGGACTTTACCAAACAACACACATTTTAGGCGGTTACCTTTTAAAGGGCCAGTTCTTGAAATTTCATTTGAACCTAGATCAGTTTATATATCAAATGAATGAAAATTTGAAATTTCACATTTTAAGTGAAAATCACCATGTACATGGCTTTTTTGGAAAAGCAATATTTTGTTTTGCAAAGTTTCATGAAGATCTATTAACTAGTTTCTCATAGCTCAGTGGAATGTATGATTGTTTGAAGTTCTGGCATCATACACTTGATAGCTGGGGATATTTAAAGCTAAAAATGCTGTTTGCATATTAGCATGGTAGCTTTTTTGTTGTTATCCTGAGACTTCCCAGCAGAGGCTGAATTTATAATGCAGATTGCTGTAGAAACCGATTAGTGTGATCACAAGCTTCCAGAGCAGGTCTATTGGCTGGAGAAAAGAGAGAGTCTCCCATTCAAATATCATCCTTGTCCTTCTCACAGCTTTTGGGCAGCAGGCCAGGAGATAACAGGAAGTAGAGGTTAGAAGATAATTTCTTTGTATTTATTTCACTTTATTATAAATACACAATGAACATTGGAAAGGCAGATATATACAATAAACCAATTACTGTAATAAATAAGAGTATGAGTTCATAATAGAAAAGTAAATCAGATAATACAGAGGATCAGGTTAATCTGTGCACAAATCACAACTCAGATTATTGGCAAAAACTTGAAGCAAGATACAGAAAGTTTGTCATAATCCATAACCCCCTTCCTTGACCACAAAAAAGTTTAAGCACGGCTGGTTTTAGGCACAGGGTGTGTCCTCAGTGAAACATATGGCCTAGAATTTTGGTGGTGGCTAAAAAGTGAACATGGAAAGGGTGGTGCTTTAAGGCACTCTGGTTACACTCATGATCATTGACCAATGTGCATCAAGTCAGTCCTGCTGCAAAAGAGCAGCCCGAAGGCAATTCTAAATTATACAGACTACCAGTGGTCTCAATGGACTGATATAGCAGCTGAAGTGCAGAAAGTGTTACCGTTGCCTATTTGGTCATGACCAGTGCAGGGACTGTCATACTGTGGGATTTCACTGCCCTCGACCTTTAATGCAGTTTTATGCAGGAACCATAGGCGCCGACTCCGTGGGTGCTCCAGGACTGGAACACCCATGGGGAAAAAAATAGCTGTTCAGCAGGCCCCACCGATCAATACCTTTCCCTCCCAATCCCCCCAGTGCCTCTTGCCCACTGCTGATCAACTGTTCAGTGGTGGGTGAGAGAGCAGGGGCAAGAAAAGGCAGGGTGGGGTGGGGCCTCTGGAGGAGGGGAAGGGATAGGGCAGGAACAGGCAGAGTGAGGGTTGGGCTTTGAGGGAAGGGGCAGAATGGGGACAGGGCCTTTGGGCAGAGTGGTGGTGGAGCACCCGTGAGGAAAGCTGAAAGTCGGCACCTGTGGCAAGACGCATGGTGCAACACATTCCAAATGCAGGGCAGCATCCATGCCTATTACCCTGAATGCTCCCTGACAATATATTGTATTTTTTTAACAAGTTCCTTACCAGTAGAATTTCCGTCTTCTTTTGGAGGACATTAGTCTTGAGGCAAATACTTTTTCATTTTATGTATGTCCATAAAACTGTGTCTTTCCAAACTCTGACATGACACCTGCCACATGGGGTTGTGGGTCATAGATTCCTTTAAACTCACTGAAGGAAGAAAAGGTAGAAATAAGCTGGGAGTTTATGGGTATTTCTTCTTACCACAGTCAGGATAAAATAAAAGCTCCATTAATATCTATTCAGATCAACATTGCCCCTTCCAAGTCCCCAGTTTTATTAACAAGCACTTGCCAGAACTGATTCCTAGCTGAACTGCTTGCTTGGGGCTGGATTCCAAATTTATAGTCACTTGGTTCCTTTTGGTTTCAACCAATCAACCTGTTTAGCAGTGAGAGTAATTAAATAACTTGCCACGGGATCGCACCATCCCTTACAGTCTTTAAATCAAAACTGGATATGTTTTCTAAAAGATATGCTTTAACTTAACTAGCAGTTGTGGGCTTGATGCAGGAATTACTTGGTGAAATTCTATGGCCTCTCTTATACACTAGATGTATGATCATGGCATTACAATGATGATCTGGTCTTAGAAGTTATGATTCTATGAATGTTTTCAGCCTCTCCCTACTTGTTTGTTTGAGTTATCCCTTACAATCAATTTGCAGCAGTGGCCAGGAGAGAAATATAAAGCCACACATACCAGCCACCCACAAACGTACGCAAATGTCAAAGAAGAATTTAAAATCAACCAAAGAAATTCAGTTTAGCTAGTACATACCAGTTCCCCCATTCATCTCAGTGGAGAGTCGAAGTGCTACATTCCTGACACCTTGTGATGCTGTGTGCAGCTCCAGATCAGCAGCTCTCATCTGATCCAGGATGGCTTCCTTCAACAAATATTCCTGCCTTTTCTCCAAGCTGAAGGAAATTCAGAATAAAAATATTCCCAAGAGGTAAAGAAGAATGATCATGTTTCTTTTGTAGTAAAAGTATTTACACTGCAAATAGAGTTCCAATTGCAGCTGGCACAGGTAACAATATTAGTGACGACACAGTGGAATGGGCTTCAACATGGCCTCTCTGCCCCCTTATAGCACTGCTTGAGGCACAGCCGCGCTGCCTGGCTGCAGCTGGGCCATGCTACCACCATGCAGCACAGAGCACCGGGTCAGGCCGGGCTCTGCAGCTACGCTGCCCCAGGAGCTCACAGCCCCACCGCCCAGAGCGAGCTGAGGCTTCAGGGAAGGAGGGACAGCAGGAGAGGAGCCAGGGGCTAGCCTCCCTGGCCAGGAGCTTGGGGGCCGGGCAGGACGGTCCCATGGGCTGGATGTGGCCCACAGGCCATAGTTTGCCCACCTCTGAACTAGATTAAAGTTAGCATGGGTATGCCTACCTATACTGCAATCATATGTTCATTTGTGGTGTAGACACACCCTTGGAGCAGGAGGAAGGAGGAAACCTGCCTTGCAGTGTGCAGAGCACAGTTATTTATCCTTTCTCTTTCTATTTGGGGTTTCATATATGGTTTCAGTCAAAATCAGTCTGTCTCTTGGGCTGTCTTATCTTCAGTGGTGGATTGTGCCAATATACAAACAAGAGCGATGAGAATGGAAAAGCCTGTTTTGTTGGAGTTTTACAGATTTCGTAAAAAAATAGGATATGTGAATAAACAGTGGACATAGTTTGGGCTTTCCTCACCCTTGTTTTGAGTCTTTTTTTTTTATTAAGTCATTTACAAGGTATATGTAGATTATCACTATACTCACTTTGCACATAAGTTGTACCCTGCTCCTCATATCTGTCTGTAGAGCCCTGCATCGATACAAAATTTGTATCCTCATCTGATATATAAAGTGGATATCTGCAGATTTGCAGGGCTCTTTCTGTTTTTTTCTTTTTTAGGCTCCAGTCCTGCAAGTGCATGATTTATGCAAAATTTATGCAAGTGCATGGTTAGAGTAGAAGTTGATTCCAGTGGCATTATTAACAGTGCATAAAGTTAAGTACATGTACAATAGAATCTGAGTTACAGACACCAGAGTTAGGAACTGACCAGTAAACCACGCACCTCATTTGGAACCGGAAGTATGCCATCAAGCAGAAGCAGCGACACCCCTTCCACTCCTCACCCCCACCCCACGTCCCAAGCAAATACAGTGAAGTATTGTGCTAAACATAAACTACTAAAAAATAAAAGGAAAGCATTTTTCTTCTGCATAGTAAATTTTCAAAGCTGTATTAAGTCAATGTTCAGTTATAAACTTTTTGAAAGGACTACCATAACGTTTTCTTCAGACTTACGGACATTTCAGACTTACAAACAACCTTCATTTCCAAGGTATTCATAACTCTGAGTACAAGTCTTTTCAGGATCAAGGACTTAGATTGTAATCTCCCTAACTGGGCAGTGACAGTCTCTTATTGCATGATGGGTTTTAGTTAAACTGACAAAAGATCACAAAACTGGTGTTTTTTAATAGTTGCTTAAAGAATCCTGGTTAAAAAAACCTGTCCATTCATTCAGTTGTTAATTTTAGCCATGCTGCCTGCGTGAGTGATCAGAGTCATCTAAACATGTTTTGGCATGCCCATTTATGACTCAGTCTTACTGACCCTTACTTGCGAGAACGCTGCCATTGAGTTAAACAGGACTACTTGCACAAAGAAGTTATATCCTCATCTGTTGGTGTTAGTCCTGCTCAGAGCAGGAGATTGGACTAGATGATCTCCTGAGGTCTCTTCCAACTCTAATATTCTATGATTTTAAGCTGAAAGTTTGCAGGTTCATGGCTTCAGTTTATACACTCAAGACTCATTTTTGAAATATGATAGTGGAGATCCCCATGTAAACTCTCTATGTGTAAACATGCACCCATATCTGCACATGTAAAACTTGCTTTTATATACAAACCCACTTTTCAGTACCCCTATTAGTGTTCTCAGTAACTAATATCTGATGTTTCAAAGCCCAATGCTATTAAAAGCCTTTTCCACATGCAAATCAAATAAATAAGTGCCAAGTGGTACTTATGGGTGTAAAGTACCTTCTATGAGTGCAATTACCTCATTCTCTAATAATCTGACATTAAAATCGTTTATTTTTATAGATAATTATAAGAGAAAAGTAGAATTAGCAAAATAATTGAAAATAACAAATATTTTTGCTTTATCTACAGATATGTAATTAAATACATTAGTGAGCTTAGTCTTATATAAAAATCTTTCTAGTTTAAGAACTGAGGAAAAGCCTTAATATAAACACTTGATTGAAGATTGCTTTTTAAAAAAAATAGATTTTACATGGATGTTTAAAAAACAAACAGACCAAATTAAAATACATAAGCTATTATTTCTTTGAATATTGTTGGAAGTCTAACTCACAGAAGACATTTTAAAGTGCATTGCATTTTTGTATTCTATAGTCTAGATGGTTCTGTACTTCACACTTAATGTAGTGGAGCCTGATGCTCCAATCTGGACTGTATTCAAGAGATTTGGGTCAGTTGCTATGTGACTTGGGTAAGTCACTTAAACTCTCCGAAAAGATAAGTCTTTCATCAGTAAAATGGAGGAGAATGCTTCCTTTCTCCCACTCTTTGACTTATCTACTCTAAATTGTAAGCTCTGTGGAGCACAGACTGTCTTACTCTGGGCTTGTGTAGTGCCTAGCAAAATGGGGTCACTATCTCAGTTGAGGTCTCTAGGTGCTATCATAATATAAATAAATAATCTATTGCTTAAATTGGGGCTGGACCATAAGATCTGTGAGTAGGGAATCCACTTATACTTCCCTAGAAGCAGACTGGATCCCTTCTTGCTCAATGTGTGGACATACTCTATACCAATCATAGAATATCAGGGTTAGAAGGAGCCTCAGGAAATCATCTAGTCCAACTCCCTGCTCAAAGCAAGACCAATCCCCAATTAAATCACCCAGTTGATTTTTTCTCTATAATCCCTAAATGGCCCCCTCAAAGATTGAGCTTACAAACCTGGGTTTAGGAGGCCAATGCTCAAACCACTGAGCTATCCCTCTCCCCTCTGCTTGCACACTTTGGATAGAGTATTCAGGCAAAGCTCAAACTATTTACTGCCTACCAGTGCAAGAGGGGAAATAGCTGTTTTGTGGAAGTTTTTTCCTTACCCCTGCTTCTACCCAGGGCTGGTGCAAGGATATTTTGCACCCTAGGCGAAACTTCCACCTTGCACTCCCTACCCTTCCCCCTCCCCCCGGAACATCGTTTATTATAAACTTTCAGAAATGAATACTGCATAATGTGGCATTGTTCATTAGAATTAATACACATTCCGCTTGAAAATTTATTAATTTCATTATTTAGACTACATATTTAATGAAAATAAATGAATAACCTGACAGGATGTGGGGCTGGCTGGCTTCGGGCAGGGCAGGGGATGCAGAGCTGATTGAAGATGAGGTGCGGGGTTGGCTGGAGACAGGAGTGTGGGGCTGGCTGTGGGCAGGGCAAGGGATGCACCAGGGGCTGGCTGCGGGCTGGGCAGGGGTTGCACCGGGGCTGGCTGTGTGCAGGGGATGTGGGGCTGGCTGGAGGCAGGGCAGAGAGTGCACCAGGGGCTGCCTGCGGGAAGGGGGTGCGGGGCTGGAGGCAGGACAAGGGGTGCGGGCAGGGCAGGGGGTGTGGGGCTGGCTGCAAGCAGGGCAGGGAGTGCAGCAGGGGCTGGCTGCGGGCAGGGTGGCGGGTACCAGGGCCGTCCCTAGATATTCTGGGGCCCTATGCCACTCCCCCTGGGGGGGTGCCCCAGGCTTCTAGGGGGGCAGGGTGGGAGCGGGAAGGCTTCTGTGGGGGGAGGGGGGAACCACCCCCCAGCGCTCACTGGCAGCGCGGCTGGGGCCAGGTCTCTGCACTTCCCCCCGCCGGTGAGCGTAAGCCCAGCACTGCTGCAGAGCTCGGGGGAGTGGGGAGGGAACGGGATGCGGCTGAGCAGGGGCTGGGGCCCTGGGGCAGAGCTGGAGCAGCAGGGAGCAGCACAACACCCTCAGTGGCTGGAAGAGGAATAACATCACTTCCTGGCTGGCTGGAGCTGATCAAAGCCGCAACACCCCATTGCATAGTGATGGGAAGAGGGTTAACCTTTTAGCCGGTGCCGAGTGAGCATCCCAGACATTTTGGGCACCGCTTTTTAGCACCCTCAAATCTTGGTGCCATAGGCGGCCACCTAGTTTGCCTAGTGGCTCCACCAGCCCTGCCTCTACCTGTGGTGCAGGACAGTAAGAGGCATACCATTTTTCCCCTGCACAGGCAAGCATGGCAGGCCATGATCTGACCCATGAGTAATGACATTTCATCCATTTTGTGTACGTGTAAATGATTACACCATGCGCAAGGTAATCTACACCTACAGTATGCAACATTGACTTGACTTATGATCACAGATGGTGGAAGGAAGTATGTGACCTACCTGCCATTTTGTAACAGGTCATGTTAATCAGAAGGCACTGATTCCATTAGCCAGGATAATTCATGCTAATCTACAATAATGTTCTCATATTGTCTTGGGAAATTGGAAAAAAATAACTCTGGTCATCACTTCAGAAGATGACTGGACTCCATTGTTGCTAAGTGGGTAAGGATGGAGTACACTTTACAATAATACAACCATGTACTGCATGTGGAGAAAAAAATAGATTTTTCAGAAGATAAATATTTAGCAATTTCACTGGTCTATGCAAAGGGAGTGGTGTAGGTAGCTTCAGATTAATGCTCGAGTTTGTCACTTCTTAAGAAAGATGTGAATTCAAATAGTTCAGACTGGAAAATGATTCTGGTAGTCCTCAAAGCTCCAGTTCATACACATCAGATAATCACCACTGAAATGTCCATTAATGGTAACTTCTGCTCAAGAGAGGTTCAGGACTTCAAAAAGCAGGGATCGTGTATGTGCCAGGACTAGCATACATGGTCAGGCATGGGAAAGCTTGCCTTGTTCATGCCTGCACTATATCTGTTCTAAGCCAACATCATTTCTTCTGATTTCCCATAGATGAATAAATTAAATACATTTCAACAACAGATGAATCTCTGCATTTATTTTATGTAATTTAAAGTTTTTTCTGAGAACAACTTACAAAAGAATTATAATTTGTGATCCTTATTAATAATGTTTAGATTCCAAGGCAAGAAGGGACCATTGTGATCCTTTAGTCTGGCCTGTGTTATGCAGGAGGTTAGAACTTTCCCAAAATAATTCCTAGAGCAGATCTCTTAAAAAAAACAAAAACATCCAATCTCAATTTAATATAGTCAGTGATGGAGAATCCACGATGACACCCAATAGGTTGATCCAATGGTTAATTTCTCTCAATGTTGAAAATTTATATTTTATTTCCAGTCTGAATTTGTCCTCTTCACTTCAGCTTACAGTCATTGGATCCTGTTATTCCTTTCTCTGCTAAGTTTGAAGACCTCATTATTAAATATTTGTACCCCATGTTGGTACTTAAACTGTAAGCAAGTCACCCTTTAATCTTATATTTGTTAGATTCAAGGATACCAGTCTATTTAGCTTATCACTATATGTCATTCTCACGGGTCTTCTCTGAACCCCTTCCAATTTATCATTCTCCTTCTTGAATTGCAGCACCAGAACTGGACACAATATTCCAGCAGTGATCACACCAGTTCCAAATACAGAGGTAAAATAACCTACCTGAGATTCCCTTCTTTAGGCATCGAGGATTGCATTAACCTTTTTGGCCACAGCATCACTCTGGGAGCTTGTGTTTGGCTGATTATCCACCTTGACACCCAAACTTTTTCAGTCACTGATTCCCAGTATAACCCTGCATCCTGTATATTTGGTCTACATCTTATATTCCTAGATGTATACATTTACATTTAGCTATGTTAAAGTGCATGTTTACTTGTGCTTAGCTTACAAAGCAATCCAGATCACTGTGTTTCAGTGACTTGTCCTCTTTGTTATTTACTGTTCCTCCTATTTTGTGTCATTTGCAAATTTTGTTTTCTTCTACATCATTAGTACAAATGTTAGATAGCATGAACCCAAGAACCAAGACCCCATTAGGAACACACCTGTTTGATGATTCCCCATTTACAACTACATATTGAGACCTATCAGTTAGTCAGTTTTGACTCCATTTCATATGTGCCATGTTAATTTTATATCCTTCTAGTTTTTTTAATCAAAATGTCATGTGGTACCAAGTCAATGCCTTAAAGAAATCTAACTATATTACATCAACACTATTAATGGAAAAGAGACATAGAACTCTTGGAACCTGAGTTGGGGAGAGACACAGAATGTGGCATATTGGCTTAATGGCATGTTCCTCCTTGTCATCGTTGTGCACTCTTCACCCTCCCTCCGCCTCTTGCATAAGTCTTCCACCTAGTTTAGGCGCCACAGGTGAGAAGGATGAAAAACAAATTTTGTAGGAGGATGATTTCTATTGCATTCAGTCAATATTATCTTATACACCCTCCCACTCTGCAGTCTGAACCATGGATTCCATGCCCTGGAATCTGGGATTTCCCATGAGGCAGGAAGATCTGTTATCTCTGAATTGCTTCCTGCAGGAAGCTTTAGACTGTAGTGGATGCAAGAGGGCAACAAGTTCCACGGGCCAACCTCCCTGCCTTATTCTAGAAGGGGCAAATCTTTCTTCTCCCCACTCCAATAGAGAACAATCAGTCATAGTAAACATATGTTTCCAGTGCTTTGCACAGGAATAATCCACATAGGATATGATTTGATCCAAAATATTTATGACCAGCAGTGCATGGCCTGAAAAACCAACCTTCCTTATTCACTATGCATGTATGAATATGTGATGGTGCCTTCTAGTGTCTGCCCCAATGAAAGCTTTAAAATGTTAGTTTGCCCCGGATGCCAGCCAAGCTACTCCAATCCCACAACTATAAATTGCACAAGTTTTCAACTAAAAGAGAAGAACAAAAGAGCTACTCATTACTTTCACTGTATTACTCTCAGTCCCTATGACCATGAGGAAAACAGACTTAATGCAGCTGTAGGCAGCAGTAGTTCCCTTGTGCAGTCATGTTTGGGAGATTTAATAGTATTTGGGATATTTTCTAGATAAGATTTTGATTTTTTTCTTAAATCTACAAAGTTCTACACTGAAGCCATTCCATCTCCATGAGCTGCTCTGAGTCACCTTTTCTCCCCCTCTTGATTACTTATTTTATTTTCGTTTAATCTTCAGGAACCAAGCCCCCCTTTCTGCCCTCTCTTGCTGACAATAGAGGTGTCAACCAGCAAAAATCCATCATGTCCTCCTTTAAATCTTTTACAGTGGCCTGACACTCATTAAGATGCAAAAACAAAATATGTTTTAGGATGTTCTAGGATTCCCACAAGATCCTCCTCCTTAAGACACACCTCACTGGTATTTTCCTGAGCATCCCTTGACATTGTCTTACGTAACAATATATGGCAGCTTTTCAATTAATGACATCCCTTCCTGTAAAGATATGCAGAGCCATCTCCAAAAGGCAATCTGCTGTTAAGCAACAACTTCAAAGCTTCCCCAAGGTTTCTAAAACAATTTTACTTGACCTTTAGTTAAAGACCCAACTCTTCTAGGAAACAGATTTTGCTGCTCTCTTGGGTGGCTGCTGAAGAAAGCCTTCACTCTGTTTTATATTTACAATCCTTGACATAAGGCTGTAAAATACAAGGCTGTAAAGGCTTATAATTTATTTGGAGACATCAAGAACTCATGTATTATATTTGTATTTACTTTAAATACCATGAATCAAGATAAAGAATAGCTTATTTTAAGGTGCGTGTGTAAGGAGAATTACGCTGGAAACGATAAACCTCTTATTAAAAAGACAACTCTCAAAATACTTAGAAGTTCAGTGCTTATTTCCTAAGGAATTATTCAGAATCTCTTCCATCCAGGATATGCATGAACAACAGAGATATAAATCTAGACTTGCAGATCATATGTTAAAAGATACAGTCAAATGAACCCTCGGAAGCTGTACTGGGAAGGTGACATTTCCAAGTGTGTACTGCTGTTATGTGTGGCAACACCTGACAAGTTTTTTTTCTCAGAGTCATGTGTGGAAGAAAACAAATATGGGTAAAGGCAGCTATCACATTTTACAGGTCTTTTAAAAATATGATAGTTGTTACATCAGAACCAGTGGTGTTAGGCTAATATTTTCAAACCTGGGTGGCTAGTATAGGCTCTTATTTCCATATTCAGGCATATAAGTAAAAGTTGCCTGATTTACAGAATTACCCACTGAAGGTAGTGGAGCTAGAGGTGCCCAATAGAAAAACCAGACCACGTTTACTTACGTGCTTTTAATATGGAGATATTTTCAAGCCTAACTATAGCCGTAGCTTTTATGGCTTATGCCATTGTAGCTGTAGAGTCCAAACTGAGATTTGAATTGTAGCCTGATCTATATATCATGAATAAATATTCCCAGTTATCACTTTGAGGGATGACAGGTTCTTGTCCCAAGATCAGGCCCAGTATTATTAAAGTTATTATATAATTGGGAACTCCGAAGTGCACAGGTGCAAACTCACACTATAGGAACTTTTCTATATTTACAAATAAATTATTTGTTAATACATTTAGCAAAATCACACACACTCTAACTCAGTAAGGGGGAGATAGAAATCATTCAGAAAGTAAATCTGAACATCCATACTCACACCATTCCTTGCAGAAGAGCTTGAAATGTTAGCCATTATATTCCTCATCACCATAACCTTCCTCATCTTCACCAGTGGCCATCATTCTGGCCCCTTCCAAAGGCTATATCTCGCTCTTCTACTGCCCCAGGTTGGGATGCCACTTTTATAATATATTACGCTGATGTTACCATGGCTAATACATATTCATTAAGAGTTTTCCCCCTTTTCCTTATATGTATTTCCTTCTCTTACCAATGTTAAGGTGTCTTCTTCTATAGGTTAGGGTATTTATGATTTCACCCCATTATTACATGTCAGTTTGTTACCATGGCACTCTCACAGTTGGATAGTCCATCCAAAACCTTCCAGAAGTCAATGTCAGTTCATGTTTTGTGTTTGGCTGATGTCACTATGTACAAAATTCCCCTCTACGCTCTACTTCCAGTTCCCCAAAATTTATGAGTTATCTAAATTTATCTATGCCAAAGTTCATAGGCCTCAAGCCTCATGCTATTTGCTGAAGCCAGTGACTTACAGGACACAAGCCTGTAGGTTCCTTGCATTTCTGCTGAATATAATAAAGTGGAACATAATACAAAGCAGTGAATATAACAGAATATAACAGACCACTGGACTACAGTATCTTCTGCCACAAGTTAGTCAGATATGTTGCGGCTGAGACTAATATGTTGAAGGTGACCGCTGTTATGGGTGTAGTTGGCACTTAGTTGCACTGCCAGTTGTTTTCAAACAGCTTCACTCCATCATTCCCAGCTAGTTAATTTGGAAGCTGCAGTTTCCCAGTGCCCTCTGTCAATATTGCAGAGCTGTACATTTTAAAATACTTTCCCCCTGCCAGCCTGGTGCCCATCTGCGAACTCACAATGTCAGGTTGTAAAGTACAAGCTGTTCTATAAGTTCCTCCTTGAGTGCGCGTATATACAGCCACAACCTCTCTTGAAAATAGTTGGTAAAACTAGAAAAGAATTATATATTCACTACCTACCACAATGTCTCTTATTATGGGATATATAGATATAAATGTCTGCTAGACTGTGGTGAATTTTTATCTAGACTGGTAGGGGTTGCCCTAGATCAGGGGTGGCCAACCTGAGCCTGAAAAGGAGCCAGAATTTACCAATGTACATTGCCAAAGAGCCACAGTAATACATCAGCAGCCCCCCATCAGTTCCCCCACCCCGTTCCCAGTGCCTCCCACCAACCAACAGCCCCGCGGATCAGCACCCCCTTGCACCTCCCGATCAGCTGTTTCATGGCATGCAGGAGGCTCTGGGGGAGAAGGGGAGGAGCAAGGGCATGGCAGGTTCATGGGAGGGGGCCGGAAGGGGTGGAGTGGGGGCAGGGCCTGTGGCAGAGCCAGGGGTTGAGCATTGAGCACCCCCCATCCCATTGGAAAGTTAGCGCCTGTAGCTCCAGCCCTGGAGTTGGTTCCTATACAAGGAGCTGCATATTAACTTCTGAAGAGCTGAATGTGGCTCCAAAGCCAAAGATTGGCCACCCCTGCCCTAGATTATACTCTCCTATAAACATATTTAAAACCCTATTAAAGCTATAACTCTCTACCAAGAATATGTCTTCATTTTGTGGGATAAGAGAAAAACTACTTCAGAAAATCCCAAGTATGCCTGATGATTAACTTTCTTGTTTTTTACAGTCTGGAACACAATAAACACAACAGGTGCAATCCATAAACAAATAGTGAGGCTGTACTGAATGCAGATCAACCTATCCACCTAACTCCAGCTCCTGATCCTCCTTCTCCCAATACAATGGATATGATATACTTCCTAATATTGACTGGGAGTGTGATTTGGAGAGCTTCATCTGAATGCTGTGCAACACAGAACCATGGAGATTCCATGACCTGCAACATGCATTTATTGGTGTATAAGTGTGGGGCAGGGAGAGGGAGAGGAGAGTTGGATGGATAGCACCGTTGGGGCCTGTAGTAGTAGCAAGATGAGAATAATGGATCCATCATCATAAACATAGTGGAAATGGGAGTGCACCACCCACAGAGGTTACTGTAGTACTGATGCAGCAGTCACCAATACAGGCCTTGTTCCAAAGCCCACTGAAGGTAATGGGCCTTTGCCGTAGACCTCCCATTGTGGAAGTTTTCCTCTCCCTTGTTCCTGCAACTCTTTCAGATGCATTAGGGATGTACACTAAAGGTAAGATTGGTCCCTTTAAGACATCTTTGCTGCAAATTTGGTCTTCTTTAAGACCCTTTAAATTTATTAAAATATTTATGTCAGGCAAGAATTAAAGGAAGAACCAATGTCTCCATTGATATTGTCAATGTAAATCAATACCCTCAGAGTGAAAGGAAGCTAATTCAAAAGATGTATTGATTACCTCTTGTCAACTGCACAAAAGATCGTTATGAAACAAATGAAGGTCCTTGACTTCTTAGGCTTTAACTGGATTAAATGCAGTGATATAGTTGAATGGAGAATTTGCCCTACCCTCCATTGCCATTAAACCTGAAATATCTGCTTCATTAAAAAGGAACTTTTGGTCAACTGTTCAAAGCAATAGTAAAAACCTTTTCACTGACTTCACTGTATTTCAATTACTTGAATTTCTTAAGAACTACTATACTGATAAACTGTGTGAAAATTCTAATTAGAAGTATCCATATTTGTATAGAAATACTGCAGCATATTCAAGTATATTATGTGGATGCAGTTATATCATCTGTAAATATGAACCTATCTGAACCAAAAATTGAAGGCAATACATAAATTGCACTGGGATCATTTTCAAGCAGTAGACCTTTCCATTAAGCACAACAAAAAAAAATGCGTATTTCAAAGTCTGTGAAAACTATGCATCTGTGAAAACTATGTGTATTTCAAAGTCTGTGAAAACAAGTTAGTCATAACCTGATTTTTCCTACGTAGTGAAGTTGTTCTGCATCTTTAAGTCCTCAAGCACTGAGCATTAGATTTGGCCGTTGCTGCATTAAAGATTATATACACACTATTGAGACTAACTATTCTTATACCGTTGAATGCTCATCATTGATTATGAAAAAAACTCCTGATCTCATTTTTTAACTGGAATGGAAAAAATAAATCTCAGCATTTTTTTTTCCTGACCTATGCTCTTGCAACAGCTGCCATCAATTTCTGATTTTATTTTTTAGTATAGATTTGAATTGTATGCAGGTAAAGTATAATGAAGGTAAATTACTGCATTCTGCATCTCTGTGTTTAAAAAGAGTGGATTTCATTTAAATCAGATTGGATGTCTAGACTGGGTTTGAGGTCCCACACCTTGAGTTAGTGCTTACTATACAGAGCAAATAACATTACCTAAGGTCTTGCATTCACTGAGCAATTGCATTCTTTTGGAAGAGGTGTCTACTGGCATTCCCTGCTACTTTGTCTTCTAGAAAACCAGCTCCTACTCATTAATTTCAGATGACTCACATATGTTAGAATGTCATGAACGCTAACTAGTATTTGAGCATGTGGAGGACACGGGTAAACTGCACTTCGCCCTCTCTGCTGCCATCCTTCTCAGACAACTCCCTTAATTAGCTTCAGCTTCCTCCCCAACTTCCTGATGAGTTGGAAGGAGTTCTTGGAGGCTTTCAAGATCTCATTGTTAAAATCCTGCATTAAACTGGATTGGGATGATTTCCCTTCCATTGATGTAGCTCACCATTTTCCCCAGGAAACTGCTAAATCATCTCCTTGGGCTTAGAGAAGTACTACTTCTGTAGAGCAAATGTTTGCTTTAGGAATGAACCATATTGCAGCCAATGGAAGTTATTTTCACAAATTTTCCTAAGGAAGAACCCCTGTCCCTTGCATCCCTAAAGGCTTTCACACCAGTTCTTCCACCCTGCCTTCCACATACACGTAGTAAGTACATCAGTAGCAGTATCCCTGTACACAGAGTTTACAGGAACAAAATGTAAACATGACCAGCAAAATATATCTTAAAATGTTTGTGTGCCTGATGGTTCTGCTTATAAATTCTCTTTGCTTATAAATTCAGAAGCATTTTCTGTTGAAAAGGGAAAACATACAGCTTTTCATGACTCATGCCCTGTTGTCTTGCATCACACACATCCCCTAGGCATTGGATTTATCAAAGGCTAAGAAGGAATATTTTTAGGGAAGCCCCTCGATATAATGGCATAGCACATCATTCCCATACCGGAAAAACTTCTGTAGCTCTTTCCCTGCAGCTAATGACTCTTTACCCTCTCCCTGTATAGCTTCTCTTCATGGACCAAGAATCTGTGACAAGTTCTCACACACTCTCCACTCATAACTATTTGAGAACTAACTCCCCATCTAGTCCCACATCTTCTGCAGCCATTTGTCATCATGAACAGGTTGTCTGAACAGCTACTGAAATCTTGTCACTATTTGTGGAACTGAAGCCATTGTATGAAGGACAGAGACTATTCAACTTCTCCTTAGAGGGCACATCTGAACAAGCACTACCTTGGTGAATTGTGGATGTAACTTTGACATTATTTGATGCTTATTATGATACCAAATTATATCACAACTTAAACATCAAAAAGGGTCGCAAGCTACAAAGGAGCAGGATCCCAGGAGGGAGGGAAGATGACAAGAGACATCTAAAAGTAGAGATCACATTTCTGACATTCTGCTTACACAAAGGCTCAGGGAGGAAGGGATATGCTGAAGAGACAGCATATAATCTCTAGAAATAAGAGGTATTGTTTTATTTCTGTAACTGGTACCTATCCAGCTAGGGTGATCAGATAGCAAGTGTGAAAAATTAGGACGGGGTGGTGGGGGGTAATAAGTGCCTATATAAGACAATGCCCTAAATATTGGCATGGTACCTATATTAAGCCCACCTTAGATGCATCTAAACATGCTATTTTATTTTTGTTCTAATCTGATTTTCTCTCTCCACTCTCAAAAATAAAAGTTTTACTACATCCCCTGTGTTTTTACAATTGTTTGGCAACTTCATATATGCTGTAACCCTCCTTTCAGCCTCTGAAATGAGATTGTGAAGAAAGGGTGTCTACAGTCTACCCAGCTTGGGGTGCTTAGTCAAAAAGGAAAGAGAACCAAGGAATTGCTCTCCACAAAGTGTGCTGTAGTCCCTTCACATGCACAGGAAATGGCTAATGACCATGGAGAAGGACGGGACTAAAGTTCCTAGGATGACACAGCGTCTCAATCCTTGAGAGTACATGACACTTTGACATCCGTTTGTAATAAATAAAATGGAAAAATATAATTAGTCTTTATTGATTACTGTCCCTTTTAATCTGCTTAACCCTATTTTGCAACAGGTACTATTGACTTGGTCCAACTCAGATAGTATAAAATAACTTCCTCATATTAGCCTGTTCACTGACATCGTCCCAAATACCAGGCTCAACTCAGAAGTGATGGATGAAGAAATGGTCATGCAAGCTAAAGGAGAACTCTGTAAGTGTGACTCCCTTATTCGTTTACACTCCCTGTCACCTCACATATTTCTTCATTCCCTTCTCATTCTTCCTGTTCCAGGCCTCGTAAACCTAGTGCTTTTTAGGAGTGGGCATTGTTCCTCCAGCTCCCCATCCAGCCTTTACCTGCTTCAGTAGCTCAGCCAATGGAGCAGCCGGCTGAATGAAGAGCAGTGAGGCTACTTTGAGTGAGCTGTTATATTTAGGAGCACTGTGGGTTTGAAGGATATGCATAGGGACGATTCTGGAACTTGCCCTATACTGGACATGCTGCAGACCCACCCCATTCCCTTGAGCTGCGAGGTAATGGTCAAATGGGCAGTCAGTCCCCTGTCCTGCTTTCTCCCTTCTGCATTACATGCTGCTCTCACCACTTGCTTCACTGAAGTCCCGTCTGCATGGGCAGTGGCCAAGCCTAGGGCACAGTCCAAAGTCAGACAATCATTGCTCTTGCTTAATATAACAACCTTTATCAATCCAGCTGCTCAGTCTAGTGACTAGTGAAGTTTGTGATTAGTGTGCAAGCCTTATCCTGAGTTACTGACACTAGGTTCTGAAAGCTGTAACTTGCATGTAGCTTAACTACAAACCAGCTTGATTTACTCTCATAGGATAATTTATGAGTATAAAAACCAAAAAATAAAATATCCTTGTAAACATTCCAAAGCCAAAATGCCTGTGGACAAACCTTTAAAAATACTTTATTTCTCCCTAAGCTTATTCTGTTTGGCCCGTGCTTCTGACTGCTTTTGGCAACTTGTGTACAAAGATGATACATAATGATGAGGGCTGTGCTGTCTGCTTTAATCTACCCACTCCTGAGCTATGAAGTCATCCCTACCGTGTGAAAATACATTCTACACAATCACACTACCTCTGTACAATTAATGGAGACAGATCCCAATTGAGCAAAAATTTCCCTATTAAGAATAATGCAAACACATTTTTAACATTAAGCACATGCTTAAGCGCTAATGACTTTAATGAAACATAAACACATGTATAACTTGGGCATATGCATAAGTGTTTTTCTGACCTGGAACCAGAATGAATACACAAGAACTGGTAGATACATGAAGATGTAGATAGTATCCTAATGCCTGATTGGGAAAACCCCATGTGTTTTCACACATCATCCCAAAGCAAATGAAAAAATGCTGTATCTAAACTATGCCACTCTGAACAGATGTTAGATAACTTAACAGATCTTTCCCATTACTGCCTGCTTTGATTTTACTAAATAGATCATGGTTTTACAAATAAGGTAATAATAGCTAAAGCTTTTCTAGATCACAAGATAATATAATCTTGCTTACTGTACGTCACCTAGCTAGCAATAGCAAAAGATTGACTAGGATGCGGCTGACTTAGAAGAGTGGGACAATACAAAGGAGGACATTAAGTTAGAAGGAATATGTCCTGACAGTTTGGAAATACTGTCTTTTAGTTACTGTTCACTCACCCTTCCCAAGGAACACCGGGGGGGAGGGGGAACTCCATGAAGGAAACATTGGTGATTTCCTCCTCAGACCCCTCCAACGAGCTTTACTATGAAAGGAAAGAATCTGGAAGTGAACCTTTGTGAACATCAGTGATTGAGTAGGCGGTGATCTTATGGGAACCATACATTATTATTTATATTACTGTAATGCGTAGCATCCCCGATCATGGACCAGGGCCCACTGTGCTAGGAAACACGCAACAAAAAGATGGTCCTTTTCCTGAAGAATTTACAGTCTAAACAGACCAGACAGTCAGAGGATGGGGGAAGGTAAAGAATGCAGAAGCAGAGTGACCCATGAGATGAGGCATGTTAGTGCCATGATTTTATTTATTTTGGTGGTTTTAGTTAGGAGAGGATCTGTTAAAGGGAAGGGAGAGATCAGTAAAGCATGCCACGTTAGAATACATTGGTGTTGTGCATCTTTGGCAATGTAAACACAACAACATACAAATCACTGACTAGAATCCCTACAAAGTATATACAGCATTTAGGGGTGGAACTTAAAATGTATGGCCATCACCTCACAGTTCTACTAAGGCCAAGCTGCCATTAACTAAAGTCTGACTATTTTGTCTGAGTAAGGAATGCACGATTGAGCAATATATACTTGCATATCTTAAGATAATTGATGAGATATGCAAGAATATATAAGATCTGGATCCTGGCATATATTAACTACCATATCTTAAGAGGTACTTGCACACACATTATGTACTTGCATATGCTAGTGTTTCTATACAAATACGGATACTTCTCATGAGAATTTTTGCACATAGCTTCTCAATATGGTAGCACTTAAGATATGCAAATAATTGATATACAGTGAAGTCAGTGGTATAGTGCAGCATTCAGGTGTTGATAAATTCTGAGGCTCAAATGATGTTTGCATTTACAGTAGGACTTGATGATACGGTGTGCCGAGCACTTACTGTGAGATGCTTTCATGCCCTTGACACTTAATGGGACTTGATGGTATTCAGCATCTCCCAGCATCAGTTTTATTTTTACACAATGTTTTGTAATGTAAAGCAAAAGCCAAAAAGAATCAGTAATATTGCTCGCCCAGAGCACAGACCATTAGCTATATTAAAACAATATTGTTTATGAAGTCTGAAAACATTTAAACTCTTCATTACACTTAAGTATTTTATTTGCTTAGTAGTCATTAGACTGGTGCCTGAGGTGTTTAACTTCTAGCTGTAAAGAAACCTCTGATTTTTTAAGTCAGCAATAGTGTTGCAATAAAATTAGAATTCTGAAAAAAGGAATATACAAGTCCAGAGAAAATATAACGCTTTCCATTTACATTGCTGAAACATTATAATCCCCATAGTTGAAATAAGTGAAGTTCAGAGAATAAAAGCTTCTGCTGTGTTTGTTGCAGTTGAAACTTCAATATACCAGAGCATGCAGCAAATCTTCTGCACATGTAAACAAACTTGTTTGTCTGAGAGATTCGAACAAGAAGTAGGACTGCTTGAACTTGTAGGCTCTAAAGTTTTATATTATTTTCTTTTTTGATGCAGGAGCTTTTTGTACATAATTATATATTTGTAAATTCAACTTTCATGATAAAGAAATTGCACTAAGGTACTTGTATTAAGTGAATTGAAAAATACTATTTCTTTTGTTTTTTACAGTGCAAATATTTGTAATCGGAAATAAATATAAAGCGAGCACTGTACACTTTATATTCTGTGTTGTTATTGAAATCAATATATTTGAAAATGTAGAAAACACCAAAAAATATTAAAATAAATTGTATTCTATTGTTTAACAGGTCAATTAATCACGATTCATTTTTTTAATCATTTGACAGCCCTAGAAAAAATCACTTTGAAACAACTCACTATATTTTCCCTAAATTGCAATTAATTAAACAATATATGTTTGGACAGTTATGCTGATCCAGTCCTGGAAAAGATCCGTGTTCTTGCTTGGCTCACTATTTAAGGTTATTTGTCCGCTGACTGGAATCACAGCTTCCAAGTTATTCCCTTGGAAATCTTAACCATATGCCCAGTCTGAGGTCGAGAACTAAAGAACCAACAGTGTTGCCTTTACATTAGTAAATTGGCATCTAATCCTGGAAACTCTGACATTTGGGAGTAGTTTTATTTGGATGAGTAAGACAATAGAATTCAATGGAATTAATCATGTGAGAAAATCTATTCCAGTACATGTTTGCGGGCTTGGGAAGGTACTCGAAAAAAGTCACTCTTTTGAGACCTGGTTTAAGTAAGTAGGTTGCTGAAGTGTTGTGGAAACTGGGGGTAGGGGCTCCAGACATGCACTATGAAGAAGAGAGGGCTGAGATGGCAGGAGACAGGTGAACCCTTCATTCCCCCACTTTTTCATGCTGTCAGAATAATTCACCTTTCAGGAGCCAACCACACGTAGATTATTCTCTTTGCATTTGCTTGGTAAATACAGTTGCAGCCACTTGGCCAACATTTTCAACAGATGTCTGTTTCCATCCTCATTAGCCTCCTGCTATTTGCAATTTATCACAATCATGTTCAGTGGAGAAAGGCAGCCAGGAAAGATTCTGAATTCTAGGTATACTGCATACAACCAGAAAGAAAATTGCTCTCTAACTGATTGCAAGTGCATTGACTGTGTTCTCTATAAGATTGCTCTGTTTCAATGTAAAACATCATTGGTTCTGTGGGTTTATCTCCATTGTGAGCCAGCGTTATCACTTTTAGCACCTTGTTCCCATGTGAAATTAACTCACTGGAGTGTCCTCCCTCTTTTCTCTACCTCTCATTTTGCTGCTAGTATGAAATGGTTTTGAACATCCATGCTGCTGTCTTCTGCCAAGGGTTCTGTTTTCCTTTCCCCTCTGATTTTTCAGTCTGTTACAGCAAGTGCTGACAATAGATTATTGTGCCGATTCTTTTTCAGATCTTCTAGCTATGTTTCTGTAAAGGATGTGAGTGGGGATTTTTCTTCCTTTACGTGCGGATACACTATGAACAGTGATGGTTTATGTACTAAAAGTGATTTTAACATATATAATAATTCTCATAAAAGATTATTTGGATCTCTCCAAAGCTGTTCAGGTACCTTTAAATTAAACTTCATAAGTAGGGCAAATATTTTTATATCTGTCTCTTTGAGGGCCTCATGCCAAGAAGTACTGAGCACTGGCAGTACCTGTCGACATCTGTGGGAGTTGGAGGTGCTCACATATTACTTGATCAGGTTCATAGCTACCTGTATGAGCACTAAGTAGTATGCTCTAATCCCCAAACACTGGTTTGTAGGATAGTTATTGCGACATTTTCCAAAATGTTGCCTCCCAGAAGAGGTTTTATTTAGGAAGGATTTCACAGTTAGTGTTTTGCAAAACATTCATACTTAAATCCAAAAACAGGCAATAACACTCACTTATTTTTTTAATTTAGTTACAAAGGCAAATTTTGGACTATGTCAGTTATTTAAGGTTCACCAAGTTTTACTAACTTATACCATACTTGTTCAAACCAATTATCCATCTAGCTTAGTATTCTGTCTTCTGACAGTGGCCAGTGCCAGATGCTACAGAGGGAATGAACAGAACAGGGCAATTTTGAATGATCTATACTGTTGTCCAGTCCCAGCTTCTGGCAGTTGGCATTATAGAGATACTCAGAGCATGGGGTTGGTTCCCTGACTGTCTTGGCTAAAAGCCATTGATGGACCTATCCTCCATGAAAGTCCTTGGGATGAAATTCAAACAAACCAGTATCACTTTATAGTTTCAGGTGGAAATCATGAGACATCTGGTGACTTTGCATAGATTTAACCTCAAACTGAGCAAAACATGGTGATTGTTTCTCCTCTGGTTAGGGGTCTTAGGTTCATCTACAAATTAAAGAATAGCTCATCGTGAGTGAAGCCATATACATTATGAAAACAGCCTTACTCTCAAGTGCTCAGTGCTTCTGATTAGAGTTGTGCAAACAGGTTTTTCAGTTTGCTGGCTGAACCAAAAAAATGGGAATAGAAACCAAACAATTTATTTTGGGTCAGATAAAACACAAAATTAAGAACCAAATGTTGCCTTTGATCCTAAATGTTTTGTTACATTTGGGGATTTTAAAGCCTATTTTTACAGATACAATTTAAAAATTCCTACAGAATGGCATTTTGAATCAAAAAAATCTAAACAATTTTTTTCCGAAATGTCAAAATGAAACATCTTGACTTATTTTTTTGCCAAAATAATTGAGTGGATTCAACATGAAAAACGTTTCAGTCAACCTGAATCTTCATTTTTCATAGAAAGAAATAGTTTAGTCTGAAAAATTTTACACACCTCTCATTCTGCTTAAAATCTACACTGACCCTAGAAAATGATGAGGGCTACCTCCCCCGCCCCAAAAAAAAAAGTCACAAAACAAGTTTGGTTTTTAGATGGAACTTAAGGGTGTTTCTTACTTCATAAGAATTAATAAATATGTCTCCTCTCTGAGAATGCTGTAAAAACTGTAAAGGTAAAATGGAATTTACTGTCTGTTTCCCTCTGAATTTTTCATTAAAAATAGAATTATTGAACATTTGGATGATAAAGTGGTCTTTACAAATATAAACTAATAGCTTAAATATTTTGACCTTTACAGAATGAAGTAATACTACCTGTCATCCAAATGATTGTGGAGCCCTCCATAGAATATCCTAGCAGGAGTGGCTCTTTAAGAAATCCCCAGCATCCTCCTTGAGCATGTCTCCTCACTATGAGCAGCATCCTGGGGCAGAAGGTCATGGAGATTTCCATCACTGAACCAAGGCTCCAACAGTAAATTCATACATTCCTGTCCTAGCAGCAGCAGGGCCTAGATGATACCTTTACTGCTGTAAAAATATGCCTAAATTTTTAAATAGTTAAACTAATTATGCAGATTTGATATTTTCATTTTTTCTTGCAAAATATGTTAAAACACAAAACCCTCCTCTTTAAACCAAATCAAGAAAACAAGACAGAAATCAGAATGTGTTTCTTAGCTGTTCCAGAGCATTAAAAATTTGCAGCATTTACCCTTTGAGACCTAATCCCCCCTTTTTTTTTTTAACCAGAAAACTATCATGTATAGCATATGCTGAAATATCATTGACCAAGATGTGGCAGAGCTAATTATATGTTTTCAATACAATTAATAATGATGATGATATCTGTAAAATACCTACATTGGAAATTAAAGCAATAAAAGCTGGCTTGTGAGAATTTGCTGCTGGCTGATGTATTCTGTAGATCTTATTTACTGATTTAAAGCAGTGGCTCACTTTCCGTCAATTGAGGTCATGACAGTTATATATTTGGTCTTTAGCCTCACTGTGGCTCTATGTGGAGCAATTGAATTCTCTCAGATTTTGTGCCAAGAAGAGGTTTTAAATAAAACCAGTTCTTGGAACCTCCTGCATAGATATTTGATCAATTCTTAATTATGGGCCTTAACCCAAAGAATCTGTTTTTCATTTGCAAATATTGGATCAACCAGATTGCAATCCCAATTACACCCATGAAAATGTGAAATATTTCCATTTATGTCACTTTACTGGAATTATTTCTGATTTATCCCATGTAACTGCAATTGGCATTTTTGCCATTCTCTTTTGATTTCTGCTCAGGAATCATATCTTAGGTGCTAAGTTGATCTTGCTCCTCATATTGGTGCACAAAAATAAACAGCCACTTATCATTTTTTTTCTAGTGTTCCATGTAAACTTCCATCTGCATTTTGGAGTCAGAGTGTCAAATCCTTATCCAGTGTAAATTAGTAAAGCTTCATTTGAAAACTTGTACAGTGGCTTAGGATCTTACCCAAATGGTTTTGTGTTTTTTTTAAATATAATAACACTAGATACATAGAAAAAATTAAAATTATCTATGGGTTTTGGAGTCAGGGCTGCCCAGAGGATTCAGGAGGCCTGGGGTTTTCAGCGGCAGGGGGCCACCACCGCTGAATTGCTGCAGAAGACCCAGCACTTCGGCGGCAGGTCCCAGGGCGGAAGGACCCTCCACCATCGAATTGCCACTAAAGACCTGCCCCGGGACCCGCCGCTGAAGTGCCGGAAGGACCTCCCGCCGTGGGTCTTCGGTGCACTTTGGTGGTGGGTCCCGGAGTGGAAGGACCCCCCGCTGCCCAATTGCCAACGACGACCCGGAGCGGAAGAAGCTCTGGGGGCCCGGGCCCTGCGAGAGTTTTCCAGGGCCCCAGAGCGAGTGTAGGACCCTGCTCCAGGGCCCCCGAAAAACTCTCATGAGGGTCTGGGGCAAATTGCCCCTTTTGCCCCCTCTCTGGGCAGCCCTGTTTGGAGTAACTCTATTCAATTTCCATAGAGCCCTTCTTTTTACAGTCATTAAGTCATAACGGATGTTTTTATTTTATTTTATTTTAGGAGAAGGGGATTTCCTACACATAAGATGTAAAGATCGAGTGGCCTTTCCCATCTTAGTCTCCTCTTTATGTATTGCCTCTGATAACATGGCAAATGTAGAGGGGGTATAGTTGAGCCATAATTTGCACCCTTGCTCTGTTTGACCAGTTCCTGTAAAAATAAATTAGAAAACATGTTGTATCCCATTGTGCTCTGAGAGAACTGCACATGCCAACAACCTGTCCCTATACAACCTCTAACAGAAGGCACCCCTTTTGATCCAAGCAAATTTCCATCTAATCTATGCTTTAATTAATGGCTTTTTAGCACACAGAGTCATTCCTGACTTTCCAAAAAGCTGATGAAGGAGGGCGCTGTATATATCATTTGTTCAATGGAGTCTGTTGAAGATCCTTGTATACCATAAAAGTAAATTAGCAACAATTGGGCAGATTTTAGACAAATTTACCTCCTTTTTGGATTCTGTGACACTGATAAGGTCTTTGAAGGAACTGGTGATGGCACTGCATTGCATTTTGTGGCCATCACAGCATTAACTATAGTGAAATAATATATTAAGAAATTGGACATTGAACACTATTGTTCTTTCTGCTCACAGATTCAAAGCCTATCACTTTCCTCAACTTAGAGTGCCCAGATGAATAATATGGATGCAGAGTGAGGCTAAGAGATGCAGCTGCTACTGATGTATCTGTCCTTGCATCTATTACTTTTCCTTAGCCTGGTCTACACTGGGGGGGGGGGGCTGTCGATGTAAGACATGCAACTTCAGCTACGGGAATACTGTAGCTGAAGTCGAAGTATCTTATTCTGACTTACCTCCAGTCCTCACCGTGCGGGATCAACGTCCGCGGCTCCCCCACTGACTCCACTACCGCCGCTCGCTCCAGTGGAGTTCAGGAGTCAACGGGGAGCGCATTCAGGGATCAATGTATCATGTCTAGATGAGACGCGATATATTGATCCCCGATAAATTGATCGCCACCCACCAATACGGCGGGTAGTCTGGACATACCACTTGTCTCCCTTCCCAAAGTCTCCTCATGATGATAATGAAGTTGGTGATGATGTCTATAGCTTCCAAATTGAACTAAGTATTGCAACAGGCTGCCTTTCGCTTATGGCAAAGATGAACTAGGAGGAAAGTTCATTTTTCTGTTCAAGGGTAGGTATGGTGAGGCAGCAGATTATAAGCCAGTTTAAACAGCACCATATTCACTTTACTCTGATATGTTTGTACCTGTGTACATTTGTTTCATAATTATAGCATGAGCAAGTTTAAGTAGTTTGCTTTGTGTAGTAAATATCTTGGTTAATCATTGTATTGAAACTGTAAGGTAATTCTGAGAGTTAAAACAAAAATTATTAATTTCATGTACCAATACTCAGACTTCATGTCCTAATGTTAATCATACATGAGAAATTCACAAAGCTCTAACAGATTCAGTGCTTATAAGACAGACAAGCAGATAGAACAATCATGATTTGTTGTACCTGTGCAATGTATTTAAGAAAGCAGGCTAAATCACTGTCACAGAAAATTAGTCATCTAACTTCTCATTTTGAACTAGTTTTTCCTGGACCTCCTATATGTGGTTACTGCTTCCTATCTTTTTGCAATCTTGCAGCTGAGACAGTGCTAATGGAACTCGTTAGCTAACTTGACAAGATGTTTATGTACAGAGCAAGCTCTGTCTGTTCACCTCAATAAGCATATGTCACTTCCACTGTCCTCTGGCCTTTGAATCGGCATGCCTCTCAAAACCAGTTCAGGTTCGCCATTTAACAGTTTATCATGCTGATGGCTCACATTGTTAACCACAAATCCCTTTCATTCACCTCATTATTGTAATTCCCTCCTAATATCTTTAATTAGCAACAGCAAAATTACTCTTTCTAATTACCATTTTTCAGAAACCAGTAGCACAGTACTGTACAAATTAAAAGCACAGTGTGTCATATGATTCATAATCAAATAGAATTGCTGCCTTTAAAAAAAAGAAGTAATATATTTTGACTTTTTCAAATTTTTGGCATTATTATTTGAAATTAAGGAAGTGGAAAAACTAAACAGCTGAGAACTGACTGCTAATTACTTAATGAATATGATCAGACCCTTCATTTTTACATTGTCCAATAATGTAAGGAGGATGCAATTAATGAAATTAATAGTATGTAAATTTAAAATCAATAAAAACAAACATTTGTATTCACAAAGTATCTCTGCAGACCTTAGAATTTTCTATCATTCCAGGAGGAAAATTTACTACTGTGTAGTTAAATTAATACAGCTGCTGAATTGTTTAAAAGGGGTTGAATAGTTTAGGAACAATAACTTTCACTTTCTGAGGTGGTTAGCTCTTTTATAGACAGGAAACTGTTCATACTTGGACCCTATCTATCTCTCTGCTAGGACAGCACCTAGCACAGCAAGGTTCTAGTGTAGATCAGGGCCTCTGCATGCTGCCAGTAATAAAAATATTAGACAATAAAGCTCTGCAAGCTAAGATAACATTTCCATTTTCGTGTCATAAAATAATCATCGCAGGGGTTAAGAAGAATTCTCCCTTCATTACTCATCATCTCCTTTTTGGCAGGTTAGCACAAGCCGGCAAATTCCAGAATAACACTGGTATGAACTCATTAAACAATGGAACAAGTATTTGTTACTGGAAGATGGTACAGAGGCAGCTCCTCTCCTGCCGCTGGTGCTGCAGGAGTCCAATATGTTATTGAAAGAGACCAAAATCTATAGATGTGGGAAAATACTCCATCACTGAAAACCATCTCTCCTCTGAGACAGACATAGAATTATACAATGAAATAAATAAAAGAAGCTGATTGATAAATATACAAGATACAGCAAACCAATATACTTGTGATAAGTGGAGACTCTATTGCCAGATATATACAGACAGCTCAAAAGAGGTAGGAAGAGGAAGAGTGAAAATAGCTTTCTACGTGCCCTCACTTAACCTCAAGAAAGCCGTAAGGTTAACTTTGTATCCTTTTTTATGACTGAGCTAACAGGGATTATGCTAGCATTAAATGGAGCTTAGTTCTGTGGCCAGCTGCTGTGGGCATCCTGTCTCACTCCTTATCAGGGCTGCAGGCAATTTACAGTGGTCTGGCTGACAGCAGAAATGATATTGTTAATGAAATATTACTGCTAACAACTGAACTGGTGCAGCTGGATACAATTATAGTAATAGCATGGATCCCAGAGCATAGAGGCAGTCAAACAGGCAAAAAGTGTTATTAATCATGAACAAGTTGACCTGGGAATCCCTTTAAGCAAAATGGAATGTAAACACCTAATAAAAAATGAGCTGAGGAAGGAATGGCAAGAACTGGAGGTTAATGAATCAAAGGGGAAAAATTGCCAGGATGTATGCCCAATAGTTGAAAATGTTGACATAATCCAAGCCCCCGAGAGGAAGAGTGAAGGGCTTAATTTAGAATTCTAACAGGGTATGGTGGATAAAATAATTTATTTCTAATTAATATGCACAAAGATGGGCTTAATTTAGAATTCTAACAGGGTATGGTGGATAAAATAATTTATTTCTAATTAATATGCACAAAGATGGATTATACATAACATATAACATCTATGAAATGATAGCTAATACCCTTTGGAATTGTAAAGACTGTACCAATGAAAGGAGGTTTTTATATAGAAAACTCAGACACTTTAAAGTAACAAAGTTTTCCTTTAAATGTCTATCAAAAATACAAGGAAACTGGAGTGCAATAACAAAATCTCTTCTGCGATTCTTTAAGCTTACCAGGAAAGATATGAGATGTTAAGTCATGAAATAAATACAAAGTACAGTCTGTGGTGATCATGGACTCAGGAAGCAAGTCTGCTGTGCCATTAAACTGAAGAAGATGAAGAGGGGAGGGTTGTGATAAAGAGACACTGCCAGAGGCTGGAAGTCCTGCAGGAAGCTGCAGAAGCTCAGGAAACAGGAAACTGTGGGAAACTGGGGATGATGGAAAAAGCAGCTACAGGGAGCAAGTTAAAGCCTGGAAGATAAAACAAGATAAAAGCCTGGGAGTGGGAGTTAAAGAAGGGAAGATGAACTGAAAAACTGCTTCTTGACAAACTCTGTTCCCTGCCTGAGGAGAACAGGTGAAGAGTGAATTATAAGATTTGAGTTTAGAAGGTCACTAGAGACAGAGTGACTTCTTTAGGGGGCCAGATGAAGGAGAAATAGAGGCGGGAATGCCAAAGAGGAAGGCATCACCATGAGAGGTCGTTTGGGAGACAGTAAGTGGCACTAATGCTACAAGGGGTCTCTGATGTTGCCCCCCAACCCCGTAACTCTGTTATTGTACAACTGGAATGGTGTAGTAAGCATTTACTACACTTTTGGCACTATAAAAATAATGACATACAAAAAACAATATTAATAGAATGTTATGGTTACAAAAGTCAAGCATTCAAAACAGCCTTTTTCACTTCCCCGAGAGATGCAGCTATTTTACCAAAGTAAATTCCCAGTGTAGACCAGGCCTGAGTAACTATAACCTCAAAACAGTTCACAATCAAAACCACTGCCACCTGCAAAGCCACAATTAAATTAGATTAACTTCTAAGAAGAGGACAGAAGTCCTGTGAGAAGGTTTCATGCTTTATATCAAGGATTAAAAAAATCTTTTTAATCAAACAAAACCTCCCAAACAAGCAATGATACTTTGACTATCGTGCACTGGCTTTTCAGGGAATATGCATAAAGCTCACATGGAGATTTTTAAAAGATGTCTGATGCCTTCCAAGAATTCAATTGCATGAGTCTGATTGATGCCAACTCCATTCTAGAGCCAGCATTTTCAGGCCCATTTAATTAGTTGGCAGGCTGCTGATACTAACAAAAGAGATAGCCAGACCTATGGTGAATGAAACACAAAGCATGAATTCCTGGTCAGTAGAAGTAAATAAGAGTTTTGCCATTGACTTCTGTGAAGTCAGGATTTAACCCACGGTATAGAGAGGAGGCGAAGATGTTCACATCTCTCTGTCTGATCTCTGGACTGTTTGGTATCATCCTTTACTGATTTGTGCTTCTTGTTGTGCTCCAGGTTTCCAGGGCCTTCTTGCATCAAAGCACAGAGGTACAACAATCAAGTCCATAGCTATGAACTTAATTGATTACCACTGAATTCTCACAGTCTATTGCAGCATGCACTAGGTCAGGGATTGGCAACCTCTGGCATGCGGCCCGCCAGGGTAAGCCCCCTGGCTGGCCAGGCCGGTTTGTTTACCTGCCATGTCCGCAGGTTTGGCCTATCGCAGCTCCCACTGGCTGCGATTCGCCAATCCAGGCCAATGGGGGCTGCGAGAAGCTGCAGCCAGCACATCGCTCAGCCCGCGCCACTTCCTGCAGCCCCCATTGGCTGTGAACGGCAAACCATGACCAGTGGGACCCATGATTGGCCAAACTCGTGGATGCAGCAGGTAAGCAAACTGGCACCGCCCGCTAGGGGGCTTACTCTGGTGGGCTGCAGGCCAAAGTTGCCGATCCCTGCACTAGGTTCAGGCCTTGTCTACATGGAAAGATTTACCAGTTATATCATGATACCACTGTAACTTCCCCCTAATTCCCTAGTGTAGTCATACTTATATTAGAATAAAACTGCTGTGCACGTGGGGTGGTGGTGGTGGGGTTATACCAGTATAACAATTTCAGTTTAAATTCACACTTTAGATCATAATGCGAAAAACTCTAGAACAGGGACTCAAACTATGTTCTCCTTCTCCCTCCTAACCACAGGGCTATTGAGTATAAAGGGGGATCACTATCATCTGCTCCTCTGATTTTGTAAATGGTGCTTAAATTCCCTTGTGACTCTGTCTTAAGAAATCAAAATATTAATTTGATAATATCCAAGGGGTTCATTTTGACAGTTCCAAAACATTTTCTGTTTTCATTTCAACCAAAACAATTTGCTGACTTCGACATTAATTCACGAAATGTTCTGGTCAACCCAAATGTGCATTTTTTGGTCCATAAAAAGTTCTGTCCAAAAAATGTTGCCCAGCTCTACTCAGTACTGAATTCAGAATTTTATTTAACATTTTACACAATGCAGGAAGCGATCTTCAAGCAAATCATTTTTTGTTTTGTTTGGTCTGTCTTTTTTGACAGTATATCATCAGTCGTCACAGTGCTTCTTCTAACATGATTTGATTAAAGTAACTATTTTTAACTGAATAAAGGGGAAGATTCTTTCAGGAAAAGGGAGTTAATTATCTTATTAATCAGTGTGCCACAAAATATATGGACGTGACATCTAGCAGTTAAAATTGTGGCATTGGAACAATGAAAATAGTGGTGGTAATAATAATAATTAGTGTTCATAATAAGTCACAATAATTCATCTGACAAATTTAGCCACTTTTTCTATTCATAGAATATCTACATGCAGAATAAGATTTCCTTGGATTTATTCCTTATTTCACTTATTAACTAATTATTTTATTTATGTAGGGTAACTTGAAGGTACATCTAACCAGCAAAAGCTGTGCATGGATGACCCTACCTGATTTAGCTTGAATCCAACTAGAGTGAGTAACAATAGCTGTGAAGACAGCACACTATGTACTTGACTCGCAAGTCCACACTGAAGCCTGCACTGCACTGCCTTCGCTGCTATTGTTACCCAGGGTAGCTGGATTTATGGTGACTCAGGTAAGATAGCACCCTTTCAGCTTTTGCTTGGTAAATTCACTGAGTGTGTTGAGTTAGATAATGGGGATGTTTAGCAATAGTCAAATAAGATGGATGGTATTGTTTGTGTTTACTCTTTTGGGTGAGTGTTCAAAAAAAAAACCCCACAACACTAGTAAATGTAAATTTGGTTGCCATGAATACTTGTGTATGCAACTATGAAATCTACATTCCACAAGAATGCATGCTACGATCATCAATGGAAAGTGAACACAAAAGAAATATGACTATGGATGAAACAAAATCAAGTGAATATTTGTGGATTTTTATATATTTTTTGCAATATTCCGTTTATTCTTACAATAATTGCACTGGCTACCATTTCTGCAGGATTTTTTCATTCTTACCTATTTTTAAAGGTGGGTAAATGCCACTATCGACATTTTACTCCTGGGGGTGTAACAGGCACAGACAGATTAAGATTACTTTTCCACCACCAAACAGGAAGTCAGTAGCAGAGTAGGAAACAGACCCCCTGCTTTGTGATGAAACTAATACGCCACAGCGGCCCTTTATCACAGAGGAACATTCATTCATTCATATTTCAACTTTAAAATATATTGTCTTGTTTGTGGCTATTTATATTTTATCTTCAATTTAAAAAAAATGATGTGACTCGTAGAGTTTTTTCTGTTCCTTTCATGAAGTGGTCCTTATGCTGGCTTGATGACTAGGCATAGTAAAATACATGAATATATTGTTGGAGAGAGAAGGTGGGTGAGGTAATATCTTTTATTGGACCAACTTCTGTTGGTGAGAGAGACAAGCTTGTGCGCTCACACAGAGCTCTTCTTCATGTCTGGGAAATGGATTAAGAGAGTATGGCTACACTGCTATAATTAATAAGAAGAGTGCTGTGTAAGCTTTAAAGCTTCTCTCTCACCAACAGAAGTTGGTCCAATAAAAAATAATGCCTCATCCACCTTGTCTCTCTAATACCCTGGGACCAACATGGTTAAAATTACACTTCATAATCACAGAGTGGTAGTTTATAGGCACCAGTCAAGGCAGGGGTGGATTACAGAGGTGGGGCCAGATGATTGGTAAACTCAAAGACAATGGCTCTTATTGGGAGGGCTATCATTCTTTCCCAGTATTTCTATGAAGTCATGAGCTTAGGCAGCATGCAAACAGCACCCATTAAAGGAAGCAGCAAATGTAAAGTACTGGTTTTCAATTTGCATCCCATAGCTTGCTGATGCTTGTGACCACAATCAAGCCATCTGCTAGTGAGTAGACCTTGCTCCGCCTCACATCCCCTCGTTAAGCAGAGCAACAAGCAAAGTGCAGAACAGCACTAACTACCTCTCTCCACCTCCTTTCTAGTATCACTTATTTCTGTAGTTTTATTATTTATTTGTGTTGCCCATCCATGATACGTTGCTTCAATGGCTCAGCACAGAGCTTATCAGTTCTAAGATAAATACAAGATGAGATACATAATCTGTTAAATCATATGAATTATGATTGCACATTATGCTGTTCTGCCTCATCATCAATCATCATCATACCAAACTCTTACTGTTTTACTTTCTATTATTGAATCCCCCACTGCATATCAGTGAAGGAAGTGCAACAGTCTGACTGCCTAATCCCTTTATGCTGTTATGAGGCTATTTTAGCAAGGCTGCTGGAACTTTAGCTTTTTGATTTTCTCTAGTGGCTTTCTGTAGTCTTCACCATTGTCACATGCCAATGATGGTAGTTGTGCATATATGTTACTGAACCTATTAACCAAGGCAAAAGCAGTGCTATTCCTTCATATTTTGACACTGTGCATGCAGAGAAGATCTGAGATGATGTGGAGGGCTGCTTGTTATAATATGGACATACTTATATCCCCGAGATATGACCTCTCACAGTACTAGTTATTGTTTTATTTACTTAGTAACCAATTGTTTTTTGTGTCTTCCACCATTGCTTTTGAACTGGTTGCTGAGAGTTACTAATGACTAAGGCAATCATTCTTTTCCTTAGTGCTTAAGCCAACTCAGGTTACAGTCTAGAATAACATGCAAATAAAACACTGGATTTAAAGGAAATTTAACCAATCCTGTTGATGTTTTCATTTTGCTTCTAAAGTACACTACATGTGGAAATCTTTTTTTCTCTTTGAAAAAATAAATATGGTGCCATCTACAAATAAAAAGTGTAATGTCACCAAACTAGATAGTATAGTTGACAGCACATACATATTGATGTCAATGATCTTGCACTATGACAGCAGAAGTAAATTCTGCCCTCTTCAGAGGTCTGTTTTAGTTCTATCTAGAGGAGGCATTCTATGGGCTGATCTGACTTTATTTTTATCTTAATAATGAGGATAAGTTGGAGTCTTAAATAATTGAAACCTGATGAGGCTAACAGAAAAAAATAGCTGTGTGGGATATTTCTCAAATATGTAATCAACTGTATGATCAACTATGAGAAACTGATTTTGTATCCTGAGAAAAGGGGAAAATTGCTCATCATATGTTTGACTATAGGGAACAATACTTCTGCATCTATATCAGAGTGGCAACATGCCATTTTGATGTATTTTTTCACACTTTCCTGCCAAGAGCTTAACAGAATTCAAAAAAGAAGTGGTCATTTTTATTGATAACAAGAATACCCAGCAGCATAACCATAAGGATTTTTTTAAAAAGTAAACACCTATCTCAAACAAACAATCCATCCCACAACTGAAAACCTGTCCCTATTAAAATCAATGGAAGTTATGCCATTCATTTCAATGGGGCCAGGATTTCACTTCTTGTCTTCAGGCCATAAGACACCCTCTAACTAAAAAGTGTTTAAGAAGACACTTTCGCTGTGGGTCTGTTATTCCAGAACTGCCACCACTGGATTTTTTTGCCCCGTACTCTATACACCTTGCCACTCTCAGAGGCAGGATACTAGATAAAATGGAACACTGATGTGATCCAATAGACTATTCCCATGTTTCAACTAGACCTATTTATAACCAAAAGTTCTCACAGAAAATGCCTGTTTCTTTGTCCACAAATATCAGCAAAATGGAAATACTTGTACTGAAAATTCCTAATTTTTCCAATAGCTTGCTCTTTGAACAATTTTTGCTCTTCAGATGAACTGAAGACATTGTTACTTCTTCCCTTTCCTTTCAGTTTCAAGGTAATTTAGTTGCACTTGGTCACCAAAGTCACATAGTACGAGTTCTGGCTCTCTGACTTCTGGAGCCTACCCCACGTAGTCACAAAGTTTAGCAAAAGCTGTCTGAACTCCTAATCTTGGGGGAGTAGCTGTGGACTTTTTTATTCTTTCAGATCCATTCAGAAAAAAATGGCAACATCACCGTGGATCGCTGCCTTTTTCTTCAGCAGTGTTTGGGGCAGGACCACAGATTGTCCTCTTCCCACACAAACCAAAGAATATCAGAGATTTTAAGACGCAAGTGGGCCTACCAGTCAGATCTCCAAAACACAGCTTGAGGAAGATAAATCTCCCAAATAGTCTGGGGAAAATGCGTTTAGCTGGTTGTCAGTCCCTCCCACAAGAAGGCAACCTAGGAGTTGTTCCTATGTGAGGGCAGAATGTGGCCTAGCCTCGTGGTGTTCTCCACAAGCCTGGATAGTTCAGATCTAAATCTTTTGAAGTTCCTCAGTGGCTAGATTATTGTGGTTTGGCTATGGCAAAGACATTTTTACAGCATGCTTCTGTGTGAGATTTGGCTACAATAAGGCTTGTTTATTGCTCCCTCTCACTTGGAGTTTGGTAACAGTGAGAGAGGCTGGGTGTACTTTTACACATTGTTTGGCTATGGTAATGCTGGGATTTGAACACTTAATAAAAATGTGTTCCCTGCATTTCCCCTGTATTCATAATGTAATATAAAAATGAGTATGGAGTCCTGAGGGGAAACCAGTTTATTCATTGGCTGCCTGATCATAACAATACCAGCAACAAAACTTATTGTGCCCTCTTACTCATGTTGTTCTCTCCGTGGGATCAAAATGCTGATAGCTTCCACATATCTGATTTTAATCTGTAGTACTGGTATATATGTCTAGTTTAACTTTGTGGAGTTACTGCAGAAATTAAATTAATGTGAATGAGATAATATGGAGCACACAGCTCCTACACGGGAAATGAGTGTGTGCAAGACCCATGTGCCATTTCTGCAGGTTCAGAGCTAATATGTTCCTGCAACATCTGTCCAGTTTGGTCCATTTGTCTCTGTCAACATATCTACATGTATAAAATATTAGAAATGTTTGCTGTGACTTTAAAAGATATTCTATCCCTTGTTGTCTTATTTTCCAAAGTCAAAGTTCCTAGAGAACGGATGCTGTGGTTTCTTGTGGAAGTGACTAACTTCCAGCATGGGTTATTACAACTATATGGTGGTATATCATTGCTGATATTGTGGTAATTTTCATTAAGTGTTGAATGGGTGATATTTGTAATCAGATTTTTGCAAGATAAGCTGTAAAATATTTTGAGATATTTGTGAGCCTTAAAAATGGAAATGCTAAAAAGATTTGGTGGGGGAGAAATTTATTGATTTTTAACCTGCTGTGATAATCCCTAATTATGACTCCTCTAAACATAATTGTTCTGAAGTTTGATCAGCAAAGATTCCAGTGTAAGTGCAAAATGAAGGAACTATAGAAGTGTCCTTTCTCTTCATTTTCTCGTCAATCTAAAATATGAAGCATGTTCCCCTAGACTGAATCTAGACTGGAGAATTATAGAGAAATCAATCCAGATCATGAAGTTTCTCTGGGACCATTAGCTTGAGAAAAATCCCATATAGCCACACTAAACCGATTCATAAACATTTTCAGCACTGAATTATGTTCAAAATCTGGGAATGAGCCTAAAGTGGAGCAAGTGAGTGTCACCTAACATTAGATGTCCAGCAACCAAGGAAGTTAACCATCTTGATGTGATGACACTGTGGTCATTTTGTTTCCATTTTAATACAAGATTAGCCTTAAATCGGGGATTTTGTTTTGTGTTACTGTAAAGATCATAGGTTGAGACTTTGAAAGACATGAAGGGAATTTAGCCATACCTCTTCCATTAACTTACCATCTCAATCATAGTAATTTTGGTTTAAAAGCCAGTCAACCACTACTTCAGAGGTGGTTTTGTTTTATTTTATTTTATCCATTTAGATCTCTCTGTACTGGTCTTTTTAGTTAGAACTTTTGTGTCCATTCGTATTTCTTTCCTTTTCCTAGGATCTTCAGGAAACTGCATTTGGCCTTCCGACAGGTTATGTACGAAGAGATTCCTCTTGCACAGCAGATCTAATATCTGAGACTTCAGTTCTGTAAATATTTGTAGAACAAAGAAAATGAAGAGAACATTCATGAGTATTAATATACTGGTGTTCGGACACTATGGTTCGGATACTATGAGCATGGTATAAGAACCTATATAGCAGGGATCTTTGGCATGCGACCCTTCAGGGAAATCCACTGGCAGGCTAGGAGGGTTTGTTTACCTGCAATGTCCGCAAGTTCAGCTGATTGCAGCTCCCACTGGCCACAGTTCATTGTTCTAATGGGGGCTGTGGGAAGTGGCGGCTAGCACATCCCTCGGTCCGCGCCGCTTACCACAGCCCTTATTGGCCTGGAACGGCCAATCGCAGCCAGTGGCCACTGTAAGTAAACAAACCCTCCTGGCCTGACAGTGGATTTCTCTAATGGGCCATGTGCCGAAGGTTGCCAATTCCTGCTGTATAGAATAGACCAGAGTCAGTTGTAAAGTCCCCTGACATCTCTAATAAATAAACTTCGTGTCCGTTCAGTGTTCATCATGAGCAGTCTAGCCAGAAGTTATCTTGACTTATTGCAGAAAAAAGACTGCTCATGATGACAACTGTACTGGCATCAAGTCTATTTATTAGAGATGTCAGGGGACTTTACAACTGATTCTGGTCTATTTTATATAGGCTCTTATGCCATGCTTATTACTATAGTATCTGAACATCCAAATAAAATTTGACCTAACTAAAATGTTTTCTTTTATATTTTGTCAGATTTTTGACATTTTTAATTTTTAAAAAGTAAAATGGAAATAAATTATAAATGAGCAGTCATTCTGAATCATAAAATTGAAACATTACATTTTGAAAATATTGAAATGAAGTTTGTAGTTTTGTTTTGTTTTAAACAATTATGTGAAACCAACACAAATTTGAGAAACATTTCAGTGTTACTAAATCTCTTTTTCACCACAAATAAAAAGTTTCAGTTGAAAAATGTCACCCATCTTTACATATAAAATCTGCTTTCCCATCCTTACATATCACCAAGGATGGGGATTGCAGACATACAAGTATGTCTCCGAGCAGTGGTTTTGAAATGTCAATAACTGGGAAACCTACAAGAAATGTGGAGAATTTCCAGTAATCTCCCTATGTCCTTGGTCTAATTCTCCTGTTAGAAGAACCAGAGCATGCTCAGACACTCTAGCTGTCCTTAATGATGCTAGAGTGGAGAATTGCAGGAGTTTATGTTAGTACATGTGTAGTCTGGTATAGTTTCATGTTTGAGAAGAACAAAATATATATCAACTCAGTGGGATTTTCACAGAGCATCATAGAATTCCCATTTCACTACCAGCTGTGGGAGAGTTTTGGAGCAAATCAGTTTTTGTCACAAATATACTTTCAATCTTTAACAGTATCTATTGTTATGAAGTCCCCTACTAGCGGCTTTAGTGGTCCAGTTAGAATTTGTCTAGTACTTAAAACTATGAGGAATTTTCACTGTTTGTCAGTGGTTACCATTAAAAACTTACCATTTGTCAACAGTTACCACACAGTGGTATCTGTAATACCAAAGTATTCATCTATATTCAGAATATGAAATAACTGTCATATCCCAGATACAGTGGTGTGGTCATTATTGTGGTTAATATTTTAATGATCACTGTATGCTATATTTTATTTATATCTCAAATGAGTCTTATACCCAATCCACCCATCTTGCATCATCATTTGAGGGTCAATCTTATTCTTTAAGAAGGTCACGTACACCACACCCCATTGTAATTTTTCTGCAATGACAGTTTTTCAATAGTAAGGTTAACTCCGTCACCAGCCAACAACTAAATCTAATTTCTGCCATTAGGTACAACAATGATGTATTAAACAAATAGGTGGCTGCTAAATTCTGAATAGCCCTGATGCATGTTGCATAAATGCAAAGCTACATTAATCTCTGGCACTGTTATTTTCCCCCAAAATATACAATCACGTATGGCAACATAATTAGTAAGAAGACATAAATGAGTACTTGGAGCTTATTCATATTCAAGGCCATTGCTATGATGTGGAAGAAAATGTGCACAAATTTGAAAACATTCTCTTGGCAAAACTATACTTTGAAGACAACTTTCATTAGCCAGAATAAACTGTGTGTTGAGAAAAGATTACACTGGATGCTGAAACCAACTCTTAGGACAAGGACTCTGCCAGCAGCATATCAAACAAAATAAAAAGATGTTCATGTCCTGATGGTGGCTTATCCTGCATTATTTTCTACTTCTTTCTCTTGTAGATGCCTTTCGGCAGCCTCCACGATAGTGATGGTGAGTATGCTGTTCAATTCCAAAGACCTTGATAATCACTGAGTGCCGCAGAGCAAAGCTCACTTCTTGATCACGTACCTCTTTATAAATCTCGCCATATTGTTTTCATTTAGACACCACTCCTTTCATACAATACAGTAAGAAGGTAGTTTTGTGACTTTTTTTTTTTTGTTCAATCATTCTCTCTCTTTTGGATGGGTGGCCCATAATAATCTTGTTTGATCTGGTCATGTTAAAATCTGATTATGATAGGGACTTCAACTGTTTTCAAACTCAATAATGCTGGGCCATGTCAATAAGGGTTTCCAAGATTAACGTCTCTGTGAGCCATTTTTTCAAAGCACACTGTCACATCTGAGAACCCAAGACACTGATGGGTCTTGCATTTTCTCCTTTCACACTTTGCAAGCTCCTTAGGTGTTTCTTTTCTTTGTTTCATGGATCTACCACATTGCCAGGGGATAAAGGGTTGACAATATCATCCATTGCCATGAACGTGTCATTGATTTCCTTCATCCTAATTCATGTTTGCTTACACATTTTGCTTAATCATTCATGATCTTGGAGATCTATAATTTGGGGAAATTGATTGTGCTGAACATCTTGCTGGTGATATTTTACTCCTGGTATTGTGGCAAAAGAGGCTTGATCATCTTTCAGCCTTATCTACTACTTCAAAGCAACATTTTATTGAGTTCTGTAAGTTTCTAATGGCTGGTTAAAACAAAGTTCAATGAAAAATTCAGCACATAAATTACATCTTTCCTACATAGATAATAACTGAGTACTAACTAGTGTAGTATTTTTTTTTATTTTATTTGAAAAATATCTTAACTGATCTCAGAAAAACACTTTGTTTTTAACCAGGAATACCATGATTCTATATGAGCATTAGTCTCTACGGTAAAGTGTATTTTGCTCAGTATGGGGTGTGGAAAAGGCTTCAGAGGCTATGCTATCCTATATAAAGTCCCTCCTTAGATTCTACATCCCCTATCAATTCTACAAGAAAATAGCCAACTATCACTTCTATTTTATTTCTAAGAGAAGACAAAATTTAAAAAACTCCTACTTGCATCATGCTATGTACTTATCTCACTAAACGGTTGTATACTCTTATTGATAGCCCTTGTCCTTCCTTCCCTACCTCGTCCTAATGTCTTGTTACTCCTCATGTTGTGTCATGTCACTAATTACTTTATAAGCTTCTTGGGGAATGGGTCTTCTCTTTTCCCTACACTGGGAGGCATCTAGCTCTACAATGTAAGAAATGACTCCAGATTTTTAGCTAAATCAAAGAAAAATGTCTTGCTGTAGTTATATATTATTTTCTTTTGGGGGCGGGGGATACTCTTTCAGATTCACCTGGCGGATTTGAGCTGTGATGTACAAGGCATTTAATTCATGTACTGACTAGAGATCAAAGCATGAATGGGAAAAACAGAATTTCAGAATCTAGATCCATGGGCAGTTAATACATCTAGGGACAGAAAAACACCAACTGAGATCAGAAAGGAGAATTTGCCCTTTTTTGTTTGATCGATCATACTTTCTTCTTTACAAGCCCTAACTATTAGCACAAAACCAAGTACTACTGGAACTTTGGTATGTCTACACTTGAAACGCTACAGCAGCTCAGCTGAAGGGTAGAACCTACTTACATCAACAGGAGGAGTTCTTCCATCAGTGTAGGTAATCCACCAGGCAGTCGCTAGGTCGATGGAAGAATTCTTCCATCAACCTGGGCTGACACTGAGGGGTTAGGTCAGTACAGCTACATCTCTCAGGGGTGTTTTTTTTTCATACCCCTGAGATGCAGCTATACCAATGTAAGTTTCAGGTGTCGACTAGGCCTTCATGTTGTAATAAAATTGAAACTAGGGATTAATCCATAGCTAAATAGTATGACATATATTGAATCTGCTCCTTAGCCAAAACAAATTAAGGTCTAGATTGTTTCTTCCCATACAAGGGGTTATATGAAAACTGCATCAGCCTGGGAATAAACCCAGGAGGCACTGTGCCTCAGAGACACACTTCTGAATCACAGTTCCTTATCTGTTTCCTCCTTGTTCCCTATACCAGCAATAAATGACAACATTCCGTAGCTCAGTCTTTCTAAGCAACAGTTAGAAAGGTGGAACCACTCTATCCCTGAACAATTGCTTAGGGAGAGGGTAAGTTAGTGATACTTTCCCCAAAACAACATCTGAGAAGGGTTATAATGTGATTTCTTACTCAGTCTTAGCTCACCTCATGGTCATGTTGTCCCAGTTACAATCTAGCATTAAATAAACTGTTGGGTTTCTTACTTTATACTATATATCAGTAATGCTGGAACTAAGAGTGCTGGGGATGCTGCCGCACCCCCTGGCTTGAAGGAGCAATAACAAACACCAAATACATGGTTTTCATGGTTTCTGTCATCAACACCCCCACTATAAAAATTGTTCAAGCACCCCTACCATATATAAAGTTGTGTGTCTCTTTGTACCTGGTTCAGAACTTTAGTAGCATTTTTAAATGTTTCACTGTGCTTTAGTTTATGTAATGAATGGGTAACATTGTGGAGAGGAGTGAAAGGTATTGTATAAAAAGTCATGTTAGTCCTAGAATTAGAGTTTTATGGTAATGGTTTTTAGTACATTGGGTATCTGTTAATAGACAGAAATGAATGTTCACAGAACTGTAAAAATGATTGAGATAGCATACTGACCTGTGCAACAACCTTAGCTTGCTTGCTTTTCTTTAGTTAAAGACATATGTGAATGTGTTTCAGGGCTAAACCTTCACATTTTTAGAAGAGATGCAAGAACAAATACTGTACATTTAAAAGTGAGAATGCTGCCTCAGATTCAAGGTTAGCATAAAAATAAAAGGGAAGAAAGTATGTTTTCTCTAGTGAAGAATTGTATTTAAGTTTTCTATTGCCACATATGAAAAGACTGTAGAACTGAAGATGAATGGAGCTTTCATACTGGATGTATTTTTAGGGCTGGTAACCAAAGGACAGGTCACTGATTCAGAGTGATCTGGATCACTTGGTAAACTGGGTGCAAGCAAACAATATATGTTTTAATATGGCTAAATATAAATGTTTATATCTAGGAACAAAGAATGTAGGCCATAATTACAGGATGAGGACTGGGAAGCAGTGACTGAAAAAGATTTGGCAGGGAGTGGGGCATGGCACCTTAACATGAGTCCCCAGTATGATGCTGTGGTCAAAAGAGCTAATGTGATCTTGGGATGCGTAAGCAGGGGTATCTTGAACAGTAGAGAGGTTATTTTACCTCTGTATTTGACATTGGTACAGCTGCTGCTGGAATACTGTGTACACTTCTGATGCCCACAATTCTAGAAGGATGTTGATAAATTGTAATGGTTCAGAGAAGACTGAGGAGAATGATTAAAGGATTAGAAAAAAAATGCCTTGTACTGGTAGACTATAGGGAGCCCAATCTACTTAGCTGAACAAAGAGAAGGATAAAAAATATTTGTTCTCCTACCGGGAAAACAAATATTTAATAGTGGGCTCTTCTTTCTAGCAGAGAAAGATATAATAAGATCCAATGGTTGGAAGTTGAAGCTAGATAAAGTCATACTGGAAATCAGATGCAAATTCTTAATGATGAGAGTAATTAACCATTGGAACAGTTTCCCAACTATTGGATCATGTTATACCTTTCTCTGCTCGACTGAAGAGAGCATTATTAAATATTTGTTCCCCATGTCGGTATTTATAGACTATAATCAAGTTACCCCTTAACTGTCTTATGAATTGTGGGCACCAGAAGTGGACACAGTATCCCAGCAGCAGCTGCACCATTGCCAAATACAGAGCTATAGAAGTATGGAAAGATGGATAGTACGTCTCGGTACGTCTACATGGAGAGAAGAGTCACGCAACATGGCTGAAGTGGGCCCAGGTCAGCTGACTCTTGCTTCTGGGGCTTGGGCTGCAGGGCTAAAAATTGCAGTATAGACGTTTAGGCTTGGGCTAGAACCTGAGTGCTGTGACTCTCCACCCTTGAAGGGTCTCAGAGTTTGGGCTTGAGCCCAAATCTGAACATCTACACAACAATTTTTCAGCCCTGAAGCCCAAGTCCTGCAAACCTGAGTCAGCTGACCTGGGCTAGCCAGTGGTTTTTTATACTCGTGTAAACATACCCTCATTCGTTGGTCAGGATGCTCCAACAGGCATTCAGGAGTGAGAAGAAACAATAAGCAGGGAGCAGAATCTGAAGTATGAAGAAGGAGAGAGTGAAGTTCTTCCCACTGTGCAATGTGAAATAAAACAACTCGGTGCAACCATCCCTGGTTGCTTCCTATTCCTTTTTTCAGCCTTTTCTATGAGCACCTTTTCTTTTCAGTTCTGCCAACTCCCTACCTTCAGGTATTCAGTAAACATAAATACTGCCATTTACAGCTTAATGCAAGTGTACTAGGATTTCACAGTTTGTACAGTGCTGTATTTGGGTTTCAAGACATTCCTTTAAAAATATAGCATTGTTCTCAAATGTTCAGAACTTTGTTAAGTTTAGGCGGTGTACACCACCTGGTGTGGACTTGCTGTGGTTCGGTGAACAAAAAAATTGTTTTTTAATTTCTAAATCTGATTTTCTGTACATTTGCAAGATACAATGTAAAACATCTGTCTGTGCTAACTCTGGGACAAAGTTACTAAATTCAGTTTCCTTCATTTAATAACGAACAGAAAGTACCCCCCAGTTTATGTTTGTGCCAAATGACAATACCTGACAAGAACAAACGTTAAAATACATCAATTTATCAATTCTGAATACCTGTTGGAATACACAGACCTGCCAAAATCAATTTTCCCCGTCTAAACTCTGGGAAAAGTCATTAAAGATGTTCCAACATTAAAAAGGATGAGCAAGAGTGGTCATCAGAAATCAAAGGGTAATGAGTATCTCTTCTAAGAAATCAGCCTCAACTAGCAAAGAAAAGCAGTTTGTTTTCTTCCCACAAAATACTGAAAACTAGAAATTTTGCACAGGGTGTACTTCAATATCTTTGTTTTTGTCTGTTGATTGCTTTTTAACGTGTAAATCAATCAATCAGTCTGTATTTTGCAGGACTTTACTGTCCTTCACTTATTAGTTTCCTGTGTTCTGAGTCCAAGATAGAATGTCATACTTTCGAGGGAGATATTTTGTTTTAATTACCTTCAGTAAACACTAACTGTACAAACCTCTGGTAAACAAATATAAAAAAAACAGATCTGGCAGCATAGAGAAGCTTTAAATCTATTTATTGTAGAGAAATAGCTTTGGAACTGGCACCAGGTTAGTATCTCAAAAGGAATGAAAAGCAGATTTCTATTCTGAAGTATCTGATCTCCCCACCATTGCGCATATTAAAAAAAAGTGTTGAGGACCCAAGATTTTTCTTAAAATGAAGAGAATATATTTTACATTACAAAAAGTCTCTCCTTCTCAAATGCACTTATCATACTGAAAAGATATGCTTGGGAACTGGGTTTCAAGAGCATGCTTACAAGCCTTCAGCATGGAAATTAAGCCTGATATTTTTATCCATTGAAGTAGAAATGGCACTCCTTTTTAATTTTACAAGCCAAAACCAAGTCTGAATTGGTGAGCACAGAGGTAGGAGTCAGGAACTGGATGGGAAATCAGAAACTGAGGTCATATACCCTAACAGAAGAAGCATTGACAGGTTGTGGTACAATTTCAGTTCATAGGAACATAAAAATTACCATATCTCATTGTGACGTTGCACCCCACAATACTTCATAGAAATATGCTTATGAGTGTAAATATGACATAACTGGAATATGTTTTATGCTAGATATGCCATGTAATATCTTTGCAAAGGTTATGATCTACTGAATATATTCATCCTATTTGTATGCATGTATAATTTTTATATCTGAAGTTATGAGTGTTGGCTCTGTGCTTGTATTTAAAGCATTTGATGTAGGAAGCACATAAGACAGATTTGGTCAACCTAGTGTGAAGGAGTTATTCGAGTAATTGAGAGTACTTAACTGACAATGAACTTTGGAAGACACCAATCCACATCTGAGCTTTCTTGGGAACGTTCAAATTAACATGTAAACAATGGTGGCAGCCTGCAAAAAGCTGAATCATTCGTAGACATGGGACTTGCCCAGGTGGTTAGAGACCCAATCTTGAGGCTGTGATGTTGCACAAGAAAAAATATAAAAGGCCCTGAAAGCCCCTCCATTTTGTCTTCTGCTGGCTCAAGAGATAGCCTCTCCACCCCAAAGAGATGTCTGAAAGGAACTGGAACAAAGGACAGTAACTACGGGGGGGGGGGGGTGATTGATTGCTGGACCCAGACTAGGAAGGAGTCTAATCTGTCAAAGAAGCTTATTAGAACACTTCTGAGGGTGAGATTTACCTGCATTTAGTTTCCCACAGTATTAGGCTTAGACTTGTATGTTTTTGTTTTATTTTGCTTGGTAATTAACTTTGCGCAGTCTGTTATTACTTGGAACCACTTAAATCCTACTTTTTGTATTTAATAAAATCACTTTTTACTTATTAATTAACCCAGAGCAAGTAATTAATTCCTGGGGGAGCAAACAGCTGTGCATCTCTCTCTATCAGTGTTACAGAGAGCGAACAGTTTATGAGTTTACCATGTATATGCTTTATACAGAGTAAAACAGATTTATTTGGGGTTTGGATCCCATTGGGAACTGGGTATATGGGTGTTGCAGACGGGAACACTTCTCAAACTGTTTTCAGTTAAGCCTGCAGCTTGTGGGGGACGTGGTTCAGACCTGGGTCTGAGTTTGCAGCAGATTAGCATGTCTGGTTCAACAAGATGGGATACTGAAATCCCAAATTGCCAGGGAAAATGGGCTCAGAGGTAGTCTCAGCGCATCAGGCGGCAGTCCCAAGGGGGTTTCTGTCACCCAGCCCATCACATTCATCAGACCAGTGGTTCATCTAATTCAGTATCTTGTTTCTGATGATTGCCAGTACCAAATACTTCAGAAGAAGGTGTAAAATACTCCATAATAGATAACAATGGAATTACATTATAGGGGCAATTAACTGGTAGTGGAAATTTCTTCCTAGCCTCAGATAATTAATAGGTGCCTTATGAGATGAAATTTGATTGTTTGTGTACCTTATAAATGTTTTATATTATCTAGTAACTGTGGATGGCTTCATTGTCCATGTAAACATCAATGCCTTCTTTAAATCCTACTAATTGGCCTCAACGATGGTGTGTGGCATAGAGTTCCACAGAGTAATTATCTGTTGTGTAAGAAAACATTTACTTTGATAGGTTTACAGTTATTATTTTTTAACTTTATTGAGCATCTCCTTGTTCATTATGAGTGTGTAAATAGGAGCACCTAATCTATTTTCTGTGGCCCATTCACCCTCTTATTTGTCTCCTCTGTAAATTAAATACAGGCAAATTTAAGAGGTCTCCGAGATAGGAGAATGGGGTAAACCATATAGATTCCACCTGGATTCATTCCATCATTTTGTCTGAGTTACACTTTTCACTTTACCCATTGTCCTAGTTCCACAGGATCCGTGGCAATTCTCACTTGGATTTCTTGGGTTTCTGTCCAAGGAAACTGGAGCTGCAGTGAACCATGTGAATGAAACCACTGGCTAAGGTCTGTGAAACTCATAAAAAGGCAAACCACCAAGTTTTGATCAGGTCCTCTATGCAGCCTATAAATCCAACCCCTTCTTTTTTGGCTACTTTGTTTTGAATATTTTTTCTTCCAAAGAATACTGTGTGATTTTTGTCCTTTTGGCTTGAGAAAAAGTTGTAAGGAAAGAACTAAGTAAAACACTGGAACCAATTGCCTGTCAAAGAATTCCTTTGCTGACCATGGTCACAAAGGGACTGAACTGAAGTATTATGAAGGGCTCTGAGGCACTGGCAGCTAGCCAGTCTACGGGGAATGATGGCTACATATGTGCATACACAGACCTTGGTTATTAGTAGGGAACAAACTCAGAACCTTCAAATCCCAAAACCCAAGCCCTTACCACTTGATCTGATGAATTAATACTTGGTTATTAGTAAATATCAAGCTCTTATTTTATTGGGACCAGCTATCAAAGGAAACAATCTGCTGTAAGTCAGTAATTATTTTGACCTGCAAAGATCTAATTTTTTGATGTCCCTATTTGTTTCTCACTAGAAGTAGTGGACATAAGAGTAGGAGCCCAGTCAACAGGTAACTGTGGATAGGCCAGGCTACAAAGATTGTGACCTAATCCTTAAAAACAAAAGTATAATGAATGGCAAAAAGAAAATAATAGTAACACATTTGAAAATATTATGGATTTTTCACTTATTTGAAAAAAAAATATGACCAGTGAGGAAAAGTCTCTTTTTGAAGTTTTGATACTCAGGAAATGGAGAGGCTAAAGAATTATACTGTAGTTCATCACACTGGGATGATCTGAAAATCCCTCAATAGAAAGAATTTAGAATGAAGATTTTTCTAGCAGTATTTTTATAAAACCTATATAGCATAAATGATTTAAAATAATGCTTGATTGGATTTTGTTTAACTGGTGATAGAACATTGTTCATCACCGTTTCCTTTTTTAGTCTCTAATCCCAACCCTCCAGCTGTTTTTTCTTATTTCCCCCTTTAAATCTTTTCCTGCTCCCTAAGCAAATCTGATTTTTCACATACATTATCCTGTTTGATCATACAAGGAACCCTATGTGGCCTCCAGAGTTACCATCCCCTTCTTGGAATGAAGAGTTAAGGAGGAGGACATATTGTGTGTGTTTTAATCTTTAGTTTGCTTTCTGAACTTTGAATGGGATCCTACAACAGGTGACCGTATAGTTCTCTACTTAGAATTCCAAGGTCTTTTGCAGTCACTTACACGAGTGCAAAGTGAAAACATGCTGCTTTTCTGATCAGGTAGTGGTTAAGATTTACTTTGCACAGGTGTAAATGACAATGCATGAGCAAGGCAGTGGAGAAACAGGCTTTTGATTTCCAATTCTAGTGGTCAATATAATTTAATGAACAAAACAGGAAGAATATAGCAGTCAGTGAATCGTTGTACCCATGGGCCAGGTGAAAGAGCTTGTCTTTTTTCCTATAAATGGAGTCAGCTCTTAAAGGTTATCTTATTTCTAGTCATTTAATCCAACTTTTTTGTACCTAGTCCTAAATTCAGTGCTGTGCCTTGCTTATGATACACCCTTCTTGTGGATTATCAGTGGATCTCATAATAGTCTATCTTCTCCTTTATTTATGATTACACACAAAGGTAAAAAGAAACCGGCCTGTCACTATTTTCTTAGCTTGCTAAACTTGTGAAAGGAGGGCTTTTTAATGAGTTCAGAAACTGGACTATATCTGTTTTTCCCTTTCTCTGTCTTTGAGAGAGGGCAACCTCACTGAGGAGACCTTGTTAATGCTTTTGTTCCATTCTGAGTGCCTCTTGTTCTCAACTTACTTGCAGTGGGAGACCATTGGGAGTGATAATAAGATGACATGGGCTTCATTATCTTTTTGGTAAGATAATATGTCTAACTGTGCATTACTATCAAGTGATTCACAGTGGAATGAACAACCTAATGTCTCCAGGAGATTGGGGGCTGTTTGAAGGCTAAATGAACTGAGGCTCAATCCAGGGAAGCCTGAGATGATACTGGTAGGATGGGGGAAAGTGAGGCTCATGGGCTTGATCCAAAGCTCATTTAATTCAATGAGAGTTTGGATCCAGCCAGTGGTTAATGTAGACTGAAAAAGCTACAGGAGGTGAAGTTATGCAGGAACATTGCTTAGCTAAACTAGAGAGATGGGGGAAAGCGTCCTAGTCCTCCTTATTCTAACCCCTGAATTACACTTCATATCATCACCCCTGATATAGGGAGGATGCTTGTGACTTAGATTCACAATGAAGGTATCTTTTTAAACCTGAAGCTACTGCTGGATGCTCAGGTAGTCGCTGTGGCCAAGAGCATTTCTCCCCTTTCTGTTCCTAGTAAGATTACTCTGACCATTTCTTTCAGATACAGACCTTGCTACAATTATCTATGTCTTTATCATCTCTACTTTTAGGCTGGAATGTGGTTTTGTTCTTTTTTTACACAGGACTTACATCTTTAGATCTCTCCGACATGTCCCTCACCCCAGCTATGCCCCAAACAAAAATAACCCTCTTTGTAGGTTACACTCAGATGGATCCACTGGTTATAATAACTCTGTATATGACCATTTGTGTACTCTGTTCATTGAAGAGTGGGGGAGAGACTTCTACCGTCAATGGAAACATTCCCCTTTCTCAGGCTTTGGTTGGAAGTGAGATTGGCTGGTTAGTTTCCCCTACTTCGCTATCATAGTTCCTAAATTAACACAGCCTTTAGGAATTCAAAATTGGATCTAATCAGCACTATTATAGTTTTAAATTCTTGCTTCATGTTTCCTTAATAAAACAGGACATATTTTGGGTCTCCCCATGGCAGACTTTCATGGCTGCTCAAGCAGCTGAGGTGTTGTCAGGTTGGAGTGAGAAAGAAGATTTCACCCTTTATGCTCCCTGACAGAAGTCAGCCACAGTCTGATTGCAGAATGCAGGCACTGCTCTCAACTCATGCTGCTGCTGCTGCTAATTACTGGAAAGTGGGTGAGAAGAGGTGGAATGTGGAGGGGTGGGAGGGGTGTCCAGGATGTAGCCTTCCTTAAGCACCAGGAGGTAAAGCTATCCATGAACAAGATAAGCACATGTAGTAGCTGTTGTTTCTATTGTAGCATGCAATCTCTTGGAACCTCTATATTCCTTCTGGGGCTTCAACTGTTGTGTCTTCCCACTCAACCCATGCCTCTGGTTAGTGCTACAGTATTCCTGTGACTGTATAATTCAGAATCTAGCCCTTTGTATTCAGGCAATGTTTTTAATATGAGATTTTTCATTTAAAATGAACAAAGAAAACTGAACATAAGTTTTCGTGGTTTGCATGCTCACTTTTCAAAATGCCTTAACTTATTCTATAATTCCTGAATCTACCATCCCAATAAATATCTCAGGCTCATCTATGGAAATGAATTAGAGCACATATAATTTGAGATCTTGCTGATAAACTTCCTTTAGGAATGATTTAGAAAATTGTCTCTTGTATTTGTAATAGAAAGGCAGACTTGATTACCAATACAAGCATTTTTTTCTTTACACACAGAGATACAAATGTAGTTTCATAAAGAAAATCAGAATTGACTACTTCAGAGAAAATGATTTACTAGATAAAATGGCAGTTCACCTGTGGGACCAATTAACCTTAGTTCTCAAGAGCAAAGAGGATTTTTTATGGCATCAAATCATTCTCAGCTGGATATTAGCGCAAATTACAAATTCCACACAACACATGCGCCCAAAGTGTCACAATTTGTCTCTGTCCTCCACTTCTCTTCTCACTCCTTCTTTTCTCACCTCTGCTCCCCAAAGGCAGAAGAAAAGACTGAATTTCCCACAAAAGAGTGACCAAGTAGGACAAGAGTGAGAACTTTTATTTCATTTGGGTTAATTAGAAGTGAATATCATTAGACATTAATGTAATGAAGATAAATTGCTGTTGCATGCTAGAAGGGAGTGTCTCATGAAGATGGCGTTTTAGGAATATGGCAGCAAATTGCCAAGCAGGGCATATCCATCCATCTTCACCAGATATAATAGATCTGACTAGTGCAGAAGTAGATTTCTGATTTTTTTTTAAATGCCTGTTTGTTCTTCCCTTAAAACACTGAAAGGAGAAGAAATCTTAATCTGTTGGATTACTGAGGTCCATTTCCAAAGGTATGTGTGGTCAATTAGAGGTACAGCACTGGGTTTTGTGCAGTTAATCCACCAGGTGGGATGCTGCCATTTGAACCCAAATTCTCCTGTCTGTTGATCACTAGTGTTGTGGATTTGTGTCCAGCTGAGTCATTGATTAATGCAAGTGGATAAATATTTTCCCTTTGAACCACTTTCCTATTTAGTGTGTATTAATACTGTATAATCAGTGAAATAGAGAACAGTCATGGAAAAGAACTACTCCCTAACTTTGAAGAACAACTGGAACAAATCATGCTTTTTTAATGGGTGGGAAATATGGTTTACTCATAACTCTGAAAACTGTTGGGAAGCTTTTCAGTGGAAGCAGTTAGAACATTTTGGACATCAACAAGCCTAAGAGAGTCATGTATATGTGGAGGCAGGGAAGAGCTATCCTGAAAATCCTTTATGCAGGCCTTTGAGGTGATGGTGCCTGGTTAGGGAGGTTGTGACATGTAATACTCTGTCCAACACTCCAATGGGAGTAATTGCAAATAATGAGGGCTAGGATAATTTATGACTCCTATCTCCTTGTACATTTTATTCTTTTCTAAAAACAAAATTACCCTTCTTGAGTCTAATGATATTCTTGAATATTTGTTTTTCATATTCTCACTATATGTATATATGTATATATCACACATTTTTTGATGGATCACTTGATGATTACCTGTTCTGTTCATTCCTTCTGGGGCACCAGGCATTGGCCACTGTCGGTAGACAGGATACTGGGCTCGATGGACCTTTGGTCTGACCCCGTATGGTCATTCTTCTGTTCTTTTGATATATAATTGCAAAGAGTTCTTTAGAGAATTCCATGATCCTCAAATGGCCTTTGGTGTAATATCTTATTGTAGTCCATATCCCATTATTTGATTAAAAGGGATAAATACATTTTAGGTGTTTTTTCTGTTGTTAATTAGCACCCACAATTTTTGCCTTGATTAGTATCTAATTGTGCTGGACGTAAACAAGGCTGTTGTTTCCAGTCCTAGGCCTGAGTTGTTTCATTTGGGTGCCATAAGTCATCAGCAGTGATGCAGAATCCCACCACCCTAGGGTTCACTTGGGGAAGACTTCCTGTGGGTTCAGAATTCTTCAGAATTGCTGGGGACAACACAACTGCTGGTTATACTTCTTCTGGTATGTGTATCATAGCTCCATCAGTGTGCCAGGTCAGCTGGCCACCAAGGCACCTCCTCCCCTGGAATTGTGCCTGGCTGCTGCAGAAGGGTGCAAACTGTGTAGGGAGGTTTCCTGTGCCCTCTCACCCTACACCCACAGAGTCTAACTCCCCCACCGCCCCATCTAACCCCGACCCCCAGACCCTACTGCAATCTGAGGGAATGTTTAACTCAAGTTAATTGGTGATTGCCGACTGATATGAGTTAACCAACACATCTGTATGTGCTAGTCTAGACACTCCACAAATGTTTGTGGTGTATTTCAGGACATAAGGACCTTGCAGCCCTGTGTAGCAGTTGAGCTCTAGGGAAAAACATTCCACAAATGTTTGTGTCCTGGAACAGGTGTACACAGAGTGTGCAGACCAACATGTAGAAATGTATTGGCTAACTTGAGTTAATTGGCTATCAAATAACTTCAGTTAAAAACTCTAGTATAGCCAAAGCTTGAATAACATTTCCTCTCCCTAATTCAGATTTACAGGGTAGTTCTCTCTGAAACTGAATAAAGTATAAACTTTAAAATGTTCTTCAAGCAGTCCCATGATCCGTGGTTGTGAACTAAAGCCTAATAGCAGTGTACTGATGACTAAGGGGGAGCATGTTAGTCAGCTGAGCTCCTGCCACTTCCACTGGATGCCATGACAATGGCAAGGTAACTAAATTGCTAACTAGATAATATGGAAATATGAGTAACCCCTAGGTTTTTGTTTGTTTGTTTTTTGTTCTTGTTTTTAATTAAAGCAGTTAGCGGCCAATGGCATGGTTTATTAATTATTGTATTTGTTGCTTTATTTGCTATTATATAGACTCTACATAACTTGCAGAAGAAACAAACCTGAAACACTGTTTTTTTCCCAGTAAAATTCATGTAAAGCAAAAGTAACAGTACTAAATCATTTTCAGTCTTAATTGCACAGTATGTACTGCTGAAAGCAAGCATATTATTCCCTGTTTTACAATGTAATATAGATTTGGCTAGTTTCTGTTTACTGCAAACTTTTTCTTCCTTAAGAGATGGGGAATGGGCATGGGCCAACTTGCTTTGCTGAATTTAGCACCCACTCAAAGATTGTGGATTCTCAGGTTAGAAAGTAATTTAAATCATTTGAGGTCTAAGTTTTGTTTGGGACTAGCAAAGGATGGATTTATTTTTTTATCTCACAGCAGCCCTAGAAACAGGATAAGAATTATTTTTAAGGAACAATCATTATTGTGTCCATCTATAAAGCACTTCTACATAGTTAGAACTACTGAAGTTAATTTCTCTTGGACTGCGAAAAGTGTCTTAAATTAATGGGGAAATATATAATGAAATTCAAGTTTTACAAAACAGAAAATAAAATAATAAAATTCTAGACGTTCTGTAAAATCAAATATCCCATAGAGTTCTCCCATCTTTAATAAGGACTTTACAAACTAGTAAATGTCAGGAGGTGGGTACATTATTGGTTATGTTAGCATGAGCCTCTTGAGATTTACAACATTAAAAGTTTGCTACTGAAAAAAATGTTTCATCATGTAGTCTATCTAATGTAACCCCCACTTGGAATTTGCCAGCTCCTGGAACTGTTTGCACTGAGCCTTTAGTTTTCTCATGCTATGGACTACAACAGTAATGGCTATCTGTGCCCTCTCTGACACAGTTTCCCATGCCTGGAGTCGGGGCGGGACAGAATGGACTAGAAACTCTTGCTGAGGCCAATAGGGAGGCATCAAGCAATTGACTGGGCCAATGATGAGCCAGTGTCAGGGCTCGGATTTAAGCAGATGCGTCTAGTGGGTAGCACAGGGCAGGGGACTCAGTCCCTATGCCAGGAAGGGTTGAGAACCAGGAGCTGAGGTCAGGAGTCAATAGTTAGATAAGATACCAGGAAACAGGAGCAGATAACAGTGGGTGAGTGATCCAAAGCAGAGCAGGAGCCCAGTTACAAGGACAACTTCCTTTTCCACCTTCTTGTTTTAAGTAGGGGAAGCTGGCCAATCAGGAGCTCCAGTGTTCTACCAGTCGGGGCATAGGGGTGAGAATAGGAGCCTTCTGTCTGAACTGTGCTTCAAAGAGTCCTAATTCTAGCTGATGCCAGTAAGCAGGATGATCCCCCTCCCTGCCAGGAACCCTGTGGACATTGTTTTGAGACTTGTTTCATGAAAGTTAGGGCTGCTTAGGCTGGTGGGAAAGAACAGTCTGAGAAAGAAACTAGTTTCAGCTTTGAGTTGGTCTGAGAGAGAAGCAGCACTGCTCAGGGAGTCTCTGATTAACTCTTCTCCTCATAAATGGAATGTGTAAACAGCTGAGAGATTTAGCTGAGAGAAACTAAATGGATTCTTTGCTTCAGTCTTCATGGCTGAGGATGTTAGGGAGATTCCCAAACCTGAGCTGGCTTTTGTAGGTGACAAATCTGAGGAACTGTCACAGATTAAAGTGTCACTAGAGGAGGTTTTGCAATTACTTGATAAACTCAACATTAACAAGTCACCGGGACCAGATGGCATTCACCCAAGAGTTCTGAAAGAACTCAAATGTGAAGTTGCGGAACTATTAATTAAGATTTGTAACCTGTCCTTTAAATCAACTTCGGTACCCAATGACTGGAAGTTAGCTAAGTAATGCCAGTATTTTAAAAGGGCTCTAGAGGTGATCCTGGCAATTACAGACCAGTAAGACTAACGTTGGTACTGGGCAAATTAGTCAAAACAATAGTTAAGTATAAAATTGTCAGACACATAGAAAAACATGAATTGTTGAGCAATAGTCAACATGGTTTCTGTAAAAGGAAATCGTGTCTTACTAATCTATTAGAGTTCTTTGAAGGGGTCAACAAACATGTGGACAAGGAGGATCCAGTGGACATAGTGTACTTAGATTTCCAGAAAGCCTTTGACAAGGTCCCTCACCAAAGGCTTTTACATCAATTAAGCTGTCATGGGATAAAAGGGAAAGTCCTTTCATGGATTGAGAACTGGTTAAAAGATAGGGAACAAAGGGTAGGAATTAATGGTAAATTCTCAGAATGAAGAGGGGTAACTAGTGGTGTTCCCCAAGGGTCAGTCCTAGGACCAATCCTATTCAATTTATTCATAAATGATCTGGAGAAAGAGGTAAACAGTGAGGTGGCAAAGTTTGCAGATGATACTAAACTGCTCAAGATAGTTAAGACCAAAGCAGACTGTGAAGAACTTCAAAAAGATCTCACAAAACTAAGTGATTGGGCAACAAAATGGCAAATGAAATTTAATGTGGATAAATGTAAAGTAATGCACTTTGGAAAAAATAACCCCAACTATACATTCAGTATGATGGGGGCTAATTTAGCTACAGCGAGTCAGGAAAAAGATCTTGGAGTCATTGTGGACAGTTCTCTGAAGATGTCCATGCAGTGTGCAGAGGCGGTCAAAAAAGCAAACAAGATGTTAGGAATCATTTAAAAGGGGATACAGAATAAGACTGAGAATATATTATTGCCCTTATATAAATCCATGGTACGCCCATATCTCAAATACTGTGTACAGATGTGTTCTCCTCACCTCAAAAAAGATATACTGGCACTAGAAAGGTTCAGAAAAGGGCAACTAAAATGATTAGGGGTTTGGAGAGGGTCCCATATGAGGAAAGATTAAAGAGCCTAGGACTCTTCAGCTTGGAAAAGAGGAGATTAAGGTGGGAAATGATAGAGGTATATAAAATCATGAGTGGTGTGGAGAAAGTGGATAAGGAAAAGTTATTTACTTATTCCCATAATAAAAGAACTAGGGGTCATCAAATGAAATTAATAGACAGCAGGTTTAAAACAAATAAAAGGAAGTTCTTCTTCATGCAGTGCACAGTAAACTTGTGGAACTCCTTACCTGAGGAGGTTGTGAAGGCTAGGATTATAACAGCGTTTAAAAGAGAACTGGATAAATTCATGGTGGTGAAGTCCATAAATGGCTCTTAGCCAGGATGGGTAAGGAATGGTGTTCCTAGCCTCTGTTTGTCAGAGGATGGAGATGGATGGCAGGAGAGTGATCACTTGATCATTGCCTGTTAGGTTCACTCCCTCTGGGGCACCTGGCATTGGCCACCATCGGTACATAGATACTGGGTTAGATGGACCTTTGGTCTGACCCGGTATGGCTGTTCTTATGTGCTTATGTAGTGCATGGCTCAGGCAGTTCGACCCTGCAGATATCCAACCTTGCATCAGCTGCCAAGACCCCGACAAGGGAGCTAGGAGAGGACACTGCCCCACGCAAGAGTGAAGACATAGTCAGGGGACCCTTTATGTTTAATCCAGCCAATGTTCACAGAGCTGCAGCACTCATCTCCAGATTCATCCTCAGCATGCCATCTGCCTGGAAGGGTTCCAGGGAGGGACTTGGGGACTGGGAAGAGTTGTGCATATGAGAGGTAGGGAATATGTTGACATTTTACTATTTATTAGTTAACCCTAACCCTTTCCTTCCCGAGAATCTATTTTCCAGAACCCCCAAAATTCCGTTTTTATTATACTGTTATTTTTGTGTGTGTAATTTCTTTGGGGGTTTGTGCCATGTACTTTATTGTTTCATGTTTACTGGGTTTTATATACCTTGCCAGCAGTGGTAGCATTATCCATTTTCCCAAGAGGCAACACTCCTTCTCTGTCAGGCACAGTGAGGAGCATCAGGTGTCACTAAAAAGAAATCCAGGATCCAATCCATGTGAGAAGCCACTCCAAGCAGTAAGCACCAGGGAGGAGGCTAGAGCCAAATGTCTGCGGTTGGCCTATGCTAACGAGACTGAGGACTTGTCTACACTTGAAATGCTCAGTGGCACAACTGCAGCTGCACTGCTATAGCTCTTCAGTGTAGACACTACTTATGCTGACGGGAAGGGTTCTCATGTTGACATAGGTAATTCATCTCCCTGAGAGGAATTATTCTGTGGATCCTAGTACTGCCTACATAGGGGTTAGATTGGCTTAGAAAGGAGACTCAAAGAGCTTGGCTTGTTTAGCCTAACCAAAAGAAGGCTGAGGGGTTCTCTATAAATATATCAGAGGAATAAATTCCAGGGAGGGAGAGGAATTATTTAATCTCAGTACCAATGTGGACACAAGAACAAATGGATATAAACTGGACACTAGGACGTTTAGACTTGAAATTAGATGAAGGTTTCTAACCATCAGAGGAGTGAAGTTCTGGAACAGCCTTCCAAGGGGAGTAGTGGGGGAAAAAGACATATCAGGCTTCAAGACTAAGCTTGATATGTTTATGGAGGGGATGGTATGATGGGATAGCCTAATTTTGGCAATTAATTGATCTTTGACCACTAGCGGTGAATATGCCCAATGGCTTGTGATGGGATGTTAGATGGGATCTGAGTTACTACAGAGAATTCTTTCCTGGGTGTCTGGCTGGTGGGACTTGCCCACATGCTCAGGATTTAGCTGATTGTCATATTTGGGGTTGGGAAGGAATTTTCCTCCAGGGCAGATGACAGAAGCCTTTGGAGGTTTTCGCCTTCCTGTGCAGCGTGGGGCACAGGTCACTTGCTGGAAGATTCTCTGCACCTTGAAGTGTTTAAACCATGATTTGAGGACTTCAATGTCTCTGACACAGATTTGATACAGGAGTGGGTGAGTGAGATTCTGTAGCCTGCATTGAGCAGGAGGTCAGACTAGATGATCGTAATGGTCCCTTCTGACCTTAAAGTCTATGATTTGAGATCTTTTGTTCAGTCATTGCAATAGCTTCACAAAACTCTGTGGTAATCCATAAAAGTTTTATTTTTGTGTACCCCTATTAGTAAATTATTGTTATTAGTCACCTATTTGTGCATCCACCCAGAGAAACCATAGAAAAGGGGTTTATATGGCAAACTCCATGATGTCTGACACGTGGGCATGACATTTTATGCAGATCTGTTCATTTTGTCAAAAACCAAATTTTCCACCAAAAAACAAATTTGCCAGAATATTTTCTAATTGATCTAACCATGAGGAGCCCCACTGAAATCAATGGGATTACTTGTAGTAGTAAAACGAAACACATGCATAAGTATTTGCAGGATCAGAGCCCAAGATTGTAAGCTGTTTGGGGGTAAGGACTGCACCTTCATATGGGTTTGTATAGCACCTAGCACAATGGGGCCCCAATCTTGGTTGGGAAGTCAGGAACCCTTGGTCAAATGAGTTGCTACCCTCATTGGCATCTCTCTGAAGTAAATGGAGAGAGACAGGGCCTAGGAGCCCTAGCATGAACATCTCCTCCTGCCCTTACCAGACATCAGTCTCCACCTTGTGGAATGCCACCACAGAAAGTTGCAGCAGGACAGGAGCTGGCTGACTGACTGCAGTGTGGGATGTATCGTACACTGTACTGCAGTGGAGAGTTCTAGAAACTAATATGTTTTAAAAATTTAATAATAAACAAAATTGGCATGCATAGCTTTGGAGAGTAGTTTGAGGTCAGCTAAAACATTTATCCTTGAATATTTTGTTCCATAATTAAATATTATAGGAGTTCTTCTCATGATGGAAACTGGATTGCTGTCTCTTTTATGAGCTTCCCATATGTTTAGTATTATAAACTTTTCAGCTAGACAGCTGAAGCCAGCAAGTGGCCCAGCAATGCCAATTAGAGTTACTTTTTTAAATATGTTTTTTTTCCCTCCGATGCATTGTACATTTCATTTGTTTGGTGAGAGAGGGAAGGAGGATAACTTCTCTTTCACTCTCCATTTTGATAATGACCTGCTGAGAGATTCTTTTAAACAATCCCAAATACTTCCTGTTTTCTACTGTGTCTACAATGACAGATTTGCTATGTGTAGGATACCATGGAGAAGGCAAACAGGAGAGAGAATATAAGCCCTTTGGCCAAGTATAGGCTTGAATAATGAGGAACCTGATAGAGGGGAATGGTATAGGGAAGCCTGTGTTCTGGGGAAGAGGCCCCCTTGCTGAAGTTGACTTAAGCCAGTGTGCCAAGGAGCACCAATGGCTGGTGTGTAGAGGATTCAGAAGCACAATGACCATTATTGCAGGTTGAATGGGTAGGAGTAAGATGTTTAAATTCCAACCTTTCCAGAGTTCTCCAGGAAAAGCCAGCTTTCAGTTTCACCATAGGCTAGATTTTGAATGGTATTTAGGTGCCTAAAGTTTCAGAGAGACATCTAGCAGGATTTTCAAATGCATCTAGGACCCTGATTTCAAGAACACTTAGTTGCCTTAATTCTTTTGGGAATCTAACTAGACACTTAAGTACCTTTAAAAAAGTCTGGCCCTCAGGGTCTCTACATATTAGCATTTAAACATTATATTGCGTTGTCAAGACATGTATCTTGGTAACTGCATTACCTGTGTTAGCCACTATGCCATCATTTTCCAGTTATTCATTAATGATTCTTTTATGTTTCTTGATGTTAGTCCATATTGCCTACATCAGTGGTTCTCAGTCTGGGGTATGAGTTCTCCTGGGGTTACTCAGAGATCTTCAAGTGGGTACATCAACTCATCTAGATATTTGCCTAGTTTTACAACAGGCTACATAAAAAGCACTAGCAAAGTCAGTACAAACTAAAATTTCATACAGACAATGACTTGTTTATACTGCTCTATATACTACACACTGAAATGTAAGTACAATACTTCTATTCCAGTTGATTTAATAATTGTATGGTGAAAATAAGCAATATTTCAGTAATTATGTGGCTGTCACACTTCTATATTTTTGTCTGACTTTGTAAGCAAGTAGTTTAAGTGAGGTGAAAATTGGGGTACGGAAAGCAAATCAGACTCCTGAAACAGGTACAGTAGTCTGGAAAGGTTGAGAAACACTGGCCTAAATCACAGCTGCCTAACGGTCAATTAAATAAATTTGACACTATTTTTGAAAGCAAAGGAGCCATTCCTGAGAGAGTATGGTACTCCGCGCCTTGCAGGTTCAGGCACAGATTTATCAAAGAGATTAAGTTAACACTTTTCCTTCTGGGTACACAGTGCAGTCATAGTTTTTATTATACCTTTCCAGACACTTTGTGTAAAGACTGAGTGGCAACAAATTGCAGAAAATACAACTTTTGTATAGGCTACGGCCCAGATTCTGCAAGCACTTGCACACACAGGTAACTTAATAGACATATGAGCAGTCCCACGGACTCCACATTGTTCACACCAATCAATGCATGCCTATACTTGCACTATGTTTTTCACTTCCAAATCTTGGGTGAGGGAAGTGTGGATATCACTAGAAATAGACACACCAGACATAAGACCTCACATTAACAAACTGCTTTTCAAATCTAGCACATAGAGCAGGTTCAGGCAAAATAAAAGATCTTGTTGGGCTCTTGATTGACTTCAATGGAAAAACTAACATAGTTAAAGCTACTCACATGTATAAATGTTTGAAGGATCAGGATCTTACAGTGATTCAGCTGGCTATTTGTTTAAACTTTCAAAATTGCATTTACATTAATATAAATAAAGGGAAGAGGGCCATTTTGAAGAGTTCAAAGTAGACTGAACAGCATTGTGGGAAAACAGAAGGTCAAAGTTATGCCACATCCTACAAGTATTTTTTCTTTGCTGTCATCATCATGATTTACCCTTTTTCCCCCATCCATGCTTTTCCCATACAGCAATCCATGGATGGGAAAGAGGTTTAATGATTCACACACATCAGACTCATGAGTGCCATGGCACACATGAATTATGAGATTCCACCAGCAGTTTCTCTCCCAGGAACCATTCTGACAGCAAAGAAGGCCTGTCATAGCACTCCAGTGATGAAGGAGACATCACTTCCATAGCGGTTAGAGTATAGCGATTGTCAGGCTAGAGCTTGACTCATACATACTGAATTTCATACATGAGAGTTTAAGGATATCAACAGCAGGAACAGCAGGGGAGGAGTTGCCTGTTCACGGAATTGACCACTGATCATTTGTCTGGCTGGCCAAATGAAGGAACAGTGCTTTACGTGGTGGGGAAAGGGGTCAAACTGCTTCAAAAGGGGACAAGTGGTGACTCTGACTCATCCCCTGGAATCCAGATGGTAGAAGAGTTTAAAAGGGGCAGCCCATGTGGTAAATCCCCCTTTCACATGTAGCATGCTGAGGCAGCACCAACCCTCCCTCCCTTTAGATGTTGAAATAGTGGGGGTGGATGGTAAGGTCCCAGCAATGGATTGGCTGGGGGACCTGGATGGGAGAAAAAAAAAAGAGAGAAAGAGAGGGAGCCAGTGGAAGCCTCCCAAGAAATTATTGAATGAACATGGGGTTACCTGCACTGTACACTGCTGGGAAATTCCAGACATTGTGACAAAGTTTCTCCTCTACCTTGGTGGGTCCTGTGCTTATTGGCAGATTTGCTCACCTCAGTGATATTCCCCTCTAGTGGAACCCACAGTCTGGATCAACTCCTCCTGTGTCTGATCAGGAGTTGGGAGGTTTGGGGGGAACCCAGTCCCATCTTCTACTCCAGGTTCCAGCCCAGGGCCCTGTGGATTGCAGCTGTCTATAGTGCCTCCTGTAACAGCTGCATGACAGTTACAACTCCCTGTGCTACTTCTCCATGGCCTCCTCCAAACATCTTCTTTGTCCTCACCACAGGACCTTCCTCCTGGTATCTGATAACACTTGTACTCCTTAGTGCTCCAGCTCCAGCTCCAGCTCCAGCTCCAGCTCCAGCTCCAGCTCCAGCTCCAGCTCCAGCTCCAGCTCCAGCTCCAGCAACCCCAACCCTCTTGCTCCCAGCTCCTCACACGCACACCACAAACTGAAGGGAGCTCCTTTTTAAACCCAGGTGCCCTAATTAGCCTGCCTTGATAGGCTGATTAGAACACTTGCAGCCAGTCTGCCTTAATTGGTTCTAGCAGGTTCCTGATTACTCTAGTGCAGCCTCTGCTCTGGTCACTCAGGGAACAGAAAACTACTCATCCAGTGACCAGTATATTTGCCCTCTACCAGACTCCTATGCCTCACTGCTCTGGGTCTGTCACAACATCTAATCATAAAGTTGTGACCTGATTAAAACAATATCAAATGTCTCCTGTCCTTCTTTCAGTATAGCTGGACAAACAGATGGCATTGTTGCCTCTTGCCCCCTTTGAGGGTTGAGCTCCTGAGAGCTCAGAAGGAAGAAGCTAAATCACACCTCTGTCGTCCTTCAAATGTGGGTGAATTTTACCATTATATAAAGGATAGAATAAGCAAACACAATTTTGAATTATAGAGCCATAATTCCATGTAAAGGCTTTGGTAACACCAGCACAAGCCACATGAACTTCATTGTTATTGTTTATGATGCCATTCAGAACCTTTGAAATTATAGCCTCAGAATTTATAGCCGCCTGGTTTTTATTCTGCATGCACTGATTGTATATATTTAATTTTCTACCCATTTGCATATTTATAAACTTTGGGCCAGATCCTCAGCTGGTGTAAATCAGTATACTTCAATTGAAGTCAATACAGCTACACCAGAATCAGCAGAGGATTCAGTCCATAATGCAGACTAGAGCTGTAATTAACTGCCTTGCACCTGGTAGATTCATTTACCCATGTACAGATTGGCTATAAAATTATATCAGGTCAGAATAGTAACATTTTACTCCAGTTTGGCACTCACCTTTCCCAAGTATAAATGACTACAGAAGTTGCAATGAAGTGCAGAATCAGGCCAAGGATTGATGTGAAAAACTAATGCTCCATGGGTTGATATAGTGACTGACACTGGAATATCAAAACCACAGGGGAACTTTGCTGACTTAAACACCACAGCTGCTAGCACAAAAAACTCAGGGAATACTGGTCAGTGTGAGTAAGGGGTATGTGGGGAGAATAGTTTCATGCCATTTGTCTGGCTATGCCAAAAGAAGGACAGGAGACATTTGATATGGGTTTAATCAGGCCACAATTTTTTTATTAGATGTCTGGGACTACCTGACAGATAAAAGTGTACAGTGCAGATAACCTCATGTTTATTTCATAATTACCCAGGATCTTTTACCAGCTTCCCCTCTTTTTCCATCCAGCTCCCTCCAACAAATCCATTGCTGGGACCTTACCATCCACTCACCCCATCTCCCACCCCTTGTAGGAGGGTTAAGGTGGGCTATAGGAATGGGGGGCTGTCATACCTATCATAGGAGTCCCAACCACCTCGTTTGTTCCTTTAATGAATACCTCTTTTTTAAGTCCTTTTCCAAGCCATTTATCTGGTCACTTTCCTATATAACTTTCCTATGGAGTAACTGCACTGGACCGCCGCTGGCAGATCACAGTGTACAGTGCAGGTAACCCCATGTTTATTCTGTAATTACCCAGGGGGCTTTTACCAGCTCCCCCTCTTGTTCCATCCAGGGCCCTCCAGCAAATCCATTGCTGGGATCTGTGCGAGTAAGGGGTGGGGCAGTTTCAAACCATTTAGCGTTATAGCAAAATGGGAATATAGAGAAGATGCTATGGTGCTGATTCAGTAAGGAATGCATGCACATATCTAACTGCAAGCACAGGAATGGTCCACTGACTTCAGTGCACTCCCATTTTTACTGTTTGGCACAGTTAAGTACCTTGCTGAATCAGGACCATAGCAGCAACATTAAAAGAATGAAAAAAAAGAAGGAAAGTTAGTGTGGCTAACAGAATAAATAAAACAGAGTTGCTTTCTCTATTATGTAAACAGTGTAATACATAGTATATGCTGTAGATTATGGACCTGATTCTCCACTCTATCCATGTAGTTACCAAATGAAAAACTTGTATAATAGAATGAAGACTCAAGCCTTATATATTTTACTTACAAGAAAAAATATTAATTTCAGTTTCAGTGTAATACCCCAGATCACTAGTAACTTTACAAAGCTATAGATCAGGGGTCAGCAACCTCTGGCACATGGCTCACCAGGGTAAGCACCCTAGTGGGTCAGGCTAGTTTGTTTACCTGCTGTGTCCACAGGTTCGGCCAATTGTGGCTCCCACTGGCCGCGGTTCACCACTCCAGGCCAATGGGGGCTGCGGGAAGCAGCGCGGGATGAGGGACATGCTGGCCGCAGCTTCTCGTCACTCCCATTTGCCTGGAGCAGCGAACCACGGTTGATCGGTTGAACCTGTTGACGCGGCAGATAAACCAACTGGCCTGGCCCGCCTGGCGAGCCACGTGCCACAGGTTGCCAATCTCTGCTTTAGATGAAGAGGCTTCAGCTGGAACAATCAACTCCAGTCAAATGCGTTAAAAATATAGATGTAGTATGTTATTTCACTATTGCTACTGTGATAACTGTTGTCTAAATGCCAGTGTTTACAGGTTTACAAACGTTTTCCTTTCTTCTGGATTATTTTGTATATTTCATTTCATTTTATTACTTGGGCTACTTTCAATTGCTAATTACACATTTGTTTAGAGTACAAAACATTTCCTTCGAGAAGCAGTGGAAAACGGGACATTCAAGGGAACACAGAAGTCAGGCTTGCACAGATGATGAGTTACGACAGGTATACATAATTATTATAAAAGTTACATCATTGATTCTTTTTAACCAGTTCTCCCAATTGGTTCCATCTTTCTGAAAATAGTTCAGCTGCTAATTAATGAAGGCAATAAATCTGTTTCATTTCTTCGATTTTTTTTTTATTTTTATTTTTTGTCTGCCACGTTGGAGCAAGCAGTCCATGGAACAGCAAGAGGCAGTTTTATAGTTTAGTCATGCTCATTTTCAAAGGAATGTTTACTGGTTGTTAGTTTATACCAGTTTTTACTGGGTCCAGGAAGAGCATCAGTGCTTTAGAATTGTTTTCAATAACTGTTCCTGTTGAGATTACAGCACCACTTGTTTGAGGTCACTACTGTACTCTTTACTGCTGTTCCTCAAAGGAGAACATCTGCTTTTTTAAAAAATATATTCATAAAAATGTGTTTCCTTCCCTCCAAAAACCTTAAAATGCCTTACACATGATTAGTTAAACCTCACAAAACCCTATGAAGTACTATCTCAATTTTACAGGTGGGGAAACTATAGCAGAGATAAATTAAAGGCAAATTTCCAAAGTTTTCTCTAAGTTTGTGTACCAACTTTAGATATCTAGGCCTCAGGGCTGCAGGTCCACATACTGATTTCATTGAGACTACACATGTATCTAGAGGTTCATACAACAGATTCAGAAGACAGCTTCCATGAACTTCAACTGAATGATTTGATAACCAAAAATTTGAACAGCTCTATGCAGCATGGTTCCTTCCTTCTCCATTCTTATTTAGTATTTTCAGTTCTTTATCACGTTGATATGCTGACTGACAGGGTACTCAGCTTGGATGACAAATGTATCCAGACAACAAAACATTCCAACTTGCTGTCAATAGCATATATACATTTGTATTTTCAGCCTTCTAACTTCAGTTTATTTTTTATTTGGTTTCTACAGAGGTGGGGACTTCAAGGAAGGGACTTGCATTTTTCACTTCCATATCTTTGAGCAGGTCGGGGTTGAGGACACACACAAAAAAGACACAGAAATAAGGACTCATGGTAACCATAATGTTCCATGCTTAGCACTAGTAGAATATAAAGAAGCTTATTGAAAAGCCTGAAGATTTTCAGAGAAAGTGTTTGTGAAACTTTTAGATTTTTTTTCTGCCAAATCAAATTGTTAACAATGAGAAACCATTAAGAAAATTAAAATCCAGAAAATTTCAACCAGTTCTATTTTGGAATTTTTATCAGTTTCCTCAGTGATGAGATTTTTTTATTTTATTTTTTCCCAGCTTTAGTTACAATATAAACTGAGATTGTTTCCTCAAACAAAGTCCCGAGACCTGAAAGTAGAAAAATTGTGGGGTCTGGCTTTGATTGTAAGAATTAAAAATGGAAAAGATCTATGAAATTATCCAGGTCCATCACCCAATTAGTGCAGAATTCTCTCAACAGTATATTTGCAAATGTTTACTTCAGTCTTGTTTTAAATAATTAAAGTTACGGGTCTTTCATGACTATTTGTGAGAGAGTATGAACATCCCTCTCCAAATCTTAAAACTGAAGCTCTTTGCAAACTGAATCTCCTTTTCTATGTTTACATATTATATTGAGAATTGCTAAGCTTTAGTTGTTCAAAATATTTATTACTTGTATGAATCTGACATGCTATGATTTGCAGAAGTTCATACAACAAACCCGGCTTGACATGTTGTTTACCCCTCAGCTAAGATCTTCCTTTGCCAATCGACCCTTCCTTGAAAAGGCTCTGGATACCCTCTTTATTTTTGATTGTCATGTAGAAATAAGCCCAATGGCTTTCTGCCAAGAACTCTCATGCCAGGGAGGTTGGACTCTTCTGCTGATCTACCCTGCATAAAACTGCTGAAGTTCTGCTGACTTATTGTGGCAGATGTGGCTTGCTAAGCCATCTTGCATATAAGGGAGATCAGAATCTTTCTCTAGAGAGAGAACTAGGACAGATGAAGTCCTCAAGTAAAGCCCTAGGGACAGTGTAACAGGGTAAAGCCCTGCACTCCTATCTTCTTGTACAAATGGCTCTAACATCTGTGGTTTGTAAACACTGACATGTAGTTTGCATTATCTCAACCACCACCACTTTATAGGCCCATGCAACAACTCTGTTTACAGTGACATACAAACATCATCCCCTTTTACATGAGAGAAGAGATCTCTCCATGCAAAGATCTTCCTCTACTTAACTCTACTAGCCTTTCCCTTTTTCTCTATCATTCTCCCTTTGCTCTTCTTTTCTATGTGCCTTTCTACTTTTCCATTTAATGGGTTAACTAGCTCCTTGGATCCCTTAGCTCAGACTGATTTAGTAATTAGTCCCAGCTTCTAGTGATCAGGTCCTTCTCTGGGGAAACTAAATTGGATTTACAGTGCTGGTTCAGCTGTTGGTTCTCAGCACTCTGCCACAGACAGCCATATTCATGAGGAAGCTTAGGCTAAGATTAATGATGTGATATTTCTTTTGTATTAATGCTTCGTGATGGTAGAGTCCAAGTTTCTCAAGTTGGACCCCCAGAAAATGAGGAACACATAGTTAGTGGCCATCTGTGAAAAATTTGGTCTAAGTGATTTGTCCAGTTTGACATAGAGTTTCAGTGGCAGAGGTGAAGGTGGAATGCAGTTCTCCAGGGCAGCATTCAGTTTCCTAAATTGTTCACCACACACCTTCCAACAGTCCAGGAGGAGATAGCTCAATAGTTGAGAGTGTGCTCTGTGACTGTTGGGCCTGTTTCTATTCCCTCATCCTCTCACATCTCTCGGCATTGTTCCTCTGGGCGGCGTCCACTGAATGCCTTTGCAGAGCAGTGGGCTGTCTCCAGTGTTCTCTGCTTGGTGTTCCTCTCTGGATCCCTAATTTTGGCCTGTGACTTTACTCCCATTCCTGTTTTTTCATTTGTCCTCCATAATTATTTGCCACTAGGCCCACTGCTCAGTGAGGAGGGGGAAACAGTAACGGGAGACTTGGAAATGGCAGAGATGCTTAATGACTTCTTTGTTTCGGTCTTCACTGAAATGTCTGAAGGAATGTCTAATATAGTGAATGCTTACGGGAAGAGGGTAGGTTTAGAAGATAAAATAAAAAAAGAGCAAGTAAGAAATCACTTAGAAAAGTTAGATGCCTGCAAGTCACCAGGGCCCAATGAAATGCATCCTAGAATACTCAAGGAGTTAATAGAGGAGGTATCTGAGCCTCTAGCTATTATCTTTGGGAAATCATGGGAGACAGGGGAGATTCCAGAAGACTGGAAAAGGGCAAATATAGTGCCCATCTATAAAAAGGGAAATAAAAACAACCCAGGAAACTACAGACCAGTTAGTTTAACTTCTGTGCCAGGGAAGATAATGGAGCAAGTAATTAAAGAAATCATCTGCAAACACTTGGAAGGTGGTAAGGTGATAGGGAATAGCCAGCATGGATTTATAAAGAACAAATCATGTCAAACTAATCTGATAGCATTCTTTGATAGGATAACGAGCCTTGTGGATAAGGGAGAAGCAGTGGATGTGATATACCTAGACTTTAGTAAGGCATTTGATACGGTCTCGCATGATATTCTTATAGATAAACTAGGAAAGTACAATTTAGATGGGGCTACTATAAGGTGGGTGCATAACTGGCTGGATAACCATACTCAGAGAGTAGTTATTAATGGCTCCCAATCCTGCTGGAAAGGTATAACAAGTGGGGTTCCGCAGGGGTCTGTTTTGGGACCGGCTCTGTTCAATATCTTCATCAACAATTTAGATGTTGGCACAAAAAGTACGCTTATTAAGTTTGCGGACGATACCAAACTGAGAGGGATTGCAACTGCGTTGGAGGACAGGGTCAAAATTCAAAATGATCTGGACAAATTGGAGAAATGGTCTGAGGTAAACAGGATGAAGTTCAATAAAGACAAATGCAAAGTGCTCCACTCAGGAAGGAACAATCAGTTTCATACATACAGAATGGGAAAAGACTGTCTAGGAAGGAGTATGGCAGAAAGAGATCTAGGGGTCATAGTGGACCACAAGCTTAATATGAGTCAACAGTGTGATACTGTTGCAAAAAAAGCAAACGTGATTCTGGGATGCATTAACAGGTGTATTGTAAACAAGACACGAGAAGTCATTCTTCCGCTTTACTCTGCGCTGGTTAGGCATCAACTGGAGTATTGTGTCCAGTTCTGGGCACCGCATTTCAAGAAAGATGTGGAGAAATTGGAGAGGATCCAGAGAAGAGCAACAAGAATTATTAAAGGTCTTGAGAACATGACCTATGAAGGAAGGCTGAAACAATTGGGTTTGTTTAGTTTGGAAAAGAGAAGACTGAGAGGGGACATGATAGCAGTTTTCAGGTATCTAAAAGGGTGTCATCAGGAGGAGGGAGAAAACTTGTTCACCTTAGCCTCCAATGATAGAACAAGAAGCAATGGGCTTAAACTGCAGCAAGGGAGATGTAGGTTGGACATTAGGAAAAAGTTCCTAACTGTCAGGGTAGTTAAACACTGGAATAGATTGCCTAGGGAAGTTGTGGAATCTCCATCTCTGGAGATATTTAAGAGTAGGTTAGATAAATGTCTATTAGGGATGGTCTAGACAGTATTTGGTCCTGCCATGAGGGCAGGGGACTGGACTCGATGATCTCTGAAGGTCCCTTCCAGTCCTAGAGTCTATGAGTCTATCTGGGCTCTGTGGTTCCAACCACTCAGTTGAGGGAGTCACCTTTTAGTTTTGGGAGGGCTGATGCCCTCTCATTCCAGTATCTGCAACAGATTCACAACTTCCACTTTCTACAACAAATGAAGCATGAGTCCCACAGACAACAGCCTCCTTCTCTATGCAACTCTGATCCCTTCCTAGAGGACAGTTCTCATCCCTTTGCATTCAAATCTTCCTCCTCTTCATTGACTGGTTGCCAGTAAAAGCGGGCACTGACTGCGCTGGTGAGACTGTCTCCCTGTTTTCAGTTCTAGAGCCCAGTGCCACAGGTACCAGAAAGGAGCAACTGCAGGGAAAGTCCTGTTCAGTCCTGGCAAGGAGCATGCTCAGTCACTCTATTGGGGGATAGACCATGTGCAGTCTAATTGGCATGTGGAAGCTGAGAGGTGACGGAACATGCTCACTGTGGGCAGAATCTTCAGAGAACTGAGTTGCCAAACTCATGCAAGTCTCTGCTTGTGTGAAGTGAAAATTTTCAAAGCCTTAAAACCTGACCAAATCTGGGGATATTTTCCTAGGCATGGCAAATGATACATCCCTGGCACAAAGGCCAACTCCCTGCCAAATGTCAACCCCCTGCTCCAAAGCATCAAGACATTAGAGCTTCTTAATGAAATTATTGTAAGAGCTTTTATTAAACATGGGCAAAATGACATCATTTTCCCTAACGTCATTCTGAGATAGGACTGCACCATTTTAGCTGAAACTGTCAAAACAAACAAACAAAAACAGCCTCAGACACCCATCATGGAAAATTTATTTTTAAGTATTGTTTTTTTCAAAGAGTTTTCCTGGCCTCTGTTGCATATAAGTTATAACACCATAGATTATGAAAGTCAAAATCAAATTTAAATTTAAAGTTTTGTTTTCTTTGTTTACACTGCATTTCTCTCAGCTAAGGCAATGTAAATAAAGAGATTAGTCTCACTTTTATTTACAATCAGTTTCTAGTGAATTTCAGTTTTTCATCCCTGTTTCATATTTTGGCCTGTAAACACTGGAGGGAAATGTTTATTGTTGTTGTTTGTAATTATAAATTATAACAATGATGGAAAGATTTTTATTGTTCGTAGACCCCTCTCTCCAATCAGGAGACACTCTCCTAAGTAATCCCGCTGAAGCAGAATAACTACTTGTACTAGTAAGGGCATTAGGATCAGTCTCTTAATTTTTAAGTATCAGAGGGGTAGCCGTGTTAGTCTGGATTTGTAAAAGCAGCAAAGAGTCCTGTGGCACCTTATAGACTAGCAGACGTTTAGGAACATGTTCCTAAACGTCTGTTAGTCTATAAGGTGCCACAGGACTCTTTGTCTCTTAATTTTTGTACAGGCTTAATTTTACAGAATTTAAATCTTAATCCTATTCCCACTGAAATCAGTTGCAAAACTCCTATTGATTTCAATTAAAACAGGCCAACGTGTTTTGCCTAAATCTGAATTTACAATGTCCCTTTAAATTTGATAATATTTTTCTTCTGTCCTTAACGTGACAATGAGATATAACTATTAAAAGTAAAAGAGGCTCCTTCTGGTCACAGGATGATAAAATTATTTCTTTTTCTTTTGAGAGAGAGAGAGAGCTGTGGGCAGGGGGGGAAGTGTGTGTTTGTGGGAAGTGGTAGTCCATGATTTGAAAATGCTTTTATTCAGTTTCAGCAGTCATCTTGAGATACATCATTGGAAAATACTTGTCATTTCCCCTTGCTTAATTCATTCATTTAAACAGGTTTTACAGATGACAGATTTGCCAGAACTGTTACATGCACCAGCATCCTCCTCCTCTCTCTGTGACAGTGTCCCCCTTTGCTTTCTGGTTCTGGAGAACTTTTTCTTGCCTGAGGTTGTCTGAAAACTCCGAGAAATCTGTGTACCACATATGTTAGCTTTAGTAGCTAGCATGCTGGGCAGCTTGAATAATAAGGAAAATGCAAAAGATTTTCAGTATTTGAAGTAAAAAAGTATTTTATGTGTTTAGTATAAACTGAATCATGATATTGCATCTCCTCTCTTTGCAAGAAATTAGGAACTCTATTTGAGGACAGAATTATTTGTTTGACCTCATTATTTACTGTCTGTTCTTAATATTCACTTGCTTCAGTATAAGCAGAGCCATATATTACTACAAGTGTATTTATATATACTAGTTAAGATATACTGATACACTCCTAAAATTTCTTCTGGATATTGCTTTTTTTCAATTCCAGAATAACAGAGCACAGAGAACCATTTGCAACGTGAACTTCCACTGTATTCAGGATACATTGAGTTATTAAGTTACTATTTTGTAATTAAGTTACTATTAAGTTATTAAGTTACTATTTTGGTTGTTTGCAGTGAATAAAAATGACAGTTCATTACATGAAGTAATAAAATTATAGTGGTTACTGATGTAAAAGATCTGCTAGGTCATCTAATCCAACTTCCAGCCAAGATTGGCTGTTCCCTACAATATATTTTCTATTACTTTGTCCAGATTAGGTGAGACAAAAGTTAAATTACTTTTATTTTATTTTACATTGTAAAACTAAATTCTGGTTGAAAAATGTTGCATATGATTACATGTATTGATAGAAACGGGTTTAATAAGACCTCTAATACCACCTTCAAATCCTGGCAAACACATAACCACAATATCCAAACCCCTTAAAATGTCAGGGCGCAGTTCTGATTCAATATCCCAGATTTTACCCTTGTAATTTTGGTTTTGGTTTTGGTTTGTATCCTGACCTGGAAGAGGCCTGTTCCCTGTTTCTCTATTTGATTGTATCCATAATCTGTGCAAACAGTTATATTAATGAGATTTCAGTTTAAGATGTGAGAATTTGATCAAGCCACTCTTCTCGTGAAAGTTCCACAATTCAAGAATGCAGACAGCCCATGAGCCAGGTAAAACTTATGAGACTTTAACCATTTGGGTTAAATTTTTATGATCTAAATTCCAGATTTTTATTAAACCCAAACCTCAAAGTTCAGCCTTAACCTAATCCAGAAGTGGATTTGAGCATTGCCTTGTCAGCCCATCTCAGCTCCATATAGCAAATAGGGGTCTTCCTCAGTTAAATTCACTGTACTCATTTAATTTACCATAATATACTTTAATTTATTATAACGCTATGAAGAAACAAATTTCAGTCAGTTTTGGCAACTGCTTATTTTACCACCTAAATTGAACTAATATGTTATACTTCTATGTATGAAATACAGCAGCTGTAGCTTTGCATGTTCATCTCATATGTTCACAGCATCACTGACTTCTCATGTTGGCACCATGCCTCGGAGGGTCACAGCTGAGAATACCAGATTCAGGACAAACTACTGAGAAATAGGGCACACTCACCCCAAACTGGTAGTTATTCTGTCAGTGTATATACCAAGCTAGTAACAAAAGTAAACTTCTGTCTCACGATGGTGGGTAACAAAAAGTCAGAAATGCAGTCTCCTTAGGCATTCCAAACCTTATTTCACCACCCAGACACTAGACTTTATGATGAATGGTTCTTGAAAACCAGCTTCATCAAACAAAGGGTTCTGCTGATTTCAAGAGATTAGCCACACAGCCAGGTCAATATATAACTCAGATCTTACCCAATAATCATGCTGCTGCCCAGGGCCGGCTCTAACTTCCCCCCCCCCGAGCAAAAAAGAAGACCGCTGCCCCGCCGAACCCGCCCCCAGCGTCACAACACCGAGACCCCCACCCCCCGAGCACCAAACTGCCCAAAGCTCCACCCCCCGAGCACCGCGCAAGTTCCTGCCCCCCCTCCGAGCACTGAGCCACCCGAATCCCCTGCTCCCCTGAGCGTCACCCCAACCCCCGCCCCCCCTCTGAACGCTGTGCTGAGCAAGCCCCTGCCACCCCAGTACTGCACTGCCTGAAGCCCCCGCCCCTCCAAGCCCTGGATGCACCAAGACCCTGCCCCCCCAAAGCCCTGCCCCCGAGCGCTGTGCCGCCCAAAGCCCCGCCCCCAAGCGCCGCACCGCCAAAACAAAACAAAACAAAAAAGCTCCAGCACTGCCCCGACGAACCAAAACAAAAACAAAAAACCTCCGAGCGCTGCCCCACTCCAAGGTGCTGCCCCAAGCACGTGCTTGGTCGGCTGGTGCCTGGAGCTGGCCCTGCTGCTGCCAATCCTTCAGTAACTAAAGGTTTATTTATAAGATGAAAAGAATATGAGTTAAAATAGATCATATACATACAGTAATGGCAATGTTCTTATATCAGGTTTGTAGCAGTGATGTTGCAGACTGCTGGCTTGTAAAGTCTCGGGTAACTTCTAATAGAGTGGAAAGTCCCCAATCCATAGTTCAAATGTGCTACTTTTAATTGTAAATACACCGTCCAGAGAATCAAAGCAGGAAAGAAGCAACATGGAGATGTCTCAGACGTCTTTCTATACCCTCTGCCATGTGTTTGGAATTTTACTGTCCCAAACAAAGCCCACAGCACAGTTTGTGGAAAAGAACTGGTACAAGATGGAGTCATAGTATAGTAGGGTTGGAAGGGACCTCAGGAGGTCAGCTAGTCCAACCCCATACTCAAAGCAGGACCAATCCCCAGACAGAATTTTACCTCAGTTCCCTAAATAGCCTCCTTAAGGATTGAACTCACAAGCCTGGGTTTAGCAGGTCAGTGCTCAAACCATGAGCTATCCCTCCCCTGCAGAGTTCATTGAACAAGTCACATGCCCATATGTGGTTTGTTGCCTTACAGGAGCAGTCATTGGCTAAGGCATCTGCAGGAAAAGCCATTTGGGTGGAATAAGTTTTTTTCCATGGCCCATTGTGAGAGTTAATTGCTTTTGATGGGCCATCAATACAAAGCTGTCTGGCTTGAATGTAGATTTTGCCTGGTGGGTGTTACCCCATGAACAAACACATTTGGGATACAGATCTATAGCTTATGTTCATAACTTCAGACGCAGTGATGATACATGGATTTAAACAGGATAATCATCTCTAGCAAATCCATAACTTTTCCACTGACACCTTATGTGATATATTATGTATAAGTTTTGTTGCAATTGTCTAACTATGGCAATATTAATGATATAAATGATTATATATTATATCATACAGCATCGCACATGTAGAATCCAAAATACTTCATTATTAGACACCTTCTAAACTCAGCTTGTGTCTTCCTATCCTTACTGTATCCCCTCATGAATCATCACTGCACCTAAGCACTCTTTTTTTCTTTTCTTGTCACAATCAAAACTGATGCTATATCTCCCCCCCAAAAAAATCAACCAACCAAACAAAAAACCTCCCCCAAACCCTTAGCTGACACTCCTTCACGTATTCCCCTTTGTCACTCTTGGAGCCTTCTGTGTAGAACAACATATGAACATCAACAAGTTGTACTGCATGCTCTGCCTCTTCAGTCTGCAGGAATGAATCCCGCATTGTTGAACAAAATACTGCTCTCTCCGACAAACACATCACGAGTGGCACTGGAATTTTTCCTTTAACTACAAAGGCAAGGGTAGTGTAACATTCATCTCACCAAGTGTAGTAGCTATGACAGGAGATTGCTTGTGGCATTCACAGAGGTGCTGACCCAGTGGAACACCGCTTTTAGGCTCTGGAAACAAGCACTGAGTGGAGGGATCACTTTGTGCACATCTGGGATGACGAGAGTGGCTGCATAACTTTTGGATGAGAAAACCACATTCATGGGACTGTTTGAGCTCGGCCCAGGCATGTGGCACAAGGACACAAGAATGAGAACTGCCCTGCCATTGGAGAAGCACGTGGAGATTGCATTGTGGAAGCTGGCTACTCCTGACTGCTACCGATCGGTCGCTAACCAGTTCAGAATAGGAAAGTTTACTGTTGGATTTGTGCATGACATTGTGGATGGCTTTACACAAATGGGCGTCCCTAACTGTGGAGGGGCGATAAATGGCACACCTATTCCATTTCTGGCACCAGACCACCTAGCCACCGAGTACATTAATCAGAAGGGGTATTTTTCAATGGTTCTCCAGGCGCTTATGGATCACCATGGGCATTTCACAGACATGAATGCAGGCTGGTCTGAAAAGGCGCATGACACATGCATCTTTCAGAACACTGGCCTGTTCAGAAAGCTGCAAGCAGAGACTTTCTTCCCTGATCAGAAGATGGATGGACTATAAGGTGGATAGAAATCTGGCTAGATCATCAGGCTCAACAGGTAGTGATCAATGGCTCCATGTCCAGTTGGCAGTCGGTATCAAGCGGAGTGCCCCAAGGGTCGATCCTGGGACCGGTTTTGTTCAATATCTTCATTAATGATCTGTAGAATGGCATGGATTGCACCGTCAGCAACTTTGCAGATGATACTAAACTGGGAGGAGTGGTAGATATGTTGGAGGGTAGGGATAGGGTACAGAGGGACCTAGACAAATTAGAGAATTGGACCAAAAGAAATCTGCTGAGTTCAACAAGGACAAGTGCAGAGTCCTGCACTTGAGATGGAAGAATCCCATGCACTGCTACAGTCTAGGAACCAAATGGCTATGCAGCAGTTCTGCAGAAAAGGACCTAGGGGTTACAGTGGATGAGAAGCTGGATATGAGTCAACAGTGTGCCCTTGTTCCCAACAAGGCTAATGGCATTTTGGGCTCCATACTAAGTGGCTTGGCAGCGTGTACACCTCAGGAATTACACCACAGAAAGCTGCTTTACTTGAAACTTGCCAGTGTAGATAAGGCCTAGAGTTCTCTTCTCAAACAACCCTAAATGTTAAATCCAATTTTCTTTTCAATATACCTGGTGTTGATGACTTCTAAGGACATTTACCCTCCCCTGGCTCCACTGACACGAGTCTTCTCCTAATAACTGGAAGTTTTCTTTTAAACACCTTTACTGCTTGTACTGACCCCACTGACTATCCTAAATTGTTCCTCCCCTTCTTTGTCTTTCTAAATTTCATTAGCTTATTGGCCGTCTGTCATAAACAGATAGCTAAGGGTTAATGTCTCTTTCACCTGAAGCACCTGACCAGAGGACCAATCAGGAAACAGGATTTTTTCAACTCTGGGTGGAAGGAAGTTTGTGTCTGAGTTCTTTGTCTTCTGCCTGACTCTTTCTCAGCTTTAAGAAGTGATTTCTGTTTCCTGCTTTCTAATCTTCTGTTTCCAAGTTGTGAGTACAAAGATCATAAAAACAATAAGGGTTATTGTTTTTCTTTTGTATTTACATGTCTATAGTTGCTGGAGTGCTTTAATTTATTCTTTTTAAATAAGGCTGTTTATTCATATTTCTTTTAAGCAATTGACCCTGTATTTGTCACCTTAATACAAAGAAACTATTTGTATGTATTTTTCTTTCTTTTTTTATATAAAGCTTTCTTTTAAGACCTGTTGGAGTTTTTCTTTAATGGGGAATTCCAGGGAAATTAAGTCTGTACTCACCAGGGAATTGGTGGGAGGAAAAAGTCAGGGGGACATCTGTGTGTGTTAGATGTACTAGCCTGACTTTGCATACCCTCTGGGTGAAGAGGGAAGTAATTCTGTTTTCCAGGACTGGGAACGGGGAGGGTGGAATCCCTCTGTTTAGACTCACGAAGTTTGCTTCTGTGTATCTCTCCAGGAACACCTGGAGGAGGGGAGAAGGGAAAAGGTTTATTTCCCTTTGTTGTGAGACTCAAGGGATCTGGGTCTTGGGGTCCCCAGGGATGGTTTTTGGGGGGACCAGAGTGCCCCAAAACACTCTAATTTTTTGAGTGGTGGCAGGAGTACCAGGTCCAAGCTGGTAACTAAGCTTGAAGGTTTTCATGCTAACCTCCATATTTTGGACACTAAGGTCCAAATCTGGGACTAGGTTATATGACGCCATCATTTCCTATTCTGTTCTACCTTTTTCCTAAAAGGAACAATTTACTTCCTTTTGCTGTTAATGTAATTCTCATCCTTTCACTAGCTGCCATGAATAATGGTATTAAAAATAGGATATGAAATATCTCCCTGCTTTATTTTGACTTTGGAGTGATTCTTTAAAATTGTTTTAATGCTAGTGAAAAGTTTGTCTGATTACCCTAAAGTTCTCTGTTTTATTTACAAGAGTGGGAGAGGATAGCCAGTGGCAGAGTAGATGTCTTCACATTGCCCTCCCAATATGCCTTAACCTTACCAATATAACTTTGTTGTTCAGGATGAATCAGCTCTAATGGTGAGAGGGTGGCTCAGGGCTGATCTTCACTATGGGGAGATTAACGTTTAGTGGGTCTAGCTAAATCAACCGCAGCATGCTGTCTGGTCAACCCTGGTATTCCAGCTCCCAGAGAACAGTAAGGGAAGTCGACTGGAGAGGTTTCCCATCGACGCAGGTCAGTGAAGACACTGTGATAAATTGACCTGAGCTACGTTGACTCCAGCTATGTTATCCAGGTAGTAAACACAAGCTCTTAGTCTCCAGGTCTGTTACTCCTTGGGATTTCTCCTGAGATTGTCAGCAGAGGTACCAGTTGTGATTATGAGATGTGGGTACCAGGCCAATAGTAACTGAAATAATTTCTCATAGGCCATCAAACAGCCAAATAGAACATAATGACTGTATCATGCCTATTCTGTACAAAATTAAATGAATTATCTTTGACTGTGATCACACCTTTCCAGTGTGTATTTTCCATAAATAGTCTAGCAAATTAGTTTACTGATAAGAATATTTATGAAAAAGAGAACTAATTACAGATAGACAATATTATTGGAGAGCAAATTTTGAATTTGTAAACATGAATATTTTTGTTCAGTCCTGGAAGATAAACTCTGGGTTTGTCTACACTAGAGATCTTACAGATGTACTGATGCAGCTGTACCACTGTAAGATCTCTCATGTAGCCACTCTATACTGATGGGAGAGAGCTCTCCAGTCAACATAATTAAACCACTCCGAACAAGTGGCTGTAGCTGTGTTGGTGGGAGAAGCTCTCCCACCAACAAAGTAACATGCACACTACCCCCTATGCCGGCAAAATGTAAGCAAAACGTAGCTCAGGGGGAGGGTGTGTGTGTGTTTTTTTTTCTTTTCCACACCCCTGAGTCACATTGGTGGTAGTATAGACATGGCCTTACTATGTGACCTTTGTGTAATTCATCTCACATTTCTATTCTTCTTGTATGCTGTTCTGTAAGTTCTTCTTTATAAATGATCTGCAGATTGAGAACTATTCACAAAAAATATTCTGTGCATAACTTCTAATAAATACATTTAAGAAAATTAAATTGTTTGCAAAAAAATTATGCAGAGTGAGGCTTCCTATTTTATCTTGAGTGAAATAAATATTAAAGGATACAGTATTTTTTTAAAAAATGGTGAAAGAGGGTTTGTTGTTTACCTACAAACCTTATAATAAAACATTCATTATTGCCTGCTGAGTAGAATGAGTATATAAAAATTTATTTGTCAGTTTAGGATCATTTCTGTGAAACCCATTAAACTTTAAGTTAAGATTCAAATATTCACGGTTAAGGCAGAAGATTATAAACAAAACAGAGAAAATTCTGGGCCACAGTCATGAAATCATATAATAGTGCTAGACTTTAACGAGTGCATTAAAAAAAAGTTCATAAATTGCATTTCCAAAATACACGTGCAGATGATTGTGTGAGTAATGGAAGTAATTGTATTTGCAAACATGAGATTGCACATAGAATTGTTTTGTGTGCACAACAGCATATCTAATTATGTGGTCATATGTCATATCTAGTGGGTATCTAAGTTTCTCTTTTTAAAATTTGGCCCTCAGTACTTGTGCTATCAGAAACTTCATCTTGAATTGAAAGTGAAGTTTGCAAAACTATCGTTTTCTCGGGGGTTTCCGTCTCGATTAAACTGCACAGATCCTATTTACTGTCCTAGAGAACAGTCTTTAATTTTGAAGCACATTTTTCAATTGAACAAGACAGCAGTAGACAGACAAGAAGTGAAACCCAATCAGTTGGGGTTGACATTGGCCTATGAAAGGTGTTAAAGATAAGTCATGTCCTATTCTGAAAATTTCAGCTCTGTTAAATAAAAAAAGCAGTTGGAGCTCAGCTTTGCAGGATGGATGTATAAGCATGTTCAAACACAGATATCAAAAACAAAACCTGTCAACCACTCAGCATCCTTGCTGTAGAAAACAGAAGTACCAGTTCTCAAACTGCTATTTGTATAGGTTTGTAAAAAGCAAAACTGAAATGCTAACATTTTATCTCCATTACTGTAAATTCACATTTTTCATAATTTCTATTGACAGCATAGCATTGCTGTAGCAGCTTTCTATTTATAAAAATATTTTATGCAACTATGTCATGCAGTATATTTTCTGCTGTGTTTAATATTGTGTGTGTGAAGTGGATGCAGGTGGAAGCTCTCAGTTCTTTGCAGGATGAAGTCTTTTAACTATTTGCCCAGATATGTTTCTAGTGTGCAATTGCTAACTCTTGGTGACAGACATAATAAGGCATAGTCCACATTCCACTGTTGTCAATACAGAGGCCTGGTCTGCACTACGCATTTATATCAATTTTAGCAGCATTAAACCGATTTAACGCTGCACCCGTCCACACAACGAGGCCCTTTATAGTGATATAAAGGACTCTTTAAACCGGTTTCTGTACTCCTCCCTAACGAGAGGAGTATCGCTGAAATTGGTATTACCATATCGGATTAGTGTTAATGTGGCCGCAAATTGGCGGTATTGGCCTCCCGGCGGTATCCCACAGTGCACCACTGTGACTGCTCTGGACAGCAATCTGAACTTGGATGCACTGGCCAGGTAGACAGGAAAAGCATCCCGAACTTTTGAATTTCATTTCCTGTTTGCCCAGCGTGGAGAGCTCACCAGCACAGGTGACCACGCAGAGCTCAGCAGCACAGGTAACAATGCAGTCTCCTGAGAATTGAAAAAGAGCTCCAGCATGGACCGCACGGGAGGTACTGGATCTGATCGCTATATGGGGAGAGGATTCTGTGCTAACAGAACTCCATTCCAAAAGATGAAATGAAAAAACATTTGAAAAAATTTCCAAGGCCGTGATGGAGAAAGGCCACACCAGGGACTCAGTGCAGTGCAGACTGAAAGTTAAGGAGCTCAGACAAGCCTACCAGAAAACCAAAGAAGCAAACAGAAGGCCCGGGGCAGGGCCGAAAACATGCCGCTTCTATGCTGAGCTGCATGCAATTCTAGGGGGGTCCGCCACCACTACCCCGTCCCTGTCCGTGGATTCTGAGGTGGGGGTGGTAATCTCAGCTATGGCTGAGGATTCTGTGGACGGGGAAGATGAGGAGGAGGAAGAGGAGGACGAGCTTGCAGAGAGCACACAGCACTCGTTCTCCCCAACAGCCAGGAGCTTTTTCTCACCCAGACGGAATTACCCTCCCAGCCCTACCAAGTCACTATCCCAGACAATGAAGCCATGGAAGCGACCTCTGGTGAGTGTACCTTTATAAATATAAAACATGGTTTAAAAGCAAGCATTTTTTAATGATTGATTTGCCCTGAGGACTTGGGATGCATTTGCAGCCAGTACAGTTATTGGAAAAGTTTGTTAACATGTCTGGGGATGGAGCGGAAATCCTCCAGGGACATCTCCATGAAGCTCTCCTGGAGGTACTCCAAAAGCCTTTCCAGAAGGTTTCTGGGCAAGGCAACCTTATTCCATCCACTATGGTAGAACACTTGACCATGCCACACATGTAGCAAGTAATCTGGTATCATTGCATGACAAAGCCTAGCTGTGTATGGTCCCGGTGATTGCTGGCATTCAAGCAACATCCTTTCTTTATCTCACTGTGTTATCCTCAGGAGAGTGATATCGTTCATGGTAATCTGGTTGAAATTCAGGAATATAATTAAGGGGACAGACATGGCCATTCCTACTGGGCTGTTTGCTTGTTGCTTAAAAGAAATCCTTCCTTGCAGGTAGCCAAGCGGGGGAAGGGGAGGGGTGGGGGGAGAATGGCGCTGAGCTTTTTTGCGTTTGGCTAGCAGGGATCTTCCCTGCTGCCAGCCATGCGGTGGGGGGGAAGGGAGGTGATTAGCAGTGATCTTCCATGATACAAGCCACGTGGTCAGGGGAGGGGTAAAGAGATCATCCCAGAGAATTGGATGGGGGGCGTGGTTTCTGCTGCTGCATGTTAACAAGAAAGAAGCAGCACTGAACGGGATTTGCTTGGTATTTGGGAAAGGAGGACACTGTGTATATGAAGGCTGCAGAAGCTGAAAGACAATGGCTTACCATGGCCGCATGCATGCTGAATTCTGCTGCCCGGACCTGCATCTGTGAGATCTCTTAACACCAGAGCCGCAGGCACTCAATATTAAGATGCAAAATGCGACCTTGTAGTGAAATTACATGTGCTATGTAAGGTGAATAGTGTTGTTCACCGTGAAAGAGTATAAGCATTGTCCTGTAAAATGTATCTTTTTAAATATTTCTCTCCTTTTTTTCCCTCCCTCCCTCATGCAGCTGCAAATTTTTCAAGCCTCTCTACTCCATCCAGAAGGTTATCTCAGATAAGGCGGCGGGAAAAAAAAGACATGAGACGAAATGTTCTCGGAAATCATGAAAGTGACCCACAGTGAAAGAGCTCATCTGAATGAGTGGAAGGACGTGGTAGCAAATTACAGGAAAGATGCCAGTGAACGTGAGGATAGGAGGGACGAACGTGAGGATAGGAGGGACGAACGTGAGGATAGGAGGGATGAACGTGAGGAGAGGAGGGATGCTCGAGATGAGAAGTGGCGGCAGGAAGATCAGCGGTGGCGGGATGCAACGCTGGGGCTGCTGCATGATCAAGCTGACATCCTCTGACATCTGGTGGAGCTTCAGGAACAGCAGCAGGGTCACAGAGTGCTGCTGCAGCCCTTGTGTAACCACCTTCACCCCTCACCATGTTCCATATCTTCCTCACCCAGACTGTAAGAATGCGTGGGGGAAGGCTTCATGCACCCACCCACTCCACACCCGTGGACAGCCCAACCAAAAGGCTGTCATTACTTTGAAATTTTTTTAGTGGCCTTTTCCTTCCCTCCTATCCTCCTCCCAAACCACACCCAGGCTATCTGGTGAGTTCTTCTCCCTCCTTTTTATAACGACTTTTAATAAAGAATACATGATTTTTAAACGATAGTGACTTTATTTCCTTAAGCAAACTGTAATCGAAGGGGGAGGGTGGGTTGCTTAAGGTAATGAATCAATCAAGGGTGGGGGTTCATCAAGGGGAAACAAACGCAACAGTCACACCGTACCCTGGCCCGTGATGAAACTCATTTTCAAAGCTTCTCCGATGTGCACCACTTCGTGGTGTGCTCTTCTAATCACCCTGGTGTCTGGCTGAGCGTAATCAGCGGCCAGGTGATTTGCCTCAGCCTCCCACCCCGCCATAAAGGTCTTCCCCTTACTCTCACAGAGATTGTGGAGCACACAGCAAGCAGCAATAACAATGGAGACATTGGTTTGGCTGAGGTCTGAACGAGTCAGTAATGTGCGCCAGCCGCCTTTAAATGGCCAAATGCACATTCTGCCACCATTCTGCACTTGCTCAGCCTGTAGCTAAACAGCTCCTGACTACTGTCCAGGCTGCCTGTGTATGGCTTCATGAGCCATGGCATCAAGGGGTAGGCTGGGTCACCCAGGATAACGCCAGGCATTTCAACATCCCCAACTGTTATTTTCTGGTCTGGGAAGTAATTCTCTTACTGTAGCCGTTTAAACAGAATAGTGTTCCTGAAGATGCGAGCATCATGAACCCTTCCTGGCCATCCCACATGGATGTTGGTGAAACGTCCCTTGTTATCCACCAGTGCTTGCAGCAGCATGGAAAAGTACCCCTTGCGATTTACGTACTCGGTGCCCCGGTGCTCCGGTGCCAAGATAGGGATAGGGGTTCCATCTATCCCCCCCCCGCCCACAGTTAGGGAATCCCATTGCAACAAAGCCATCCACTATGACCTGCACATTTCCCAGAGTCACAACCTTTCATAGCAGCGGCTTGATGATTGCTTTGACTACTTGCATCACAGCAGCCCCCACAGTAGATTTTCCCACTCCAAATTGATTCCCGACTGACCGGTAGCTATCAGGCATTGCAAGCTTCCAGAGGGCTGTTGCCACTCACTTCTCAACTGTGAGGGCTGCTCTCATCTTGGTATTCTGGCGTTTCAGGGCAGGGGAAAGCAAGTCACAAAGTTCCATGAAAGTGCCCTTATGCATGCGAAAGTTTCGCAGCCACTGGGAATTGTCCCACTCCTGCAACGCTATGCGGTCTCACCAGTCTGTGCTTGCTTCTCGGGCCCAAAATCAGTGTTCAGTGGCTAGAACCTGCCCCATTACCAGCAGTTTCTCCAACGTGCAGGGGCCCGCGGTTTGAGAGAATTCTGTGTCCATGTCCTCATCACTCTCGTCGCCGCTCTGCCGTAGCTGCCTCCTCCTTGCCTGACTTTGCAGGTCCTGGTTCAGCACAGACTGCACGAGAATGCGCGAGGTGTTTACAACGTCCACGATTGCGGTCTTGATCTGAGCAGGGTCCGTGCTTGCTGTGCTATGGCGTTTGCACAGTTCAGCCAGGAAAAAAGGCTCAAAACGGTTGTCTGCTGCTTTCACGGAGGGAGGGGTGAGGCTGTACCCAGAACCACCCCCGACAATGTTTTTTGCCCCATCAGGCACTGGGATCTCAACCCAGAATTCCAAAGGGCTGGGGAGACTGCAGGAACTATGGGAAAGCTACGGGATAGCTACCCACAGTGCAACACTCCGGAAATTGACGCTAGCCTCGATATATGGACGCACACCGCCGAATTAATGTGCTTAGTCTGGCCGCGTGCACTCGACTTTATACAATCTGTTTTACAAAACTGGTTTATGTAAAATCGGAATAATCCCGTAGTGTAGACATACCCAAAGACTTCCGTCCCCTAAAGACTTTGACTTTTGAAATAGGCCTTTCAGCGGACATTTTATTTTTTTGACAATAAGAAAAGAACAATGCTGACACTACTTTCCAAACAGAATAGCAACCTGGAGTCTGATGTGATTCTCACATAATCATACTTCTGAGTACTATCCGGCAGCCCTTTCCCAAGCAGTGCTAATAGGAGTAAAAAGCATCAAAGATGTATTCTAGCATTTATTTTAGTCATAGTAAGATAAAACTCTAAATGCATATGGGAGTGGTTCTGTTGAATAAGAAGGTCCTGTTTTTACATAGTCACTTTTCTGTGTTTAATTACACTTAGAAACATGCATAACTTATTTTATTGTGAAAATTGGCTAATTTCATTAATTAAATTAATGTCAAATATTTTTAAGGAGTTTTACCGCTGACTTCAGCAGGTATGGAGTTAGGCCAGAACTGATGTTTTTGAAAATCTCTGGGTGTATATTTATATTGAATCATAGGACTGGAAGGGACTTGAGAGGTCATTTCCAATCCCCAGCACTGAGGTAGGACCAAGATCAGCTGGACAGATATTTGAAGGTTTTAAGGAATAGATTGGACAATGATGGGGATTCCACAATCTTCCCTTGGAAGCTTGTTCCAGATAACCCCCTTATAGTTAGATTTTTCCTAATATCTAGCCCAGGGATGGACAACCTTTGGCACTCAGCCCACCAGAGTAAGCACCCTAGCGGGCAGGGCCAGTTTGTTTACCTGCCATGTCCGCAGGTTTGGCCGATCACAGCTCCCACTGGCCGTGGTTCGTCGCTCCAGGCCAATGGGAGCTGCAGGAAGTGACGCAGGCCAAGGGATGTGCTCTCCGCCGCTTTCCACCGCTTCCATTGGCCTGGAACAGCGAACTGTGGCCAGTGGGAGCCGCAATTTGCCGAACCTGCAGACAGGTCAAGTAAACAATCCGTCCTGGCCCACCAGGGTGCTTACCCTGGCAGGCCGCATGCCAAAGGTTGCTGATCCCTGATCTAGCCAAAATCATTTTGGTGAAGTTTAAGCACTTTACTGCTTGTTCTGACTTCAATGGACTTGAAGAACAATTGATCACAGTTTTCTTTATAACAGTGCTTAACATAGTTGAAGAACTAAGGTTCACTTCAGTAATCTTTTCTCAAGACTCAACATCCCCAGTTTATTTAACTTATCTCTGAAGGATAGTTCTTCCAAACCTTTTATCATTCCTGTTGTTCTCCTCTGGAATCTCTCTCATTTCTCCACTTTTTTTCTAAAGTGTGGCACCCAGAACTGGATATGGTACACCAATTGAGGACTCACCAGTGCTGAGTAGAGCAAGACAACTACCTCCCATGTCTTGCATATGACACTTCTGTTAACCGATTCCAGAATATTAGCCTTTTTTGCAACTGCATCACATTGACTCATATTTAATTTGTAATCCACTATTACCACCACATTCTTTTCAGCTGTATGATTACCTAGCAAGTTATTCCCCGTTTTGTAGTTGTACATCTTATTTTATGTATTAAGCATAATACTTTGCATTTGTCTATTGAATTTTATCTTGTTTGTTTCAGATCAGTTCTTTAATTTGTCAATTTATTTTGAATTCTTATCCTGTCTTCCAAAATGCTTGCAAACCCCTCCCAGTTTTGAGCCCAGGACTGACCTCTGTGGCACCTCACTAATTTCACTCTCCCCATATGACTGTTTGTATCCATATGTATGTATTACAAGGTATTGTTTATTCTTGGTGGTTCTTTGGTGAATATTTATATTAAAGCTTTAACATACGCCTATAGAACATTTATTCATATCTGAACTGTTTTGTTTCTCAACTACTGCAGTCCCCTTAAATATTTTAGGAAATGTTCTGCTCTTGTAGATTGGTGTTAATCTGGAGTAACCTCACTTCACTGACTTCGATAGATTTACACTGGGGCTGTCAATTAATCACAGTTAATGCCTGTTAATTTTTAACACCTTAATCACATACCTGTGGGCGAGGTGGGAGTCATCAATGGTGGAGGGGCCTCAGCCCACAGCTAAATGGGCAGCAGGAGGTGGAGCTGAAGAAGCAGTGGCAGTGGAGGCACTGAAGCAACCCCAGACAGCAGCGGGAGGAGGAGAGGCAGAATTCTTGCATCCCGAATTCCAAGGGGGGCTGAATCCTGGAGCCCTGAGGGGGGCTGAAGCCCCAAACAGGATTGAAGCCCACAGTCCCCAGCCCTGACCCTATATTTAAACATATAGAAAACCTCAACAGTATTTAAATCAGTAGTGTTCTAATATTGTCTAATAGTGTGATTTAAAACTGTGATTAATCACAATTATTTTTTGTAATCCCTTGACAGCCCTAATTTATACCAAAGATGATAAGAGCAACTAATTTCCAAATTGCATGGTTCCACAATACTGTGGACATATTCTCTTGCTCAAGGTATCGCTGTTACCTTCATTGGCTTCCTGCATGTTCCTGAATTTAATTCCAAGTTACCCTAATAGATGTCAAACCTCCAAGTGGACTTCTGCCCACTACTATTCTGATGTTTCATCTACTGATTTCCTAATCTTATTGTTCTGCTTCTCCAATCCTATGCTTCCTCCCTGAACATCATTTCACTTGTGATGCTGTCATAAACAGATAGCTAAGGGTTAATGTCTCTTACACCTGGAAAGAAGTAACCTGAAACACCTGACCAGAGGACCAATCAGAAAACAAGACTTTTTCAAATCTGGGTGGAGGGAAGTTTGTGTGGGAGACCTTTGTTCTGGTCTTGTATCTGTCCCTCTCGGCTATGGGAAGGATTTCTGTCTCTTGCTTTCTAATCTTCTGTTTCCAAGTTGTAAGTACAAATATAATAAGGCAGTAAGGTTTATATGGTTTTATTTTGTATTTACATGTGTGTAGTTGCTGAAATGTTTTGAATTGTATTCTTTATGAATAAGGCTGTTTATTCATATTTCTTTTAAGCAATTGACCCTGTATTTGTCACCTTAATACAGAGAGACCATTTTTATGTACTTTTTCTTTCTTTTTATATAAAGCTTTCTTTTTAAGACCTGTTGGAGTTTTTCTTTAGTGGGGAACTCCAGGGAATTGAGTCTGTGCTCACCAGGGAATTGGTGGGAGGAAGAAGTCAGGGGGAAATCTGTGTGTGTTAGATTTACTAGCCTGACTTTGCATTTCCTCTGGGTGAAGGAGGGGGGTGGGGGAGAGATTGGCTCTCTCTCGTGTTTCCAGGACTGGAAATAGAGAGGGTGGAGTCCCTCTGTTTAGATTCACGGAGCTTGCTTCTGTGTATCTCTCCAGGAACCCGGGGGGGGGAACACCTGGAAGGGAGAAGGGAAGGGAAATGATTTATTCCCCTTTGTTGTGAGACTCAAGGAATTTGGGTCTTGGGGTCCCCAGGGAAGGTTTTTGGGGGGACCAGAGTGCCCCAAAACACTCTAATTTTTTGGGTGGTGGCAGCTTTACCAGGTCCAAGCTGGTAACTAAGCTTGGAGGTTTTCATGCTAACCCCCATATTTTGGACGCTAAGGTCCAAATCTGGGAATAGGTTATGACATGATGCTCTGAGTCATATTCTACATCGCTTTCCCAAGCACAAATACCACTGACTTCAGTGGGAGTTTTGCATGAGTAAAATCTGCTGGACTGTACCTTTTCATTTGAAACTTTCTCTCTCCCTTTGTTGTTGTCTCCATCCTCACTTCAAATATTACCCTATAAGCAGTTCAGTCTCTACTTGACTATAAGCCTATATCTGTAATTTTTACTTTCTATCTGTTTGAGAGTCACTGTACTCAACTTTGCAAAGCAGAGATAGGCCCAAACTAAAACTTTGTCCCTGAACACCCACAAACTCTGGGGCAAGAATAATTTAAATCTGGAGTAAATTAATCCCCACTGTACTGTTTCAATGCATATGTCTACACTGAAGTCAGGAGGTGTGGCTTGTGTAGACATGCCTGAGTTGACTTTGTTCTAGATAGATCAAAGTTCGCTCAGGTAACTACAGCAGTGAAGCTACAGCTGAGTGAGCAGCAGCCACTCAGATATGTATCCAGAATCCTGTGTGGGTAGTACTAGCCATATAACCACCCATGCTGTTGCTTCACTGATACTATTACTTTAGCTATCTAGAACAAAGCTAGTCTGGGTATGTCTGTGTCCTGCAATCACACCTTCCAATTGCAGTGTAGACATACCCACAGAGAACTGAGGCAGGATTAAGGCTAAATTATCTATTTAATCACAAGAAATAACTTGCAAAGTAAACACAGTACTGATGCTGTTGTAAATTAGCGTGGGCTGTATCTTCTGTCTCAGTCCCTGCAACTTTTTTCCTTGCACTATGTGTGGAAGTGTGACACTGCATGCTGTCCTATGCGATTTGTGGCAACTGTCAACTTCCTGATTAAAGGTGCTTAATTAACGATTAAGTTTATTGTGAAGTGTTCTCTCTGCTTTACCATTTATAATCATCTTGAGATATTTTGGGCCAAATTTTTAAAATGAGTCAATGAGTCTTAATGCTAAAGTAAACACTTTTGTACCTTCAGTAATTATAAATTCAATTTTGCGGGCATAAACACTATTTCTGCAAAGTATGTCATCTAGCTACCTAAATACATTCAAAGAATGACAAATACAGTTGAAGAAAATCAAGAGTAGATTGTGAATGATTGATCTGACAACCAAAAGAATGGTCAAAGCATTCATAACAAATAATAACAGCTATAGTTATACTTTTACAAGGTATTCCACAACATTATTTCTCACATTTTAGAAATCAGTTTAATTTTCTTTCTTTTTTTTTGTTTCCTTGTCTTTGAAGAAGAATAAATTTCTCCTTTGGAGGAAATGGATCAGCCTCAAAGTGAAGAGAGTAATACGAAAAATGTACAAATCTTTAAAAAAAGAGTAAACAAAAAAATAGTGCTGCTTGGATGGCATCCCAGGAAAGCACAAGAAACCCTTTCTCTTGCATGACAAAAGGAGTCTCACCCATACCCACCCATCCACAACATTGCATCCAATATTATTTTACATAGCCTACACAGAGCTAATGGCATAAATCTATGATAATTATAAGAGTTTTGTGTGTATAAAATATACAGCTTGTTTGTTATCAAGAAGACTTAACATTAAAGTTTTATAATTTTTATTTCAGAATATTGAATTCATATATTAAAATCTTTTAGAAGAGAACATATAAACTGTGCTTCTATGGCCCTTCAGGCTACAAAGAGGCTAATTAAATATTAACCCTTTAGTCGAAACTTTATTTCTGGTTGAAGAATAAATAGCGAAGATCTTGGAGGAAATTGATCCATGTTAAAAGATTAAGTATAAGTATCCAATCAAAGTTGGCCATGCCTTTTCCAAAGAAAGGATTCCAGGGCTTTCCGACAGTTGTCTGTGTAGTGATTACTCATATTTCCAGAGCTGGGCAGTGGCTCTCTTTGCCTCTAGAAATTGTAATTTGTTTAACAAATAGATACCATAAAACACTGGAACTGCTCCGATGGCCATTATCTGTGTTTTAGAAATGCAATTTGTTTCAGAAGCAAAGTATTAGAATCAACAGATCATTGTAACTTCTACATCTCTTGCGAAATAAATAAATAAATAAAATAAATCTATTTAGAAAATTGATTTTAGCTGATTTTTGTTAATAGACTTTTTATTACAGTTTCAGTTTAATCATAAAAAAATTGGGAATACCAGTTTGTGCTTGGTTTGAAGTGTACCCATTTAGAAGTCCCTATAAGGTTTAGCTATAGCCATGCACTCTTTCTGCATGGCTAGAGCACCAGGAATAATTATGCTTCCTGGAAGCATAATTTAATCTGGAGTTCTTACTGGGGTCCCACATCTGTGACATGCCCAAGGCAAAATGATGCCCAACAGGCTCAGCTGAATCATGACAAACCATGTCTTACAAAGTCATTTGAAAATAAATACATATCCTGTAAAATGTTTTATGTGGCACCATTGCCCAAACTGCTGTTAATGTCTAAAGATTTTGTACTTTTTCAATATCTGGAGAGTAAAAATAATAGAATATCAGGATTGGAACAGACCTCAGGAGGTCATCTAGTATAACATCTTGCTCAAAGCACCAAGGACCTAGAGAGATTTTTGCCCCAGATCCTTAAATGGGCCTCCTCAAGGACTGAGCTCACAACTCTGGGTTTAGCAGGCCAATGCTCAAACCACTGAGCTATCCCTCCTTCCCCATACTAGAGCCTGAGTAGGTATAAATTAATACTTCTCCATTGAAGTTGCCTATATATTAAACACCTCAGTAAGAACAGAATAAATGTGTATACTAGAAGTAGTGCCATAAAATGTATTTACTGTAAACGTACATGTTATATTTGTAATCCAGATTGGTAAGGCAAACCACTGAATGCGGCTGGATAACTTACATTCAAGTTTTATAGAACTGGCAGAGGAGCTATCTGAATCTCTGATATATTGGAACACTGGGGAAGGTCAAAAGGCTGGTAAACAGCTATTGTTGTCTTAAAATTAAAAAAGAAAGAGTAAAGGGGATGACCTTGGAAACTATAGGCCAGTCACGGACAGTCTCAGGCAAAATCCTGGAAAGTCTGATATGGGATGAAATTGGTAAATAATTAAAGGATGGTAAAATAATTAATGTCAATCAACATAGCTTTATGGACTGTAGGTCTTGTCAAAAAACTTCATGTAAGTTTTTTTTTTAAATGAGATTACAAGTTTGACAAATAACTGTGCTGACAATTTATTTAGACTTCTTTAAGGCCTTTGCCTTAGTGCTACACAACATTCTGATAAAAAAATAGTGTTATACAAAATCAATATAGCATATTACATTGATTAAAAACTGGCTATAGAGCTCAAAGTAATTGAAAGTGAAGGCTTGTCATTTCTAGTGGGTTCCTGTGGGAATCTGTTCTTGACCCAATGCTATTTATTTCGGAACCAAGAATGTAGGTCACTCAAAGACTGGGGGCCTGAATTTTGGAAAGCATTGACTCCAAAAAGAAATTTGGATCATGCTGAACAGTCAAATGAACATGAGCTTCCAGTTCAATGTGGTGACTGTGAGAGCAAATATGATCCTTGGATGAATAAACAGGGGAATATCAAGTAGAAGATGGGAGGTATTATTTCCACTGTATGCAACATTAGTGAGTCCACCACTAGAATCCTGTGTCCAGTTCTGGTGTCCACACTTCGAAAAAAACATTGACAGGTTGGAAAATTGTTGAGAAGAGAGCTGCAAGAATGATTCCTGGTCTGGAAAACCTTGCTTAAAGTGAGAACTTAAAGAAGCTTAATCTAATTAATTTATCTGTGAGACAGTTAAGAGGTTGATCATAGCCTAAAAGTACTTATGAGGGAATAACTCTTCTGATAGTAGCAAGGTCTTTAATCTAGCAGACAAAGAACATAACAAGCTCCAGTAGGTGGAAGCTGAAACTAGATAAATTCAGACTAGATATAAGGTGGAATATTTTTTTAACAGTGATAATGATTAGCCATTGGAACAGCTTATCAAGTGATGTACTGGATTCTCCATCACTTGGATGTCTTTCTCAAAAGTTATGCTCCAGTTTGCCCAGAAGTTATGTGTTTTGATTCAAGAATAACTTGGTGAAACACAATGGCCTCTATTAAGCAAGAGATCAGACTAAATTATCATAATGGTCCCTTCTGTCCTTAAAAACTGTTTTTGGCTTGTTTAAAATCATTGGACCGAGTTATAACATCTGAAATATTTTATTATGAAAAACAACTGACTACAGAATACAGCTGACTATTGAACTGCTGAAAACAACTATGTCCTAATCAGAGATATAATGGTTCATAACTTCTATAGGTAGTACCAGCGCTAGACCTAAGCAGACTAAGCAATTGCTTAAGGTTCTGACCAGCTCAAGGGCAGGGAGGAGTTATCTGATTTAGTATGTGTCATGGTGGGTGGTGGAGAGAAAATATATTTCTGCTTAGGGCCCCCAGTGGACTGGCTCTGCCCTATAGGATTTAAGCATGTCCTTCACATTAAGCACATCTGAAATGCTTACTTGAATAGAAATGCTTTCATAGATCAGGGCTCAAGTGCTAATGGGGTTCATATGCCATAGACAGACGATAATGTTAGTGCCTGATTCTCCTCACATGTACAAAGCAGTAAAGTTCTGAAGTAATACCAGTGTAAACAGGTGAATGTGAGAGGAAAATCACATGAATTTCTCTTTAACCACCTTGTGAAGAATACATTCCTTGCCCTTACCTTTGAATAAATTTTTTTCCAGATTTTATAAGTACATTTTTGCCTTTTCTTTTGAAACATATTGTTGTGCAAACAAAGAGTTTGTTCTGTAATTTAAAAAAAAGCATAAAAAGAGAGAACACTTTGTACCATATCAGGTAGTCAATGCTGAAATGTGGTGAGAAATGCATATATTATCTTGATTATCTATGGATTTCCTGAAATCTGCTTATGTAACAGTGCTTATTCAAGCATTGACCAGTTTGTGATTTTATGCAGAAAGATAACCAAATATTAGTGATATTGAACATCCTCTTCTTTGGATAATATATTTTATGAGCAGTACTAGAGTTTAAAGCATTAGGAAAAAAAATTCTGGTGTATTTGCTTTCTCTGAAATCCAGAGTTAAATCATCAGGATATTCGGTCCTCTCAGATTTTCCAAATCCATATATGACTACTAAAAGAAATAATGCCATGAAATTGTGCAAAAGGACCATCTAAGGAAGGTAAATAATCTATGTAAAACTGAACAAGTTTAAATACCTATCAGAGAAAGTGTCTGCCAAATAAAAGAAATAGCAAGACTGACATAAGGAAAGAGGCTCACAATGGCAGGGCAATATTGAGCCAGCGATATTTCCCCAGTATGAGGAGACATCATTACTGGAATGTTGTGTCCAGTTTAGGCATCTGCACTTTAAAAGGCTGATGAAAAATTGGGGAAGATTCAGAGAAGAAGTATGGAAAACATGCCTTTCAATGAGAGACTAAAGAAACTCTATTTATTTTGCTTATTGAAAATAAGGTTAAGAGGTGACTTTATCTCACACTGTTATTTACACAAGGAGAAGATATCTGATACTAGAAGGTTCTTTAATTTTATAGACAAAGCCACAGAAAGATTCAATGGCTGGAAGTTTAAATCTGCAAAGTACAAATAAGGTGTAAATGTTTAATGGTGTAGGTTATTAACATTTTAAATAGATCCCTAATGGATGTAGTAAATTCTTATTGTTTGGCCTCTTTAAATCAAGACTTGATGTCTTCCTGAAAGATTTGCCCCAGTTCAACTACAAGTTGTTTGCTGAATGTAGGGATTACTGGGTAAAATTGTATGGTCTGTATCTTTTGGAGATTAGACTAGATGATCTTAATGATCTCTTCTGGTTTTAACATTTAGGAATCTATAGATATCTGGTATCAGAGGGGTAGCCGTGTTAGTCTGGATCTGTAAAAGCAGCAAAGAATCCTGTGGCACCTTATAGACTAACAGACGTTTTGGAGCATGAGCTTTCGTGGGTGAATACATGCATCTGAGGAAGTGGGTATTCACCCACGAAAGCTCATGCTCCAAAACGTCTGTTAGTCTATAAGGTGCCACAGGATTCTTTGCTGCTTTTATAGATATCTGAACATTTAGAGATATTATATAAGTAATCAGCCAGTTACCTATTTTCTCTGTGAGTAGAGAAATATCTGAGTGGGTGGCAGACTGTTTACTTGTGAGAGTGATTCTATACTTTTTGATACATTGTCCCTTCTGAAAGCAATGCTTCTATAGAAGAGGTTCTTCTAAGAAATTGCTTTGTAGTAGCAGCCAATCGTTATTTTGGCACTGAAGGACCCATTAGGATATATTATGTCAAATATTTAGCTATTATATTTTACACAATTTTATAGCTATGACATTATATTTCTTATATTTTTGTAAACCGATGCCTCAATACTTTGAAGGTGTCACTGTCAGGGTGATCCAAGTCTAAGGAAACTTTGAAGCACTTCAAAGCAATGTGGCAAGAGCTGTGACACAAGTGCCTGCAAGCAAACATAAAATACAGTATTGAAGCAGTTAACTCTTTTTCTTTTCTTCATGATGCTGGGTGTAAATTTTTTGTTCTGATCAAAGTGAAAGTCTAATAGAACTGGCTTCAGTTAAGTTTAATATTGGCAGACATAGTGCAAGCATCCCTAAATACCTTTGCCAATACATCTCCTTTGTAGCTGGCAAAAAAACAAAGCAAAAAAAGAGAACCCAGCAACAAAAAACTACCCCCAAACAATATAACACATCCTTGTTATCTTTGCCCTCCCTCTAAACATGCCCTTTTTATGGTGATTTTTGTGACATGGCAAAAGGGGATTACAATCAATTCATTTTCATTTCCATTGCCTTTTTTTTCCATGCTGCTCACATAGACATGGTTTATTGCAGTTTGCCTAACCAACCCATACTCTCCCTCCTTTCTAAAAACTCACCACTTTTATGATGTTCTCAGGAAAGGAATAATTAGTAGTAAATAAGAAAGGAGAAAATAAATATGAAACCATGCCAAATTATTCCTTCCTCTATGCCTACCCATGCATCTTGCATTCTGTGGGCCAAATTCTCTCTTTTGAAAATGAGTGAAATGTTGCTAAAACAAATGTGCTGTGCCTGTTTACATTAGCAAATAGGGCCAAATTATATGTGTTCATTTAAAATCTTTGGAAAAGGGATGTGTCATTACTATTGTGTTTTGTACAGCTCCCAGCACATTGTCAGTGATAAATAAATTAATGATGCTTAGGATATTTTCTAATAATACAGTGCAAGTTCAAAATATAAAATATATGTATTTTTCTTTCTGGAGTTCTTTCTGGTTTAGTATTTAAATGTGCTATTTGGAACATTGATAGAGCGTTTAAAACAAACAAACAAACAAACAAACAAACAATGAAATACTTGGCCCCAGAAAAAGCAGAATCTGGGTCATTCTCACCACGCAAGGCGAAGGGGGAAATTAGGTAGCCCATTCACAGTGCTCCCAGCAGCATGTCTTTGTTTAGCTGGGTGTGGAGGATAGGTCAGAGGCTAGGCTGGCAGATGTTATTAATCCATCAGCAATCAGTCAGGGTACGTCAACACTACAGGATTATTCCAATTTTACATAAACCTGTTTTGTAAAACAGAATATATAAAGTCGAGTGCACGCGGCCACACAAAGCACAATAATTCGGTGGCGTGCATCCATGTACCGAGGCTAGAGTCGATTTCTGGAGCGTTGCACTGTGGGTAGCTATCCCGTAGCTATCCCATAGTTCCCGCAGTCTCCCCCACCCTTTGGAATTCTGGGTTGAGATCCCAATGCATGATGATACAAAAACAATGTCGCGGGTGATTCTGGGTAAATGTCATCTCTCATTCCTTCCTCCGTGAAAGTAATGGCAGACAATCATTTTGCGCCCTTTTTCCCTGGATTGCCCTGGCAGACGCCATAGCATGGCAACCATGGAGCCCGTTTTGCCTTTTGTCACTGTCACCGTATGTGTACTGGATGCCGCTGACAGAGGCGGTCCTGCAGTGCTACACAGCAGCGTTCATTTGCCTTTACAAGGTAGCAGAGACGGTTACCGTCCCTATTGTACCGTCTGCCATGCCATTGTAAATTGGTGATGAGATGACAGTTATCAGTTGTTCTGTACCGTCTGCTGTGCTATTGTAAATTGGCGATGAGATGATGGTTATCAGTCGTTCTGTGCCGTCTGCTGCTGTCATGGGTGCTCCTGGCTGGCCATTGCTGAGGTCGGCTGGGGGCACAAAGACAAAAATGGAAATGACTCCCCGGGTCATTCCCTCCTTTATGTTTTATCTAAAAATAGAGTCAGTCCTGCCTAGAATATGGAACAAGTGTACTAGAGAACCAGTGTACCAGAGAACCAGAGAGCACAGCCGCCCTGTGTCAGATCCTGCAGAAATGATGAGCTGCATGCCATTCTAGGGGGTGCCCCTGCAACAACCCCACTCATTGCTTCCCTCCTCCCGCAACCCTCCTGGGCTACCATTGCAGTATCCCCCCATTTGTGTGATGAAGTAATAAAGAATGCAGGAATAAGAAACACTGACTTGTTACTGAGATAAAATGAGGGAAAGGCAGCCTCCCACTGAATGATAGTCCAGGCAGTACAGAATCTTTTCTTTAGACATGAAAGGGGAGGGCTGATGGAGCTCAGCCCCCAGTTGCTATGATTAAGACTGTTACCAGCCGTTCTGTACCATCTGCCGGGAATGACCGGGAGTCATTCCTATTTTTACCCAGGCGCCCCCGGCCGACCTCACCTGAAGCCAGCCAGGAGCACTCACGGGATGATGACGAGGACGGCTATCAGTCATTTTGCACTGTACTGTCTGCCACCGGAGAAGGGAGGGGAGAGGATGCTGCTGTTCAGTGCCGCAGCACCACATCTACCAGCAGCATGCAGTAGACATACGGTGACATTGAAAAAAGTAAAAAAAAAGACTTTTTCCCCTTTTCTTTCACGGGTGGGGGGGTAAATTGACAAGATATACCCTGAACCACCCTGGACAATGTGTTTGACCTTACAGGCATTGGGAGCTCAGCCAAGAATGCAAATGCTTTTCAGAGACTGCGGGGACTGTGGGATAGCTGGAGTCCTCAATCCCCCCTCCCTCCCTCCATGAGCGTCCATTTGATTCCTTGGCTTTCCGTTACGCTTGTCACACAGCACTCTGCTGTGGACTCTGTATCATAGCCTGGAGATTTTTTCAAATACTTTGTCATTTCGTCTTCTGTAATGGAGCTCTGATAGAACAGATTTGTCTCCTCATACAGCGATCAGATCCAGTATCTCCCGTACGGTCCATGCTGGAGCTCTTTTTGGATTTGGGACTGCATCGCCATCCGTGCTGATCAGAGCTCCATGCTGGGCAAACAGGAAATGAAATTCAAAAGTTCGCGGGGCTTTTCCTGTCTATCTGGCCAGTGCATCCAAGTTCAGATTTCTTTCCAGAGCAGTCACAATGGTTCACTATGGGATACCACCCGGAGGCCAATACTGTCAATTTGAGGCCACACTAACCCTAATCCAACATGGCAATACCGATTTCAGCGCTGCTCCTCTTGTCGGGGAGGAGTACAGAAACCGGTTTAAAGAGCCCTTTATATCGATATAAAGGGCCTCGTTGTGTGGATGGGTGCAGCGTTAAATCGGTTTAACGTTGCTAAATTTGCTTTAAACGCGTAGCGTAGACCAGGCCTCACTAAGCTTTGTGAGAACACAGGAACAAGAGGGACTACTCGAGCCCTGGACCACCAGGATCTATGGAAAAGTAGCCTGGATATGATGATTCCGTCTCATCCCTACTGGTTTAGCAGAAATACCTGCACGTGTTTAATTACTGGGTTGGCTGTGGGAGGTGAGATTTGGGCCTAAGAGTTTTTTGTTCTTGATACTCATAAGAGATTAGTTCTCTTTGTCACATAATGATCAGTTGCTCTAAAAATATTTGATGTGGCAAAAAAATCTGACTTCATGTGAACAAACAGCAGCGAGCACAGATCCTGTATTCATGCTAATATCCTTAAGAACAAGGATGAAACAGTGCAGTTCTGGAGTGTTGTTGGTGTTAAGTGGTAAAATGTGATGAGCAGGACAGGGAAAGAGGTGGGGAAACAGATCTTGTGTTAAGGAGAGTGCTGCTGAGTTGTCACTGTTACTCCTGTCTCTTTGTAAGGTTCAGGAAAAAGAGCAAAGCAAATAGTTAATCACCTCGTTAGCATTATGAGAATACCATTTGAGCCAGTGTTTCCTTGTACACATACACATTCTTCACCCTCACCTTCTTCTTTTTACCCTGAACATTAGTGGGTAGAAGAGCGGGAGTGCAGGATGCCTGAGATTTACAGCTTCTCAGTGTGGAGGACTATGCCTATTGCTTAACCTTGCTCCTCCATTTAGGCTCCAGTCACATTTGCATTGGAGCACAACATACTTGCATGCTCTGCTGTGCACAGAGTTTTGCAGGATCAAAGGAACAGACATAATTGCTTTGAAAGATAATGTACTTCATTTGTCACCCTGAATCTTCAATGGCTCCTGAATGTACTTTCTTCCCTGTATCTTTTTAAATGTCTGTTTACTATGTTTGGATTAATTGGTGAGAATGTGTTTATTTGAAAGCAGAATTTAGACTGTGTATACAAAAGAAACAATTACACTATTCAGAGAGCAGTTGTAATGTGGATTGTAATTATTAGAGTTTCTTGGGTTGCTTCTAATTTTCACATGGGAGAGAATAGATTTAAATAAAAGCAAGGGGAATGTTACACATTTAACTCCAATGTGTTTCTTGTAAGCAATATGAATGAATGGTGCATTTTATAGGAACAAGCCTTTTCTCTTCAGCATATCACTCATATCATCTGCCTGCTGTACAACAAATGGATAGACAGGTTACCCAGAGCTTATATCCTCAGTCACCTTGTCAATCAGAGGGCACAGTGACTGGCACTGAGGAAATCCTAATAACATCTCTACTTATTTTTCCTCTTAATTTTGGGTTTCCTCAAAACACTGGAGATAGCACTTTCTTTCCTTTTTAGTTCTTAACTCTTTCTCCCTTTTTTTCACTGATGTCTCTTTCTCAGGACAGTTTCCTCAGCTGGCGTTTGTGAAGCATGTGTGTTCATTGTGCTTCAGTTCTTGTACCTGTGATTTTTGGACCCTATTTAACAAAGCATGTACAACACTTTAAACATGGGCATTTTGCTAAAATGTGGCTTTTAAGAACAAACACCAGAATTCAGTTCCCCAAATATAAACTGCTGCAGAGTCTGAACTGGATTCCTAAAGTTAAGTACCTGTATTGCACTAATGAAGGTTAAAGTTAACACTGACTCCAATAAATCTTCTATAGCCAGATCTGTGTTAGAGGTAAGGGAGGAGATACAGTGTCCTAACATTAGTGGCGAGAGTCAGTATATTCCATGTAGGTAGGAGAAGCATATTGTTCTGCACTAGTGCAGCATACTCACTCTCAGCCCATGATACAACTCAGGCGCCCCACATTGCTGGGCAGGCTGCTGTCATTGTGAGTGACTAGAAGGAAGATTGGAATCATGGCCATCCCATAACATTGCACGGACAGTAGAATTGCTAGAATCACCTCTGTAGTTTTTGATGGGCACTGTTTGCAGCATTATAGCTCCATGCTTGTATGGAAGCTCAGGCATGAGCTCCAGGTGCCCCTTTCATTTCCAGTTCACCTTTAATGAAACAGCCATAATTGACCATTTGGTTACTGTATATGAACTGGTAACTAATTAATTAATGTGAGTAGCTTAACGTTCAGCTGTGAGCACCTTAACTGGGTTCCTAGATGTGGGTGTCAAATAACTCATAGATAGAAAATCAAGTGCTTGGGACTGACTCATAGTGCTCTTGTAATTTCTTCTTTTCTTTTTTCTCTTCCATTTTTCAGCCTCTGCCACACAGTAAACAAATACTGTAAAAAGCTTACAAAAAGCAACAATCTTTCCTTGCTGGGACAGGAATAATTTTCAATACTCAAAGACCTGTAAACCTATATATTAAAACTCTCAGGGCAAATTTTTCCTGGTTGTCATTCCATTGACCTCAGTGTTCTGCTCTTATATAATACCCCTTTTGTTTCCAGGATATGAGAGAGACAAGATAGATGAGGTAATAGCTTTTATTGAGTCAACTTTTATTGGTAGAAGGGACATACTTTTGAGATTCACAGCTTCCCATGTGTGAGTTGTAATTGTCTGATACCTTCATGGGTTCTAGCAGGGGTTATATGTGACAACTCTGGACCTCCTGTCTGTTTTTAATCTGCAGTGAAGCAGGTTCTCCCAGGGCATTTGCGTGGCTCGTTCCATGATGTGATCTTCTTCAAAGAATCCTTGTTTGCTATGACCACAAGGAGTGCAATCACTTAGCCATACTTGGTTGAAAGACCACAATATCTGGCAAGCACAAGACATTCTGTTGTGTGTGTGTGTGTGGGGGGGGTTTCAGCTAGTATGTTATTATTTAATACTGCTGTATTACAGTAGCTTCCCTCCCAACAAGATTAGGGCCCCATTGTGCCACATGCTGTGAAGACACATAATAAGAGCCACTCTCTGCCCTAAAAAGTTTAAAATTTAAATAGGTAATGTGTTTCCTTTATACCACTCTTTGTTTGTCTTATTATCGCAATTTATACTGCTGGAGAGATTAAGGAATTTGCCCAAGGTCACAGAGGCAGACTGTGGCAGAGTTGAGGACTGAAGCCTGATCTCTTGATTTTCAGTGCAGTGCCTCAACCATAAAATCTTCCTTCCTCTCAAAGAATGGTCTAGAAGCTCAGACTCCCCATGTCCTATTTTCCCATCTGCCCATTTGACCCAGATCTGAGAGAAACTGAACCACCTACGTCGCTACTGAAGTGGAAGAAGATCTTGTGACACTCCCATCTCTTAACTTAGCATCACAGGGTCTGTAGGTCCCATGGCAGAATAGGAACTTCACATCATAGCATACATGAGGCTTTTTCAACCTTCAAGGCCCTTATATAAGCAGTTGTGATTACTGGAGTTACTTAGTATCCAAAACCTGTAGGGTGCAAGCAGCATGCCCGATATACCACATCTCAGAGGTAAGCACTGTAGATAGGGTGACCAGACGGCACATGTGAAAAATTGGGATGTGGGGGTGGGGGGTAAATAGAAGCCTATATAAGAAAAAGACCCCAAAATTGGTACTGTCCCTATAAAATCTGGACATCTGGTCACTCTACCTGTAGATGTTTCAGCAGCTAGGCCTTGTAGGTAGTAGCCCTCTCCAGTCTCTATTCAAGCAAATAAGCATCTGTAAGTTTCCAAGCTAAGCTTAGTGTGTCTCACTAGGGCCCATTGCTCTGGCTCCTTGCCCAGCTACTGCTGCTCCCCCATAAGTCCCATGGATACCTGCATCTCCCACACTCACAAACAGAGCCTGGCCACTTTACAGTTCAGCTCCTTATCCCTGACCTGGTACAGGGAAGGGAAAGTGCAATGGGGATGGGGCTGATGGGCAACATAGTCCCTGTTTAGCCAGGAGAAAGGGATATACAAAGGGGTGGGGACTAGTCCCCTGCTTTGAAGATCCATCAATGTTTTTTTAAACTTACTCTTTATGGAGTTTATGAATGCTACAGTACAGATCAAGCTCCTAGGAAAGTTGAGGGTCCCCTTGATAGACTTTTTTTTTTGGCTTTAAAACCATATTTGCTATAATCCCCCAGTTTCAGGCCCTATTCCTTTTTCCTGTCTATATTAATCAGCCTAAGAGCACCATTCTCTCTCTCTCAGTGCAGAGAGGCTATAACAGAGAACAGCAAAATGGCTAATGAGGTAGAAAGCCAGGGTGTCCGAACTTCTTAAGATGCACTATAATCATACTCCATAGAGTGCAATGAGAAAAAGAATAATAATGTGTAGAATAAACATGCATTTTTGCTCCATTTGTGCTTTTTGGTTGTAATTTACCTAGGTAGTTTTGAGAAAATAATTTAAAATTATTATGGAACAACAAAATACATTCCTGATTTGATACTCAGACATATTAAGCCATTGTTATGTGTTTTAATTCTGTTTCCTTGGTAATAACAGATGCCATTATTAAGATCCTACTGTCATGGTTATCTGTGAGTTTTCACTCACTAGATTTTTTTTCTTTGTTTTAAAGCCCAATATCAAGGCAAAAACTGTTCTTTTATCATAGGAGCTGATCTGTTTGGGTAAAAATATGTATAGCTTGAAAGACCCTACTTCATCCTTAAACACACAATTTAAAAATGAAATTAAAATTGATAAATTACAGAATCAATTGGGTTACCAACTATGAGTCTGATCTTCCAAACATCTACTGCCAGGAGCAGTGCTTACCATCACATGTGGGTCCCAGTGATTTCTGTGGGACTGCTCAAATGAGTGAAGTTATGCATATGTGAAAGGGTTTCTAGGATTGACACCTGCATTACAAGAGTAACTTCAAATATTCACAACTTGTCAATAATGTCTTTATATCAAACAATCATCTGTTTGAGTTATCATAGGCTTTTATCTAGCGGTGCTCTTAGGAGGAACAACAAATATGTATATAGATACTGTATGTTCTATAGCTAAATACTGTATTTTCTACCCTTTTTGATTTGTCAGTACTATATAGATTTATTGACATCCTATCCATTCAATCAGACTGATCACACATTTCTAAGACACATTCAACTTCAGTGTTGTTCTTGCACTTCCATCCAATCTTTTCTCGTAAAACCACTGTATAAAGTTGCCAGAAATAACTTTAAAAAGAAAAAAATATATAAAATAGAGAATGGGCAATAATAACTTACATGACAAATATCAAATACATTCCATAGCTGTGTTTTTATTTGTATTTTTATTTGTTCAAATTACAAATACTGTGTGCATATTTCTTCACAGATACAAATTTTCAAGTCTGAGGAATGGGAGCCATGATTTTCCTCTTTAAAGGAAATTAACATCAAAGCAATAGTCTGAAGTTCATATTTTTTGCTAATTGAAGGTTTTATCTGTTATAAAAATAATGTGGTTGTCTGAGGTTTGTCTAGGAAGCCCAGCAATGGGGTTATGTGTTGAGACCCCCACATCTAATCTATCTAGGGATTTCACTAAGTGCCTTATATCAGATCGTTTTCAGTTTGGGGAAATTACTTGCCCCTGATATCCATCATCATCTATCTGTCATGACTAGGAAACACCATTTGGAAACTTTTTTTCTTGTTTCTAAGGTATTGGGTAAAAGCTACTATATAAAAACAAAGTTTTAAAGATTTGTGAAACAAATATAATGTTATTGGTTTTGATTTTTTGAATGATGTAAAGATTTGAAAAACTGTAGAATAGGAGAGACAGAAGAATAAGAAAATATATTCAATTACATTGATAGTAAAAATAACTCGTTAACTTGGCAGTCTCCTATGTCAATTGTAATGAGGTCCACATGGTGCAATGGAAAGAAAAGAAAATATTTAATATTTCAAGTGCTATCTACCATCACACAGCTGAACATTTATAAAATATATTACTGAGAGATCTTTCCACCAAGATAGAGAAATTCCATTGTAGAAAAATATACTATTTTGTCTGCAGACTGCTTTATATTATGAGACACTTGCAATTAAATATTGTAGGTGTCACTACAAGCTCTCTATATATGCAGCTAAAGTCACAATTAAAATCATTCTAATTCATAATAATTTGGATACATCGTACATTGAAAGGTTCTATGTTTTGTGGATAAAATGGGTAAGCGGTTTTGTCATAACCTAGTCCCAGATTTGGACCTTAGCGTCCAAAATGTGGGGGTTAGCAAGAAAACCTCCAAGCTTAGTTACCAGCTTGGACCTGGTAAAGCTGCCACCACCCAAAAAATTAGAGTGTTTTGGGGCACTCTGGTCCCCCAAAAAACCTTCCCTGGGGACCCCAAGACCCAAATCCCTTGAGTTTCACAACAAAGGGAAAATAAACCTTTTCCCTTCCCCCCTCCAGGTGTTCCTGGAGAGATACACAGAAGCAAGCTCCGTGAATCTAAACAGAGGGATTTCACCCTCTCTATTTCCAGTCCTGGAAACAGAAGTACTTCCCTCTTCACCCAGAGGGTATGCAAAGTCAGGCTAGTAAATCTAACACACACAGATTTCCCCCGACTTCTTCCTCCCACCAATTCCCTGGTGAGCACAGACTCAATTCCCTGGAGTTCCCCACTAAAGAAAAACTCCAACAGGTCTTAAAAAGAAAGCTTTATATAAAAAGAAAGAAAAATACATAAAAATGGTCTCTCTGTATTAAGGTGACAAATACAGGATCAATTGCTTAAAAGAAATATGAATAAACAGCCTTATTCAAAAAGAATACAATTCAAAGCACTCCAGCAACTACACACAGGTAAATACCAAAAAAACCCCTATCTTTTTGCTACTTACAACTGGGAAACAGGAGATTAGAAAGGCAGGAAACAGAAATCTTCTCATAGCCGAGAGAGAGACAGACACAAGACCAAGAACAAAGGACTCACACACAAACTTCCCTCCACCCAGATTTCAAAAAGTCTTGTTTCCTGATTGGTCCTCTGGTCAGGTGTTTCAGGTTACTTCTTTCCAGGTGAAAGAGACATTAACCCTTAGCTATCTGTTTATGACAGGTTTGGAAACAAATGCTGCACAAAATGTTTTCTAAATGTTGAGTGGATATTGTTGTGGTCAAAAAACATCTTAAATTCATGAGCTAAAGTAGAACATCTCATTGGGGTATTATAATTGAAGAAGTATCAGAGGGGTAGCCGTGTTAGTCTGGATCTGTAAAGGCAGCAAGGAATCCTATGGCACCTTGTAGACTAACAGACGTTTTGGAGCATGAGCTTTCCTGAGTGAATACCCACTTTGTCGGATGCATCCGACGAAGTAGGTATTCACTCACGAAAGCTCATGCTCCAAAACGTCTGTTAGTGTATAAGGTGCCATAGGATTCTTTGCTGCTTTAACTGAAGAATTCATTATTGCCCCCCTCAATTTCCTTTCTTACTGCTCAATTTACTAGAAGACTGGAATGGAGAAATATTGTGTGATTATTTTTTTTAACTTCAGTATAGTTAATACCTTCCACAAAATTGTCCTAACCTTTGAAATATATTAGTAATTGTTAGTTTGATTACAACACACACACACGAGACAACATTCAACATAAGCTATTTCAGGGAAATCTTATTTATGTTTTTAATTTATCTATGCAGAGGAACTCTTGTAATGCCTCTATACCTTTGTCATGTAAGCAAGATTTTATTCCAGATCCTTTTCTTTTGTGGTGCATCTACTTTAAGGGTTCTTAGGACAGATTTGCATAAGAAGTTGCTTTCTATTTATGAATTGGTCCAAAGTGAATCCCCCCTTTTATTGCAGAAGTCAATAAAGAATGTGCGAGCAGCAATATGGAGCTGGAAGGGGCATAAGAAGAGAGACCATCTGGATTAGCAGGCATGTGCTATAATAGCAAGTCAGTCTTATGGGATCAAATTCTGCACTCTAACGCACATGCACATATCTGTTGAACTGAGCTTAACATGTCTGTGGGCATAATTTGGCCCTTAGATTATTTGTATTGGTAAGATACATAAAATATGATATTAAGGAGTTCTTAGGTGAGTCAATTGACATCAGTGGAGCCAGAATTACACTACTTGTATATAGGTGAAAATAATAATTTTCTTCTATATTTGATGTCTACACTTACATACTGCATGGTCAGCAAACGCAGCTGTTTGGTTCTTGTGTTCTATAGTAGTTCATTTCTTTTCTAATGTAAAATTAATGGCCACTTCCTTTTGTATAAAACATCTACAGAGGAAAAAAAAACATAAACATCTTTTTCTTTTCTTTTTCTTTTTCCGCCTTTTTTAAAGGCTTCAATTTTTCACTTGTGTATAAGATAAATCTAAACACACTTCAATTTGCTGAGCTGCTTTGAAATGAATAGGCAAAAATCTTTTACTTTAAAACTGCATATGTTTTCATTTTAATTCAGTGTTATTCATTGCAAGCAAAACTGGAATAAATAGAAGGTAACATGTATTAGTAGTATTCGTATGGAATATTATATCTCCATAACTGAATGCTCAGTTATGAAACACAGGAAATCTCATTTGCTTTTAAATTCTTTAATATCATTAGAAGATGGAGAGTAGCCAAATTATTACAAGAAGTTGGGTAACTCCGTCCATTAATGCACCTCAGGGTTCTGTGTTTTGCCTGTATTGCATATATTTTCAGAATTATGCATATAAAAATATATAAATGATTGGGCAGATTCATCCTTCCGAGTTTAAATTCCTTGCTGAGATCATTTCCCCTAGATTTACAGTCAGGTCTTGCATATGATGCATGATTCAAATGACTGGAATTTTTCAAACTTCTCTAATTTAATGTATTTAGTAGCAATCTGGGGAAAGGGAAAATATTGATTCAATGTAAAGACAACAAAAAACTAGAGGAAAATATATCAAAGGACAGATAGATAAGTATTTAACTCTATTTAAACTGGAGGCGTGAAAAGAGAGGAATAGAATGCAATTTACCAAGGATCAGCATGAAAGATTGTTCACACTGGGAAGTGGGAGGGAACACACATACAGGTGTAAAATAGGAAACTAGTGGCTAAATAGTAGCAATGCAGAAAGAGGCACAAAAGAAAAGTGAGTGTAATTCCACAATTGATTATAAACCTGAAGAGTCTTTAATACAATAGAATACCATGGTTAAAAAAGAAACCCTGTGGGGAGTGTTCACAGGAACTGGCATTAGGATAGTTTCAGGACTCCAACCTTTGAAGGCTAATGTGGGGAAGGCTGGGGTTGATCATGTGCCTGCAGATGGAGGATGATAGTTCAGGGTAACTGAAAGGAAGCGAGGTCTATGTAAAGTGCATTAAAATTAGTTCATAGTGTCAAGTTTTGCGGAGTATTCTACATAAAGGATAAAAAGAAACTAGAGAAAATGCAGAGGGTAATAGTTAGGAAACTAAAGGATTTGAAATTAATAGAAAGATTAAGGTAATCCATATGAGTAAGGGAATTGTCAGGCTCAGTCCCTGCCTGAACTCCCTAGGATGCAAGACACACCATCCCATGAAATTTGGAGCCTGCTCCTCTCTCTATTAATTGCCTATCAGTAGGGGTGGGATCAGGCAAGAGAAGAGATACCATGGATTTTGGAGTTAGCTGTCACCCTTTCTTAAATATTTCCTGTATACATTCTTGCAGGGTTAACATACTTTTATTTGAAACACTCAGATAGCACACAGTAATGCTGAACCCGTAGGGAAAGCACAATTAAGAAGTGCCAATTGAAGCTACGCAGTATGTTCCAGGACACCTGTAGTTAGTAGTACTGCAAATTGCAGAATGCTACGCAGAGCATCCATCACCTTGACCCACCTGGCCCCCGCAACTCCATGGTTCCCACATACTGTCTCTTTCACTACCCTGTCCTGGTCCCTCTGTGCTCTGTTACTCCCTTCCCACTCTTAACTTTAGCTTATAATCACTGATGCTTTTAGACCTATCAGTGTTAACTGTATCAGGTGTTAAAACTTATAATATGTATAAACATTGAGATTGTATTGGAGTTGAAATGCTGAATGAGATAAGGAAGTAAGGGAGCATTTTAAGAAGAAGGGAAGTGGGGATAAGCCCATGCTTTCCAAATGAAAGAATATACTGCATATATTTCTAGAACAGGCAAAACATATATGTTCCAGTTTTCAGTGGTATAGAACATCATATCCTCCCCATCACTTTACTACTATTCTCGCTTTCTTAATGAGAGAACACATATTGGGATATTGTTAAGGAAACCCTGACAACTAAAGAGGAAACAACTTCTGACACTGCCTTCTTAGGCCACGTCCACACTACAGAGTAAAATCGAAATTAATAAAATCGATTTTCTAAAACAGATTTTATAAAATCGATTTTACGTGTCCACACTAGGGCACATTACTTCGGTGGTGTGCGTCCATGGTCCCAGGCTACCATCGATTTCCGGAGCGGTGCACTCTGGGTAGCTCAGTAAAAGAATGGGACCAATAACTTCGATTTCTGTCCACACTAACCCTAAATCGATTTAGTAATATCGATTTTAGGTTTACTCCTTTCGTTTAGCTGGAGTACAGAAATCGATTTTAAGACCCCTTAAAATCGATTTTAAGTGCCTTGTAGTGTGGACGGGTACAGCGTTAAATCGATTTAACGCTGTTTAAATCGATTTAATGCTGTAGTGTGGACCTGGCCTTAGACTGTCACAAATTAGCTTCCTGTCTTAGACTGCAAGTGAACAAGACTGTCTGAATGTTTACTGCTTTAGCTTTCCGAGTGTACTGCTGGCAGATACTCAAACTAATTTAATTCAGCCAGGCACCACAGGACCTCTTCTTCAGGCCCATAAGAAGTATTATTTTCAACCACTGAAGCAAAAATAGAGAGTAAAAGGTCCTTTCAACATTGGACGCCATACACATTATCTGGAAATGAATGGGAGTGTGCCTGCTAGTGGTTAATCAATGTAACAAAGAAAAATAAATGGTTAAAGTACTTAGAAGAAACTCAAGCTTTGTCTGCACTACCACGATAAGTCGATCTAATAACATAGCTGAGATCAACTTACTGTGGTGTCTTCACCATGCTGCCTCAATGGGAAACACTCTCTCGTCAACTTACCTTACTCTTCTCATTCCACTGGAGTACTGGAGTCGACCAAAGAGTGCTCTGCCATTGACTTAGCGGGTCTTCACGAGACCTCCTAAATCGACCCCCCCCCCACTGCATCGATCACAGCAGCGTTGATCTCCGGTAAGTGTAGACATGGCCTAAAATGTAAGACTCTTCAGATCTCAGCAAAATGTACAATGATATTCTGAAACATGGTCCAATGACCAAAACATTGTTTCTAATCTTATTTTCATATTTCAAGTATGCACTTTCATTAACACATTCCTTAGTCATATTCATTGTAAATGTGAAAGCTACACTTGACATTTCCACTCTACTAAGCCATGCAGACAAACTGAAAACCTTTATTACATCCCTCTCCTCTCAAGAGGGCCACTGTGGAAACTGTTGCTATAATCTAATTCACAAAAATGCAAGTAACTGTGAAAACAACATTTATTGTAAAGGAAGTTATGTAGAGGACAAAAAATTGCCATAATGTGAATAGCTTCTAAATCTTTGCCATTTTCTATCTGTGTTGCAATGCATCTGATGCTATATTCACTCCTACTGTGTATTCATTTACAAGCAAATCCTTCTTGAGCAGCTAATATTGGGTGTTGGGTCTTTCCACTGGGGAGAAGGGGTGTCATCCCAAGATGATGGATCAGAAGGTAATGTATTCTGTGGCTACTATTTCTGAACTGATAATGAAGTAACTAACAACAATTAGCCTTAACACCCTCTGATGCAATGTCTTTCAGAATTTAAATATTCGTTGGGCTGGAGCATAAATAAGTTTGTTTCTATAGCTCAGTCGTTATGCTGCTCCCACAGAGCGGAGAATTAGGTTCAAGTCCATGCTTCAATTAATATTTAAGTATTTTATGCAAAGTGGAGCAGCTTGTATAGGAAAGACTGAGAAAGACTCATCTCAGAATACCTCATAGTTAGGGCACTTACCTGGAAGGTAGGGGTAGGAGACTGGGGTTCATGTTCTTTTTTTGAATCAGGTGGTGGGGACCAGATTTGAATCTGGATCTCCCACATCTTGGATGAGTGCTCTAACCATTAGGGTATAAATAAAAGGGGGGCACCACCTCCTTCTCCTCTCTTTTGTGAGAAAAGGATGTTCCAGGTCAGTTGCCTACCTTCAGGAGAGGGTTCATGACTGTGAATCCCAATGGAGATAGCTGCCTACCTCTGTCCCAGAGGTAGGTGCCTAAGTCCCTTTGAGGAGTGGGGCTTAACCATCACCCCTCTCTTTGGCATTTCTTATTGGCTATCTTAGGTACCTACCACTCATATTGTTGGTTTGTTTGGATTCCAATCTTAGATACCTAACTCTTCGCATACAATGCATGGAGAGCCCAGTCACCTGACTCAGGGCAAAGGAGTCCACTCAGTAACAGGGTTCTACAGTTAGGCCTTGGGACACTGAGCCTATGTCCCCTTTGTGGATATAGCTCTCAGAAGCTATGGTGGTATAATTACTTATATAGCTTTGCTGGATTAGATGGATAGGAATTGAAGACTGATGAATACAAAACTTCTGCTGTGAAGATAAGATAAAAAGAGGTTGACTAGAACCAGACATTCTCCTCTCTCTTCCCAGTCCAACTTTTGTTCATCACTAGCTCAGAAGATGTGGCTAAAGCAAGCTGTTATTAGGGGGCACTGAAAAAGCCTTTGTGCTAGGGAGGTCAAATTACCAGCTCATTTGATGCATTTATGTAGCCCAAAAGACGCATTAGATTTTGTAGAAAAGTTTCAGTATCTCCTGGTTGTGAAAATAACTTTCAAAATGTGAACCTCATGGAACCAATGTAGCATAGTTCTTCCTGAGTTTTGAGACCACTTAAATTATGCGAGTTGTGAGCTCCTCCACCCACCATTAATCTCAGTGTGGTGTTATCTCTAAAGACCAGAGATGACACTTCAATGGAACCATTAGGTGTGTAATTTCTAATCACTTTAAAATATCCCCCATGAAATGGGGAAGTGGTCATAGTAAAGCCCGCAAGGGGGAGTGGGAATTAGGAGTTGCAATAGAGAAAGGAAAGCCGAAGGAAGAACAAGATGGATGGGGAGATATCAAGGGAAGTCTCCTGGTACTCCCCCAGTGCTGAGAAAACCACCAACCCATCATGCATCTTGGCAGCCCAGACTTCTTGCCATTTCCAGACTCCTTCCTGTCCCCAAACACCTATGTTCACTTTTCCATAAGAGGGTTCCCTGAGTAAACCACAGAGAACATGTTAAACCCTTTTATCACATAGCTTAACTCAACTAAGAAAAGAAAATCCTAGAAGTATAGGACTGGAAGAGACCTCAGGAGGTCATCTAGTCCAATCCCCTGCATGCAAGGCAGGACTACATAATAACTAGACCATGTATATTCAAATAAATGATGCATTCAGTATTTTACTTGTATATAGTGACTATTACAATTTCTAAAACAAGGCCCAAGTATCTGAGAGAAATAAGTAAGTGCCACACAACTGTTTGAATTATAATGCAATTGTCTTGGGCTTCTGAGATGTTTCTTTGCAGTCTGTTGGGTTGGAATGGAACTTTTCCCCTATAGTCTCTGTGTGAGAGAGGATAAAAAAATCTGTCTTCTAAAGAGAGAAACTTGGCAGTTCTGTACCTCCTTATATCCATGAAAAGACCCTTTTCCTCTTTCTTCTGGCTGATGAAAAGGAACAAGTAAAACCAAAGCAAGCAAATGTTCTTCTTAATTTTAAACTAAGAAATATTGAACTCTAGAAGAAGAGCTTGTTTTTCTCATTTTTGGGGATTAATTCAAAAGCTTTTAGGCCAGCTTCAGTAGTTTTCAGCTGAAAAAAAATCCAGAAGTTTTCTATAAAGAGGGAAAGTGAGTGAGGACTGGCGTGATTTTTTTGTGTTTCTTATGAAGGAACCAGGACCGATTCTAGCAATTTTGCCACCCCAAGCACGGCGGCACGCCACGGGGGGCGCTCTGCCGCTCGCCGGTCCCGCAGCTCCGGTGGACCTCCCGCAGGCGTTTCTGCGGAGGGTCCGATGGTCCCACTGCTCCAGTGGAGTTTCCACAGGTGTGTGTGTGGGAGGTCCACTGGAGCCGCCTGCCATCGTCCTAGCAACTGGCAGAGCGCCCTCCGCGGCGTGCCACCCCAAGCACACGCTTGGCGCGCTGTAGCCTGGAGTCGGCCCTGGAAGGAACTGAGTACCGGGACCTAAAGACTTTCCAAGGGAACAGAGTTTGAGCAGACACATAGTGACAAAACGTTGTCCTTTTCTTTCTTGGCCAACAATTAGTGAAGCAGCCAAAATAAATTATGGGAGAAATTAAATCATTTTGTAACTTGCATTTATCGATCATGCAAAAATATACAGGGAGTAGCTTACATTTCACTCTTTTCCTATCCATCCTAGCTGTCACAGCAATTATTGCTATTGCCACACATATAATAGTGCCTTGTCTTTTGCATGTTGCTACAAGCCATTTGTAAATTCCCAGACTATGCAATACATAACAAATATTTGTGGTCATCAAGTTAAAATGATGTTTTCCCTTGTGCCCATAGTGAATCTGATTACAGGTTGTATAAACGCAAGTTTTATCATGACAGCAGAACAGAACTGAGGCAGCATACTAATTTATTCATTAAAGTGTAAATGAGCAAATTATAATCTAAGGTGGTTGGATGGTTTGTTCCGACTACTTTTGCTGTAAAACACATATGTCCGTTCAAAACATAGTCTCTTCTGAAAAGACAGCCTTGCACATCCTTAAGTGCAGTCTGGTCTGCCTTCATTATAATAGTGATTACAGTGTCTCACTGAAGAGGCATCAGCATATCTCATGTTTGATTCTCAGTCATCTAAGGATCAGATGTCACCAAGAGTTTTCTGGTGAAGAAAAATCCTGAAGAAAAACCTGTCATGCCAGGTCTTGTTGATTTACTTTTGCTGAAATTCTTGTGGGAATGAATATAGCTGAAATGAATAAATAAAGTACAGAACTCACTGGAAATCTGCTTAAAGCACTGTAACATAAAGTTTTGTTTATCTTATTAACAAACAGGGGAAGAGCTTCAATATTGCACCAAACGCTATAGCTGGACATAATCATAAAAGTAATTTTTTTTAATATACTAAGCAGTTTATTTTCTGTTATGTTATTATATAAATGTATATTTTTTTCCTATGGAGCAGCAGTAGCCACTTCAGAATTAAAGTTCAGAATATTTTCTGTTGTGTTTTGTTTCCTCAATATACCCTTTTAATATCTACTTCAAAGTTCATATTAGCCTCAAGATTGTTAGCGTTAGGCAAAAAGATTCTTTTCCCCAGGAATCAGGCAAGCACAGACAACACTGAGTTTGTGTACCTGGAAGACTGACAAGCAGCTTCAAAAATATGGTGCCATAGTGCCCAGTCTCTTTTCAATTCATTTGCATTTATCTGTACATACAGAGACAGACATTGTTACAAAGAAAAAGAGAACTCTTAACAAAGATAACGGTAGGAACAATACATATGTATGGACCCATCCTGATTACATCAGTTATCTGTGACTACTTTTGGTGGGAAGAGGCAGGGTGGGGAGGGGTTGGGACGAGTGCTTACAGATATTTGGGGGTCTTGAGGGTGGTCAGAATTGTTCTTTCTTGCCGATAAGCTGAGCTAAGTGACCATGTATTGACAGAAACTATGTCCTTGCTTCTCTGCAGTTTCTGTCTTTTCTGCTGGCTAAATTTGAACTCCTTCCTGATAGTAGGTTCAAATGGGATTGATCGGCATAAGTGAATGAGCCCAGGGGTTCCTGAATTATGACCCCCTAGTAATGGAGGTGTTCACCGAGTTCATGAAACCTTCTGTTTTATCACTTTGTAAGAAAAAAACAACAAAGTATGGAAAAGAAGTAAAACTTCGTTTATCGGATTCTTCATGTAAGATCTAGGGTAGGTTTTTGTTTCTTTGTGTCCCCCCGTCAAACGAAGCAGCTGTAAGTTTATTTTCATAAATTCATATGACACAATTTTTAAAATGTGTATTGTTAAAGCTCAGGGGTCTATAATGAAGTTTTGCATGCAGTTACAGTAGTTCATGATATGGAGATTTTAATATCAGCTACTTCACCTAGTACCAAATCAGAGTCCTTACTCAGTTTTTATTAAAGGAAAAGTCCTGGTAAGTGAATGAACCAAATCCTGATATTCTTACACAGGGTATACTCAGCCCTCAAACAGGCAAAATTTCCATGGGCGCTAATGGGAATATTGCCTTACTAAGGACTGGACAGAAACTAATGCCCCTCTCCTTCTGTAACTGAAGAGGAATAATATGTAGCATATGTCTTAGAGGGAAAGATGTGAAGAGGTGAAAGCCTTAGTATCATTTCCCTCCTCAAGAGAGCACAACAAAATTCTGTGAGATTCCACAGAGTTTGGTAGTCAGGAGAGAGAGGCGATGAGCAAGGAACCTGTTGCTCACCATTATGCAATGCCCAGAATATTCACATGAAAATAGAAGTTACTGTCAGATGATTCATTGATAATCAGTAATGGCTTTCAAGAAGTCTCAGACAATGGCCCCAGGTGAGTGGTGCTATCAGGAGAGAGGAGCCTTGGCCAATGGAATGTCACAGTGGAGCAGCTTTGTTTCTTTACACCTGTAATACACTTTCCATGGCATACACTGAGCTGGGAGGGTCTGACTACATTGTGTTGAGAGACATGTTTCCTGCTCAGCCAGCAGCCCCATAGAAACCCCAATAGAGGCATTGTGTCCTGAAAATGTGATGAGCTTCACCTCATGTTCACTCTCCTCTAATCACTTAGTGTGTGTTTCAATCTATCCTGAGTAAGAAGTTAAGGATTTAGTAGCTATCTTTATCTCAATCTGTTCCATCACATTGATGGCATTGTGCTACGGGCCGGCATGGTATTTTGGAAGATACCAGATCAAATATCCATCCGGTAATACCACTTCCTTGATTGACTGACTGTACCATAAACCTCCATTTTAAAAAGATTTCTTCAGAATAAAGATTTACACAAAAAGGACCGTTAGAAGAAAAATGTACAAAAAGAATGTTTAAAAAAAAACCCCAGTAATGATAATCTTTGTTTTTATTTTGCACTGAGATACTGCGGTGATTGGTGGCAATGTAAAACCCTAAGATATTTTATTTATTTTTGGACTTCTGTCACTTAATAGCAGCAAAATCTGTCAGGCTGCAGCAGCATTTTTCAGCCAACATATAAGCCTCTGATAATGTGGGTATATAATGGTAAAGATGACTGGCAGTGAATATAGCAGCCCAAGCAGCTATTCTTAGAAGAATACGCTGACATACTTCATGTAATCCTAACTTAATGGTCCTCATCAGCTTTTATTTTCTCAGGGCTAAAAGGGGTCAAGTTTAACTCTAATAGTAGTAGACTTGTGGTTTTGTTGTGGAAGGTCCCACTTAAGGTGCTATTTTGTAACAGACCATGGCTGCATTCACAGAAACCCATGGACAACTTGTGACTTTCAGCACTGAAAGAAAAAAGCTTCTACTCTTCAAGGCAAAAAAGAACTCTCTTAGTTCTGTGAAAGTCAAATGTATAGGATCATACATGCTAGGTCAGTGTACTATAAAAGCCTTTTATCATTGGGTTTTTTGTGTCAAGGAGAACCTCTGGATATGTTTGTCTGAAGATCAAAGTTATTCAGCAATGGTTTTCACTTTTTAATATCAAAAGAAACCCTGAATAAAAATTAAAGATCAGATAATCCTTTATAATATATAGGAGTCAAAAACTAATTTCTTAAGGTATTTGTAAGAGATATAATTAAAAGCACTGTTCATATTCTTTTAAGAAAGGGCATTATTAGCACAAGAGAAATGTACAACCTCTACTTAACATTTAATGCACCGACCTTAAAAAATCGTAATTATCAGAGGTTTTCATTGGCAAATATTAAAAGCTGATGTGTCAAAGACTATGATATTAAACACAAAAGCTGCATCTTCTGGAGTGTATGTTTGAAAAGGAATTTCAGCTGATATTTAATGATTTCTTTGGAACAATGTTCTGTTGAAAATGTTTTTTTCTTTACTTTTCTCTTCTTTTTATGTGGTGCATTACAAACAAGGACAGAGTCAGATTTTGTAACATTTTCCTTTCCTGATTTGGAGAGTGTTTGAGCAATATCATCTGTGTCATAACAACGAAGGCTTTCTAGAGCTTGGAACATTTCATGGACAACTGGCAATTAAGTTTCATCAGCATAACAGCTTCAGTGGCCAGAGTTTAAACGTGTTTTTACATTTGTGATTTGAATGTAACTACAATATTTGTAACTACTTATCGAAATATGAGCAGCACCTAAACACTTTTAGGTTTTTTACTTGGCTGCTGTGGACAATTCTTTAGTGAAAAACATAAATCTACATTTATATTCTTAAGACCCAGATCCTGAAAATTGTTCCATGTGGGCACATCCCTTCACCATATTGAAATCAATAAGGCTTAGTGTGTGTTCAGTGGTCTGCATGTAAGGAATAGATCAATGTTTCCCAAACTTGGGATGCCGCTTGCGTAGGGAAAGCTCCTTGTGGGCCAGTTTGTTTACCTGCCCCGTCTGTAGGTCCAGCTGATCGCAGCTCCTACTGGCTGCAGTTTGCTGCTGCAGGCCAATGAGAGCTGCTGGAAGCAGCGTGGGCTAAGGGACGTGCTGGCCACTATTTCCAGAAGCTCCTATTGGCCTGGAGCAGTGAACCCCAGCCAGTGGGAGCTGTGATCAGCTGGACCTGCGGACGTGGCAGGTAAACAAACCGGACCAGCCCACCAGGAGCTTTCCCTAAACCAGCGGTGTCCCAAGTTTGGAAAACACTGGAATAGATTGTAGGATTGAAGCCTAATGCTGGAATCCCACTTAACACTCCTCACTCTACTGAAAACTTACAGTGAGGCTGCTTGGAGGGAGGATGCAGGCAGAGCGACCATGCAGGAAATCCATTGGATATAGGCCAGGAGTGGCCCTATGAGATGTAGACTTATACAATGGAAACATATCAAAATGCCCATACAGGGGGCATGAATGACAGCAGGTGCTACTCCCGTACATAGAGTGAAATAGTGGCCATGTTGCAGCCCTGCCAACAGGTTATAAGTGGTTTAGGGTGACCATATTTCCCAATGGGAAAACAGGAAGCCATGGGGCCCAAGCCCCCTCCTCCTCCCTGCGGGGGGTTGGTCCAAGCTGCTCGCCTGAGCCCTGCATGGGCCTGGCATCACTGCTTGCCTGAGAGCTGCCTGCCCCCTGCCTGAGCCCTGCCTTCCCCCATTTTTTCCACATGGGGCTGGCATCATTGCTCCTCCCCCCACCCACACATTCCTCTGCACCCCCTTTTTTGACAAATGTCCACTTTTGCCAGAAAAGTCAGGACGACTGGGTCAGGGCTTAAAAAAGGGATTGTCCAGGCCAAAACGGGACATATGGTGGTCACCCTAAGGTAGGTGGAAGGAGATTTCGTGCCTTCCCAGTGACCTCTTAGTTCCCTGCACAAAGCTCAATTTCTCATGCTTTGCATGAGTAGGGGTTAATTTTATCTTAAATGAAAGCGGGAAACTGAGAGCAATAGTGACGGAATGGGCACCTACTTTTTCCTTCTCTCTGATTTTAATTGAGAATTCATTTTAGCTATGAATGGAAACTAACTCTAAACATGAGGATGCTAAATCAATCAATTCAAACATAGTGCATATCAGGAACGGACTTCAGGCCTAGTTTTTTTTTTTTTCTGGATCAGTGTAACAATTTAAAGCAGTTTCTAGGCTGAGAGTTGTAAAAAGCATTTGCTGGTATGGTACTGAATCTAGTACTCATCAATGCATCAGGTTTAGTGCATAATTTATGCTACAAAAACATACTACAGAAATGTCACGCTTGAAGATTTAAAGACTCCTAAGGCCAGGTACAGGGATTTAGCTCTGACACTCCCATTAAAGGAGAAAATTCAACCAAAAATATACATGGCTGTCCTGGGATAGGCAAGCTCTAAATGCAATATGGAATTGACAGGAACATGATCTCTAGTATGTCTAGACTGCAATCATGGGGTGCAGTTGCAGCTCAGGTACACATACCCAAGATAGCTTTAATCTAGCTAGCTCAGGTTCTGAAACAGTGAAGCCATGGCAGCGTGAGTTTCTATGCAGGTTAGCCCAGCAATTAATTGCCCAAGGGTTCTGGGTGGGTTTGTATAGCTTACACAGGAGCACATGTTGCGGCAGCTTCACTGCTCTGGGAACTGGGCTAGTAGGATTATGGCTAGCTCGGGTATGTTGGCTCAAGATGGAATCACACCCAGTGAGGTCCCAAACTGCTAAGGGGTGAGGATTGTTGTATCAAGCAGGCAAGGTACTAACAAGCTTCAACAGGACTTTATTTTTACAGTTGAAACCTCTTTACCAAGCTGCTGCTGCACCCTCTGTAACTCTCACTCAGCCTCCTCAGCTCCTCCTCCCTCCTTCCTGTTTCCTGTCCTTTCAGACTCCCAGCAGCCAGTGCTCCCAGTTCTAAGAATTACAAGCACATCTAACACTGCTTTCCCTCCTCTCTTAGGAAAATCTCCCAATTAAAATAAACATTGTTGTTCTAACCACAGGAACAAATAGGAAACAAGGCACTATACTATTGGCAGAAATATTACACCGAAAACACTGTAGATACTATATACCATAGTTTCTAGTTCAGACAGGTGATCATCTGGGTCTGACAGGCTGTCTCTCAAGCCTCAGTTCCAGTGCAATGTCTTGTTGTGTTGGTTCTATGGTGAAGTCATCCAATGCAGACTGGGTGTTGACATAATCTCCTCTTGGTGCATAGGCAGGTACAAGATGAGAGACATTTTATACCTGCCCATCAAAAAGTTGACAGGTGTAAGGGCCCTTCTTCTCTTTGATTTTAAGAGGTGCTGGGAATTTATGGTACCCTTTGTATAAAATTCCAGTTTTTCGTATTCTAACAAAGGAACGACACTCAAACTTTGGTTCCTTAGCACCCCGCCACTTGTCTGTGAAAGCCTACTTTGCTTGGTTCTGTTCAACTGTTTTTCTGAGATCATCTTCTGTTGGGGCATCAGGTCATGCCTTTTACAATCCAGCAATGGTCAGTTTAGTATTTATCTGTTTCCCATGCACTAACTCTGCGGGCTCCCAGTTCTAATAATTACAAACATATCTAAACACCACAAGGATGTCTCAAGAAATGTAGATATCCTGCTGCTCCAAAAAGTCAACTATCTGTCTCCCATATGTCTTAAAAGGCTACATAGCATGGGGACTTGTTATAGCCTCACCACAGGAGTAATCCAGATGAGCAAGCTCCTTGTTTTAGTGGTGAGGGTAAACTCTCCTGAGCCCGATGAATGCGGGAGTGGATTGCTGGCAGACTTTTTCCTCAGATCACTAGCCCAGATGTTGTGGGAATGCTCAACCTCCCATTTTTTGTGAGCCCTTCTCTCTCCCTGTTTTGGGAGAGTTGTGGCATCTCTTATCCTGGACTGAGTTCCATCTCTGAGTTGTGAGCCAGAAAGAAGTAATTTGGACCATAGAGCCTTGTAAATTATGTTCCCATCACTAAATAGAAAGGCAGGGAAGAACCCACTCACTGCATCAGAATGTCTTTCAATTATTGGTCAGTGTCAGTTACTTTTCCTCTTGGAGAGGGCAGGCTTAGATAGACATTTAAAGGTGAAATTAGCGTTACACAACCTCTTTCAAAAGGAAAATGCCACCTTTTAATAGAATGGCCTCTCCAACTGGGTAGCCTGGGAGACTCATAGACACTCTACACACCATCAGTTACAGAGATGAAATTGGGGTAGTAGTCTCTATAGCAGAAGTTCCAACCAGTATCATCTTTCCAGGATCCTCTTCCCAAACTCTGTGTGAAAATGTGGGGCTAGGTCCTATCAAGTGCATGTGATGCGACTGCTCAGTGCAGCCTCCAGACAGTCTTCTCTTCCATTGCTGTGCATTGATACAGCACCAGTTTTGCTGCATCCGCCACCTTCCGGGGCCACATGGGGGGCAGAGTTTTTGTTCTCTGTATTTAAAGATCCTGATAACTTTTGTTATAGCCATAGCTTCATTGCAATCAGTTTCCATGTAGAGTGTACATACTGCAATTGAATCTACCCACTATTGCTCATTCCTTCTGGGCATCTTGCCAGAATACACCAGTGATATTCTAATAGAGAAGCAGTCAGCAGCATACTTTGATCAAGATTTTTTTTAATGAATTTTCTCATTCCCTTCCATCCCGCATATTTTTTTAAAAGGCAGTTCAAGAAACATATCTTGATCAAAGTGCAATGCTGTCTGATTCCAAAATATACCATGCAAGCATTCAAACTAGTACGTCTCTTAACTGATGTGATTACAACAGGATGTTGTAGGTCGTTCTAACTCAATTTTGGATGCAATGTGGTCTGCAATATTTGGGTAGCACACCGTGATTTAAGGACTGAGGACCAAACCCCTCAACTGTTCTTCCTTAAAAGGGGTAGTATTCATTAGACACGCATTTACCTCTGTTCCACAAATTCCTGGTAGCACTATATTTACCATGTATTATATTGATCTAAAGTGGTGAAACGTGAAACTGAATTTACAAGGTCTGTTGTTTACATTGAATGATAATCACATTACTTGACACTTCTTTTCCCCTTATGCCTCTCATTTTAGTCCCTCGCATTGGAGCCATGTCAGCATGATCACTATAGCCGGAACCTTAGCTTTGAATTATCACAGCCTTAATGTCACTTAATGATATAAAAATCAGCTGATAGGACCTTAGTAATTTATAGAAATATGCTGTTAACCAAGAGAAGAAGGAACAAAATCAGTATAAATTTCTGGGCATGAGTAAATGCTTCATTTTTTTAAATGTATTCACTCAAATGTACATTTTGACCAAATGGCTGGAATTACTTTAATTATTCTTTTCTGAGAGTGAATATGATAATGGGAGGTAAAGGATCATTGCCTGAAAATAACCTTCTTTATCTGTGATCCGAATATTCTTCGGGCAACTGCAATGCAGTTCAACTTCCCTGCCATTGATCTTGACCTTGATTTTGAGGGACCATGCTTTCTGGGTCTGAAAAATAATTTGAGTATCTGTTTTGCTTTCTCTAGAGCATTTCCTCAGGGAAGGCTCTAGTCTATCAATAGGATCTTGCAGCTTTATGGGTTGTGGAAGCCACTGAAGTCTGTACAACTTAGGACTACATCCTGCTGGCTGGGAATTCATAGAAACTTATTTTTTTTGAATGGCTGTGGAGAAGTCAGACACAGATATATAAGTATAGGGCTGAATTCTGAGGGGGCCTGAGGTCAATAAACTCCTCAAAAATGAAAGAAGCAGAATCATGCCCCCAGATGTGTGCACAAAGATTTTCCTTCTGTATATAAGGAGGTACTTAGGAGCCTTTGAAGCACCCCAAGATCCCACAAAGGTGGGAGGTGAAGATGAGGGTGGGAGGAAGGGTAAATTATCCCCTTCCCACAGCATCAAGTGAAGTTTACAATAAAATGATTATGCAGCCTGATGCTGGAGTGTAATTTCTGTAGAGCTATTGTGACCATGTGGATCCTTCTCCCAGGTCAGCTATGGTCAGGGAGATTTCCTGGTCAGTGTGACTGCAACTGATGTATTCTGCCTGGGGTGAGAGGTATAGGTCCATTCACAGATTCTACTGATAACTGTGGGGTTTGGGGGACAGCTCAATAGCCTATTTTGTAGGTGGGTGAACATACTCCCAACTTCCTCATCCTAAATGGAATGATATGGAGGATTCTCATGAGGGGATCCTCACAGGGATTTCCTTCTCCCCTTATTATGCCCTTATTATGAGAGCAGGCAAAATGGTGATGTTAGGTTGAACTCAAGTGATTGAATTGCTCCTTTGGGTGGGCAGGCGATGCAGCATGCCAACCTTCTATCCCACCTCTACTTTGGGACCCTCAGCTAAAGGAAGCCCAGCCCTGGCAAAAGCTAGCCCTTCTGTACTGCTCTTCTTGCTGCTTCACTGCTGTCACCTAATACGAGCAATAGAAGTTCCATGAATCCTAGTGGGAGTGGGCTATCCAGGGTCAGATATTCTGAGTGATCTTCAACTTATTTCTTTTCTCTTGCTGAATTTCAATCCAGGCTTTAATGAGAAACCTTTTATGTGCATTTATAAAAGAAAAGAAATGGTAATCAGCACTCCAACATTTGTTTTGTCTAAAGTCAGGGATCTGATGTGCCTGCCTCACTCAATGACAAACTAAAATAGCATCAGCAAGCTCTGCCAAGTTTATGGGACAGAGCAAATAAAATAAGAGAAACCTTTTGAAGAGGAAATTAGGTATTAAGTAAAAGTTTCAAAATGGGAGTTAAGCACCGAGTTGCTTTTGAAAATCCCGCTGGGGGCCTAGCTACATCTTTAGGAGCCTAAATACCTTTTAAAATCCGGCTCTTAGCAATGTAACTCAGTGTCTTTCAATGAGACTTAGGCTCCTACGTACTCAAGTCATTTAGAAAGTGGGGATCAGGCTCCTAAGACACCCATTGCCACATATCAAGCAGAACTTTGACCCAGCTAGTGTTCAGATTCTGCCACTATTAGTGAATAATACTTGATATTTCAGAGGAAAGTGAAACCCCCCTTTTGGGGATGTATAAGAAACAATTTTTCCTTACTCACACAGAGGTCACTTTAATTCCTGAACTTAAGCTCTTCCTGGGCAAGCCTCGCTTCACCTTTTAGTGGGGAGTTGGCAATTTAAAGTGAAGTAAATGTTTGTTATACACTTGGGGAGGTGAATATACCCAGAATACATACACATTTGAAGATCATCTCCAAGAACTATTAAATGCTCTGCTTTCTAGTAAAAAAAAAGAAAAAGAAAAAAAAAGTGTGTGTGGGGAAAAAAGGCCATGCCCCTCAAATGTATACTGCAAAACATAGCTGTGTGTGTTAATAGATATCATGCCACTCAATAATCAAAGAACAATATATGGCCTTTTACCAGGAGGGATTTATTATTTCCCCCCTGAGTAGTATGCATATTGTTCCAACACACAGATTCTAGGGGAAAAACCACAAAGATTTAATGCAACATCACACTTTAGTGGACCCCACAGCCACTAGAAGGGCTAAGGACCAACACTGACAGATTTTAAGGTCAAATTCTGTTCTGTAATACAAAGCAATGGTGAAACTATCTGGGGATTGACAGGCACATAATCCTCTCTTTCAGCCAAGCAGTGGAATGTGTGAGCTGCTAGTCTGAAGCAACTACTATACTGCACTGTTTCTCTCGTACCTACCTTATACTAGGTGTTTGTCCGAGGCCTAACTAGCCATGTTCCTACCATTTTTCTATCCTACGCTGTATTTACTTTCTGCAGGCTGCTCAGGAGCATGACAGGTAGGAGGTCTGTACCATGGCACCAAGGTAGATGCCCCTGTGCAGTCTTTTTGTGGCTTGAGCAGTAGAAGCATAGAAGTTCTGCCTCTTTGGGGGTCTTGCAAATCCCTGTAGTTGGGACCCAAAGAGCTGCCAACTATTTTCCCTGCTGTGTGTTATCGACAAGCTGATGGAGGCACTAACTGATGCAGATTAATGAGGTAAGATCCTCAGCTGCCTCATGTTCAAGCTGATTTTAGAAGATCGGAGACTGTGTCTGAATGGAGACATAGAAAATTCACTGGAATAAGGAAAGGAAGTTGGAACTGTCCTTATTGTTTTGACAGCAGCCTACACTATTATATGACATGTTTGGCTGGCTGCCAAGCTGCTGCAAATTTGTCCTTGCTGGCCAATGGTGTATGGTTCATCCAAGACATGATTAGCACCTGAAACTTCATCCTGAAAGTTGGGGGGAAAAATTAGTTGCCTTAAATGTCTCCGCAATGGCCTTCCACAAAGGTCAGTTTTGGCTCCCCTTTTGTTCAATATATATATAAACATACAACCTCCATGAAACACAAGCTAAGAAGTATGTGTAAGCTTCTGACACTGGAAATGACATTCACAGGAATTCCAGCCAAGACAGGAATCCTTTGACCACATACTTCCAACAACAGTGACTAATTCTCAATGAAATTAAGACAATAACAGCTACTTTCCACTTAAAAAATCATCTTGCCAATCAACCCATCCTGATCCCTGTCCAAGGACAGGTACTGCCCTTCCTTTTAGATGTCATGTACTTGGAAATAAAACCCAACGATAGCTTGACATACCGGCCTCACTTGGAACATCTGACATATTGCCTTCCCATATCGCCTTGATATGATAACTATCAGGAACCTCATGGGGAGCGGACCCTTTGGTCTTTCATACTTCTGTAATTGCCCTCGTGTTTGCTCCAGAGAAGTGCTGCTCTGCAGTCTGGCACAGCCATCACACTCAGCTTGTTGACATGGAGCTGAATTTAGCCACTTGTATTATTATTGGCTGCTTGAATTATTCACCAACCTTCAAACTGTATGTGCTAGAACACCTCTCTTTACCAGATCTTTGTCGAGAGGCTATTACTGTTCAATCTGCCTGAAGAGCTGACAGAGATGAAGCCAGCCTATTACATCTCCAGTTGACAGATGCACTATTCCCAGATAGAAGCAACACAGTGTCAATTCAAAGGGCTGCTCATGTTCTGTGGAGGAATCCCCCTCCCACCTGTGGACTGGAGTGTGACACTATTGTTGATCTCTTCTATGGCTGTTCATGCATTCTTCGACAAGAGCTCTACTGGTCCTTTACTATGCCTGGATGATCAGCGCTGCCAGAGAGCTGAGAAATGAGCCCTTACAAAGTCAAAGGATTGGTGGGAAAGAGAATCTAACATGCTTATTTCAGAAGTCTAGCACTGAACCTGACTTATTGCCCATTTGTCATAGATCCTGGACCAGGTTGAACAAGCTCTCTCTGGCTTGGCCAGAGTTGCTGCAACCATGTTCTGCTTTGGTCTGATTTCCTCCTTACACTGTGGCCATGGGACAGCGTTACAGACAATAATTGAATTGGTGAAAGAACGCCCAGCCCTTCATACAGAGGCTATCCTCCGTTTATGTCACCTTGACATCTAACTCTGATGCCTAAGAAAAGTTTGTTACCCTATAATAAATGGAAACAAAATAAATTAAATGTTCCCTCACTCCTCTGAGTCAAGTATTATAGAAGATATATCATGTTTGATGAGTGGTGAATATCTGGAGATGAAAATGTTGTCGAAAACAAAGCTAAAACAAATGAGAAATAAAAAAGAGAGAGAATGAAAGTGAGATGGAAGAGAAAAAACTGGAAAAGGCAAACTCAAGAAAGAAAAGTAGATCAAAAAAGAGAAAATTTCCCCAAAACAAAGGAAAGGAAAGAAAGCAAACTACAGAATAAGAACATAAAATAACTGGTAAAGGAAGAATATAGATGGACACTAGTGAACAAGGAAGGTCACAAAAAGAAAAAAGAAAAAGCAGCAGTGTCATAAACAGATAGCTAAGGGTTAATGTTCTTTTACCTGTAAAGGGGTAACACCAGTAACCTGAAACACCTGACCAGAGGACCAATCAGGAAACAAGACTTTTTCAAATCTGGGTGGAGGGAAGTTTGTGTGTGAGTTCTTTGTTCTTTGTCTGGTGTCTGGCACTCTCGGCTATGAGAGTGATTTTTTCTGTCTCCTGTCTTTCTAATCTTCTGTTTCCCAGTTGTAAGTACAGAAAGATAAGACAGTGGTTTATATGTGGTTTTTTTTTGTATTTACATGTGTGTAGTTGCTGGAGTGTTTTGAATTGTGTTCTTTTTGAATAAGGCTGTTTATTCATATTTCTTTTAAGCAATTGACCCTGTATTTGTCACCTTAGTACAGAGAGACCATTTTTATGTATTTTTCTTTCTTTTTATATAAAGCTTTCTTTTTAAGACATGTTGGAGTTTTTCTTTAGAGGGGGACTCCAAGGAATTGAGTCTGTAGCTCACCAGGGAATTGGTGGGAGGAAGAAGTCAGGGGGAAAATTTACTAAGATTTACTAAGCCTGACTTTGCATGCCTTCTGGGTAAGGGGGAAGAGAGATTAGCTATCTCGGTACTTGTGTTTTCCAGGACTGGAAACGGGGAGGGTGGAGTTCCTCTGTTTAGATTCACGGAGCTTGCTTCTGTGTATCTCTCCAGGAACCCACGGAGGAAACACCTGGAAGGGAGAAAGGGGGGGGGAATGGTTTATTCCCCTTTGTTGTAAGACTCAAGGAATTTGGGTCTTTGGGGTCCCCAGGGAAGGTTTTTGGGGGGACCAGAGTGCCCCAAAACACTCTAATTTTTTGGGTGGTGGCAGCTTTACCAGGTCCAAGCTGGTAACTAAGCTTGGAGGTTTTCATGCTAACACCCATATTTTGGACGCTAAGGTCCAAATCTGGGAAATATGTTATGACAAGCAGATCAAGAAAAAAAGACCCATGAACAAAGATCTAAATGAAGATCCGTTGCTGCTAAAACAGGTCTGTCTATAATTGCTTTCTGTTAAAAATGGCCTCTATGCTATGTAGCATGTGTACTGCATTTTGATTATAGCTGTGCTCAAGAGTCAAGCACACGTACTGATTGCAGGAAACAGGGGTTGGGGTTAAAGGAATTGTTTTGGAAGAACATAATTATTATTATAAAGAAGATAATTATTACTGGAGCTCTAGGGGCAGGATATTGTAAATAATTTTCAGTTAACAGCCATTCAAATTTTGAAAACAATGAGCTTCAACAGTCTGTGTACTCCTTTTGTGTTCCCTCTCTGTCATTTTTCTAGAGAATGATTTTACTGATAGAAGTGTGCACAGAAACAGCACTGGTGAGTCAATAGCAGAGAATGTTAACGAATAGCAAATTTTGAAGGGGTGGGTTCAAGTACCTGTTACAGAAACCTGCTCCAAGAATTATGCTCACCCACTGGGGGAACAGAAAGCTATCATGTAATACCTGTGAGAGAGAGACATTTTATGTCTGTTTTATGGATGGGAACTGACTTCCCCCAAGGTTACATATGGAATATGTGGCAGAGCCAGGAATTGGACCCACATTTGCTGAATTCCAGTTCATTTGACCACAAGCACATAGTCAGTCACAGGGATCTGCGCTAGTGGATACTGCTGAAGGGTTATGGCTTTAAATTGTGAGCTCTTGAAGGAAAAAAGATCTCTGTGTAATATGAAGCATTTAGCTCACTTCAGGGCAATGTTAATTTTGGGATAGTCCATTAGAATTGTTGCACAACAGCAACATTTGTGTTACTGTTTGAAAGCAATCTAGCTATGATTTTAGTTATCCAGTACCATACATGCATGTTAGTGATTTACATTTTGGACAGGTATAGTGAGTCCCCAAACCGTTCAACTTACAGAAATCACAGAATAAAAGATCACTCAATTCTTCATATTTCATTTCACACTTTTCCATTATATCAATGCTTAATATTTTAAATTGCTTGCTTATCAGTCACATTATTTTTGTTTGCATCTCTGACAGCTCAGACTTCTAAATGAAGAGTGACTCTCATTACTTCCAGTTATAACCAAGATTTAAATTGCAGCAATATATGAAGAAAGATTTTTGCTTCCTTTGAAGACCTTGTTTGACTAATTGTAAGCAATCATTCTGATTGCATGGGAATCATCAATAGAAAAAAAAATAACTAATTTTACAAAGTGGTGTGTATTGTTTCATCATCTGATTCTGTTCACATTCTAAATAAAATGTTTCCATATGGTAATGTCTGTCTTACCGTTTATGATTCTGGATACATTTGATAAGATATAGTCAGGTTGGGCAGGTATTTTTTCTTGTGCATTTTCTGTTGTAAAATAGAATCATGGGAATAAAAATTCTTTAGATAAACATGTTCAGGGAAGTTCAGTTTCATATCTAGATTGGCGGCCTATTCAGTAGCTTCCGACTTGAATTATACCAAAAATGGCATCCCTTCAGCACTCGTTCTGAATGGTGATGTTTAGGAACAAAACAGACATTCTCATTTTTTGCAGGTCTTTTTTTTTTTTCTCAAGAACTTCTGAGGTTTAAGTCTCAATTCAACTGATAGAGGGGAAGAACAGTTAAATGAAAAGAGTCTGTAATACATAGCCTGGAAGATATTGGGCTATTTTTACTTGTTAGGGTCAATTTTGATCATAAAATTGTATGGGCAGATTAGTTTGGGTTAAAGTATTGTATCTCTGTCAAATTTCATGATTTCAGTGGAACTGTGACAATTCTCCCCACCTGAGGATCTACCTCTATGTGACTGTTGATGATTTTTATGTTGACTCTTTTTGTGGAGACCTAATCTTGAATTATGTAATTCTTAGAAGGACTCAACAATTTGGAAAACTACATACAGACATAATCCAACACTCCTGTCCTGTGCATGGAGGTGATGTTGATAATTGAAGGTTTCTCAGAGTTCAAACAGATACTGTATAATATATGTTGTGGTCACATAGGGGTAGCTGGTGCAGGGAGGTATGGGAGCATATATACTTAGCATGCAACACAAAATGGCCTAGTGTGTTGAGGCTGGGATTTCAGATTAAGCCGAATGCACCTTTTGGTGTGTGTGTGAAAAAAAACTAGGAAGGATAAGTAAGAAGGGACCAAGTCAAGTAGATGGCTTAAAGCAAGACCAAGAAACTTAAACTTGATCCACGGGAGGAGGTAGAATGAGTAAAGGGGTTCATTGACAGGTGTTACATAGTCAGATTGGTGGGCCAATGATTTTAGAGGGCAGAATTTTGTACAGGCTAAAAGGAGCGGTGAAGGGGATGGGATTTTTGAGGAGGAAGTTGCAGTAATCAGGATGGGAGATGATGATGGTATGAATAAAGCTTTAGCTGTAGGGAGAGATATATGCACATTACACCATCTGTGCCTAGAATTATGAGACTATTAAAATATTCTGGATGGAAGGGAAGGACGGGGGAGGGAAGATAGAGAAGAAATTAGTTGTGTTTCTCAATGTTCCTGGCTTCTTTGCTTCTTTAAGTATCTTATAATAAATAAGACCTCTGGATGAGTTAAAATTGTTTGTTATTGTGTGACAGAAAGGTATAACAAGGAATAATTTTATTGTGAGTGCAACAGTGGCATAGACTATTGCCCTGCAGGTTATTGGGACTACTAATACTCATTTGTCATGTTAGGACTTTCCTGTTGCTTGCTGACTGGCTGAATTGTTTATGGTAGTTTACAGCTTCAAAACTACATCATCCAGTCGGGGTGCGGGGAGTCAAAGGTGCCGGCATTTTTTGCTAGACCTTTTGTAGTAATTGTCATGCCACAGTACTTATAATAAATCCCAGGTGACTATAGTCCCAGACCTCTTCTGTAGACTTGGACTCTGATTTATGGATAGTAAATTATCAACTGTAGCTTTGGGAAATATTTGACATTCACTGTAAAGGACCTGGATGACATGAGATTAACAGAAAAAAGTACATCCTAATCTCAAAAAAACCTCTATTGAGGCTTTTAAAGCAAATTGAACTTTTTTTTTCCTGTCCAAATAAAACTCGGATTTCCTGATTAGAATACAGAACACTGAGCCTTATGAATTCCTTTAATAAATAACTGCTTTCCATTCTAACTACATAAATTATAATAATGGCTGAGTGTGTTTAATAAAGTCTCTGTATTCTTATTCTGTTTTCTTATGATATTTCTGTAGCCGTAGGTTCATGTTGTGTTCTGCACCCCCAGCCTCACAACTGCATCTGCTGTCATACAGAACAGAAATATTACGAAGCAATCTCTAGAAGTTGTTTTAAATGAGATAATTATGTTGTCATGAGCAAGGCAAACATGAAAGTTAAAATAACCAAAGTGAACTCTTAAGGCCAAATTCAAATCCTCTTTTTTGTCATCACCTTCCCCGCCCCCGCACCAAGTCCCATTCCTTTCTCCTTCCCCCGTAACCCTCCTGAAAATTGTGCAAAATAAAACATCAAGGGCAACAATAATGTGTATACATACTCTGCAGGCTCAGGGGTGACCACATTCCCCTGTACTAGCTACTCTTGTAGTCAGGCCAAGAGCACAGTCAATCTCAGCAAAGGTTCTGGCTGTATCCACTAACATGCAGATTGTGAGCACTCAGGACAACCTGAATAATAATGCCTAATGCTAATGTAGTACTTTGAATGTATTTATCCTTACATTACCCCTGTGAGGTAAAGAAATACTATTATTCCCATTTTACAGATGAGGAGCTGACGCACAAAGATGCTGATTGACTTGCCCAAGGTCACACAGGAAGTCCACAGGAGAGCAGGGAATTGAGCCCAGGTATCTCAGCCTAAGCCATGTCCTAATCACTGGACCATCCTTCTCCTCTATGTGCCCCTTGCTGCTTCAGTTTCCAGGGAGCTGCATGATGGTAACATGATCTTGTTTTTGGAACAAGGAACAGGATCCAGTCTTGCCCCCTCCAGTTCCCACTCCTGACCTTGGTAACAGTGCACAGCCTAAGCATGCATTTGGGTCAGAATCGCAAATCTGTGAAAAAGAGCTGGCTCTCTATTGCCATTATTGCAGAGTAATGAGAGAATTGTTGTTTTCCATCCTTCCATATGACTTTGTTTTGATTTGTTATGCAAGAGAATCTATTGGTTTTTGTGTCACTTTCACCATTAACCTGCTACAAATTACAGGCACTTCATTCAGAAAGTATTTGGCCTTTTTAGTCAAAGAACCTTTTTTGGTGGAGCGGGGGGCTTTCTTTACTATCTAAAATATATAGTTACTAAAATGTCAAGTCAATCTTCAGTACTTAATTGTGTTCCATACATTAATAGCCCTGGTAAAGTGAACCTTCTCTTGCACCAAAGCAAATTGTTCTTTGCCCTAAATAGTAATTAAATGCTACCTACTATCCAATTAGGCTCTAATCCAACTCTGTGACGTCAATGGCAGTCTTTCCATTGATTTCAGTGAAAGTTAGTTTTAGACCCACTTAAAGCAAACTGTGAAATCCAGTTCACAGACTTGAAATTCTACAAGCCATTTTGTCACAAACTGTAGGACTCAAAAACTAGACCATGGGAAACTAGGACTTTGCAAGAATCAAACCAGTTCTCCCTTGTAAATAGTACCTGCAGTCTTTATAATGTAATTTAGCCATTTTTTAAAAGTTTTTTTTCTAAACCTCTGTGATAAAAGACCTTTGGCACAGCAGTGGCTGGCCCAGGTCATCTGACTTGCACTTGGGGTGCAGGGCTATAAAGTTGCAGGGTAGACATTCAGGCTTGGGCTGGCTCCTGGGCTCAGATCCCACGAGAACCCTGTGAGCTGCCCCGGGCTCTGAGACTTTGTGCCACAGATTTTTTATCACAATGTAGACATGCCCTAAGGGCTTGTCTTCACTGTAGCGTTAATTCAGGCTATAACTCTAGTTTTGCTTCTAACCTGACTTCCATCCACACACACATATCTAGTCCATGGGGATGGCAGTTGGAATAAATTGGCTAGGGAGGTTGTGGAATCTCCATCTCTGGAGATATTTAAGAGTAGGTTAGATAAATGTCTATCAGGGATGGTCTAGACAATATTTGGTCCTACCATGAGGGCAGGGGACTGGACTCGATGACCTCTCGAGGTCCCTTCCAGTCCTAGAATCTATGAATCTATGAGGGATGCTGAAACTACAGCTAGTAATGGAAAGGGAATACAGCAGCTCGATTTACAACAACTCATCAACTGTTAATCCAGACCTTGTGTGCAGCTCATGATTGGGTTGTTTCAGAGCGTGGTCACTCCCTAGCTAAGTGAACTTGAATGGAGTAACTAAAGTGTACTAACTCAAGCTAACTGCTTCAGTGGAGACAAGCAAGTCAGTTGTGACTTGCAACATTAAAAGTAGATTGATAGTGCCTCATGGATCAGGCAGATCTCATCCTTTTATAGCTGTTCTCCATTGTATTTATCGAAAGATTTCCGGCTAGCTGCGTTATTTTCTTATTTTACATCAATGCAAAATAAATTAGGCCATTTAAGTTCCTTTCAGCAAATCTTTTGTAACAGTGACAATAAATACTAATACATTTTAAAACTGTTATGCTCTTGAATCTCAGTAATGAGAGAGATTGAAAAATGAAATTGGGCACTCATTCCCACAGTTCCATTCTAAGTAACACGCTACCATTACAATACCAGTAGGTAACATCCTATGAAACTCAGGGACAGGCACCTAACATAGCAGTTGACCTACTGTTGTTTTGCATTAGATAACTCGTGGGACTTCCAAGCTTCATTCAGTTCAATTGGTCCAGCAGATTGTAATGAATAGATTGTCACAGAAAGTATGCTTGTCCCTTAAAATAAAGTGAGGGAACATAAAGCCTTATTCTCCCTTCTGCTATATTTGTGCATTAGGAAACAAAATGGAAGTGAAAACCAACATATTTGTGAAAGTGGGGTGGTGTCCCTCTGTACCATACTCCCGTAGCCTTCAGTCACTACAGATGCCAATCTGCATGGTTAGGACTTTGTGTGTCTGCAGGGTGCATTTTGAGGCCAAGAAGAAGCATACAATTCTCACCAGAAATCTGATGTCCTGGTGGCACTTCTTTCCATGTTGGCAACCCTTCTCAAAGGGGGCAAGCACTGGGGCCAAAGCCAATCCAGTACATCTCAAGAAGTAGCCTGTGGGCAGGTGGGCGACCAGAGACATTTGAAAAGAGATCAGCTGGATTCCACATAGTTCTGTGTTCACTTCCCAGCAGATCCACTGAATCCACTGGCTGTGTCACCATCCACTAGGTACTGGCTCAAACTCTTCCCTTTGTTGGAAGCATGTGATTTGAACTCTACTTGAGTTAAATGGGCAAATGTTTTATCTTTCTCTTTATTAATCAGCAGGAAGCTATTCTGTGGCCCTCAAATGGTGTATCTTGGGGGTCGGCAACCTCTGGCACGCGGCTCGCCAGGGTAAGGACACTGGCAGGCTGGGCCAGTTTGTTTAGCTGCCATATCGGCAGGTTTGGCCGACTATGGCTCCCACTGGCCGTGGCTCACTGACCCAGGCCAATGGTGGTGGCGGGAAGCTGAAGCCAGCACATCCCTCAGTCCGCACGGCTTCCTGCCGCCCCCATTGGCCTGGGACGGTGAACCATGGCCAGTGAGAGCTGTGGTTGGCTGAACCTGCCTATGCGGCAGGTAAACAAATTGGCCCGGCCCGCCAGGGTGCTTACCCTTGGCGAGCCGCGTGCCAGAGGTTGCCGACCCCTGGTGTATCTATTCCCTCAATATCTGTCTCTCCTCTCCAAAAAGACAGGAAAAGACAGTTAACCCAAGAAGGGAAGATAAAAGAGAAACATATTATTTCATAATCTCACATTGATCCAAAATAAGCTGATATAATAAACCAGATGTGGCCAAACTTACTGACTGTGTGAACTGCATATGACAACCTTCAAAAGTTTGAGAGTCAGGGAGCGTCTGCTGGAGTTTGGGGCTTCAGCCCCCCTCCTGCTGAAGCCCCGAGCCTCAGCAGGCACACCCCCCCCATGGGCCTGAAGCCCCAAGACCCCACACTGCCCCGCTGGTCAGAAGGCAACACATGGGGTGCCCCCCTCCCAGATTTTTGCCAGGGTTTCCTGGCCCCAATCAGTCACATGATGCTGGTGGGCTCCCTCCCTGCGTGGCAGCTGCTGGAGCCAGTAAGCTGGGAGCTGCAGGGAGAGCTGCGGTTTTTGTTGTTGCCTCTCTCCTTGGAGCTAAAACAGCGGCCCCTCCATGCAGCTCCCAGCTCTTTGCTGCTGCTTCTCCATGTGGAGCTAACACCTGGGAGTTGCAGGGAGGGGGCCACTGAGGGCAAAAGGGGGTGTTTGCCTGGGAAGGCAGAACTTTTAAATTGTGCCTCCACACACACACTCAGCAGGCACCGGTTTTCTCTGGCAAAAGCTCCTAGCCCACTACCCTGCCACAGGGCAGAAGCCTCAACCCTAGTCTAGTAGTGGAGAATGCGGGAGGGGAGCTCCACGAGCCGCACTTTAACGTAAAAGGGTCACATGTAGCTCGCAAGCTGCAGTTTGGCCACTCCTATAATAAACCAAATGTAATTTATATTGTTATGAAGGTTTTTGATGATTATGATTATTATGGCCTAAATCAGTTAAGCATCTATGCATATGCTTAACCATAAGCATAAAAGTTATCGCACTGAAGCCAATAAACTATTCAATGTGCTTAATGCTAAATATCAACTTAAGTGTTTTTCTCAGTAAGTTTGGAATCATTCACATGCTCAAGTCTTTTGCTGAATCAGGACTTAAATCCATATAAATTTTGTACCATTTATTTATTTAAAAAAATAACTTGGCAGATAGAAAATGGTTAAAAATGGCAGCTCTGTTGTGTTTCTACCAATCTGGGGACTGCTGTGCACACCATTTATGATACAGAAACTATTGTTCTTCTTCATGGCGTTAGAAACACAAAGATTTCCTGTAATAGCTCTTTCAGTACTCTTACACACATGAACACTAACACTCATACATTCAAGGATATTTGGAAAACAATCCCTAAGACTGCCTGGTGCAGGGAAGGAAGAAAGAAATGGTGATGATTGCTATATGTTGGCCCCGGTTCAGTTAAAGAAAGACAGCAAAACCTATGAAGATATTTGATTGTCCCTAACGCTTGTTCTGTTGCTATTGTTTTAAGCCCAATTGTACACTAGCACATTTCTCTGTGGGATATTAGTCATTGTGACACTCAACCTTTTAAAGGCATCTGAATGGTAACAAAAGACCAAATTTGAGTCCCAGTGAAGAAAAGTAAAACAAATTTCTTGTCTTGATATTTTTAACTTTAGTTCTAGTAGCAGGCTGTCTGGAAACACTATCATTTACCCTTTAGTTCTGTCACCAGTGTGATTACTATGAATGGCAGCATCAATATTTGTATTTTAGTGAGATAGGCCAATGCCCTCCAGCAATGGAGAGGGTCTTTCTTCATAATTCCATAGCTGTGAGGAATACCATCTGCCACAGCAGGTAAAAGAGATGCCCTCGGGTCATGTTTTATTTTCCTGCTGCTCCTCTCTAGAATTTGTCTCTGAACAATTTTGACTTTCCTCTTCGGTGTTTGTATTCCCCAAACACACTTTTTTGTCTGCAAAACTCTTCATCTCTTTGTGACCTAGGTAGCTGACTAGTGACCTGATCCTGAGAGGTGCTGAGGAAAGAGTGAATAGGAGTTGAGGGCACTCAGCCTTTCCTTCTTGGGCCCTTTAATTTCTTAGCTTAAAACATAATTATGATTCTATCTTACAGGATTCCTTCAAACAAAATTATCATAGAGCTCAATGCAAGTTTTGCCTGCTAGAGGATTCTGATCATCAGGCCCTACATTTGTCCATGAAACTAGCATTCATATATCTTCATTAGCATAATGGTATTGCTGTTTGTGTGAACTGTCTTGTACTGGTCATGTATCATTTGTATTGATTATGGACATGATTCTGCAAGAAGAGCTATGCAAGTGGACTCCTGTGGCTGTCTGGAAGTTCAGTGAAGTCAGAGGGGCTTTGTATGGGCTCAGCAGTCCATCTGCACTGTTTTCTTGGCAGGATTGGGTCCCACATTAGAAATTGCTGTAGGTGTCAATGTAATAGGTGGGGTGGGAGGAGTTTATGTAGAGCTTGCAGTTGTATAAAACTATATTTTCTGTCATACATTATTATAGACTTAATAACACTGGTCTACAATTTTTGAGAAGTCGTCTGCTTCAGAGATAAAATGTGATATTTATTATGTATTTTGATGTGCTGAATTCAAATATGACAATTAAAACAGCTGATTGGCTACTGTTTCTAAGATATTTAAGTTTTTACATTTTATGTCTATGTATATTGTGTAGATAGTAGAGTTTTAATCATAAATTGTAAACCTAGGTCTTTTCATGTGTTTATGGTTGCTTTACATGATAATATTTCACCTGTCCTGTTTAGGTAACACTTTAAAAATCAGCAAAAGGGTTATATAAATAAAATTTATTATGAAACAAAAGGCAAAAAACTATTATGTACATAGTTTAGTCCTATTCAGTGTCTACTCGGCGCTTCTTGGCTTGTCTCTTGTATTCATTAAATGGAGCATCTCTTGTCACTGTCCAGCAATAGTCTGCAAGCATTGATGGGCTCCATTTGCCCTGATAGCCTGCCAGGAGATTCTACTGCTGTAGTCTGGAGCCCAACAGCTCTGCCTTACTCTTGGGTAGTTCCAAATCCCTGACAAGGTCATTCAGTTCACCTTGTGTTATGAGGTGTGGTTCAGAGGAGGAGGATGGGAGAAAATGGGGGTCCTGTGACATTGATGGTTCAGGACCAGAAGTTTCATCCTCTTCCTCTTCCTCGTCTGACTCAAGTGAGAATGATTCTGGTGCATCAGGAACCGGCAGTCCTTCTCCGTCGGGTACTGGGCATATAGCTGATGGAATGTTTGGATAATGCACAGTCCACTTTTTCTTCTTTGACTCACCTTTCCCAACTGGAGGCACCATGCAGAAGTAACAATTGCTGGGAGGATCTGTTGGCTCTCTCCAAATCATTGGCACTGCAAAAGGCATAGATTTCCTTTTCCTGTTCAACCACTGGTGAAGATTTGTTGCACAAGTGTTGCAGCATATGTGTGGGGCCCACCTCTTGTCCTGATCTCCAATTCTGCAGCCAAAAGAAAGGTGATAGGTTTTCTTAACCATAGTGGTTATACTGTGCTTTTGTGATGCAAAAGTCACTTCACCACAAACATAGCAGAAGTTATCTGCACTGTTCACACAAGTACGAGGCATCTCTGCTCACTTTGGCTAAACAGAAATGTGTCCCTTTGCAAAATCAAACACTGACAAATAAGAGAGCACGACACTGTATGATTTCTCGAGCTGATATAGGGCAATTTGTTCAGCAGAGTGATGTAAGCTTCGTTATGATTGCATCATCCATGACTTCTAGGAAAAACATGATGCAATTCATATCATGTATGACGCAATACCAGCTTCAGATTGCATCATTCATTGTTTTGCCTCAAAAGCAAGTACTGTCCAAACCCAGTCATAGATTTATTCATCGATCCAGTCAAAGATGTATTTTAGTCATTTCTGGTTTAAATTGAGATCCCTTCCCTTTATAACTCACTTATCCTCCGCCATTCCCAAGTCAAGGGTCGTATATACTGACCCAATAGCATATCTTGAAAACTAGAGCCAATCAACAATTTTAAGCATCATTTTCGTTCTCAGTGACCCAGAATTAGTAAAGTTGGACTACATTTATTTCAGAAGCATTTTGGCTGTAGAGCAGTGTAATCAAGGGACCTAAACACTCACCATACCTGGCCTAGTCCAGTGTGCTGCAGGGGTTTTGTACCCTTTCAGCCATCATAAATGATCACTGAAGTTGCTGCTTCTGGACACCTGTATAAGGAACTTAGGGCAAACAATGAAGGTAATCTTCAGCCACAATAATCACTCCAGCTTCCACCTAACAGCTAACCCAGCAATCCCCAAAACATATCTCCTCATAGCCACGCAGAAAGGGAGCTTCCCCAACTCAAACCCTGCCTATCATGCTCTAAAGGATCCATGCTCTGGCTTTCAGCTCTGCCATTATCTTGATGTATGACTTCGGTAAGTCACCTAACCTCTCTGTGCCTCAATTTCCCACTCTATAATATGTAGAAAATATTGAATACTAATTACTTAATAATTAATGCTTTCAGATCTGAAGAAGAAAGGCATTACATTAAATCCAAATTATTAGAAAAGAGGTCTTTTTAATTTATTTGGACAAGTGATTTTAGTTTTATTGTTTATAATGCTAGTAAGCACCCTGCAGTGTATTCTGTAAAAGTCTTCACAGCATTTCTCTTTATAGCAAAGATTAAATAGCAATGTGATACTATCAGAGTTTTATTAGTCTATGAACTATAATGTTTATAGATTGGCAACGGGTTATATAGACTCTGAACTTGCAGTAAAATCTACATGGGAGGATCCCATTGCAAGAATGGGGCCTCACAGAGCTTCTGCTTTATCATAGACTGTGTGTATGTGTGTGTATATAACATGTATGTACATAGGTACTTTTGTATGTATGTAGTGATGTGTCTGTGGGAAGAACTCTAAAAGAACTATTTCACTAAATCATAATTTACTGTAATTTAAAATAAAACAAAAGCCTTGGTACTTTCATACCACTGCCCAACAAAGATTATAAAATGAATCGTTATGGGAAGACCACTTATGACAAAAACCTTATTACTTTTATACAGTAATGATCAGCATAATTTAAAAGGTAGACTCGCAAGTGGGGTTTTTGTATTAGTTTGTTGTCCAGTTTTATCACTCTGCACTCCCTTTGAAGTCAATAGTAAAATTCTCATTTACTTCATATGAAATATCTGACATTGGACATTATCAGTGCTCAATAAATAGTAAATAACCATGGTATTCTGAATACATTCTTCCATGTTTAAGTATTGTCTTTTTAAATTATTGATATGCTTATATGTATTTAGGATTTTTCTCCTCATAAACTATGCACAGCATAACTCTGTTGTTTATGGAATCGGTGTCCTTATTTCAATTAAAAAGAGGATTTCAATTGTTACCTCATTCTGCGAAGAAGCAGAATGAAAAACGGATAGCATAAAAGAATAAGCTCTGGATAGAAGTCTCTTTGTGCATTGGGGAAAATTATGTTAGCATAAATCTTCATTTTTTTCCTCTTGTTTTAGGTATTATATCATGCTTCTTGTCACAGGATTCAAATTCTGAATGGTCTCATGTTCAAACTGAACGATGCAGTTCAGCAGTTTGTATACAAATATCCAGCAATTATTCTGAAACCAAATACATTCTAGAATGTCAGTGTTACCATAGAGTAGTTACAAATAATCCCAACACTTAAAGTGGAACTATAAAGAATCACACAGCCAAAAGAAAGCAATGTCATTATGGATTTATGATTATCCCATAGTTTGTTAAATATTTTTGGGACCATGTGAAAGTTGTATTCAGTTTCAGTAGCAACAGGTATTATCATTTATTTTATATTTAGTAATTGGATTGAGTCCCCATCTTCAGGTTTCTGATGACTTTCTCGTTATCCAGATATTCCTTGCCGTCTCAAGACTTTGCATTTTTAGCACAGAGAAAATGTAAACTTCTTTCCAATAGACACCTTGTTTTTCTTAGGATTTTTTTAACTTCAGTTGCCAGTGTCAAATTTTCAAAGGCATGTGACTGCAAGGTAATACAGACTATGTACACCACGTGTTACACCTGCAAACTCCTATATTTGCAAGTGGGGTTCTGTAAATAGATCCATATGCAAGGAGCTCTACTTTTGTGCTAAGTCCTATTGAAGTAAATGGAACTCATTGTGGACGTCTGTTTGTACAATGGGCATTAAATATAAACTGGATAGCTTAATTCACTGATATATGATTCCACTAGAGCTGGTAAGGAATTTTCCATCAAACAATTGTCCAACTGAAAACATAGTTTCCACACAAAAAAAAATTTGATTCTTGAAAATTTTTGTTTAAGAAAATTCTTGATTTTTCTGTTGGGATTTCAGGTCAGTTTGACCCAAATCAAAAAATAACTCCAAAACATTTCATTTCAAATAAATTCAATAAAATATTAAACTACATTTTCCTATTGGCACATTGTCTTATAGGAATTGTAGTTCTTTACACAATGCACAATCAGCCTGTGAAACTCTTTGCCAGAGGATGTTTTGAAGGCCAAGACTATAACAAGGTTCAAAAAAGAACTAGATAAATTCATGGAGAATAGGTCCATCAATGGCTATTAGCCAGGATGGGCAGGGATTGTGGCCCTGGCCTGTTTGCCAGAAGCTGGGGAATGGGTGACGAGGGATGTATCAGTTGATGATTACCTATTCTGTTCATTCCCTCTGAGGAACCTGGCAATTGGACTCTATCGGAAGACAGGATACTGGGCTTAGATGGACCTTTGGTCTGATGCAGTATGGCCCTTCTTATCTTCTTATGCAGTTTGGGTCTATGGGTTGGGCTCCCTGGAGGACTACATCTCCCATAACACAATGCAGATTTCCCTTTGACCAAGGTTTGTGTGGCTTCATGAGAGTCACATGACTGAGTGCATTATGGGAGTGCATTATTAGTCCGTTCAGGTAGTCCAGTCTATAGAGGAGAATGGAGGCATCAGGCTCCTGAACCACAATTGCTATGAGACAGTGTCCCACTTTGGAACATGCAGTTCAATAATGAACTGACTCGACACAAACCTTTTAGGGTTAGTACAATAAACAAAAACAAACATTTCAATTTTGGGAATGTTGAAATGTTCTCTTTAAATTGAAAACCTCAAAACTGAAATATTTTATTTATTTATTTTTTGAACTTCTGTTCTGCAAAATAGTTTGCAATTTCTATTTTTTCATACCAATTTGGGACAAAAACAAATATTGAAAAGCTGGAATTTCCCATGAACAATTCAGAAATTCCGTATTTTGTTTTAGTTTCCAATATGCAAATGCAGGTGTCTAGATAAGTGATTTTTACCTTCCACTTTTTTATACAAGTGGCAAAAAAGCAAAATGTCCCATTTTCAACACAAAAACCTTTGGCATGTCCTTAAATCGTCTGTTCCTGAAGAGAAAGTCTTGCAAGAAACCAGAAAACATCATCATTTGGTACTCAAACTTCAGTTTCTGTCTCTATGAACTATGTTCTTGGCAGTACAGGAATTTGATTCCATGGATACAATAAGTTTTCAGTTCTCTACAATATTAGTATTGTATTTTATCATATTTGTCTGCTATTACTGATGAAAGTACTCAGTGAGAGAAGTTCAGACCTGAAAAAAATCAAGAAAACCTTTTTTTCTGAAGTCACCTCAGCAGTATGCTCTTTGTCTGCTGAGCATATTTCAACGGTGAAGTATATCATGGTGAAAGAAGTTCAGAAATCCTGCCCACCTTTAATAACACTCTCATTGAAGCCAATGGCTTAAATCCATAAGTCTTTACTCTGTTTTCATTCACACTTTATTTCGACAACTTTACAAGGACTTCAGAAGGGGTCTGCTTGAGCAAAACTTGAATATAAACTGAGTAAAACGTCAGGATTTGTTCCAGTGGACCCACTCACATGAGTATTAATGGGTACTAATGAGTATAATAACATAGTAGAAATAGAATTTTCAGAAGTTCCTGTGTGACTTTGGAGAAAAAGTGCAAAACGTTTGCTAAGGCCCCAGTCCTGCTCACTCTGAAATCCATGGCAGAAAGATAGAGTCCAATTTGCTGGATGCTAGCCAATGCACAGTAAAGGCCTCTTGCACTCTCAGTGAAGAACATGGGGTGCTTTGAAGCCAGAGATCTGTAATGGAAAATAAAGCAAGAGAAAGAGGAACTCCAAAGGGCTTTGTTTACTAACAAGTTGCAGCTTGATGTTGATTTGATGTAGCACAATTGTGTCATGACACTATTTATCATTCATAAATATTTCTTTAGGGTTTGGATATTTTTTCTAAAGCAAGGGTCAAATGAAAGTTAATAGGAAAATTATTTTATTTCCTATTTTCTGTTTGGTTTTTGAGACATGAGGTTTATTCAGCATGAAATTTTAGTTAACTCCTTAACCACTCTGTACACAGAATAATAATAATAGTAGTTGCTTACATTAGGGCATAACGCTTGAATCATCCCTACATTTTGCAGTATTCCCCCCACACACACCCCTAATGTCAACAAATATATAACCTGTTTTTTAATAGCTACTGTGATGGCGCCTTTATCACTTTGCTTGGTGGTCTGTTATGTTGCCTCTTTATTTCTACTGTGTGAGAGTATGGCTGCACTACAGAAAAAGTTGTGTTTTAACTTAGGGTATGGCTACACTTGGAGATGTGCAGCGCTGGGAGTTACAGCTGTGTTTGTACAGCTGTGTAGGGAAAGCGGTGCAGGGTGGCCTCACTGACAGCTACCAGTGTTGCAGTGTGGCCACATTTGCAGCATTTGCAGCGCTGTTGGGAGTGGTGCATTGCGGGCAGCTATCCCACCGTTCAAGTGGCTGCAACGTGCTTTTCAAAAGAGGGGGGTGGGGTGGAGTGTGACAGGGAGCGTGGGGGAGACAGAGAGAGTGGATTTTTGGAGCTGACACTGTTCTCAGCTCCCTGCTTTGCAAGCTCTAAGGACTGGAAGATACACAGTGCCTACCTTCAATCATTTTAAAAGTTTTGACCTTTCCCCCACCTGTCTCTTATTCACTGAATGCAAATTATGCACTCCTAAATAGTCTTTAGACCACATAAGCAGTGCTCAACACTACCCCTCCTCTCTCTCCTCAAGCAAACAGCTGTGAATATTCCTAAGCAATTCCCCTGCCTCCGCTCGCTCGCTCGCTGGAGCAAAGAGCAGCTGTGTTTGTTTTTTAGCTAAGTAGCTACGGGGAGATGGGAGTTCAGCCATTCTTCTGGTTTGTTGTGGACAGGAATTCTGGGATACCTCCTAATACCCTGGAGGCCAATAACAGCGCTTTTGGTGGCTACACTTGATGACCAGCGCTGCATCACCAGCGCTGGAATCACTACACCTCAAGCAGACCAGGTGTACAGCCAGTGCTGCAACCAGGGAGTTGCAGCGCTGGCCGTGCTTTGCAAGTGTGGACACAGAGTGAGTTGCAGCACTGTAACCCCATCACCAGCGCTGCAACTCTCCAGTATAGCCATGCCCTTAGTTAGCTAATCCAAAATAAGCCAATCTGGGTAATGTAGCAGTGCAGAGACTGCAACTTGGCTTTTAACTGAGGTTACCAGCTCAAGTTAAAGTCTATAGCAGTATGTCTTCCCGGCAACTGGGAGCAAGCCTCTCATCCCAGGTAGACAGACTCATGTTAGCTTGGGATGACTAGCATACTAAAAATAGCAGTATGGAGATTGCAGCACTGACTTGGGCTGGCTACCTGGGCTCAGACCCAGGGGGTCAGGTGGCTCCAAGCTCAGATGGCTAGCCTGAACTGCCACTTGTGTTGTGATATCCACATTGCTACTTTTAGTGTGCTAGCTTGAGTTGAACAATGGTGTGCCTTTCTGTCCATGCTGGGAGGCTCTCTCCTAGCTGCAGTGTAGGAGCCTGGGGTTGAATTCAAGCTGCTAACCTGAGTTAAAAGCCAGGTTATCATGTCTTTGCTGCCATTTTAACCTGAGTTAGCTAACCTGGATTAGAGTTAAGAGCTCACCATTTTTTTCAGAGTAGATGTACACTGAAAGTCACCCCAATACAGAGCACTAGACGGCCTATGCCCCACTTAAACCCCACCAAAGCCCTCAAAATAGAGTTTATGGTGGTCCCACTATGAGTATTAATGGGTATTAATGAGTATAATAACATAGTAGAAATAGGGCTTTGTGCTGGCCCTCTCTGAAGAGTATGAATGTAACCCATTGTGAAGCACTTTTTCCTGCTACCTAGGCTAACTCTTCATTTCTTAGCTTCAGGCTGTCAAGCTATGAACCCCTACTCTGAACCTTAGCGTCCAAAAGATGGGGTACCTGCATGAACCCCTCTAAGCTTAATTACTAGCTTAGATCTAATAGTGCTGCCACCAACCAGAAGTATAGTGTTCTGGTACACTGCCGGTCCCCCAGAACCTGCCCTGGGGACCCCAAGACCCAAATCCCCCTTGGATCTTACCACAAGGAAAGTAAACCCTTTCCCCCACCGTTGCCTCTCTCAGGCTTTCCCTCCCTGGGTTATCCTGGAGAGACTATACAGATTCAAGCTCCATGAATCTAAAACAAAGAGGAAATTCACCTTCCCCCCTCGTCTTCCCCCCCCAACTCCCTGGTGAGTTTAGATCCAATCCCCTTGAGTCTTAGACAAGGGAAAAAAACAATCAGGTTCTTAAAAAGAAAAGCTTTTAATAAAAGAAAGAAAAAGTAAAAAATTATCTCTGTAATATCAAGATGAAAAAATGTTACAGGGTCTGTTAGCTTATAGACACTAGAGAGAATCCTCCCCCCAGCACAATACAAGTTGCAGCAAACAGAAATACAATCCTTCCAGCAAAATACACATCTGCAATAAAGAAAACAATCAAAAGACTAAACCACCTTTCTAACTAGTACTTACTAAATTGAAGAGAAGAGATTTTTTCAGAAAGATTGGAGGAACCTGGATGCATGTCTGGCCTCTCTTAGACCCCAGAGAGAACAAAGCAAAAACCCAAAAAGCACAAACAAAGGCTTCCCTCCTCCGAGATTTGAAAGTATCTTGTCTCCTGATTGGTCCTCTGGTCAGGTGTTCCAGGTTTACTGAGCTAGTTAACCCTTTACAGGTAAAAGAGACATGAACCCTTAACCCTCTGATTATGACACAGGCTCTTGCTACTTGTCCTACCAGAACTCTTTACCCACATTTTTACATTATTACCTTGAAGGTATTTATAGCCTGTGATCATGTTTCCTTTCTTTCCTAGATGAGTTATATTTAGCTCTCCCTGTTTGTCCCATTATGCTTTATCTTCTAATTCTCGTATCATTTTTTCACCCTTCTTTATATTTTCTCAAGTTTTTTCAAATATTTTTCCTAAACTGTGGAGACGTAAGAATGGCCATACTGCATCAGTCCATCTAGCCCAGTATCCAGTCTTCTGACAGTGGCCAGTACTGGAGCACTAAGATGAGAACTGTAAAAGTATTGCAAATGCAGTCACATCAGAGCTATACCTTTCTAGTTTTACATGTGGTCCTCTACATGCCGTTAACTTTTTAAAAGAAAAAGCACTGCACTGCAAGCTCATGGTTACTTTTCCAGTGTATCCCCTTAGTCCCAGAAATTCTTAAGCATATGAGTAACTTTATTGATGTGAATAGTCCCATTTGAAGTCCATGGAAGGAAAGTTACTTGTGCGCTTAAGTGTTTGCAGGACTGGTACTAAACGCCTAACCTTAGTTTATCCTCTGATTCACTGTTTTCCAAAGGGGGGTGGGGAAATGGCCAGTACTGTATATGGATTAATTAAACATGTACTTGCACTTTGAGACACTGCTGCACTTTAGAAATCTTAAAATTAACTTTTGAAATGTATGTGAAAAGATCTGGCACTGTTTCTGCAAATTTGTGGATCTTAGGCATTTGAGGGAGGGGAGGTGTTATGACTGAGATTTTCTGAAACAAGGAGAAGAGAGAGTTAAACTATCTAAGAGTAAATCTAACCAGTAAATAGCCATTTCCTAGCCACACGTGGCCATTCCTAGTAATGTGTCATCAGCCGTGAATTAGAATTGTCCAGATAGCTCAGTGATGGATGCAAGCAGTGTTTCTACAAACTTATTGGTAGGAAACCTAATCAGGTTCAAATTCTGTTTTCTGTGTTTGAAATATCCTCTGAGCCAAGGAAGGAAATGGAGGAGAATGAATGAGAAGCCATGCAATATTATGACTGATGTTCTGTATTTTCTCCCTATCGGGGATATAACATTGGTAGCAATTACCTAGCTGCAGGGAGGGCAGTTGAAGGGTCACCATGACTATGAAATAGGACTGCTCAAAAAAGTGATTCCCTTCTTGGATTAGACTTTTACCCTTTTTTCAAACAAAATAAGTCAGACTGTCTGCTCTCTGCATTGTCTCCTGAGTCATATCTCTCGTGTCTAGTCACACTGTCATGAACATTGCTCATTAGGACTATGTTTCTGCTGCAGCTGGCAGGGTACCTCCCAGCCCAGTTAGACAGACACACACTAGCTCTGCTCCAGCTGGAGTGCTAAAAACAGCTGTGTGGCTGTTGCAGCACAAGCGGCAGCCCAGGCTACCTGACAGAATACAACACTCTGGATCAGTACTTGGATGGGTTGCCTGTACCACTGCTTGAGCTGTTACATCAACACTGCTCTTTTTAGTATGCTAGCTCAAGTAGAGCTAGTGCATGTCTGTGGACCCAGCCTGGCAGGCTCACTCCCAGCTGCTGCATACATATACTGAGCTGATGATGTTTCCATTTTTTAAGTTCAGCGAGATTCTCAGTGTTTTCAGTGGTGAAAGGTGAGGTTTAGAGCTCTGTGAAAGGGTGCCACGATTCAAGATAGTTTATGACCAACCACATTTCCGAGGGAAACTGAGTTAGCCAACTCAGAAAGCTTAATTGTGTTTAGTTCTACGAAGTGCACAAGTGACAATATTGCATTAGTCAATGGCTCTTTTTGGCTCACAAAAGTTATGATGTGTACCATACTGGCAGCCTGCAAAATCTAAAAAAAGCAGAATCCACTTGGACACAGAATAAAACTTGAAAGCCATGACTATAACAGGGTTCAAAAAGAACTAGATATGCTCATAGAGGATAGGTCCATCAATGGCTATTAGCCAGGATGGGCAGGATTAGAAAACCATGCTCTGAAGTTTCTCTAGCCTCCGTTTGCCAGAAGCTGGGAATGGGGAACAGAGGATGGATCACTTGATGATTACCTGTTCTGTTCATGCCCTCTGAAGCACCTGGCATTGGCCACTATTGAAAGACAGGATACTGGACTAGCTGGACCATTGGTCCTTAAATACAGAGAGTTCTTAGGAGACAGTCAACCTGCCTGGTAACTGTTATTAACTCAACTCTCTAGGGAATTCACAAATGTGCTTGGTAATTGTATTGCCAGAGTTATATGAAACATTTTTGAAGTGAATGAGTTCTACTACTTTGAATGATTAAAGTAGGATTATCCTAAAATCCTCATACACAAATGTCACTGCATCTCTCAGCTATGTGGGATTTGGTTCAAACTACAATATGTATTTGGCTCACGGTGCTTTTGTAGAGGTTAAACTGTGCAAATGTAGTACTGTTCTTGATATTTAGGGTGGGGAGGATATTTAAATTAGGACTTAATTTTGAGTTATTCTGAGCAAGTAGAGATGAGGGGAGGAAAGGGGGCTCAAAGACACAATTCTGCATCTTGACAGGGAACCAAAAATGTTTGGAGCAGCATGGAATACTCCTAGGGCCTGATCCAAAGCGCACTGAAGTCAATTGACTTTGGATCAGGTCCTTAGTGTTGGATCTAGCCCCAAGTTTCCTTGATCTTGCTAAGAACAGTCGGATTTTCACAAGCTGATAAGGCTCTACATTTATTCCTTTTTTTTTTTTTGTTAGTGAATGTATATCTACCATTTGGGGGCAGAAAAAGAAATACCTGTTTGGCACTAAAGGAAACTGCTGCAAGGAGTGCCAGTTTTCAGCTGAGATGTAAAATAGAGTCCCTGAATATTAACGGTTCTGTTAGTTTTCATAAGGATATAGAATTTGAGCTCCAGTTGTTTGCCCGAATTCCAATATGTATAAATTCAATCTGCCTCCCATAGTTTCCACTGTGGTTCAGCTGAATAAGTTTAGTTTTCAGATAACATCTCTTAAAAATTGTCTGTAGTGCTGTGGACCAAAAAAATAACACATTTCTATAATTGCACACGAAGACAAATAGCTTTTCATCAAATGATCTTACCGTAGATGTGGCTGCACTTTACTGCCAAGAGAGATGATCCAGGTATATACAGTATAATCTTAGAAGTGCATTTGGATAAAAGGAGATGCAACAAAGTGAAAGACATTAGTGTGTCCCACATATTAGACAAATTATCATGTATTTAGTGCATAACATCCTTGCCTGAAAGCTGTAAAATTTCAGATGTACAAGTTCTGAGTTGATGAATCCTAGCATAGAGGAGGGAGAGCTTACTTTGGTGAGATTTCCAGATTTTCTGGTGTATTCATATTAGTGAAATTAAAGTGTCTGTCAAACTTCTGTTGACTTTAAAAGGAAAGTTTAGGACAAATTGAGGATTTCAGTAATAAGTGAAAACAACAGGTTTCCAAGTTGGCTGTAGTTTTCTAAAAGCATGATAAAGCAGCTTCATTTTTTAGAAAAGATCAGAGCTTTATAATTTCAATTCCTGAATTAGGGATTGCAAACTGTTAGGAAAACTATCATATTATGGTGTTTTTTAGGTAACTCTGAGGAAAAGGAATTTCCACAGTAGGATATTTATATAAAATATAATATATACTTCAGCAGATCAAGCCTCTGGTGCTAATGCCTTACTTTTTTCCTTCTGATTTGTGTTGGTGTATTTGAAAGAAAACTGGATCCTTGCCATCAACCAAATTCAAAACTGTAATTCTTCCTTCTCCACATACCTCCCTTGTAGATTTCAGTCTTGAGTAATGTGATCATCCCAAACTTGTACAGATAAAACCTTAGTGTGCATGCATGTATTGTGGTAAAAACGCCTCCCTACTCCCTTTGAATAAGGAATGTCATTGTGATTCAGAGACAAACCTCTCCAACACAATCCCTTCCTTTCTTTCCCCTTTCTGAGTGGGATAGGAATTTTCTATGGAGCAGATCACCCTTTACCTGTCGGCTAGCCTGGTCAGCACCATGGCAACAGTGGGGAGGAACCAAGGTTCACTCCACTAGCAGTCCCCTTGCCCACCTGTTTGGGGTAGCCCCTGTAGGCATATAATTACCTCACTCCCATGTCTATGTGTAGAATACAAGTCATAAACTAGCCCATGGTGATCTTTTATTATTTATCAATAGAATGCAACAGCACAGCAACGTTAGGCACAGAGAGCTGTGAATAAGGTTCCAAGCCAGCAGATGCCATAGGCCTAGAAATATCTACACTGGTAACATGAAGAACTGTGTCTATCCAACAAATATTCAATAAAGAAAGGGCAAGGATGAAGAGAGAGAGGAGGGGGAATAGGGAAGTAGCAGAAGAGAAAAGGATGAGACAAAATCAGAGAAAGAGTTTATAGCCCCACCTCCTAAGAATTAGTTCTGAAGAGGACAGGTGACAGAGGAGCCAGGATCTATCCCTCCGATTCAAGACATTGTGCCACCCTACACTCCGGTAGACACAGAGGGAACCAGAGGCCTATCCCTGAAGACTTTTTGCTCTTGTAGTGGGAACAGAAAGGCCTGCAATCATTCCAGTATCCGCTGGGACACCTTGCAGATATCCTATGAGAAAATAAAATTGGTATTCATAAAACAAATATTAACTTGATCTAAATAAATTGTCTGAGGGGAAAAGATCATTTCCATTTGCCTTTGGGTTATATTCAGTGATTTCAGGAACTGCGCTCCTCCTTCAGACAAAATTTTACTGTTAAGCTCAGAGTTAGTCCAGAACTCTTTACTTCTTTTTTTTTTTTTTTTAGAAAATTATTTTTTTTTTAAAGTAAAAAAAAGAAACATCATCTGTGTGTTTCCAACTGCTGAATCACACATTGGGGCAATGCAACTCATTACAGTGTCAGCACTACTTCAGGGAAAGTGGCCAATGTAATTATTAGATTAGTAAAATGGACATGACATTTCTTGAATTCTTTAGCAAGTGTAAAACAGTGGTTCTCTAGTATCCAGGCAAATCTTTGAAATTTATGCAAAACTTTTTAAACAGATATTGATTTGGACTTAGAAGCAATATGACATGTTGCAGCAATGAAAATCCTAGTTCAAGTATACACAACTTTCTTGCTTAAAATGACATGATCCATTTCCCTTTATAGTCAGTGGACAAGCTCTGATTTATTGAGAAATTGATTGGGCTCAAGGTTGGAGATTGCAAATGTAACATATTTGGGGTTGGAGAGTGGTTAAGGCCATTATAATAACAAGCTGTCCTAGTGTGAAATTTACCCCATTGCAGAGGATCAGCCTGGTACCTATGCTTCACTTAAAAAACATGTAAGCCCTGTTTTCAGGGATGAAGTAGACTGGTATGGGCCGGTATGGCATACTGGAAAGAAGTGGCCGCCAGTACCAGTCTATACACAGCTGACATTAAAGTGCTGCCATGACCCATTTTGCTACCTCCTGGGTGTGTATGGGGTGGGAGTGCGGTAAAAAGAGCAGCTGCCCTGGGACCCAGTGATTTACTCCACACCCGAGTGGTATGGGCCAGGCAGCGTGGAAGGGCTGGCTGGGGGGAGGCTGTCCCCCAGCCCCGCCCCGTCTGCCCAAGCCCCCGCCCCTTCCAGGGGCCTGGAGCTGGGCCCCCATCCCGGTAAGTCTTTTGTGTTACTTTCACTTCTCCCTGTTTTGAATGTTTGACTAAGATTATGTACACACTACAGCTTAGGTTGATATAAGTTATGTCCCTTGGAGTATAAATAAGCCACCACCCTGAGCGACGTAAGTTATGCCAACCTAAGCGCCAATGTGGACAGTGCTGTGTCGGCAGGTGAGCTTTTCCCACTGACATAGCTGCCGCCTCTCATGGGGGCTGGAGTAATGAAATCGATGGGAGAGCTCTCTCCTGTCTACTTAAGAGTGTCTGCAATAGCAGCAGCAGCATAGCTGCATCAGTGCAACTGCACTGCTGTAAGCTCTGTAGTTTAGCTATAGCCTAACACTTAAATAGTGCATAGAACTTGAGCTTGCCCTCTGCAGAGAGGGAAGTTCCACCTAAATGACCAGCTTATGAAGTGTCTTTAGTGATTGAGAGACATGAAGTGCAAAAATAAGGAATAGTTTATAAGTCCATCAATACCAACATAGGACACAGGCATAGGGGAAATCCTATACTCTTAAGAGTGTAAAGTATACATCCCATAAGTTAGAGTATAGTGGTGCTGCAGCATCACTGTAGTTAAAGTTGCATCACAACTTCTCTTTAAAGGTCTTCTTTTCTAAGGCCTCTAAAATTGACATGCATAGTCAGATTAATTGAAAATGTGGTATGCCCAAGGAGAATGCGCAGTAGGGTAAGTGACCTAAATTTGAAATAATTTGAGTTAGGGATTGCAGAGGTATAAGCCAGCAGGGGGAGGGGGCATCTTTGAAAAAGTATCTAGGGTGTGGGGGAGGCGAGGGGAGTGCGTGTATTTTCTCCCACAGAGCTAGAGATCAAACTATTGAAATGATGTGGGTCAAACTAGTCTCAATCTGTCAAGTTTACTCAAGATAGTGCATGACTTTCACTAACTCTTTGGGGGATCCAAACTGAGAAAAATGGTTAAGAAAATGTATATTTTTCACAGCATGCATATGCCAATACGGAAAAATGAGTGGATGGTTTTCATTCGCACAATTCTGTATGCATTAAAGCTCAACTCTTGTAATTGTTATAAAATACAGTCAGTTGGATTGCTTTGAAATTTGATGTGCAGAGAGTAGAGTTAATCATCAAAATTTTGGGTCAGTTGCCCAAGAGTTTTTCCAAGTTACAGCTGATCTCCACCCCCCAAAAAAAAAAATCCAAAAAGCAGGTTTCCTTCTGCTGTCAAGTAGTTTACTGAGAGATACAAATGACTGAATGAGTCACAGATGTCATTGAGACTGATGGCTGGGAACTCACCCTTCAATTAACATAACTAAGGATAAGTTAATCGCCAGCCCGCACCTAAGACAAAAGAAATTTTGAGTGGCTGGAGCTTGCTACAATTTGTGAGTCATGGGTGGCAATTTTAGTTTGCAGGGAATGTAATAAAAGTATTTGGGGAAAAAACTAGACATTAATTCTTCCTGGGAGGTGCCTTAAGGGGCAGAAGAGTGGGGATATGGGGTAGAGGGGTTTGAGGATGCAGTGAGGGGAGGGTGACAGGGGAGGGGAAAGAGGTTGGGGACTGGAGCGGGGGGTGGAACATTGAGAAGGGGGCTGTGAGGGTGAGTGGCAGGGGAGCTGGAGGAGAATAATGGCAGAGGCAACTGTCAGAATCACATTGTCCCTTCCCATTTGTGTGCCCAGATCTAGGGGTGTCTGAGCCCCTCTCTCTGTCCCCTGTATGTGTGCCAGGATCTAGGGATGTATGTCCACTCATCTGCAGGGATTGGACCCTCTCTAGGGTGACCAGATGTCCTGATTTTATAGGGACATTCCTGATTTTTGGGTCATTTTCTTATATAGGCACCTATTACCAATCATCCCCTGACCCAATTTTTCACTTTTGCTCTCTGGTCACCCTAACCCCCTCCCTCTCTTTCCTTGTGTGATCTTGGTTGGGGGGTTGCCATTTTGTGAGGGTCTGAGGCCTCTGTGTCATTGGAGGCAGGATCTGTGGAAGACCTACCCCTTTGGGTAGGGAGATGAGAATGGGCATAACCACCTGCTCATAGCACTCGGGGGCGGGGGAGAAGATGACATCCACTGTGTTGAATGGAGCAGTTCACAGGCTGAAAGTTATTGCTTTGGGTCATGTTAATCTCCCTGAAGTGTTCTGATTCAGCTGAGAACATCACATTGAACTGAATGGGCCATGTCACAATTTTCAGAGCTTCCTATGCTGCAGATGGATGTGTAAACAAGCCTTTTCCTTCCATCATCCTTCTATCCTTCCTGTTTAAAGGATGATAATCTTAAGTGCTGTGAAATCTAAATAATTGCATGGATTTTCCTGAAGTCTGCTGTGCTTCACGGAAATGCAGATTAAGATGAATGACCCAAATTTGAGCAAGGGATTCCAGAGATATGAGCTCCGAAAATAATAGGAACTTTTCAAAATGTTCAAGGTTTGTTTGTGCAGAGCTAGAGATCACACTATTGATGTGATTTGGATCAGAATAGTCTCAACCTGTCCATTTTTACCCAAGATAGTGTATGACTAGTCTTTCGGGGGTATGAATCATATTTCAAAACATGTTCACTTCTTTGCTTGTGTGGATATGGAGCTGGAATGATTCCAGTGTGCTGCACCAATAAAGAAAAAGCTGAGAAGGTTTCTATGCAAACACTTTATTCTTGCCTGGGTAGTTTGAGGGACTGTGCCGACACCATTATCATAGAATCATAGAAGATTAGGATTGGAGATCTCAGGAGGTAATCTAGTCCAACCCCTTGCTCAAAGCAGGACCAAACCCAACTAAATCATGCCAGACCTTAAAATCCTCTGAGGATGGAGATTCCACCATCATCATAGGTAACCCATTCCAGTACTTCACCACCCTACTAGTGAAATAATTTTTCCTAATATCCAACCTAAACCTCCCCCAGTGCAACTTGAGACCATTGCTCCTTGTTCTGTCTTCTGCCACTGAGAACAGCTGAGCTCCATCGTCCTTGGAACTCCCTTCAGGTAGTTGAAGGATGTTATCAAATCCCTCCCTACTCTTCTCTTTTGCAGACTAAATAAGTCCAGTTCCCTCAGCCTCTCCTCATAAGTCATGTGCCCCAGCCCCCTAATCATTTTCATTGCCCTCCACTGGACTCTCTCAAATTTGTCCACATCCTTTCTGTAGTGGAGGGTCCAAAATTGGATGCAGTACTGCAGATGTGGCCTCACCAGTGCTGAACAGAAGGGAATAATCCCTTCCCTCAATCTGCTGGCAATGCTCCTACTAATGTAGCCCCATATGTCGTTAGCCTTCTTGACAACAAGGGCACACTGTTGACTCATATCCAGCTCCTCATCCACTGTAATCCCCAGGTCCTTTTCTGCAGAACTGCCGCTTAGCCAGTTGGTCCCCAGCCTGTAGCAGTGCATGGGATTCTTCCATTCTAAGTGCCGGACTCTGCACTTGTCCTTGTTGAACCTCATCAGATTTCTTTTGGCCCAATCCTCCAATTTGTCTAGGTCATTCTGGACCCTATCCCTACCCTCCAGAGTAACTACCTCTTCTTTCCCCCCAGCTTAGTGTTATCCGCAAACTTGATGAAGGTGCAATCTATCCCATCATCCAGATTACTAATGAAGATGTTGAACAAAACAGGCCCCAGGACTGACCCCTGGGGCACTCCACTTGATAACAGCTGCCAACTAGACATCAAGCCATTGATCACTACCCGTTGAGCCTGATGATCTAGCCAGCTTTCTATGCACCTTATAGTCCATTGTCTCTGGGTAACACACCACCACTGATGTTTCTAGTCTTAATCTTTGTATACATCTGCAATAAAGATTTTAGTAACTCATATTGCTTGCTGGCAATTATCTCTATTATAATAGAACATGTTTATATTTTATTGTCAGGTTTATGGTTAACATAGCATAATAGTCAGCAGCTACTCTAACCCAAATTTTAGGTCTATCGGGTGGGGGAGAGCTGGAGACAAAGGACTTTGTGTGGTGGGGGTTTAGAGTAGGAGAGGAGATGGGGGGACAGGGTCGGGAAGACTGGTTGCCTCTGTGGGAGGGATCAGGAAATGATGACAGGTGATAGGCAAGCCTTGGATTGGTTGTTTAGGGAAAATCTGTGTTTTATTAGCTGCTGGAAAAGCAAGTGGCTACTCCCTGATCTCAGAGCAGATTAATGTGCTGTTTCCAAAGACACGTAGCATAAATTTTTGGAACTGACAGTGCAGTTACCTTGACCACTGAGGTGAAAAAAATATGCATGTTGCCAGGGTTGCCAATATGTGGATTCTGAATATTTCCTGGATCACATGACTGAAAAAGTTTGTGGGAGAGCAAGGAGTACACACTGACATGGGGATTGATGGCTACAAGATAATTTGGGTGGAGAGAGGTGACCTGCATGGGCATCATGTTTTACCCATTCTACAGCATCTAAACAATGACTTAAGAGGTTGTGATATAGTACCATACATTGTGGCGATTCACTTCAGCAGAAATGATCTGGCCTTATTCATGGTGTGCACCTCATAAAATGTGTGAGAGGAGATTTGGACCACAGCAGAGATTTGTTTCCAGGAGCTAAGAGTTTTCTCTGATTTGGCTGCATGTCTGCATAATTGCTACATTGACAATATGAAAGCTATTGATAGTGTTGGAAGAACATTAATCAGGAAATTGGAGGGTTCATGGCTGACCAGAAAAAGTGCACTGTATGATGCAGGAACAATGCAAGCTGCTACACCTCATAGTTTCTTGGAGATGTAGTACATCTATCAGACAGGGGCCAGAGGATCTCTCTCTCAGCATAAAACTGTCAGTATATTGGAACAATCACTCTGTTTGTGATTTCTTTCACTGGTCCTGTCACAAACTCCATCCCCAATCATTCTGAAAAATGACCAAAACCACCATTTGACTGTACCATATTTGTCCTTCACTCCAAGTAGCAGCAATAGAAATGGTTGTATACCAGGAAGAAAAGACTTCAAGGAGATGTCTTCCCAGCTTGTGCGGGGTTTGTGTGTGTGTTTGCGTTTGAGTATAGTAATGGGGAAGGGACCTGGCTGAGGAGGTGTGCAAGAGCAGGGCTGATGGGGCCCTGTTAATGTGTATGGGGGGGCTGACTTGGTATGCACATTGTGGAACATAATTTGTGCGACTATTATAGGGTGACCAGATGGGATGAAGAAAATATCGGGACACATGGGAGGGGGAGTCCTGCTGGCATGGGGTTGGGGGGAAAGAAAGGAAAAAAAGCAGAGTCCCGGAGTCCCGTCGGCAGGGGGTAGAGGGGAAGAAAAAAACCGGAGTCCCGCCGGCGGGGGGCGGGGGAGAGAAAGGGAAAAAAATGGTGTCTCGGAGTGCTGCCGGTGAGGTGTGTGGGGGGAAGTGGAGTCCCATCAGCACAGCAAAAAAAAAAAAGCATGGCGTCCTGGAGTTCCACTGGCAGAGAGAGCGGGGGGGAGAAAAAGAAAAAGCAAAGTCCCACTGGCAGAACAAAACAAACCAACCAAACAAACAAACAGGACTGTGAAATATCGGGACAAATTGTGTCCCAAACAAACATCGATCAGGACGCAGGACAAACGCCTAAAAATCGGAACAGTCCTGATTTTATTAGGACGTCTGGTCACCCTAGACAATTAACTCCTACCAACAACATCTTTTCCTGTTCAAAAAGGTAGGAAATTCAATGGCAAAATATTATGATAACACAGAATTAAGATTGCTTGGTGGTATATTGTCCCCTTGCAGAATGCTGAGTTGAGCAAAACTCAAACTTATGAAAACGCTGCAATCTTAACTCAGTTGTATTTCAGCAATGCTGCATTGTGCCCCATTAACACACAAACCTTTACTCTGCTAACCCCACAGTTGCTGAAATGTATAATCGTTTCACTTCCTTTTACAACCCATTCACTCTCATCTACAAGATTCCATCTAACATTACTGAAGGACAAAAAGGAGAAAGAAAAGGGTTGCCACCTTCCTTCTACCCTCTTTGAGCAGTACCTCAGTATGTACATGGAACATATGCACAGTGGGTTTTGGCACTATAAGATTCAGGATGTTCTAGGACCTGGTGTACATTCCTAGTCATAGCCAACTTCCCAGACAGAATAGCACAGGTGTACAGCTTAAGAACCATTTCACAGCCTTCTACAGCTCCCTTACACTCAGGGCCTGCCTTAGGCTGATTTCCCAGAATAGGGCCCCGCGCCTAAGAGGGCCCTGCACCAGGACCCCACGCTTTAGGTGCCTTTTAAATTATTTTATTTTACTCATTCTGCTCCGGGGGTCTTTGGCAGCATTTTGACGGTGGAGGGGTCCTTCTGTGCCATGGAGGACCTGGAGTGGACCCCTCCCGACCGCTGGAGTGCTGCCAAAGCCCCGAACTGCCGCCGGGTATTCGAATCAGGCCCCGCAGTTCATAAAGCCGGCCCTGCTTACACTTACTCACAGGATACCACCTCAACCTACACTTTCACTTAACCATCATTAAAGCATTAGAATGCCAGTAAATATGTATTCTACAAACTTTTATATTCTTCAATCCCTGTAAGCGTGCTGGATCTGCAATTGATAAGCTTTCAGATTGCCTTCCCTAAGAAAATAACTGGCAATACCAAGGAGTTTGAATATTCAAACCTACTAATATTCAAGAAATGTCTTGGTGCAATGCATTTGTTCCCAGTCAGCACGATGTGGTACATGATTCAGTGCATTCAGGAATAACCAAAGCCATATTTCCACAAGAAAGGGGGGTGATCAACAGCCTAATAGCCTACAAGATAGAGTAAAAAATGTCTCCACTGCAGAGATAAATATTTTTCAAACATCCCATTTAGATTATTTAAAGAAAATAAGCAACAGAACCAAGCCAATGATTTTACATTTACTGCAGGAGAGTCCTTAATAAATAATATCTCCATCAATCTACCAATTAAAAAGTCTCTTTTGTGATCTGAATAAATCTGATATTCTTTGCAAGTGGTCAGTTATAGAAAGAAGAAATTGAAAGAGAGAGAGGTTAGGTGACTGACCCAAGGCTACAAGGCAAATTATCCTCAGATCTGGAATTAGAAAACCTGCTTCCCAATCCCTGCCCTATGTCCCAAACTACTACTCCTACGCAGGTTAGTAAAACACTGATAGTATTATGTGAATAAGGGAGAAGTTGGGGATTTTGTGAATGTGAGTAAGAGAAGCAACAGTTTTCATTGACATTTTCAGAGGTAATGTGTCTCCTTTTTGCCTCTGTCCAATCTATATGGTCAGTTTAAAGAACACAGCTTTTATAATTACTTTTCTATCTGTGGAATCAGTTTCCTAATGACTACATAAAACAATTCAACAGCAATCAAGTAGTATGAGTGATTTTTTTTCCCAAATAGCACTAGAAATGTTTGAAAACTATGACTATTGAGTAGTCACTCTTGTATGGGATAAATCTCTCTTGCCTTACTCATGAACAACTATGACTGATATGGGAATTGTGTACGAGTAAGGCAAACTAAAATGTACCCATGTGTGAGATTTTTCTAAAAGGTAGTAATAACAACAACAAAGCTATTTATTTGAGATGTTAAAATGTGAATCTGCACAGCTTCATGCTTCAGTATATCTGTTGTTATTGGACTAAGTAACAGAAACATGTTAATTGGGCACCAGGTGCAGTAAGTAATTGTTTAGAAATGCTCAGTCTATCATCATCAGCAAAACAGAGCAAAGTGAGATAAAGGGAAGAGAGCAGAGTGTCGCCCTAAATTCATTGTAGCTAAAGTCCAACAACCAGCAATGATATCACTTGTTAATTATAATCTATAGAACACAAGACTTTCTAGGAGTTCTTTGTCAGAGCCTTTCCTTACCCCTCTGGGGTCATGCCATGATGGGAAGGTGTCTCCTGGGCCTGATCCTGTTGTGAATATTTTTGGCTAATGCTTAGAACTGTGTTGTTGCTAGGGCATAGAACATAAGGATGCGTATTGATGTTTTGGATATAGTCGTCACCAAGGGTACATCTACACAGCAACTAAACAGCCCTAGCTGGCCTGGGTCAGTTAAAGGTTAGATAAATGTCTATCGGGGATGGTCTAGACAGTATTTGGTCCTGCCATGAGGGCAGGGGACTGGACTCGATGACCTCTCGAGGTCCCTTCCAGTCCTAGAGTCTATGAGTCTATGAGTTGGCTTGGACTGCAGGGCTGTATAGTTGCTGAGCAGATGTTCGGACTTGGAGTAGTGTCTGAGGTCTGGGACCCTGTGCTGGGGAGCGTCCCACAAGCCAGGCTCCAGCGTGAGACTGAATGTCTACACAGCAATTTTTAATCCTCCTCCCCAAGTCCCTCAGGCCTGAGCCAACTGGCTTTGGCCAGCTGTGGCCATGCCACGGGTCTTTTATTCTAGTGTACGTGGACCCCAAGTGGCCTATGGGACTAATGGAAGAATGCTTGTGTAGCAACTGATTTGTGCTAAATATTAATAAACTTTTTAGGGATATTATTTCCTGCAATATTCCAACCTTATAATTCACTTTAGCCTCTGAGGTACAAAATGCACAGCATACTAAATCTTCCTTATTTTTGTTTATGTACTTTGACTCTACTAAATGAAGTATGTGACCTACATTGTGCATAGTGTAAAATCACTTCTACAATTGGAAGTTACTTATCTACGACAAAGATCTGAGTTCCAGTATTTTATTCCAGTAAACTGGGTAACTTGTTTTCTATAATTGTTTTTTCTGTGTCTGAATAACAAAAGGTGGCACAAGTATATATGTCATTTTATCATAAATGCTAGTACACCAGGAGCTCCAGGGAAGGGCAAGTTAGCTCATAAATTTTATGATGTCATCTCCACCTGTTCTCTCACTTCAGAGTGACAGATTTACAAAGAGAACTTTATTTTCTCAATGATAGTTGAAAAGCAGTTTGATGCAATATTCAGTGAGTGGTGGCATTCAGAGATGGCTAACTATTGTATATGCATTTTGAACATGGGGGGATCTTTCAAGTTATTTATTTCTTTTCAAAAGTATTTAATTGAGCTCAGTGGTATTTCAGAAGCAGAGAAGTTTTAGAATGTTCTGTTGTTTTTTCAAGAGTGTAGCAGTATTACATAACTTTATTTTTCATAGCACCTTTATGCCAGCGTTGTGAAGCTAAACATGAATGTGCCAAGCAATGCTATGCTGGCAACATGTTAGCTGTCAGCATAATTCACAGGATGCACATTTTAATTTTCTTGAGAAGAAAGATTAGTTAAGGCAGTCTGGGCATAAAGTTTTTGCTTGAAGAGGAAGTGAAATCTCAATCTAGTCTAGTGAATGAATGACAGAACCAAGTTCTTTGTTCAAAGGCAGCCTGTTGAGCAGTGAATTAAGTTTGGTTTCCATTTATTAAGATGGAAGATAGGGGAGGAAATTTTAGTTAAGTTAAGGATAGTGTTACCAACTACAACATATTTGTCCTGATCATCCTTAGGCATTAGTTCTTATGGCAATTTCTTATGTTGTTCTTTCAAAGCTGGTTCAATTTTCTTTTTCTCTTTTGTATATTTATATATGTACAATTACTAGGATTACATTTTTATGGGCTTACATCCTCAGCAGTTCTGATGTGAGAGGGCTGGCTTAGCTCCCACACAGAGCCTTCATTAATGAGAGAAGTGGGCAAAGGAAAGAAGTCTTTCCGCGCGCAGAGCCAGGGTTGGATTGAGATCTGGCAGGAAATCCTATTTCTGGCTTCATGCTGCTAGACCTTCTATTAGAATATTGCTCTGGAGAAGTTACTCAGCCTTGATCAAGTGAGGACAGGTAGTTGTTCATCTGTTTTGTTCTGGGTCCATCAACTGGTAGGAAGGTGACTGTGCAGCTTGGGCTGCAGGCAAAGGCATACGCTGCAGGAGGGGAACCAGGCCAAAACAGAAACCTGAGTTCAGGGCTGGGAGATTGGTCTAGGTATGAGTCCAGGTGCACAGCCAGAGCCATCCTGTCACAGAGACACAACCCCAGCAGAGGATCACATTGCACTGCCCATTTATAATTGCTGTGGTGAACGAATGACACGTGTTATTTACCGTTGCTTTTAATGGCACTAAGATTATGTCAACACTTAAAATCCTACAGCAGAGCAGCTGCTGTAATGCTTTAGTGTAGACACTTCTTAAAGCAATGGGAGGGGTTCTCCTATCACTGTTGTTAATCCACTTTGCTGAGAAGTGGTAGGTAGGTCAATGGAAGAATTCTTCCACTGGCCTAATGTTGTTTACACTGGGGGTTAGGATGGCTTAATTTCATCTCTCTGGTGTGTGGATTTTTCATATCCTAGAGACATAAGTATGCCGATGTAAGTTTCCAGTGTAGACCAGCCCTACGATTCTCTTGATATCACAGAATTAGCTGATAAAAGGTTTGGATCCATGTCTCCCCAAATGATAAAAGGTTTCTTCACCCAAAGAAAGTGGATGGGCAATTTGGAACAGTCTCGCTTTAAGGGAGAAGACCCCACCATACCTCTATCTTGTGGATACAGCTTCATTTTAAAAAAGTATCCCCCTACAAAAGAACAGAAGGTAACAGAATCTAATGTGACTGTCTTCAAAGTACATTATTAATACTATAAGAGAGACCTAGAGAGGTAGCCCTTGAAAATGTAAACACTTAAAATAAGGGTAATTTGGGTGCAGTAAATGTCTAATTTATTTTACGCACTATTGAAAAGAGCTGGCTGCAGCGCAGACTCAACATGTTCTTACCTTGGTCCCTTAGGACAGAAGACTTTTATCACAGTGCTCTGGCATTAACATCAATATGATGTCATCAATTTATGCTGCATTGTTGTGTAACCCCCTCTGGAGTTGGTTGTTCCTGACATACTACACTAAACCTCTAGGGGATTTGTCTCTGGTCTATAGTAGCAATGGCAGTAGAGGCTCAAGACTCTGTTTCCCAGGTTCCGTACAGTGCAGGGCAGAGGTAAAACAAGCCTGAATCCTCTACAAGCACCAATTATCAGCCTGAACTCAGAGACAAAGGATTTGGTTTTACTTTTGGTTTGGGCCGTTGTTGGAGAGGAGCAGAGGGAGAAGTATCACAGCAGCCTGGGGTCCCCATTAAACTTCTCATTTTTATCCAAAGGGAAACTTTGAACTCAGCTGGTAGTTATTGGCTCATTGGAAAGTGTCAGCCCAGCAGAGGCCAGCAACCTGGAGGTGGAGGAACAATTTCTTGTCAGCCTACTCATATTCAGCCTATCTTTCCATTGGACTCCAAACCAGGGCAGACAATCCTTACCTTTCAGAGTTGAAGGCCTTATGAGAAATCTCATGTTTCTTTATTTTTCTGATCAGTTTTAAATTGGTCAGCAGTCACAGCCCTGCATCACCCCTCAAAGAACTGATTCTCTACTCACGTTTTGCCCAGGCAGATGCTGGAAGGAAGCTGGGGATCTTGGGACCATTCTAAATGTTGAGGTGTTTTAAGATATTGTTGGTGGTTTATTATTTTAGTTACTCCTATTCTTCCAGGATCCCCTGTACTATGTTCCTTGTATCTAATAAAGCTTCCCCTGTTGTTGTATTGCTACATTCGGGGTTGTGATAATTATTGTATTCCTTGCATATTGGACTATGTTTCTAATATATTATTTGGTAATAAACATTTTCACAAGGGGCAGCACCTTTTATGTTCCATGCACTAGGAAGAGGGAGGCACCAGACACAAGATAAAGAACCCAGGACTCAGAGGTCAGAGAGACAAAGACGTTCCAAGCAGCAGGCACCAAGGAGAAGGTTGAACTACACCCTTGGGGAGGGGACAACAGTTACATTGTGCGTTAGCATCACATCATGCCAGTGCAACCAGGTTACAAATTTGTGCCAGCCCAGCGGTGAAAGTGTGATCCTTATAATATGTCATTAAATTAACTCTCTTATTCAGGATGTGGAGCGGCCCTTCTACAAGGATTAAAAACCAACACTTCAATGAAACAAGGCCAGGAGAACCAGCCGGCCAAAAGGATCTGTAGCTTGTGGCAAGAACCAAATGCCCAAAGCATAAGGTGATATAAAGGAGAATTGACCCATCTGCCTGTAACATCTTTATACCAATCTTCATTTGTTTCCTCATCCTTAAAAGCCCAGGGAGCAGGCCATGGTAGTAGCTGATGTAGTTCTGCAAAATGATTCCATTCTTTGAAAGGGAAATTGAATTGAAAGTGGTCTCGGTTCCTAGATCATTAGGACTATTTGGAAATTTGGGGAGTGCATAGCTTTCTGAGAGCTCATACTTGTCATGTTTTCCATTTCTCACCCCCATTTATACAAAATAATTTCCACCGTGCTCCCCCAAATCATAAACCAGATCTGCAACTAACATTCAGAAGATTAATGCCCACTGGAGGGTAACAAGGAACAAGTCTTAGGGGAATCATGGAGGGAGACTTCCTGCTAAACAGGAAGGGGGAGTAACCTGCATCATGCCTCAGGTAGGACTCATAAAATGGAGAGAAGCATCTTGGTTCCCCAACAGATTTTATCAATCTATTTTAGGATTTTGGATTATGCCCCTCACTATGGTTTCTTGCTGGGGAGACTAGATCTGTGTGGTGAGGTTCTTAGTGAGCTTCATGCTGTTTCTGCTTTTCTCCTTTCTAGTGTTATAGGAGGCTCTGCTTGTGTGTAGTCTAGTGTTGTCTATATCATTTTTATTCTGCACTAATCACCATAGTATCTGAGCGCTTTCCAGTAGGGGTTTAGCAAAATGACTACAAATCAGTCTGGTATTGTTCTCTCATTAGGTCCCGAGAGGGATAAGAGTGTTCAGTGGAATGTCTAGTTTGGGGAATGTCTTTTTATTTAATAAATAATAATAATTAATAATAACACATATACATAGTAACACATCCCCTCAGAGCTATCAATCAGCCTGAAGTAACTTGCAGCACTAGATCCTGAGTAGTAACTTTCAGCCAGTCTCTGAAAGAAGTGATCACTATCTGCAGGATTGAAAGCATTTTCTAAAGTGACCCTGAAGAGGAGAGAATTGTGGACAAAAAAACCCAACAAAACCTGTTTCCCCAATTTTAAGGTCTCTTCAAGTTTAACTACATGCTACAACACTCTGCAAATTTGACATGCACATACGTATTTCTGAAGATAGTCAAACGTACAGGAATATATGATACTGCACTGCTAATCAAGCCTCTTTGAAAAGAAAGTCCCCAACCACACAGCGCCAACAGTTAGGGGAGGAAATCACTTCTTATATACATTTACCTCAATGGCATGTATACTTCAGAATGAAAAAGGGACAGTTTAATTGGTAACCTTATTAAGCAATTTCTTCATTTTCTCTTTTTAAACAAATTAAATACAGAAATTGATATCAGTCCAATGTTAAAGTGGCATAGTTCGAACCACTAGTCTAGAAAGGCAAATTTATAAAATTACATTAAAAAGGAGAAATATATTAGACCATCCAGCCAATCTTTCTAGACTAATCACATAATAAGAATATTAGTAAAGTTTTATTGCTCAATGTTGAAATTTAATTGTATTATATGTAATATAAAAAGAGAATGTATGTAGCATCTATTTTCTTGACTACTATAATTCTCAGAATTGTTTTTCATTAATAATACAGTTATTGCATATTACATGATGAGAGAGACTGTACTGTTATCCAGTACATATTTACTGGGATCTTTCTCTAGTTCCTAAACCTGTCTTTTGCACTATCAGTAAGTCATATGCTTTTGTTCATTTTATTCATTTTTTTTAAATACAGGTAAATGTAAATATTTCAGATATTTTGCTAACAATTTTGAGTACTTAATCTGGCAATGTTTTGTAGATTGACATTGTGGTATGTTTCTCCTAGTTTATCTTGTCCACAGCTAATCTTATTGTACTGAGTTCTATAACTAAACCAACATTTAGAATTGTTCATTTCTATTTGGTTGCTTCTTGCCTTACATATTCAGCTCTCTACTTCTGAACAAGAAACCATTTTATTTTTTCTTCCATAATAGCCATGTTAATTAGAAATCTGAAAAGATCTAACATTGTACTCTTTAAAATTCTGACAGTTAAGTTAAAGCAATAATGTCAATCCATTTAATTTTAGGTCAACTCTTTTAAAACTGACACAATGATTTCAATTGAAATCTAAGCTTGGATGATAAGCTTATGCTTATCTTAAAAAGAAACAATTTAGAAGGATACTTAGATTATCTTTCTTTCAGTGGTGTTTCTCTCATGCCCTTCTTTCTTGTGTAGGCTAGAAATATGCTGGAGGCAGGCTTTTTAGATGTAGATAACTGCAGAGCAGTCTCTGTTCTTGGAAAAGTTGGACCTCCCTTTCTCTGTAATAGCACTATATTTGTGGCTGAAAATGTGAGGATTTTTAAAATCTGATTTATTTGGTGGCAGTCTCTTCTGATTGACTGAGATTGGAGTGGCCATGGACACTGAGCTAAGCACTCATCGGTGGAATGTGTATCATGAAATCAAATATAGCAGGAATTTGGCAGGCAGGAATTTGGAAGCCAAAGGAAATTTCCCTGAATAAGGAATGAGTGTGAAAACAAGTAATGGTCTCAGGATATGGTGAATTTTTGTTACTTTCATTGTTCCAAACCCATGCTACATGCTTTGTGTTTATGCTGGGTTTTTTTGTGGTGGTGGTTGTTTTGTTTTTACTCTTCTTGGGAGTAGTAATGTATATATTAGTTAACACATTTTTCCTGGTTTCCTGTAGTACCCACTGCTCTGATATTCCAGTTTGGTATTATCTTTCTGTATGCTACATCCCCCTTCAGTTCTGAGGTCAGTCCACAGTTTTGGTTATTGCCATATTCACACCAAAGAAACATCCCACAAAGGAAGAAATGAAGCTGCCATTGAGGATACAGAGGAATGCCTGTTTTGAGGGCGGGAGGAGTGGGGATGTTGTTTTGGGGTTTTGTTCTGTTTTGGTTGATTTTTTTTTTAAGTTCAGTTGCATTGTACACCCAGAAAGAATGTTCAGATGTTGAAAGTGTCCTGAACTATGCGCTTCAAGTAACAAAATGTGTCACTGCAAGTATACTGACAGATCATTCACTATTAGATCAGAAGCAGCTCTGCGAACAACCTCAGTATGTTCTGTGGATCATACTTTGAGAACCATTGAAAGAGAGAACTTTATTCTCCAAGCTTTTGTCTCGCATCTTTTACCAGCACTGGATTTATATTAATGTGGGGTGGGGGGGTGAGGGGGAGAGATACCACATTTTATAGAAATATATTGTTCCATATTTTCTGAGGCAATATAATCCCGCTTAAAGCAGGACAGATCTCAAAGGATCTTAAAAGGCTCTTCTGCAGTATGTGCAAGTAGAGTTCTAGGATCACTAGACAGACACTCACTCTGTGCTGCTGATAACTGTACTTTTTTTGTGGATAAAAAAGGACTTCAGTCTCCATGGCTATTAACCTAGGACATTTCACAAGTATTAAATAAAATAAGAATAAATAAACTTAAAAACTTGACATAGCTTTTATGTCAAAGGTGACTTTGTTTGCCCTATTTTTTAAGGGAATTGATCAAATGTATTCCTGGTGTATGCTTCCTGGGGTGAAGCATATAAATCTCTAGACAAGTAGAGAAAAGGAAACAGAAGAGTCCAATTCAATGGATGACTATTATTATTTATATTTATTTATTCATGACATTATATGTATTTTCGATGTGCCCATCACCATAGGTATCTGGATGGTTTTTTTTTGCATATTTCTAGAATTTTGCACCTAAGGATCTCAAAACAGGGTACAAATATCAATTAATTAAACTTCACAACACTTCTGTGTTATAGATGAGTCATTACCTGTGAGATAGGTAACTATTATTACAAATTACCTGAATTTTATGGAAAGGGCAACAGAGATACAGCTGAAAAACCTGTAGTAAGCTATAAACACCTTGATTAAAAGGATTTCATGAACCTACTGTTCTGAAACTATTGAGTTTGCCACCGCTCTGTTTATAACAGGTATAGCCTTTATTTCATGTTTCCTTTGGGAGATACATAAGCCAACAAACTTTGAGAGTTACTGGGTGGCAGAAGACAGCCACTTAAATGCATGTGAGTTTTGTATGTGTAAAAATATTTCTGAATATTTTTAGGAGATTCAGAATTAAAAATTCATTGAAATATGTTTGTTTTAAAAAAAACTCAAACACAAAAAATTCTAACACAAGACACTCTAAATAAAAAACTATGGTCTACATTCAGGAAAGCACTTAAGCACCTAACTTAATTCCACCCTATATCGGGACAGTACTTAAACATGTGTTTAACTTTAAGCATGTGTTTAAATTGAATTGATTTTAATAAAATGTAAGGGTGTGCTTGAAGTGAATCATGCACCTAAGTACTTTCCTGTGTAGGGATGCTTTCCTGAATAAGAGCCTATATTAGTAACCCAGGAGAGGATTTGTGTGCCCTCCTTAATAATGTGTGATCTTTAGGCCCTGATCCAATTGGCATTGAAAGTCATCTCAGGCCTTTAGTCAGCACTCTCATCAGCATCTGAACCAAGCTCAGTGAGAAAATAAAAGTCACATTTCTGGCAGGATAATAAGATTTATCAAAGAAATCTAGGAAATATTCTGGCAATATACATTATACTAGTTTGTACAATGGAGCCTGTGTCTATATTTAAATATGTATGAATGTTAACGATACTAGATTATAGATCTTCCAGGGACTATGGATGAATATCTTTTGTGGGTTTAGGAGGCATATTCCTATGCACCAGGTTGGAAAGCATAGTTTATAATAAGAAACAAATTCCACAAGAATCAAGGCAAATTCTGCCTTTGGACGTGTATATGCAAATGTTATAGATTTCAGGGTGCATGCATCTGAGAAAAAAAATTGGTTCACTTTGACATTTGCGTCAATGTGCAATACTAGAGTTGTTCATTTAAACCTCAGTCTATGTGACGCTCTGTACCTTGGGGGAACACCCTTGACCCCCATGTTCATCCTTATAATATGATTGTGTGGTATCCAATGCAAAGTTTGTCATGTTGAATGTCTTCAGAAGGCTCATGATGCACTGAACATTGTTGTTATAGTAATGTTATAGGTTGTAATTTCATATATATAGTTATGAGGCTGAAAATGTGTCCTCATGGCTTAAAACAAGCCCAGGCAAAACTCTCCAGGAGTAGAGGGGCAGTTCACACCTTATCAGGGCATGTATGGGACAAACCCAGCCCAGCCTCACAGGAATAAAGGACACTGGCCTAGGCAACAACAAAGGATCTGTTGGACTCTCAAGTGGTTTGAAGCATGTCAGAGATTCCCCTTGGGATAACAAGCCTGATACATATCAATTTCTTTGTTAAATTGACGAACTCATGTAACCTTGCAGCATCCAGCAGGCATAACTGGACACTGCAAGATGGAGGTTCCTAGAGTTGTGTCTGGGACTGGAGATACCGGATAGTGTCATGCGGTTGCACAATCCAAACAGCGGCTGGCCAGAAGTGCTCACTCACGTAGTTGGGAGCAGCTTACATGCTAGAGGCTGTGTGTAAACAGCCCAGGGGTGGGGGTTCTCACAACAGAGCAGGGTAAGGCTGTCTCCCTGAGTCGAGGATTAGAGTGACCTAGCAAATCACCAGTCCAGATAACACCAGGGAACATCACAATCTGTTGATTGAGGTACCAGAGTTTTATACTGTGGAGCTATCCTTCCTGGTCCAGTTCTAAAACCCATTTCTTCCCACTAATTGTTCTGTCCCAAGTGTGTGTGGGGGGGAGGGAACTGAGTAATTTTCATTTTTAATTGAGGATTGACTTTATCTCTACTTAAAATGGAGTTTGGTTATTGACGTGCAATGGGTTACCTGGCCTGGAAACAGAGAGGGGAAACGAAGAAAGATTAATCTTGGCTCCCAGATTTCCATGAGTATTTAGTTTACTTTTCTTAACTCTTTGTTTTAACTTGAGCTGCAAAGAAGTGAAAATTAGTCATTATGACTTAGGGCATGTCTACATTACAAAGTTAAGTCATCATAAGGCAGATTACATTGACCTAATTATGTAAGTGTACATGCTACAGCAGTGGTTCTCAAACTGGGGTCGCCGCTTGTTCAGGGAAAGCCCCTGGCGGGCCAGGCTGGTTTGTTTACCTGCTGCATCCACGAGTTTGGCAGATCGCGGCTCCCACTGGCCATGGTTCACCGCTCCAGGCTAATGGGGGCTTCAGGAAATGGTGCGGGCTGAGGGACTTGCTGGCCGCCCTCCCTGCAGCCCTCATTGGCCTGGAGCGGCGAACCACGGCCAGTGGGAGCCGCGATTGGCCAAACCTGTGGATGCAGCAAGTAAACAAACTGGCCCGGCCCACAAGGGGCTTTCCCTGCACAAGCGGCGACCCCAGTTTGAGAACCACTGGGCTACAGTGTTCCGCCCATCACTGTAAATCAGCTGCTGCAACGACTTAGTAATCCATCTCGATGAGAGGCAAAAGGCTTAGGTTGACGTAGTTCGGGCAACGCTGGTCTCAAACTGGAGCTGGGTACCACCTGAGCTCTCAGCGCCCTGCTCTGCATGGACTCCCTCCCATGTTCCCTTTCTGAATCAGCTGAACCAAGAAAGTACTGGTAGCACTACTTATGAATGGAGTTCACATCATTTGGGGGTTTGGACGCCTCTGAATGCACCACAGTATAAGTAATAGCCAGGGAGGTTCCCCATTGCATAATATAGTCTAGAGCATCTCTGCCCCAAGATGAAATAAACATTTTGATAAATCATCAGCAGTGGGATTACATAAGCATTTCCCAGTGCCAGTGCTACAGACAGGAGAAGCACAAATAGAACCCACCCTAAAAGTTGCAATGTGGATTTCAGAGGATTGGCTCTACCAAACTGAGCACCAACCCCTTTCAGAAAAAATGAAGAGGGAGGAACATGTCAGCCTTGCCCTTAGAAAACAACAGAAAGGCAGGGGGAATTCCTGGACCCACTGGGAGATAAGCAGAGGAAACACACTGGTTTTGCTCTTGTTTCATTTGGAAATTCAGTATTCAAGTGATCTTGAAACTTGGGAATTGTAATTATCTGCTGGGATTGGTTCATTGCAACTGGCAGGTTTTGCTCTGTCCTAGTTATTGCTGCTTCTTTTTTATTACAATTACAATACATTCTTCTATCCATATCAGTCTGCCTCTTCAGACTGTTAAACTGTTCAGACCATTTCTCAATCACAGCAGTGTTATTTCAATCTATCACATTTTTGGGGGGGAGAAGGGTGGTAATGAATACTGATTGCTCATATCAGAATGTATTAAGAATTTATACGTATGAAGTATTTGGGTGATTATTTCTTGGAATAATTTGTTGCACTTATATTAAGGAACACAGAGTTCCTTCATTTGCTCAAGTGTGAACTGGCTTTCTGAAGCACAGAATGATAAATCATGCAGTGTACGTTCTAAAACCTATTTCTTTCCTGTATGTCATTTGCCCATCAGGCTAAACATTTTCTGTCAATAACTACATCAGTTTGCTTCTAGAAGTAGTAGTGTGTCCTAAAATAACATGAGTTATACTTTACCTTATCTTCCAGATTAAGAAATAAGATTAGACTTTTCTGCTAGTCTCTCTCAATATATTACAGTAAGGCCACATACTTCATTCGGGTTCATTAGATTACAAAGAGTAAAGAATTATATTATGTATAGCCACAATTCATGTAATCCTTTTCATTAGAGCAACTACAGAAAATTGACAGAGAGGCTTACGACACACAGAGAAATCCCTTTTCCAGTTAGTAATAACAACTGAAAGTCCACAATCGATCTGCAAATACACAGCCATGGATTGGAAACCTAGCACATCTCCCATGCGATTGCATTCATTCAGTTATACTGATGAGCAGATCTAAATATAATGGTACAGTCGTAACAGTAAGTAGCAGAACTGTGAGAGAGCAATTATGGATCCCAGTAATATCTAACATAAGCCACAAAGAGCCGTGATTTGAGGAAAAAGGGCAGTCCCATCAGTTTTTGTTTGTTTGTTTGTTTATTTATTTATTTATTTATAAAATACGAATTACCTGCTTACACAGAGCATGATTTTGCCACTGTTACTCACATTAACTAGTGCAGTGTTCGATCCACTGAAGTCATGGATAGAGCAGTAGGAGTAGTACTCAGTGTGAGTAAGGGTGGCAGAATGGGCCCACAGATCGATTAGAGCATGAGAATTGATTACATTAGCCGCAGGGCCTCACTATGTAAAGAGCAAGCTTGCAGACCTATAGAATTAGACTGGATTAAAAACTGGACTGGGAAAAACACTAGCAGTATTGGCAACTCAAGAGATCAAAAAACATGAGTCAGACCCCCAAAATCACAAGATTTTTTTAAAAATATCAAATCATGTTTTTAACTCCCCTCTACTCCTCTGCCAATGTGTGGGTGATAATTTCAGGTGGAAAAGCAACCTTTAGTCACACAGAAATGCACACCTCTCCCTGGCTGCTCAGATGGAGACTTCACTTTTACCATCTCCTTACCTCTGAGATTGGGGAACTGCCATCCATTTCCTATTACTGTCTTGACTCTCTCCCCTCCCTAGTTTATTTCCTTTGACAAAAGAAGGGCTGGATGATAAAAAGTCTGAGAACTACGTCCTAATTAATGCATCATCATTCACATTCACACACACATATTATATTACTTTTGAGGGCTGATGAGTTACAGGTATACATATTAAAGAACTTTAAATATATGATCATTCATATAAGCAAAAATGTCACAGTAAAAACAATATGAGATTGGTTTAGCCTTTGGCAAGAAGCAGCACTTCCATCCCTCTTCTGCTTCCTGCTGCTTCAGGCCTCATCCCTCCACATCTTTCCCCTGCTCTGTCCTGCCCCCATATCCCACTGCAACCTCCAAATCTTCCTCCTGCTTCTCCTTGTTCTCCCCATTCACAAGCTACATCTACACTGCACACCACCGGCAGTGGTTTGATGGGTATATGTATTTACCCACTGCAGTGAAAAGCCAGCTGTGCCCACATTGTGGTGTGTGGCTACATGCATTGGAGAAAGGCTCTGGCAGTAGGTAGACAGCAGGCAAAAGGCTTGGCAGTGGGGAGCTTCCGGAGCCTTTCCATGCTGCCTCCCCACTGCCACAGCCTTTCCCCGCTGCTGGAGTCTTTCATGGAGTGGCATGACACTATCCTGCTAAGAAAAGCAATGTAGATAGGGCAGGCACTGCTTGGGCAAGTAGAGAGCCATGTAGGGTATGTACTCACAGGATTCAGGTGTGTCTTTACTCACCTCACCTAAGCAGTGCCTCACTGTCTACACTACTATTTATGCTCATGCTAGAAGGGTGTGCAGCATATGTACTCTGCATGCAACCAAAAGGAACATTTAGTATAGACACACCTATAGTCTCTGTTGTGCCCTGTCTAGCCCCCTGGACCATGGGAGTGGCAGACATTTTTCCCCTAGGCATGGCTTCAGTCTTGCAGAAAACACTGGGAGGTAGCAGCTAACTTTATTAAGGACAGACTCACTTTCACATGCAGATGGACTGTAGAGAAATGATGGCCCTCCTGCTGGTTTCAGCCCCATTGACAGTCATAGGTGAAGGTGGCCATTTTGAGTAAGGGGAAAAATTGTGAGCTGGCATTTCATCATGTTTTCATGAGACAGGTAAAAAAAAAACACTCCAAAATTGCTGGTGTCATGATAAAATCATCAGGAAATTGCATTAGTGCACAATATTAAGTGTGTGTATAGTGTAGAGAACAGTCTTAGCACTGGTGCTCTCTGCTTCACCACTAATTTCTGTGAGATCTTATGTAACACAGTTTTTGTACTGATTTAACTATGCCAGTCTGAAACTGAAACTGATCTAGATAAAGTATTATAACTGCTGAGGGTGGATGCAGTTATGCTTTTACTGAGAGCAACAACTCCAGTTAATTTAGGGGTATGTTCACACTAGCATAAGTGTCAAATATCAGAGGGGTAGCCAAGAGCGGCGCCAAGGTTTTTGGTGCCCTAGGCGGGGGTCCTTCCGCGCTCCCGGTCATTGGTGGCAATTCTGTGGCAGGGGGGGCCTTCCACGCTTCTGGTCTTCGGGGCGCTTCGGCGGCGGGTCCTGGAGCGAGTGAAGGACCCGCTGCAGAATTGCCGCCACCAACCCAGAGTGTGGAAGGACCCCCTGTCGCCAAATTGCCACCGAGGGCGGCAAAATGCCGCCCTCCCAAATCCTGGTGCCCTAGGCGACTGCCTAGGTTGCCTAAATGGAAGCGCTGGCCCTGGGGTAGCCGTATTAGTCTGGATCTGTAAAAGCAGCAAAGAGTTCTGTGGCACCTTATAGATTATAAGGTGCCACAGAACTCTTCGCCACTAGCATAAGTGTGTCCACATGAGGAATTGTATCAATGTAACTATTTGGTAAGAAATGACATTTCTAACTGAAACGATTAAACAGATACAAAAACTGTGTAGACCAATGATAAACCTTTCAAAAGCACAAAAGTGATTTAGGTGCCCAAGTCCCATTGACTTTCACTTTTGAAAGTGGGTCTTAAGTTCCAAAGTCACTTGGGCCAGATTTTCAAAGGTATTTAGACAACTAAAGGTACAGATTGATGCCTAACGGACTTTTCAAAAGTGCCCAGGAAAATTAGGCACATGGAAAATAATAGGAGTTAAATACCTAACTTGCTTAGGTTCTTTTGAAAATCCCACTAGGCACCCAGCTGCATCTTTAGGCACCTAAATGTCTTTTAAAATCTGGCTCTTAGGCACTTCTGACATTTTTATCCAAGGCCTAATTTCCATGGAAACTGGCTAAAGTCCCCAACTATGCAATTGAACTAAAATACATTGGTTGTAATTCACATATTCATAGTGTCTATTTGTAATATGATTTCCATTTGAAATTGTACAGTAAAACCGAAAGGATGAAGCAACCTATTCTAAAAGTATGGATGCTATTGCTAGATATCACTGAATTCATACAGAACTAGGCACACACAAATATTTTAGGTTAATTGCTTCTGGAGCTCAAACACCAGCATTCCTATGAAATATGTGAGAGCTGAGATTCCTCCTGGCTACTGATATGGCACTGAGCACACTTTGCCTTTATAATTCTGCAACAATTCACAGTGTTTGTTGCTGGAGTGGGGTCTTTCATGTCATTGATGTATGACTTTAATAGTTACAGTTCATCTGCATGGTGCAGTGTGATAGAAAGTGTTCTCTCTGTTAATTCATATGCATTTGTTTGTGTGGGCGCTGGCTGAATACTCTTGATTATGTGTTCCAGGCAAGGTTATTGTTTTGCTCCAGATGTAGAACCAGGGTTTCTTAATATTTAAGAAAGTTTACTTTCAGACTTACATAAATATTGTTATAAGAAGAAACTGTGAAATAGAGCCTGGTGAAATTCAGTGGATTTGCTCCCTGAGGATTTGAGGGAACGTCTTGTTTGCTTTTGATCCACAGGCGTTTGCACTCATCAATTTTAATTTGATTTCAAGTCTGAAAGAACTCAAGATCTCAGAGTGACACTCAATCCAAACCATTTATCCTCAGAGGCTGAAGAAAGTTGGAACATGAAGTGGGGAAGGGCAGAGTTCAGAATAGCCAGATAAATTTGGATAAATAGCAAACTTGTGATTTGTAAGAGGTTAGCCTCTGTATAATTTGCATATTGTTAACTCTTGTCTGTTAGACAAGGAATATAAATCCAATAATACTATTATTTCTTCAAATGTTGTTCTTTATCTGTTTTGATCTGGATGTTTATTCTTTAGCTTTATGAGATCTGAAGAGTTTAGATTTTTGACTTGTTGAAATGAACATTGCAAAAACGGATAATCAGATTTTCTGTTAATAAGAATACACAATTTGACTAATGTATTTCAGAGATGCCTGTTGAACAGACTGAATGTAAGTCATCAAGCATATGAGCATTGCATCAAGATACCAATTGTAAATTTAGCAATTTTTCTGTGTGACACTGTGGCACTGAAACAGTATTAGCTGTAGGATCTTGGAAACACGATGCATCCGCAAGGAAGAGCAATTAAAAAAAAATGTTTTAAAATAATTTAATATTTCTTATTGAACTGTTAGCATTTACTGTCTGATGTAGTTTATTTTATCCTGCAGGGATACAAGGAGAAAATCTTTGTAGCATTCAGTACCAGTAATTTCTGTAAGAAGATTAGAAAATAATACAGAAATGAATGTAAACTACTCAGGTATCCTAGCAATAATTTTAAATGAGGAAGATAAACTCTGTGTTGTTTCTAATTCATTCTGAAGATTATCTTCAGTCATCAAGGATAAAAACTTCTTATATTTAAAAGAAACTTTAAATTCTGCAGAAAGGGATAAACTCTCACTTTCTCTGACTTTCTGGTGGTGAGTGGATGAGTACTTTGTCAAGACCTGCACATAAAGGGAGATATTCAACTCTGTACAGAGGGCATAGCCAAAAGTCTTGCTTAAAACCTATCCTAAGGACTTAAATAAGAAATGAGTGGCACATTGGCCCTGTGAGAGTCTTCTGAATGGGATGAAATCATCCAAGGACTGCAGGAACAGTGTGTGTGTGTGTGTGTGTGTGTGTAAATCTTACATCCATAAGTCACAAATCCATAAAGACTTACTTAATGTTATGCATCGTGAATATCTAAAGTCAATCAATGACTCAATTGAAGAACATGCCTAAGTCTTTTTGGGATCAGAGCCACAGACTGCGAGAGAAATTTAAGCTGTCTCAGACAGCTCTCTGATGAAAAATGGTTTTGAAGTATCTTTGTATTAAATAGTCAATAGTTAGCCGGACTATTCGACTGTTTGCAACTGGTTGATGTTGGCAAGTAACTTGCAAACAATAGGCCATTCAAAGGAATACTCATGTTAAATGTCAACATTTCTTTCAATGTCCAGCGCATTACTAGCACACTATTTTAAAATCATACAAGCATAAAAATACCCTTTCACTATGAAAAATAATACTGAAATCAGTTTTTATATTCTTTAAGCTAGATCATATGAGAAACTATTGCCTCTTGGATTGAAAAGTATTCTTTATCACAGTGGTTCCCAAACTTGTTCCCCTGCTTGTGCAGGGAAAGCCCCTGGTGGGCCGGTTTGTTTACCTGCCAAGTCCGCAGGTTCAGGTGATCGCGGCTCCAGGACAATGGGAGCTGCTGGAAGCGACGCGGGCTGAGCCGCCACTTCCAGCAGCTCTCACTGACCTGGAGCGGCAAACTTGCGGACTTGGCAGGTACACAAACCGGCCTGGCCCACCAGAGGCTTTCCCTGCACAAGCAGGAGAACAAGTTTGGGAACAACTGCTTTAGCAGAATAATGATGTTACTGTTGTTCACTAGAGTTATTTATTTGTACTACTGTAGTATCAGAATATCATTTAGGGCCTCTGTGAAAATAAGATATGCTAAGTAATACATAAGAGTAAACAGACTAAGACATATGAGGTTACTGTGGGTTTAAGACAAGGATGCCTTATGTCACTAAGATCTTTTTACTAGCAGTGGATTAGGTAATGAGAGAGACCACAGAACAACCATAGGGCATACAATGGATTTTCACACAGAAGTTAGACCTTGACTTTCCAGATAATATCAGCTTGCTAGCCCATGCCCAATGAGACATGCAAGCCAAAACAAATGATCTCCAGGCCTATGCACAATTTCTAGAGCTGAAAATAAACCACAAGAAAACTAAATACAGGAGAATCAACACACAATACAAAAAAACTCACAACTTTGTGAGGCTGACATAGGTAAGGTCTGATATTTCACATATCTTGACAGCATTGAAAGCACAACAGGTGAAGCAGATAAAGACAATAAAGCCAGAACAGCAAAAGCTTTGTAACTCTAAAGCCAACATGGAAAAATAGCAATCTTGCCTTCAGAACAAAACTTCTAACATATAACACCATTGTAAAGTGAATCTTACTATATGGCACTGCAACTTGGAGATTTAAGACCTATCTATCTAAATTCCAGGTTTTCATAAACAGCTGCCTTAGATGAATCCTCAGTATCAGATGGCCAGAAAAAAATCACAAAGAAAGAATTTTGGAGGAAGAGAAAACAGAAACTGATAGAACAGGAAATTATAGCATGAAAAATGGAGATGGCTAGGACATATATGAAAAAAAGACCCGAATAACATAAGAAGACAGGTGTTGGACTGGCACCCCTAAGACAAGAGGTGACAAGGCAGACCAAGGATAACATGCAAATGCACAATAGAAGCAGAATTGAAAGCTGTCAGAATTACATGGGAAGAAGCTAAGCCTGAGCAGAAGACCAGCAAAGATGGAAGACAGTGGTGAAGGCTCTATGTTCTGCATGGGTTAGAGAGCCATAAGAGAGACAGAGTGCATCGGAGCCCTAGTCATGGACAGAGCTCCATTGCGTTAGGCATTGTACAAACATAGAAGGAAAAGATGAACTCTGTCCCCAAAAGATTACAATCTAAGCAATGTACATAATTATGAATTGATATAGGGGTGCTAATAGTGACATATATATTGAAAGAGACAGAGCAATTCTTTAGTTCAGGGTTTCTCAAACAGGGGTTGCCGCTTGTGTAGGAGAAGCCCTTGGTGGGCCAGGCCAGTGTGTTTACCTACCCCGTCCACAGGTCCAGAGCAGCAATCCGCGGCCAGTGGGAGTTGCAATCGGCCGGATCTGCAAATGAGGCAGGTAAACACACCAGCCAGGCCCACCAGGGGCTTTCCCTACACATGCGGCGACCCCTGTTTGAGAAACCCTGCTTTAGCTTTTCATTGCCTGAGTATTTGATATATATCATACCCCTGTAAAAGGAATAGCATCTGTAAAATAGGGATAGTAATACATACCTACCTTACCACAGTGGCGTGAGGCTAAATTCATTAATATTTCAGACATAAATATAATCAGATTAAAGGTGCTGCAGAAGTGCAAAATATTATGATTGTTTATAAAAACTAGAATTTGTCTAAGTAATCCAATGATATTCAAAGTTACAAATCAATTTTGAGGATTAACAGACTTTTCAAACCATCAAAGAATAGAGCTATATTTCCATTAGAGAGGTGTAAATGAAGGGTGTGCAAGCAAGAAAATGTAAGTGAGTGAAACAATAAACATGACCTATTATTATTATCCCTCAGTGTAACATAAAGGGAATATATATATTTAAACAAATAGCCTTTACAACGTACAAAATCTTTAAGCATAAGAAGGGGAAATGAGTCACCAATAAATCCTGACCATGTTAAACTCTCTGCAGAATTCCTGCATTTTAGGTGCTCAAATGCCTCATTCTTCTTTGACATTCCTTGCCATTCTCACAGGGCCTAAGAGCACTGTCTTCTGGAAGTCATCGATTGTGATTTTTTGTGCTCCTAATGTGTTCTTAAGCTGATGACTCATACTTTTAGGCAGGGGTGGCCAACCTGTAGCTCCGGAGCCACATGTGGCTCTTCAGAAGTTAATATGTGGCTCCTTGTATTGGTACTGACTCCAGGGCTGGAGCTACAGGCACCAACTTTCCCATGTGCTGGGGGGGTGCTCACTGCTCAACCCTGGGCTCTGCCATAGGCCCTGACCCCACTCCACCCCTTCCCATCCCCTCCCCTGAGCCTGCCATGCCCTTGCTACTCCCCTCCCCCGCAGAGCCTCCTGCATGTTAGGAAACAGCTGATCGGAAGGCGCTGATCAGCAGGGCTGCTGGTGGAGGGGAGGTGCGGGGGTCGTGAGGGGAGCTGGTGGGGAGCTGCTGACGTATTACTGTGGCTCTTTGGCATTGCACATTGGTAAATTCTGGCTCTTTCTCAGGCTCAGGTTGGCCATCCCTGCTCTTAGAGATTGCTCCAAGTGCTCCAGTAATCACTGGGATCATTTTTGTTCTAGTTTTCTATAATATTTACACTTTGTGGCAGAGTTCTTCATACTTCGCTATCTTCTCTTCTTGGTTTTTTTGTATGTTTCTCTCTGCTGGTATGGCAATAGCAGTCAACATGGTCTTATTTTTCATCTTTTTTACAACAACTTTGTCCATCCTGTTTGCCTGCACTATTTGGTTTCTAACAATTGCCAGATTCCATCAAATCTTATCTTCTTCATTCTCTAGAGCGATTTCAGTTCAGGGGTCATAATACTTCATATTGCATTTATATCCATACTTCCCACAGAAGCTCCAGTGAAGACATTTGGCAACCTCATTGTGTCTGTTCATATATTCTCTCCCAGCCAGACTTGTGCAGGTTCTCAACATATGCTCCACTGTCTCCTCCTTTTTGTAATACACCTCTACCTTGATATAACACTGTCCTCGGGAGCCAAAAAATCTTAATGCATTATAGGTGAAACCGCGTTATATCGAACTTGCTTTGATCCACCAAAGTGCGCAGCCTTGCCCCCCCAGAGCACTGCTTTACCGCGTTATATGTGAATTCATGTTATATCGGGTGGCATTGTATCAGGGTACAGGTGTACATCCTGCAGTTTGAGGAGCAGTTCTGTCAGTCAATTTTGTTTCAACCCTAATTAAGCCTTAAGGACTGCTCTTGTGCACTCATAATGAGGCTGTCTGTCTCTCTTTTGAGGTATCCTCCTACAAGCCATGAGTTTGTTAATCTTCAATCACTAATGGGTTTAATCTCTCTCCGCAACTGTCTCTGCATTGATTTCCGTGTAAATCTTTTGATTCTTTCTTTGATGTTTTGTTTTCTCCTTTCTTTTATGCTTTCTTGGCCTGGGATGCACTCAGCCATCACTTGTTATCAAGGCCAGATGATCTTTTACTCTAACTTCTCATATGTTTTGATGTTATATTCTTCATTGTCAGTTGCTTCCTCTACAAATAGTAGCCTTTTTTCCTCCATCATATCATCAAATGTACATTCTTTTCACGTCTTGATTTGATTCATTATTTTATGCAGCATCAGGAGCTCTTTTGTTTGGATTTTTTCTTCTCCTTTTGATTCCACTTGATTGCTTTGGCAGTGTACCATTTTACAGATATTGTCACATATTAATGGTTTGGATCAAATTCTTCAAGGTTTCTCCTTAGAGTAGTTCTTATTTCTCTGTTATATTCCTTCTTCACATCTTCTTTGACTTCCTTACAATGTAACTCCAGCAGTTCCCTAATTCCAAGGTATTGATAGGGGAAATGCTGGGAGATATCTTGGATAGTACTGTCATTAACTTGTATGCCGTCTGATTGTACCAGTTGGCCCCTTTTTACAAATGCCGACCACATTTAGTCAAGCCAATCTGTAGCTTTATAGCTTCACTGATTTTCTTCTTCATGAGTCCTCAATCTCTGCAACTCCTTTTGTCACCTTCACACAGTTTCTGATCATCCTTGTATAACAAATGGTTAATGAGCTGCTGCTCTTTGTTGCTATGATAAATTGAGGTTACATCATGGAGGATCCATATCAATAGCCGCATCACTGCACAGCAATGGTGAGAGAATCCGCTTGACAGATTCCTCTTTTTAAGTTGGACTTCATATGAGAGCCCCTTCTAGGCAGAGTTGAGTGTTCCAGTTACCCATGGGTTTCTGCAGAAAGGAAATGCTCTTTGGATGAAACTTGTGCATTTTCAGTGTCTCGATGATCTATGAATGTGGGGTGCTTGTCAGATGATTTTTGCTTTATTATTTTTTATTATGCATTTGTATTAGAGTTGCACCAATCATATTGCTGGGTGTTATGCAAACAGGTAGTAAGAGACCTATCCCTGAAGAGTTTACAATGTAAATTAAGATAAAACTCAGCAACTAGATGTGTCGAACAGAGAGAATAGGGGAAGGTTATTTAACTATAAGCACAATTTTTAGGTTTTTGTTGTTGTTTGTTGTTTGTTTTTTTCAGAATATAAACAAACAAGAGATATTGTTGATTTTGGCAATCACTGCTGGTCACCAGCTCTGCCATTATGAGTTGGATGGTTACCACAAAATCAGATTTTGAAGGAGTATTCTGAAAGTGTCATGCAGAAGTGTTGGTAGAAGATTGTTTTTTTATTTCCTAGTTTCAATCATATGGCATGGGTCAGGATTACAAAAAGCAGTGATCACATGGTAGGGATCAGCATCCACTGACTCCAGTGGCTAATTATAGACTAGTTAGTGGTTTTATACTAATTGAAGGAAGGTGTTCTATAGTACTTAAATATATTGATAACTATTACTTAAAGGCATCAGAACACAAAAAGCCATTGACACTGATAGGCACTTTCTGTAATCTAATATTGTTAGTGTGGTGGATGGGTCTGAGTGTGTGGCACATCTGCATTCAGCCCCTAAAGGGTTGGGCTTTTCCCGCATGGGAAAGACTTATTTCAGGAAGTAACCCAGAGAAAAAGTTTGGGAGGGAGGACAAGGTGCCTCTGCTTTTTAAAGAAAGCAAAATTATTTTTGGTCAGTAGCACCAGTGGTAAGAAGGGAGCTGCCTTGTACCCTCTCTTTATAATAAATACATGTTCTATTTACTGAGCTCATGCCTGTGTCATCATTCCAGGGACTCTGCCTGCTTGTGCTAACCCAACCAATAAGGAGGCAAGGAGGTCACATAATACTAATCAGACTATAGAAATTAATTTGTGGAAACTAGCTGGCAAGCCGTATGTAGGAAATACTGTAGTAACACAGATGCTGTCATGTGGTAGCTTGGCGAACATGGACTCCGTAGTGTTGGCTAATGTACATGATAAGTTATTAAAATGGTGAGCTTTACATTAGATTGCTTCAAAACAACTTCATTTATTCTGCGGAGAGTAAATTAGAATGTAAAACACTTCATTAAAGCTGTTGGTACATCTGTCCCGCACATACCATCTAAGTTAATGAGAACAGTTTGGGTATGAATGCATGTCAAGTACTCGAAGAAGGCTTTCAATTGAAACCACACACTCACTGAGTAATATGTAAAATTAAACACTTCAAATGGACTTGCCCTCCCCGCTGAGCTGGCCGTTGTTGTTTTTTGAGTTGTGTTTTGCCGCTGCTTCTGCCAATATAGATGTAAAAAGAGATTTCTTAAGGGGAGGATAAATGGAGCAAAAATCCATTCATAGGTGGGAGTAATGAATACTGCACCTTTGTGCATGCGCTTCTATCACTAAGAACTGACTTTGGCTACGTCTACATGGTGAGTGAGGGGTATGATTCCCCAGCTTGCATACGCATAATTGCAGAGCTCAATTAGAGCTAGCACAAGAATAAATAGTATCATAGCCACTGTAGCACAAGCATTGGCAGCAGCCACATGGCTTCTCCATGTTGAGTACATGCCCATCGGTTTCAGGCAGGTTTATGCTCGGCACAACTGACCCGTGCACCACTGCCTCTGCTACTGCAGCTTCACGACTATTTATACTGTTGCTGGTTCTCACTGAGCTACTGCAAATGTGCATACATGAGTTAGGGAATCACACTGTTAGCTTGTAGTGTAGCCTTTGACTTTGAATGTGAGTTAGGTTCTTCACTCATATAGATGCTTTTGAAAATGTCACCTAAGAGCCTGATCCAAAGCCCACTGAAGTCAATACAAAGACTCCCAATGACTAACAAACAAAATGTTGATCTCAAAACCTAAAACATTTCTGATCATCAGATTCTAGTCAATCTACTTTATTAAATTAGGGGATGATCCAAAGCCCACTGAAGTCAATCTGTATAATCTGGTGCAAAATAATGGCAGGCAGCTAAACCCAATCCCTATGTCACTTATAATATAACAGAGTCACATGAGCAACACAATCAGTAAGACTGAGAATGCACTTCCATACTGCAGGCAAGATTGTGTTTGTTTCTACAAGGGTACTTGGGGACCAGCTGCAACATGAAAAGCAAAACTGATGGCAACTTCAACTGTGCTTGCATCTCAAAAGAGAGTGGGGAGTGGAGGGGAAAGCCTTAGCTCAGTCTCCATTTCCAACAAGGTTCAATAAAGAACTAGATAAGTTCATGGAGGATGGGTCCACCAATGGCTATTAGCCAGGATGGGCAGGGATGTTGTCCCTAGCCTCTGTTTGCCAGAAGCTGGAAATGGGCAACAGGGGGTGGATCATTTGATGATTACCTGTTCTGTTCATTCCCTCTGAAGCACCTGGCATTGGCCACTGAGGGAAGACAGGATGCTGGGCTAGATGGACCTTTTGTCTGACCCAGTATGGCTGTTCTTATGTTCACCAGCCAGAAGAATTGTCTGGAGAATCCACACTTTGCATCTGTTTCAAGTGGTGGCAGAGCCACTGCTGAAACATGGATTCCATTAGAGATATAGGAAGAATTGTGACTGAGTCAATAGCATACTAAGTACATGCTTAAGTCTGTCTGTACACAAGAAAGCACTTAAGTGCTTTTCTGAATAGAAACTCTTTCCTGACTAGAGGCAAAGTCACCCCACTCTTACCCACGCTAGGGCTGTTCGTTAAACCACGAACTCCTGTATTTAATTTGATTCTATTTTCATCTATTTTTATTAAAATTTGTTAACATTTCATCTGCTTAGTCTGATCCCAGAAATGCACCTTTTCAGAAACTTTCATCAAAATAAATTTATCCATTTGGGGGATATCCCCACGAAGGTAAAAAATGCAAATCTCACCACTTAAGAATTTCTTCTGAAGCATTTTGTGTTCTCAGTTATCATAATTCCAATATATTTTAACTGGAACTCCAGAACTGGTATTTCTGCATGAAGACTCCTGTCCTATGAATGAAAGAATTTGATTTTGAAAAGACGAAGTTATTGATATTTTCATCCAAATTTATAGTAAAGGAGAGCTGGGGTCTACAGCAGGAAAATATTGTGAACAATGGCACATCTGTGGTCCAAGTCCTGCAACTAGGTGTATGCTAGCAGAACCCTGCACCAATGCAGAGTCCCATTGCCTCCAATGGAGCAGTACACAGTTTCAGGGATCCTCTGTTGCTGAACTAGCTGCAGGATCAGGGCCTGTATTTGTACATGCAGATACCACCAGTGCACACTTGAAGCACTACTTGCTGTCAGAGCACCCACTACCATTTTAATTCACACTTGTGATTATTGTCTGTACAGCTGCAGATTGGTTTTGCTTATGATTTTTTTTTCCCGGTGTGAACCTTAGGCTTCCCCTTTTAAAAAAAATGGCTTATTAAAAGGGCTCATCTAAACTGACTATAGAATTGGGTAGTAGGGTGTAATGTTCTGAATAATCATATGTATGTTTATTTTATATTCACAATTGCTTTTATTCTGCTAAGAGAGAGAGGTAAGTGAGGCTTCATGCAGTACAGCAATTGGCACTGTAGCAATAAATTGGACATTTAGAAATCCACTCTCTACATTGTTTGGATTTTTTATTCACTTCCCAACAATACCCTTTTCCTATAATAAAAATCTCTGAATACTGTACCTACCTACCTATGTCACCTGCACAATAGCTTAACATTTTAAAGTTAATAGCATATAATACGCTCAATTACTATTACAGATTTATAAGTGTATCCTGGGAATAATTAATCAGGGGAGTCGTGGTAAATTGAAAATGAAGGGACAGACAACAGATGGCCTTTTAGCTCTGAACAGATCTCATCTTATCTGATTATGACAGCTAAGCAGGTGTTGGACCAGTTGCCACCTGAGAATATCTGGTGTTCCACATCTGTTACTTCTTTGGGATGTCAACTACAAGTTTTTAATGTATTTTATTTTGGAATTCTCCTATTTATATATTTGATGTCGTGTCAAGTGGCATAGTGCATTAATGTTATGCAGGAAACCTGGATTTGATTTCTGATCTTGTTAACTAATTTCCTGAAACTACTATAAATTCATACCCCAGTAGGCACTTCCATGGATTGTGTTCTCGAGAGATTTCCTAAGCTAAGCCAGTTTCAGCATTGCCCATCCTGGGCATTCCTATAGGCAGGGGTCCTATGGAAAAAGCAGTGTGTGATCATGTAATTAAAGGCTGACCATGCAATCTTGTGATACAGTTTCAATTCTGGCATGTCCTAATTTTTGAGTCCTTGACTTTGCAACCATAAAATGTTCTTTTAGTGTCAGGTGTGTGTTTTTTTTCCATATGTAATTTCATATCTGTTTTATTCATTTAAAAAAAGAAAAAAGTCATATTCCATGTTGTGGAATCATACTGATGCCCACTAGGGTCATCAGCAAGGACTTTAACCTCACATCCACAGCACAAACTTCTCCCGGTTGAGCCAGGAGACATAGCCTGCATGAGGACCAGTTGGTGGAGGCAAACAGAGTAGGTTTGCCAGTGAGTTACACCAGTGGCTTTTAACCTTTCCAGACTACTGTACCCCTTTCAGCAGCCTGATTTGTCTTGTGTACCCCAAGTTTCACCTTATTTAAAAACTACTTGCTTACAAAATCAGACATAAAAATATCCAAGTGTCATAGCACACTATTACTGAAAAAATGATTACTTCAATTGAAAGCAAATCAATTGGAATATAAATACTGTACTTACATTTCAGTGTATAGTATATAGAGCAGTATAAACAAGTCATTGTCTGTATGAAATTTTAGTTTGTACTGACTTCACTTTTTATGAAGCCTGTTGTCAAACTAGGCAAATATCTAGATGAGTTGATGTACCCCCTGGAAGATCACTGCATACCCCCAGGAGTATACATACCCCTCATTGAGAACCACTGGGTTAAACAACTAATTGCCAGTAGGTTACTCAATTATTTGCAGGATAGTAGGTTAGGGAAGGCTGAAGGGTATTTTTGTTGAGAGCAAGCAAGTGGATTGACTGGCAAGTAGGTTTGGCAGCATGTGCGGTACAGCTAAAATATTCCGATAATTAAGAAACAAGCGCATAATACATTTTACTGCATGTATGCAGTAGACTATTTCCTGTAGTTTACAAATCAGACAAATCTGGACAGATTTTTACAGGGAAAACAAAAGTCACCTCTTTGACCTCAGGATTATATTCTCTACCTAGTTCTAAATTCTTGTTCCAAACACAGAGATGCTTGAACAGTTCAAAAAATGGTCAAAAATCATTTTGCATTGATAACATTGCCTATTGTTCATTAATTTCATTCTCAGAAATACTGAAACTTTTGAGTCCAAATGTTCAGAGTTTGGTGGGGGGGAGGAGAGAGAGAGAGAGATTAAGCATGGAAAAGTTCAGCCTGAGTTGTTGAAGTTTGGGAAAGTTATAGAGTCATCACTGGTGACTCCACATAGGAAAAAGAAAGAGGGGGGAGGGATAGCTCAGTGGTTCGAGCATTGGCCTCCTAAACTCAGGGTTGTGAGCTCAATCCTTGAGGGGGCCACTTAGGGAGCTAGGGCAAAATCAGTACTTGGCCCTGCTAGTGAAGGCAGGGGGCTGGACTCAATGATCTTTCAGGGTCCCTTCCAGCTCTATGAGCTAGGTATAGCCAGGCACCAGCAAAGGAAGCAGATGCTTGAGGCAATACATCCAGGTCTTCAGCAACAATTTGGCAGCAGTCCCTCACTCTCTGTCAGAGGGAAGGACTTGCCATTGAAGAATGAAGCAGCACAGTAGAGGTGCTGCCAAAGTGCCACCAATCACAGCTTTATCTTCTGTTTGGCTTTGCTGCTTGGGGTGGCAAAAGAGCTGCAGCCAGCCCTGGGTATTTCTCCATATATTATATTATAAAGAGAATTCAGCAAGGGACATAAGGACAACAGGAAAGTGTGCTGTCTCCCTGGAGCAAAACTAAGTGAGAAAACCACAAGAATATACAGGATTCTGGTCATCTGGCAAATCTCCACTGGTAATGATACACAATGGAGCTGATGACTTGGCATCAACTGGAACTACACAGATTATAAAGACTTCAGGGATGTTAGAAGGGAGTTGAAGAAGAAACTCCAAGTGATAGTCTCAGTGATCATTCCAGTGCCATAAACAAGAGAAGGGAGAAGGGAGAAAATACTGAACCACTGGCTGTGTGACAGGTGTGAAGTCAAAGGTTTTGGTTTTGTGGAGCATTAGGCCACATGCCAGTGGGAGACTAGGCTGTATAAATGGAATAGCCTGTATCTCACAGGTAGGAAGGGGTAATGATCATGGTTGGAAATTAGCTGGCACATCCGGGAAGGCATTAAACTAACAATGCAAGGGGAGGGTGCTAAGACAGTGATTATAGTACAGACTCCACATCTTGTGATAAAATTGAACAAATCTGAAATAGAATGTGAAAAGAAGAATATTTTCAGCTCCTTATGGACCAGTGTTGAGTTTGGGTAATATGTGAGAGAACTGAAAATTCTTATTGATTAGAAGAAATTTGATATAAGTTGGCATTAATGAAATTTGGTAGGATGATTTGTATGATTAAAATATTAAAATCACTGGTTATGACTTGTTTAGGAGGGATAGACTTTTGAAAAGAGGTGGATGGACACTCTACAGGAAAGAAAAACTCCATTACCTATTTTAGAGTTTTGATAACTCAGAAGAATAGAATCTGGAATGCATATGGGTCAATGTGGAAGAAGCTCAGGAGAGGGTACTGGTGGGAGTCTAGTGTAGACAACTAAATCAAAACCACAGAACTGGGTGAATTACTCTTTAAGCACCTTTCTGTAATGTGTGGAGAGAAAAACTGTGTTATGGGGGCCCTTCAGTTTGTGAGACACAGGATGGAGGTCTCGAGATGTCTGTAGTAAAACATCATTAAAGTTTCTCAGAATTATAGACGATGATTTTCTGGCATAAGAAGTATTTCACCTAATAGAAGATAACTCTTTTTTGGACCTCATTATGATAGATATAGATCAGGGGTCGGCAACCTCTTGCACGCAGCTCCCTAGGGTAAGTACCCTGGCAGGCTTGGCCAGTTTGTTTACCTGCTGCGTCCACAGGTTCAGCTGATCGTGGCTCCCACTGGCCATGGTTCACCATCCCAGGCCAATGGGGGTGGCGTGAAGCCATGACCAGCACATCCCTCGCCCACACCGCTTCCCGCTGCCCCCATTGGCCTGGGACGGCTAACCGCAGCCAATGGGAGTCGCGGTCCAATGAACCTGCAGACGTGGAAGGTAAACAAACTGGCCCAGCCCACCAGGGTGCTTACCCTGGCGAGCTGCGTGCCAGAGGTTGCTGACACCTGATAAAGATGAATTCATTAGTGGAGTGGAAGTTAGTAGTTGCTCAGGGATCAGTTATTATGATATGACTTCATATGTATTATTATTACATTCAATGTAGATAAACAGAGGAGAGTACCAAACATTAATATGCATGCTTGGTACTTCAGGAGGGCTACTTTCCCTAAGATTATGAGGTGAAACTGATTGGGAGTAAAAATTTAGAATGAATGAAAATTGGGAGCTCTTTAAAACGAAAATATTAGATGGCCAAAAAATTAAGATTCCAGAATCAAGAAAAAGAACAACTTTAGCTAAAAGTCCATTCTGGTGCAGTGGAAAAGTGAAGGCAGCCATTAGAAATTATACAAAAACAATATATAACAAATGTTCAAAGGAGCAAATAGATATCAATTTTCTGCACTTCATAATTTCTAATTTACATTGTTAAAGGAAGCTGACAGATTTAATGACAAGAAGGTATTTTGTTAGTATATTAAGAACAAAAGAAATCCTAACAATGGTATAGGCCCATTACTAGCTGGAGATGGTAAAATTGGCAATACTGCTGCAGTAAAGGCAGAAGTGTTCAGTAAGTATTTCTGTTACTGTATTTGGAACTAAGCATGAATTTATCACATAAGGATGATGAAGTACTTTCCAGTCCATTAATAACTGAGGAGGATGTTCCACAATATCTACAAGTGATAGTCATTTGTAAATCAGCAGGCTGTATATCTTTCACCCAAAAGTCCTAAAAGTGTTGGCTGAGAAGATCTCAGGCCCACTGACATTAAATTTTTTAATACATTTTGGAATACCTAGGAAATTCCAGAAGACAAGGAGGCTAATGTTGTGCTATTATTCAAAAAGAGCAACTGGGATGACACAAATAATGAAAGGCCAATTAGTCTGACATCCATTATTACAAAATAATGGAAAAGCTGATACGAGATTTAATTGATAAAGAATTAAAGGACAGGCATATAATTTATTCCAGTCAATATGATTTTATGGAAAATAAGTCTTGTCAAATAAAGCTGATTTCATTCTTTGATGAATTTGCCAGTTTGATTGATAGGATAGTTGTGTGGATGTAATATTCTTAGACTTTTGTAAGTACTTAGTACTACATGACATTCTAATTAAAAAGTTGGCACTATACAATATCAATATCAGTAGAGCACATATTAAATAAATTAAGAACTGGCTGGCAGCTCTCAAAAAGTAACTGTCTATGGGGGATCACTAAATGGGATGTTTCTGGTGGGATTTTAGGTGCCAGGCCCAATGCTATTCAACATTTTTTTCCCTATTCTATTCTGAATAGGTTTTTATACTGAGCTCATCAACACAGTATCTGATCTCCTTCCACTAGTGCAGGGGTCGGCAACCTGTGGCACGTGGCTCACCAAGTTAAGCACCCTGTCAGGCCAGGCCAGTTTGTTTACCTGCTGCATCGGCAGGTTCAGCAGACCATGGCTCCCACTGGCCAATGGGGGCAGCGGGAAGTGGCGCGGGCAAGGGATGTGCTGGCCACAGCTTCCTGCCACCCCTATTGGCCTAGGATGGTGAACCGTGGGCAGTGGGATCCGTGATCGGCCGAACCTGTGGACACGGCAGGTAAACAAACTGGCCCGACCCGCCAGGGTGCTTACCCTGGCGAGCCACGTGCCAGAGGTTGCCGACCCCTGCAGTAGTACATTAAGCAGTGTGACTACACATCTGTCATGTGTTTCTTCTCTCTGTCCCTAAAGGTAGAAGTGTGTGACATCGAACATCTTGTTCTGGTAGTTGTTGCAGTGTTTTGGTTTTGTTGTTTGTTTGTTTGTTTGTTTTGTTAAATATACCCACTGCCATGCGTGTATATTAGAGAAGGCAAGGTCAAAGAAATGCACTTTGTACTTGTCATGCAGAGTGGTGAGCTTTGTGATAGTCCTTAATTCCTGGGGAAGTTAATTTCACAGTCTTGGACCACCCAGGCACAGATGAGCTTTCTTCTTACTGTGGAGAGTTCCATTGTACCAGAGGAGCCATGTAGTTGACCACAATCTTTGTCCTGGAATTTTAAACTGTTTTTAAGTATTCATGGCCTGGGTCATGGAACACTTGAAGATAAGCAGACCTTGGAGTTGATTTAAATTCTACGCCCGTGTAGAGAGTGGAGGACAGGTGTGATGTGATCACAGTAGCCTGTATGGCTGAGAAGATGTGATTAAGCATTTTGCATTAGTTGGAGTTTCCTAAATGCTGAAGGTTTCATGCCCAGGTATTCTGCGTTGTTGTAGTCCACTTGAGAGGTCATGGAGGCATGAATAGAACAGGTCAGGTCTTTATAGTCAAGGAACATAATATAGTAAAATCTAATTCCATGGGCAACTTAGTGATAGAAGGGCAAGAGAGGTGTCATTTGAGTCATAAAAATCTACAGAATCATAATTTCAAAGGTGTCACCCTCTGTGGTGTGGCAATGGAGACTAATTGACACCCCACCCCACCGTCCTCAGCCCCCAGCTCCATGCTCTCCAGTTCATGGAAATTTTGTCAGAAATAGGTCAATTTGGGTATCATTCAAAAGCCCTTTCCCCATGAACACAGTGGTATCATATATAACAAAACTAGAAGAATTTTGTCAATATATATTCAATAAAATGTTTTAAAATGAATGTTATCTTTATTATACTACAGCATGGGGATGCATTGGTTACATTAAAAAAGACATTGATCTTTGGTAATCCTAGAGGTGTTAGCTTTGACATATATAACTGAAAACATTTATTCATAAAAGTCATCATCCGCGTCATCTCCATCTAGGGCACCACTACTAGACATGTCACACTGATCCTTGTCTGCACCGTACTCACACATCTCCATGCCTGGCAGGCTGCTGGCCAAACATTTGCAGAGTGGTGACCATCTGGTCTTTGCACACAAGCTTTGATTAGCTGAAGGATTGATTTGGGAGCCCATTGTATTTCAGGTATAACTGGTGTGATCAGTCCATCCTCCAAGACCCATCCATGCCAACAGGGGGATAGTTTTGGATGCATTTGGTAATCCCAGAGCCATTCTTTTGGCTAATAATTTACCCTCTTGATGGCAGGTATAAATTCACCTCTTGTTAATGGCAATTTTTCTCTGCTAGTCTGCTTCTTGGAAAACATCCACTAATGTAGCTCTGCAGGTGTTGTAATGTTAGTCTTCAAAGGGTAAACTTGGCATATGAACACCTCCAGTACATTTATGACTTCATCAGTGACTGTCTCAGCCATTCTGAGCACCTTCAGATGGAGGATAGAGTCATTGGAGGCGGAATCAAATGCCTTCTAATAAGATAATTTGGTCTTTCCTGCCAGCATTCCAGTCATATTGCATTCTGCGAGGCCGTGGAAGTGAAGTGATTTTTACTGCTCCGAGTGATAACTCAGGGATATACAGCAATTCTGTTCCCCAGCAGCATGCACAAAACCAGAATCTTGCAGAAGTCTTGGATAGTGTCTCACAGAGAGCACTAGAACATCTCTGTCTTATGCAAAACTCTAGCACTTAGTAGCACCTTTCTCTGTGGCATTGATGGCATACAACATAATTTTAGTTTCATATCCTCATGGGAACTACAAGGAAACTTCACTGAACAATGTGAGGCAGCAGCTTCATTATACTAGGAAACAATGAAATTATCTGAGCAATTCTTCAAATGCAGGAGCATTATTCCTGCAAGGTATATAGTTAACTCATTCTTCATGCAAATATCAGATAGTAGTTTCTCCATTATGACATTGGAGATGTTCATGGAGTCAATTATTTTGTATTGGACAGGTGCAATACATGGAGTCTCTTCTTTCTGGATATATTTAATTGATTCCTCTGCATACATGTCAAACACACAGGGTGGACTTCATCATAGGTCAAGTATTTTCTCTGTAGCCTCACACTGAAGTATTCAGCCAAATCTTTGCAGGTGTTAAGTTTCTGGTTTGTCAAGAACTTCTATCTCAGCCATACTATCCATGACTGGTATGTTGAAAGGACTCTGCTGGCATATGGTACCAGTCACATTGTCAGTAGGTGCTGGCTTAGGAAGACCATGCAAGGTGTGCTTGCTTTTTGCCTGGCACATATGCACTTTTTCATTGCATTCAAAAATACATCACAATACCAACTCTTACCAACTCACCCAGGATTCTTCCAGGGTCTTAACCTTTGGTGGTGGTGTGGGCTGGCTACACACCTTCCTTCAAACCTTTGTTTAACAGCAAAGGGCAATCAAACAGTCATTTCCCATAGTGGTTAGTGCAAGTCTTACCTTACAGTGACTGTTGCAGTGAGAGATTTCCTGCCAGAGTCAAGCTGTAATGTTACATTCAGACTAGCAAAAGTCAGATAAAGCAACTGATAAAATATTTAACACTTATCTAACTGCTTGAGAGAGAGAAAGAAAATAAAGAAAGCCTAATTAAGAACATTCCCAGTTCTACAGTTAATGTGGCAGAGCAGGTAAAAACACACAATACTCAATTCAGCAGTCAGAGTGGCAGAGGAAGTTGCATGCACTCAGAATTAACAATCAGCTCTGAAAGAAGCAAGCGGTAACACTCAGGGCTGATCTACACGACAACGTTAGCTTGACGTAAGTCCCATGTGTCAACCTATTTGTATATGTGTCTACACTTAAATTTGTCTCCCACCAATGAATGAAACCTGTTACAGAGATGTAATAACACTACCTCCCCAAGTGGCACGGTGCCATGATTGATGTACTGAAGTCAATGCAGCACACGTGCAGACACTGCATTACTTATATTACAGTCCTCCAGCAGCTATCCCACAATGACTGACGCTGACCATTTCTGTCATAATTGTGACCAGAAGAGTCTGGAGAGGTACTAACAACGATGCCTCTGGAAGATCCTTCACACCAAGTTGGAAGATTGCCACACTAACACTAGCATCTCACTGAAGCCAATGTCACCAGCATTGAAGCACTGATACTTATGCACCAACATTGTGTGCCAGATTCTCGCCTCCCAAAACAAGCTCTCTACTCTCAGCTCACCTACGGTCAGAGATCCTGTGGTGGTTAGAAGAAATGCTACAAGGTCATACTGCAAGCATATATCAAGAATGTGGTCATCACAAGCTGGTAGGAGCAAGCCACCAACTGACCTCAGTGGCCCCACATCCTCCATCAGGCAGTGGCCAGCTTTGAGGAGAAGCACCTTGCCCTGGAAGCTGAAAAGAGAGAGCAAAAGAAGGAAAAAGAAAGGATGTTCTTCCAGCAGGCAGTTGACCTGCCAGAAAATGTCTGTACCTAGTGCAGGCAGATCTGTGGTTCCAGAATCGGACTCCTGAATCATTTCAGTACTCATATGTAAATCTGAGGTAGAGATCATCCTCGAATCAAGGGATCGCTGCCGTCATAATTGTGAACACCACTGCCCAGGGGTCATGGAGACTGAAAGGCCCCCCTTCTCTTTAAATCCCTATGACTGCTTGAAATACTTTTTCCTGATTGTCTTAGCAGCTATCCATTGTTGTGCACAATTGCCTTGTTGACCATGTTGGCTACATGCTCCAGATGTGCTCAGGCTTTGACAGGAGATACTGGATTTCCTCTGCCTGTGGGGAGAAGAGACTGTGAAGCACAGCTTCGGCCCAGCTGTAGAAACATGGACATCTCTGAGCAGATTGCACAGGGGATGCAGGAGAAAGGGTACAAGGGGACTAGTAGCAGTGCTGCATGAAAGCGAAGGAACTGCAGCAGACATATCAGAAGGCCAAGAAGGCAAACAGTCAAAGCAGTGCCAAACCGCAGACTTGCTGCTTTTACAAAGAGCTGTATGCCAGACTTGGCAGAAACCCCACTACCATTCCATAGACCACCATAGATACCTCCAATGGGCCCAAGTCACAGTCCCATAGCCTGAACAGCAAGGTTAAGGAGGACAAGGAGAAGGATGGGGAATATGCAACCAGGGAGTCCAGCTATGCTGTGAGCCCAGACATCTTTGAGACTCTACCACAGTCCAGTCAGTCCTTGCAGTCGAACACAGGCGAGCCTGATGCCAGGGAAGGAACCTCGGGTAAGAGTGTACATTTATTTTCCATTACAGTGATGGTGCCCCCAACTTAACAGGACACAACTATAAACTTTTCATTAATTTACTTGTGCTAGAAGAGGTAATGGTACAACAAAGAGAGGTAGCACTGTTATCTGCTTTTCATTCCCCTGGAGAATTAGACAAGGCAGTGGGGGGTTCAGAGCAGTTTGTTTATGTACACAGGGATCTCCCTTGACTCCTCCAGAGAAAAATCAATGAAACTGCCATGGAGATACTCTGCAATCCTCTCCCAAAATTATCGAGAGAATAGCAGCTTTTTTTCTTCCTCTGCAGTACGACACTTTCCTATTCTACACCAGTCAGCGAAAACTTTAGCAGGCATCATTGCAGTAAACAGGCTAGCAGCAAAAGGGCCCTAGTAACTTCAGGATGCCAGTAGCAGCTTTGCTTTCTGTGCCTTTGTTATGCTCAGGAGTGAGATATCAGCTAAAATCACCAACACCTGTGGAAAATGGTGCCAGCATTCAGTCCATTGCTGTATACTCATAGTTTCATGCAACTGAGCAATTCCTTTCTGATTTTCCTCACCCTGGTGGGCCATCCTCACCATCACTGGTGCTGTGGGTGGTGCCGTGAACAAGTACTCTGAAGCAGAAGTTTCAATAAGCATGTCTTGTTTAAAACTTTAGGGGGGCCAGGGAAGGGAGTTCAGAATCTTAACTTTCACTTTCCGTTGTGACAATACTGACAATGGTACCTCTGTGTTTTTTATCTGCAGTTGCTCCCGTTGCAACCCTGAGGGGTTCCCCTTCCACACCCGCAGAATGTCTGAACCAGATGAGAAGGAGAAAGAAGAGGACTCAGAATGACATGTTCAATGAGATTCTGAAAGCCAGTGCTACATCAGGGTGAACATTGCAGACAGCCTGGAATGTTGCAGGAAAGAGCAGACAGGAGAAAGGCCCATGAGTGCCAGCAGGAAAAGGAGAGGGAGATGCACCAGGACATAGTGGGGCTTCTCTGGCAGCAAACACAGATACTGCAGACTCTTGTGGACCTACGGGTTCAATAGTCATGGGCTTGTCTCCCTTTGCGGTCCATGGAGAACTCCATTACAGCACTTTCCTACCCCACCCCTCAACATTCCATGTGGCATCAGAGGCCGCATCCCTACCCCTCCCACTCCACCCTGGAGAATATTAAAGACAACCACAACTTCACACACACTGACCTGTGAGAGACATGATTGCTGTACATGTAGCTAAAATGGACACGAATGTTCTTTCCCCTTGTTAGGTTCTGTTCCACTAATATATTAAGTTTTTAATGTATTTGCTCTTAAATTGCACAGATTTTTTTTGCACTTGTTTTGTTACTGAATAAAATTGTATTACTTGGAAAATAATTCATCTTTAGTAATTCACAACATATGCTGCAGAGTGCCTAACAGTTCAAAAAGCACCAACTTGTTACTGCACAGTATGGTGCAAATCATGGGGTCAGTGACACCCTGTAATAATCATAAATGTACAGCAAGCACTGCAAAATTAATAGGTGCATTGACAATGTTAAATTCCTAGGTGTGCTCCAAGCACCACACAATGCCTAATAGGCCTCCAAACCACAGGGCCAGGTAGAGCATGGTAAACTACTACATATTGATGTGGTTCACTGTGAAAGCGCTCTTTCAAAGCCTCCCTGAGCCAGGTTGGGCTCTTCTAGTAGCCCTTGTGTCTGGTTGTTCAATCTCAGCAGACAATCATTTCACCTCCTCCCTCCACCCTCGTGGCAACTTTCCCCTTTGCTTCTCAGATATTATGCAAGGCACAACAGGAAGCTATAACTATTGGGATGGTTTTTTTCACTGACATCCAATCTTGTAAGTAAACAACACCAGCATCCCTTCACACTACCAAAAGCACACTCAGCAGTCATTCTGCACCCGCTGAAACAGTAGTTGAATCTTTCATTGCTGCTGTCAAGGTAGCCAGTGTACGGCTTCATGAGCCATAGACTGGGTCCCACAAGATCACTACCGGCATTTCAGCATCTCCAATTGTAATCTGCTAATCAGGAAAGAAAGTTTTTCTTTTAGCATTCTGAACAGTCCTGTGTTCTTAAAGATGTGAGTATCAGGCACCTTCCATAACCAGCCAACATTGATGTTGGTGAAGTGTCCCCCGTGATCCACCAATGGTTGCATACCCATAGAAAATCTGTTGATTGTACTCTTTGGCAAGTGGATCTGGTACCATAGTAGGGATATATTGCTGTCTCTTACTCCACCGCAGTTTGAGAACCCCATTGCTGCAAATCCATCCACTACATCCTGCACATTGCCAAGAGTTACAATCTTGTGTAGCAGGAGACGATTAATGGCCCTGCTAACTTGCTTGATAATGGCCCCCACAGTAGATTTTCCATCTCCCAAATGATTTCCCAGTGACTGGTAACAATCGTGTGTTGCAAATTTTCACAGTGGAATTACCATTTGCTTCTTCACGTTCAGTGCAGCTCTCATTCTGGTATCCCTGAATTGCTGAGGTGAGCTCAGTACACAGATCCACGAATCTGACCTTGCGGATCCGAAAACTCTGCAGTCATTGCTCATCATCCCAACCCTGCATTACAATGTGACCCCACCAGTCAGTGCTTGTTTATCAGGCCCAGAAGCAGTGCTTCTTAACCTATTAATCTGCAGCTGCTCCATGAACACTTGGATTGGGTCTCAATAGTTCTGCAGCAATCTGCCCTCCAGGAAATTATCATGTTGGCCGCTGATTCACTTCTTTTTACGGCTGTGCAAATACTGGTGGATCCTTTGTCCTGTGCTTACAATGCTCATGACAATAGTGCAGAATTGTCCAGGTTCCAGGCTTGTGTCAAAGATAGTGGACAGTGAGGAATGCCATGTGGATTTGTAGAATTTTTTTAAAAAGGAACAAAAAAATGGGATTATAAATGACACTATGGGATGGAAAAAGTTACATGCTGGAAAGTTGATCCCTTGCTTCCAGTCACCTCTGCATGGCTCATTTCTGCCCCACTAAGCTTTACCCTAACTTCCCAAAAGATAGTGTGGTGGCTGGTAGTGGGTTGCATACTGGGATAACTACCTGTGGTGCACCACACTGTATATTCACACAGGCACTCCTGGTGAGTAGGTGCAGCGCTGACACCAGGATCCAAGTATGCCTGTGCACAACCAAAAGGTGAAGTGTACATATGGCCTCATCTCTGCAAGAAGCAAGGTCAGTTACACTCAAAGTGTTCTAGAGGAGGGGAGTGTAAAGGAATTCTCTCCGATCTTGCTACAGACTGCTTCATACAGTTTCTCACTTGTGTCACATGTTGAAACGGTGCTTAGTGGATGCCTTTGGGCTTCTGGCTTACTACAGAAAAAAGAGGTTTCCTTCTCAAAATGGCACCAAATATAAAGTAAGTCTTGCCCACAGCTGTCACTTGTTCTGGCATCTTCAACTTTTTCCTGATCCTCAATGTACTTCCTCTCCAACCTAGCCAAATTCATTTTCTTGATGCACTTCTTAGTGCATATAGAGTGCCACCACGCATTGCATTTAACCAGTTCCTCTGTGATGGTATTCTCCAAAGATTCAGCTACTAGTTGGTACTCTTTGTCTCCCCCATTGATGCCTAAAAATGACTAAAGTAAAAGCAAGGATTTTGTAATAAATTACTTTGGGACTGTGATTAAATAGATTATATAATGTATGTTATTTATCTATGTGCATACCATTTGTGAGTGGATTCCAGTAATTTTTGGCTGGATGCTGACATCTTACCAAGTGCCCCATTACAACTCTTTTGGCATGGTTAACAAAGCTGATAATCAATACCACTTTTTTGCCAATGATGGCAAATCAACTTGAACCATTCCCTTTATTTACAGTAATCTGTAAGCTGAAAAAATTAATTAGGTATCAGGTTTTGATGATTAATTGATAACACAGTAATGCCAGTTGAGGGCCACAATTTAAGTTTGTGAGGGCTGCATGGTTGACATGCCTGTGTTAAAGTATAATTTATATTTGATTTTTAAATATTTTCTTTACTATCTGTCTACAAAATTGTTTTAAGTTTATCATATTTGGTACCATTGTGTTTGTGGGAGAAAGGGTTTTCAAATGATATCCAACTCAACCCATTTCCAACAGAATTCTATTATCAAAAGTTCCACCTATCAGAGAACATTGAGCTGGGATGTGGGGGGGGTAGAGTGAGTCATTTCCACCTTCCCCCCCCCCCCACCATTCTGCAGTGGGTTACACCATTGAAATTAAGATTCTGTAGATTTTACAAATCAAATGACACCTCTCTTACCTTTTTATCATTAACTTGCCCATGGAATTACAGATGCTTCCAGACTGCCATCTGCAAGGATGGGACAGTCACCTAGACAACCAGAGATGGTAGAAAGCATTACTTGCTGTTATTGCAATGCGAGAGCTTAGCACCAGTGAAGAATCTAAGAGTATTCCTAGACTATGAACTGAACTGACCCATTGTGAATGTGAGCCTTCAGTCAAAGGAGAACTGCATTGAGGTTGCAAACTCCTCAAAATACTTTCCTGTGCCCACCAGGATCAACTCTGTTTTTCTCAGGTTCAGCTTCAGCCATCTGTTCTTCATCCATGAGCTGATCTCATCCAAGCACTGGGCCATCTTGGTGTTAGTGGTGTGGCCATATGTGGTGAAGGATAGATAGTGCTGTGTGTCATCTGCATATTCCTGGCACTTGAATCCATGTTGAGTGACCAGTTCACCTAGTGGTTGCATATAGATGTTGAAACGAACTGGAGATTGAATTGAACCTTGACGAACTCCACCAGTAAGGAGTGGACATGAAGTTTTGTACCACTACTCTTTGGGCATGTTCCTCCAGGAAGAACTCAAACCATTTTAGTGCATTTCCTGGACTTTTGCCACCTCTCAGGCAAAACAGCCTGATTATTGCACGTTTGAGGAGGAAGGGGAAGTTACCTTTTCTAAGAGAGGCATTGGCTATTTTGGTCAGGAGTAGTATCAGCTGTTCATGTTTCTCTTTCACAAGCTAGGAAGGACTTGGGTTGGATTAATTTGTCTTGGATTGGGACTCTTTTAGGGTGTCCAGAACTTCTTGATGAGTGAATGTACTGAACTCTGGGAATGCAGGTGGGCTGTTGGTTGGTGCAATTGAGAATGCTTCCCAAATGTGCTGACTTTTCTCAGTGAAGTAGGATCACAGTGCTTGGCTCTGATGCAGGCTGTAAGTTCATCAGTGAACCTGGAAGTAAATGTAAAATCTGATAAAATTTGCAGATGATACAAAGACTGGTGGTATAGTAAATAATGATGAGGACAGTGCAGTCATACAAAGTGATCTGGATTGCTTGGTAAGATGGGTCCATTCAAACAACTAAATGTTTTAATACAGTCAAATTCAAAATTACACATCTAGGAACAAGTAATACAGCCCATATCCACACAAAAGGGGACTGTGTCCTGGAAAGCAGTGTATCTGACAGAGATACCGGGGTCATAGTGGATAAGCAACTGCATATGAACTCCCAGTGTAATGCTATGGCAAACAATTCTAATGTGATTTTTGCATATAAAAACTGGGGAGTAGGATTATGGAGGTGATTTTACCTCTATAATATATATGGATAATATATGGATATATGGCTTTAGTAAGAGCAAAACTGCAATACTGCATACAGTTCTGGTGGCCACATTTTAAAAAAGATGTTGAAAAATTGGAGAGGATGCATAATAGAGACATCAAATGGTTCAAGTTTCCGGAGAAAATATCTGACAGTGAGAGACTTAAAGAGCTTAATCTTTTTAGTTTATCAAACAGAAGATTGAGAGCTGACATGAGTACAGTGTATAATAAGGACCTTCACAAGGAGCAAATACTGGTTACTAATGGGTTCTTTAATCTAGAGGAAAAAGTCATAAGAAAACCAATGGTTGGAAGCTGAAGCTAGACAAATTTCAATGAGAAAGTAGGCACCACTTTGTAACAGTGAGGCTGATTGAACCACTTGAACAAGCTTTCAAGGGAAGTGGTGGATTCACCATCTCCTGATGTCTTCACATCAAGACTGGATGCCTTTCTGGAAAATATGTCTTAGCCAAACACAAGTTATTGGACTTAGCAGAGAGGTAACTGTGTGAAATGTAATGGCCTGTGATATACAGGAGGTCAGACTAGATGATCTATTAGTCCTTTCTGACTGTACACTATGAATCTATGAATGCAAGTGAAATAGGGTGGTTACAATGGGAAATGTTAGGCAACCTTAACCATAGACATTGCTCAGTGCTCTTCTAACAAAAGTAGCACATTTATGGTATCTCTGGAAGCCTAAGTGCTGAATAGCTTTGTGGATTGGAATCTTAACTTAATCATGCATTAATATTGTTTTTTGGCATATAGACCCTCATTTTTAGAAAAATGTATGTGCAAAAATGTTTGTGCAGTTTTACACTTATTAAATAATCTGGGACCAACTGAAATAGGGAAAATTCACCAGTGCTTGTAATGGGAGCAAAACCAACCTCCTAATTTGTGTGGCTAGTCAAATGACTGCATGCACAGATGGGGTAACTGCATTCACAAATGACCAATTATATGTCAAATTGTTCATTGGCACATGCTATTAGCAGAGTAGTATACTCCGTTACAGTAATAGTGTACACAGATTAGACACATTTGAAAAAAGGCATTAAACATACTTTCTGAAAATGTAGGCTATACTGCCTCTTGATTCCTGGGGAAAATGCTGTACAGTTGATAAGACACAGTTTTTCAATAAAAATTGGAGGAGGAGGTTGCTGTTGTGTGCTTATTAACTCTAACAGCAAAAAAATCCACTAATCAGAGCATAATTTGACAAATTCTTGATTATGACAATATGACTAATGGGAAAATAGTAGTCATTCTGGGAAAAGGTACAAATTTAGGATGGTGACTTTGCATATTTGTGTTTAATAACTAGTTCAATATATAATCAAAGTACAAAGTATGGAAAGCTAGATAATGTGCACGAAATGTAGAGGCATGCTGTGGTTAACCATGCCTCTACATTTCGTGCACATTAGCCAACACTGAATAATTAAAAGTTTTTTTGTCTTCTGAAATTTGCATTAGAATCTCAAGTACTATGTAGAGGACTTCATGAGACATTTTACCACTTTCCTGGGTGCTGGCTGGTGAGTCTTGCTCACATGCTCAGGGTTTAACTGATCGCCATATTTGGGGTCTGGAAGGAATTTTCCTCCAGGGCCAATTGGCAGAGGCCCTGGAGGTTTTTTGCCTTTCTCTGCAGCATGGGGCACGGGTCATTTGCTGGAGGATTCTCTGCAGCTTGAGGTCTTCAAACCACAATTTGAGGACTTCAGTAACTCAGACATAGGTTAGGGGTTTGTTATAGAAGTGAGTGGGTGAGATTCTGTGGCCTGCATTGTGCAGGAGGTCATACTAGATGATCATAATGGCTTCTTCTGACCTTAAAATCTATGAGTCTATGAGATTAATAATTGTTCTCCAACAATGTAATCGTCACATTTTTGTTGAAATGAAATTTTAAAACAATCCCTTCCAAATGCACCTAAATCATAAAGATTAAAACATCATATGTGCTCTAAGTGTTCCTAGTTTTGCTCAGAGACCTAGAAGAATGAGTGATACAGTCTACACTAATCAAATAGGGGTAATGTCCTGGACTGTGCGTCATTGTTGTAATACACAGAAAATCTTTCCAAATGGTGGGGAAGCAGAATCTTTAATTATTATCTGGTTCACTATGTTAGCTAAATCTGCCAGGCATTTTAAATGGGTGTTGGTATTGAACTAAATGAGTTGTCCAGTTGAGGATACTGTACTTAAGGGCACCCTTAATTAATAAAGAGGCTTATCTGGACTGCCCATAAAGTTGGTATTTTAACTGTCTTATCTGTAAGTGAAGCATTGCTATCACCTTGAATTGGCATTTTCAAAAATAAATCCTAGAGAGAAGACATTCCTGAGTTCAGTTCATGGGTGAACAGAGTGCTGCAAGTTTTCTTTGTAGTGCAGTAACAGAACAGTCCTGAGAAAAGAAAGGTGAGCACCACACCGGGACTGAAAAAGCAAATATCCTGTTCTCTTTCATCACTGACCATGTTCCATGAAAGAGGTAGCTTTCAACATTTTCACACATCTGAACAGGATTAATACTGTTTATTTCTCGTCATAGAGAATGGTGTGTCCATCAGATTAACCTAGGCTTCAATTGCTATATACTTGATCTTGGCAATTTATACAAAGGGGGAATGTTTCATTTTCAAGTGGTGCTTATCATCATTTGGGCCTGCTATAGATTAAAGTTTCTCCTATGGTAAATTTTGCAAAGAAGTTACTTATTAAACTACATACATGCTTAAGGGACATCAGGTCAAAGAGACTCAAATTTGAGGATTTTGATTTTGTTATTTTTTAAAAAGGGAGGTTACAAAATTCAGTATAAAGATCAATTATTTTGGCTTTTCATCAAATAACTGAACACACAATCCCTGAAGTTTCATCATAACCGCAAACATTTCCATTGAGAAATAATGCCTCAGGGTATCATGGAGGTTTTAGTACAAATGCCTCTAGCCACCATTCTCTCTCATGGGGCGGGCTTCCCCAGGTGTACATAGAAGTTGTGAGATGTGAACTGAAATGGATCAATTCTCACAACTACAATACATTAACAGAGTTATGTGGCATGGACAGGAGCCCTAATAGCTTGGACTGGAATTTGCTGAAAAAATTAAGAATTTCACACACACACAGAGTTTGTTTTTCTGTTTTGCAGAGTTCAGAACAGACCCATGTTCACAGAATTGTTATCAACAATTTTATTCATGTAGTTATTGAATTATTTTACTTATTAAAAACATTTTCAGTGAACAAATATTGAAAAGTTTGTATTATGTTGACACTAAAGTCATGAAAAATGAAACATTTCATAAACATCAAGTTTTTCTGCAAAATGTTTTGTTGTAGAAAAAGTCTTTTTCCAATTGGAATTGTTTTTTGTTGCTCAAAACAAGGCCTTTCACTAATCTACTGTCAGGAAAGTGGAGAGACAAGAACAAAACCTGCCCCTCTAGAACTCAGGACAGGTTAGAATGGCATTGTATATGGCAGGGGTCAGCAACCTCTGACACGCAGCTTGCCAGGGTGCTTATCCTGGCAAGCCGCGTGCCAGAGGTTGCTGACCCTTGGTATATGAAGTCAGTTGACCTGGTTCTGATGAGCCAAGTTTTGAACACAGAAAGCAGTAGCAATTGAATCCTTAATGATGCATTAGACTCTAATGCATCATTAAGGATTCAATTGCTACCGCTTTCTGTGTTCAAAACTTGGCTCATCAGAACCAGGTCAGATAGCTATAGGAAAGGAGAGTTGCTTTTTTTTTTTCTTTTCAGATATGTGCAGCTTCAGAGCCCAGGAGGTTTGTGATGTTTCTATAAGATAAAAGGTATGGAAATTAATTATAGTTGGATCCTTGGGTCAGATTTTGAGCCATTTACTTCAGTAGGTCAACAGTCAGTTATTCAGATAAGTAATCCCATTTAATGAATGAGGCTATTCATATGAGTAACTGCTCACCAGTATGAATAAGGATTTCAAAATCTGGCCCATTGTGTTGTATGTGTCAGTTTTTAGGTCCATTTTTCTAACAGTGAGAAAGAAAACAATGGTGAAAGCCAATCAGAATCCAGCGTGAGATGAAAGAGATAGCAAAAATGTAGTCTGGGACACTGGAGAACAGAGAAAAATGACTCTTGTATAATCGACAAAGGAAGAATTAAAATCTTGATGTTCCATTTCTGTTGTCCAGAGGTAGAGGAGAGGGAAAAGAAATTCTTCCCATATTCATATAAAATAAAAGTTGGGTTTCTTTGGCACTTTTCGTAATATTCACTGTCAAATTTGTACCTATATTAGCTTAAAAATAATGAGTCTGATTCTCATTTATACTTTATCTCCTTTACTTTGCCAGAGTATCATGAAGGAGCATTAGTATAAATGAGAACTAGGCCCTAATATCTTTGCTTCTGTGTGTGTTGTCTACACATAAACCTTGCATGAAAATAAGAAAAGGTGCCGGTTAAAGCCAATTTAGTAATTTTGGTGCAAGTCTGAATGTGGACACTGTTTTGGTATGAAAGTGGCTGAAATCAATGTCTGGTAATTAGTTAGCTTCTTACCAGAGCTTGTTGGAAAAAAAAATTTCAGAACAGTTTTCCGCTGGAAAATGCTCTTTCAATGAAACTGGATTTTTTTCATAAAATTGTATTGATTTCAACAAAATTTTAAAGAGGAATTTTTTTTAAGAAAATTTCAAAATGTATCATTTTGTCAACTTTGGAATAAAAAGTTTTGATTTGTTTTGTTTCAAATCACCTTTTCATTTCCAAATATATTGTATCTAAATATTTTAAATAAAATTAAAAAGAAGCTAAAGCAAAAATTCAAAACATTTTATTATCAGAATTAACTAAATCTTTTGGCAGAATTTCACTTCACACTAAATTTAGAAATTTTGGCTTTCCACCCCAATTCGGGATGAAAAACTGTTGAAATCTTGAAGTTTTTTGTGGGATGAAAAATCCATTTCCTAACCAATTCTACTTGTTACCAACTTTAGTTAAATCAACATTATCTACTTTTATTCTAAAATAAGGATATCTATATGCAGACTTGCACCAAAATAATTGAATTAGTTTAGGAAACCTATTTAGTTCTAATGGTGTAAACTGGTATATAGTCCTTTATCTTGGTGCATTGCTATTTGCCAGATCAAAATTTCATTTGGTGAAATCCCTGCTATGTTTCTACATCTCAGTACTATTTGCAAGGTTCAGCTTCTTTCTTCAGTAAGAATTTTTTAAAAGTGCCTCCTTTTAATCAGGCTTTGGGAATTGTAAGTTCCAGCCTAGAGATCTCTCTCCTTAGTGTAGCTAACCTAAAAGATAACTGACCTGCTCTTACTTTAGCATCACCAGTATGTATCACTGAGGCTTTGGGAAAACACTTTCTGTGCTGGAGATTAAGTTAAATTATTCAGTCAGGCATACACGCACATATAAATGAAAGATGCTGAGATTACTGTGGTGTTTATGTACTGAGGTTGTTGTGGTACCCTGTTGACAACCGACACATCATTAAGTGCATCTGCTTGAGTCAGCTGTCTGTTTCTTTGGCTGCCTGCTGTTATGAGATATACGTAATTTCTTTTGCCACTGAATATGTTTAGAGTTTTCTTGGACAACCAATTCAGTCATTCAGCAATTTTGTCAATTTAGTTTTCCACAGAACACTTTTAGAGAATAAATATATTAAGGGCCTATGTAAAGTGCTCTTATATTTATTATAAGCTAAATTTATTTTGTAACTGTGAAGCATTTATTATCCTTATGAGGGACGTTATTCCCTATATGTCAGGTTTTTCTTTGAGTGCTTTCATGTTATATTTTTGTGTCTGTTTTCTATGAGTAGTTCATCCATGAAATTTGAATCCACATACTGAGCATGTGTCTTTTGTTTTTAATGGTCTCAAAACAAAGAGCCTGGAGTACACAATTGTGCACATACATTTGCTCATGCCTGCTTGAACTACATAAATACCTGAAGTGAACATGCAAATTAGCTATGTTCATGTGGCCAGTTAGTGTGCAAATATCCAATATTCTCATGCAGATTGATCATGCAAACATATAAATTAGGTATCCAGAAATATATGGAGTAAACTGTGTCTAATTTTGAAAATCTGGTCCAACACACCAATTTCCCCCACATTAGGCTAAATTTGAATCACAACAGAACTATAAAGCACCCAAAAGGAGCTTGAGAGTAGGAAATGGAATTGCCGGGGAAGTGAGGAAATAATATAAATCAAGTAGGGAAACAGAAAAAGAAACAGAGAATTTATCTTTCTCATTCCAAAAATGAGACACCACTATGACTCAAATCCTGAGAATTTGCACACAAGCAGAGTAGAAGTCTGTTCCCTATTGCTCATCTTGAGAGGCTGTGGAGGAGAAATCCTCCACCGTAGGCCTCAGAGAGGCTGATGTGCCACCTTGCATCAAGTATTGCAGGCATCCCTGAGGCTGCAGTATACCTCAGCTCCCTGGATCCTGCTGCCCTGAGAAGCAAAACAGCCCTGTACACGTGCATGGTGGTATTTCTGGCTTTTCCCCTCCCCAGCCTTGCTCCCACCATGTACCCAACTACCTGTCCATGCAGAGGTACAGTGTTCCTGTGTGGGGCTGCTCTCCGCACTGCATTGAGGTGAACAACACTTATAGGTCCCCCCTCCAAATCTGGCTTCACCACCCACCCTGTGCTGCAGAATCACACAAATGTTGCTGCACGTGGAGCCCTCTGCACCAGGAAGAAAGAGCAACATTTGCCCTAAAAATCATAACTGTGTTGGTGCTAACTTTGCCGGTTTGTTTTATCGGTAGGAGTCTGACTCCATAGAGCCATTACCGATGTCATGCTAATGAGAACCTGACAGTAGAACTGCAGACATAGATTCTGATAATACCTCTTCCAAATCTGCAGCTCCCTACAGTCAGCAGTTCCTATGCTTTAGCACCGAGCAGGCAGTTCATTTAGGTATATTGGTTTCAATAGGAATTGCTCAGGGCAATTTCAAAGCTATATTCATCTGCCATCCCAAAGGAAAGAAACAAGAAAGAGTGGAATGGAGCGATCCCACCTAGTAACCTACATATTTGCCTTAATTTTCCAGGTGCCTTAACATGCTACCAGATAATGAACATGCTGATATCAATGCCCTCTTACACGGTGCTTCTAGGCTGCAATACATACAATCCTTCATTTGATTTCACATTTTGATGATATTAGAAGCAAATCAATCTAATCTAGATTAATTGGAAACTCACAGAGTTTCACAGACAAAGCTGTCAGACAGGTGGTGTAGATGAAGCTGTTAAAGGGTTTTCTTCCTCTAAAATGGAAAAAAAAACACTGATAATTTTAGTAAGTTACATAACATGAAATAAGAAAAAATGAGCTGGTTTCATCTCAGTCTTGTTATGTTTTAATTCACAGTTCAGATGAGCCCAGGCTGGCTCATTTATACCAATCAGCCACCTCCTACATCTAAACCAACCACAGGGTTTTTGAGAAAAAGGAGATTTACAAAGGTGCAGACAAAACGATCCACAGTTAAGATGCTTCCATTGTACACCATCCACAATGTCCTTCTGTGCCCCTCTCCATGCTGTGTAGGTAGAAGCTTATCACTGTGATTATTCTGAATGAAACAGCAAACAAGCCAGTGTGGACAGGTAATAGTCTTTTACCCATTTCTTGGGGATCTTTCATGAGTTTCTTTAATGATACAGAAAGGTGGTAGGGTTTGTTTGTGCATCAAAAGAAGAAAAGTTCACACACAAAATATTTGATTGATAGCAACGGGAGATTATGGGACATTAGCCATAATGGAGCTGGAGTTCATTTTGTTTAATATTATCTGTGTAATGAGGTGGGGAGGCCTCCCTCAAAGCCCAATGGGGAGAGCCAATCTGCTCCCCCTGGTGGGTGGAGCCAGACCAGCCCCACTCACCACTTCGGAAGCAGAACGGAGGGATTGGAAGGATAAGAAGGGGGTGCCCCAATTCAGTTGGGCCAGAGCCAGGGAAGGAGACAGATGTGTCTAGCCCTCTGCAAGACTCTGGATCAGACCCCGAACCATGCACTGCTCTGACTCCAGAGGAGACCAACCACAGGGGAAAGTTGCTGGGAATGCTGTCTGGTGACTGACTGTGGAGGGGTATTGCCAGGACTGCTGGCTGCTGCGTACACCAGAAAAACTGAGGACCCACAGACTATAGAGTTGCAACAGAAAAGGACAGTAGGAAGTTACCCAGGAAATCAGACTTTAGTCCAGTGGTGTTGCCAGAAAATGTGTCAATATGTTTCAGGGGATCCCAGCTGACCCAGTGGCAAGATCATTTGCCACTGTTAGGACCCTGGATGGCACCTGGTGGAGTAGGGTGGGCCCCTATCCCTTGCCACTCCTGGGGTGGTTGCCTGCTCACCTTATGCCAGATGGCCTGTGTTTAGTCATGACTGGCTCCAGCCTGAAGGCTGCCACTAAAGACTGCTCCTTGCTCTGCCCTTCACAGAAGACCAGAGCACTCTACTGTATTTGCTGTCTGCCCTAGCCAGCAGGCTTTGGGCTAAAATCTGCTTCCTGCTCTGCCCCGCTCAAGGGGTTAGACCACTAGACTGTTTGCTGTCTTCCCTAGCAAGGCTAAAGACAGCTTGTTGCTTGGGCCTGCTCAAAGAGCCAGGACTATAAACCGGTGATTGTAGCTAGGAGCTACTAATTGACTTCTGAATGCTGTATTTAGTGAAGCAGAGTTGCCTCCCTCTGAGCCTGGTGGGGAGGGACGACTGCTGATGCACTAGTCTGTGTTTCATATGTGTGCTCAGAGCCTGTATTATGGGCATCTTAGCTATGCTGAAAAATAAATAAAAAATAACTGAAACAGAAGACAGAATAGTAAAAATGCAAAATTAGAGGTAGCTGAAAAATTAGGCTCTGAATGAAAAGTTTGAGAATATTTTAATATGGTATTTGGAATATCATTTCTATTGAAATTTGTTATTTTTAGCTTCCAATAGGATACATTTTTCTTTGAGAATCACACTGAAAATTATGTACTAAGACTGCTCCAAAAATATTTTTTAAAGAAATCAAAAAATTCTAAATTGGGGCTTGTCTGAACATTTGAAACAGCAGTAGGTCAGAGCATACTATGGAACTTTTAGTGTGCAGTTGCAGAGTCCGCATGACAGGTTAGTGCACAGCAGACTCAAACATTTTGATTCAGTTCCATGTGCCAAAACATTTCTATTCAGGTCAACCCAAGCTAAAATTCAATATTTAGTTTTGTTTCTCCCAACAGAAAATCAATACATTTGGGAAAAATTGAAATTTTCCCAACTTAAAATACTGTAAAGGGGCCTAATTTTCAAAAGGTTGTACAAGAGATTTCAGGCATTCACTATGGGGTTTTGAGGTAATGCCATTTATGTATGTGCAGAAAGGAACCACCATCACTTCTGTTTCAAATCATATTCCCAGTGATGTTTTATCCTGAAGACAATATGTGCTTCAGTGAAAGCAGAAAATAATTTGAGTATGTATTACAATGCCACTAGGACTTCTGTCAGACAAGATAGAGAATAGCCAGGAAGCAGCCAAGCTTAATTTCATTTACATCTAATTTATTGATCATATTTCTGTTTTAACCATTTTAATATATCTAATCTAATACCATCAGTAGTCACAGAGAGAAAATATTCAAGCAAGGCTCCTGAAAGCTCCAAACGTTTACAGCCATTAGTGCCTATATCTTTCCATAATTTCCTAATAGCAGTCACAAGAGAGAGCACTTCAGTATGAAACTCTAAGTGCCTCATTTAATTACGTATCAGTTGAAAAAAGAACTGTAAAAGACTATGCAGAATCAAGAAGCAATAAATGCTGAGTTTACTGAATTTTAATCTGCACTAGATTTTAAAATAATTGTGCAATAAATTGATCCAGGTAACTATTCCCTTTTCAAAAGAGACATCTGATAACATTCTCTCTCTCTAACCATAATTCAATTTCTGTTCAACCATAATTCTTGCCCTTAGATGAAGGGGACTGTCAAAGGAAAACAAAATAGTGATGGAAAATCCCTCAAAACACCTCTCTAAAAAATTCCCAAAAGGATATTCAAAACACAAGTGGCTGGTGAACATACAGTAGAACTGGTGGCCACCACTGTAAACTCTACGGGCTTCTCTACATGCAGAGCTGCACTGGTTTAACTCAAAGTGTCATATTAAACCATTTTTAAACAAACACTTTTTTGGTTTAAAACAGGTTTATTTCAGATTTTTAAAAGTCCTTTAGCAATAAGTTTGAGAGAAATTGAAATGAGCCACTCTTAAGCCAAAGCGAGATTTCCACACAATGGAGCTGTTCAAAAAGGAGGAGGTAGGCTGGTGTCATTAATATCATTGCTGGAAGCTTGGGTTCAAATCTTGATCTGTAGTGAAAGTAAAATTTAAATCTTCATTCCTGAACCCTTGGAACTAAAAATGGAGCAGCAGTTATGTCTAAGCGATGGTAAAAAATTGCACCAAGACAGTGCCAGTTACCAAGTTAAGTTCCCTTAACTGATGTTCTAAAGCAGTAGTCCTAAAGAGCTAGATAAGCTCATGGAAGCTAGGTCCACCGATTGTTATTATCCAAGACGGTCAGAGATGAAATCCCATGCTCTGAGTATCCCTAGCCTTTGATTGCCAGAAGCTGGGAATGGACAACAAGGGATGGATCACTCCACGATTGCCTGTTCTCTTCACTCCCCTCAAAGCACTTGGCATTGGCCACTTTCAGAAGACAGGATTGGGTTAGATGGACCATTGGTCTGACCCAGTATGGCCATTCTAATGTATTTTGCAGTTCTGTGTAACAGAAATAATTTGGTCTGCACTGTACTTCCTAATGTAAGTCCAATATCTATTAATCACAACCTCATTTATATTGCACTCAGTTACTGAAACTGCATGGAGTTCACTAAGGGTGAAATTCATCCATGGGCAGAGGGCCCACTCTCTAAGCCTTGCAATGGAGCACTGAAGGAAAGACAGGTTTATCTGAATTGCCAGTGCTGGAAAAATTAGGCTATTGTAATATTATGCACTGGAGTTGAATTAAAATTTAATTGTACCTATTCACATTCATATCAATGTAATTGCTTGTGGTGGGTAAATGTGTGGTCCTAATCATGACAGGCAGAGCCGAATCTTTGTTTAGATTATTTAATTGCCTATGTTCCAGTATATGGTCTGTACAGCCCTAACTGTGAAGGGTGCCATCACATTCTTTTGTCTGCTTCATTTAACTGTGTGAGTACAAGGTCACTGACCTGGGGTTTGAGAAATGCTGCTACTCCCTATATTGCTTTATTAAGCACTGGACAGCAATGTGTCGTATCTACCAAGCATGTTTATTGACTTTACCTATCTCCAAGTGTGACATAAGCATTGTGTTCAGTCCTAGTTGAGGCTCTGGCTGGATCCCTCTAATAGCCTCTGTGTCTTGGCTCTGGCCATGTGCTGGGGAACATTTCAACAGGTCTGTCCATCTGGAGTGTTAATTAACCTTTGTTTTATGTGCTGCTACCTCAGCTGCTCATTATCATTAGCCCATGGAAGGAATAAAAATATGCTAGCAGTGAAGAGATAAAGGAGACTGCCAAAACACATATTTAGGGCCCGTGCAGCCATAAGAGGACATTCTCAACATAAATGAGGCCAGCATAGCTTTATCACCACAACTTTACTTCTGCTAGTATCAGACCACAGTGAACTGCTGCAAAGAAATAGCAACAAACTGACTATGAAAAGCATTTCTACTACCACCTGAAATTAAATTTTGTTTCATTGCAAAACTAATTTTGGCAAAGGACTTAAAATTCATTGACATGTTCATAAAAAGAAAATATGAAAAGAACAAACCTGGTGAAGCAAAATTCAATTTCTAATTTATCGAAATGTTTGCCAATAATATTCCCTACATTTCCTCCAGATCTAGTCTGAAATTACATGCATCAAGTTGGAGAATGGTGTCTCGATGTACCACAGAGGAGTTGGCATTAGGTTTGATCTTATGTAACATCTTACTTAAATACCAGAAAGTGAAAATAACTAGCACATTAGTGGCAGTCACAGATAATACTAAATTAAGAAGTTTCACAAAATCTGTGAGGATGCAATGTAACAGAAAGGGATCTAGAGAAGTTAAAAATCAGGCAAGGATATGAGATTCATCTGAGAAAAATGTAAACTAATACATCTGGATGGGAAGAGTCATTCAAAACTAGAGTTGTCAGAATATTTTGATGGAAAAAAGGTTTCAGTTATATTGGCACTGAAATGTTTTGCAAAACATATAGATTTTGACAAAGGTTTTAATGAGATGGCTTGTCAGGGCTAGGGTGGACTGCAGAAAGACAGACCTCTTCAGATATATCAACAATTCGGTTTCACAAAAACCATCAAACTTTTTTTGTTTTTGTTCCAATGCAGAATGAAAAAACAAATTTCAAAACCTCTAAACTTGTCTTAAAATGGAATTGTTGTCTTCTGGCCAGCTTTACTCAAACACATAAATTAAATGGGACGGATAAATAGGAAAGTAGTGTAGTGCCCATTAAAATATTAGGTGAAAGGGAGCAGCAAATAACATACAAGTCTGCAATGTAATATGGAAGTATCACCTCTTGAACACCCCACTGTTGCGATGGATGGCACTGCAGCTCCTTGCCTCAGTTTCCCTTTTTGGATACCTCAGACACTCTCAAGAGATGTTCCTAAGTCCACAAACAACAGCCCTTCTTGGGGTCTGGTTTATTAACATGAAGTCCAAAATAAACACACTTCCACTCTAACCTTAAGCTGGGCACAGTCCTTCCTCCTTGAGGTGCCAACTCAGCCTGCTGTCTAAGCAGCTGAAGATATGTTGCAAGACCCAGATTACTTTCTCCACAAAAGTAAAACAAAACTTCCAGCCAGGCTTTCCTTCTTCCGGGGTCATTGCAGGAGAGACGTTCTTCCTGCAGCTTCACTCTGCATTCCTCACACTTCCTTGGCTGTCCACTGGCCTTTATTTTTCTACCTTGTCACAGGGTCGGAGCAGACTATCCCACTTTTGTGCCTGCACCCTGTGTTTAGGATGATATAATAAAGAGCCTTCCCCGTCTTCTTTTGCCGGATCACCCAAGTGTCTTTATTTACAGTGCTTGTGCAGTTCCCAGATCCCCCAACAGTTTGTGCCCCACAGACCCTTCCCAGGGTCTCCTGGCCCTTGAGGCTTTCTTGTTGGTAGGCAGACAGAGATCTTGCCTTCCTGTCTCCTCCCAGGCTAGCCTTCCCACTGAGGTTTGCCCAGGGCTTTTATAGCCCTCTCCTGCCCCAGCCCTGCTGTCACTATTTAGCTCAGCACATTCCTCTGAGCCAGCTCTTGTTAGGGCTTGCAGCTGGGCTCCCTGCTGAGTACCTGCATCTCTACACCTGGCCTCCTGGCCAGAGAGCAGACTGCAGCCTGCATTTTGACAGGACTTTAAAGGGTGTTTTACCTCTACACTGCTACATACCCCTATCGCCTCAGCAGGGGCGGCTCCAGGCATCAGTGCAGCAAGCATGTGCCTGGGGTGGCAAGCTGCGGGGGGCAGCCTGCTGGTCACTCTGAGGGCAGCAATCAGGCAACAGCTTTTGCAACAATTTGGCAGCGAGTACGCTTCTGGCGCGGGACCGGCAGATCACCCACAGAAATGCCGTCAAATCCGTGTGACTGGCGGACCGCCCGCAGGCGTGCCGCTGAAGGCCGCCTGTCTGCCATGCTTGGGGTGGCAAAAAACATACAGCTGCCCTGCGCCTCAGGCTGAAACCTAGATAAGTCACGTGACCATCTGTCATGTGCTTTAATTCATTCTCTGTGTCATAGGTGGGCTGAGACCTAGCTCATTTAAAAGAGCCAATCACTTTGTGACAGAAAGCACATTAGACAAGGGCTGTTTTGGGCTGCATGGTCTGAAGCATGAAGTCATATATTAGAAAGGAGACAGTCTTTCTGTGCGTTACTCATGTGAACGCAGCAGAGTTTGAATATTGAGTAAGCTCTTGGCCCCACAGAACCAAAAAAATGTATAGAGATATTTAAAAGCAACAGAAAAGAAACTAAAGCTATTTTATAAGGAAGGGTTAAAAGAACCAAATATATTGCTATATCTTGGATAGTTCTTGACAGAGTGTCACAAGTCATTTGGGTGTGTCATTTACAAGTGTTGGAGGGATGTAAACAGGATATAAATAGAATAAAATTCAATAAGGACAAATGCAAAGTACTCCACTTAGGAAAGAACAATCAGTTGCACACATACAAAATGGGAAATGACTGCCTAGGAAGAAATACTGAGGAAGGGGATCTGGGGTTCATAGTGGATCACAAGCTAAATATGAGTCAACAGTGTAATGCTGTTGCACAAAAAGCAAACATCATTCTGGGATGCATTAGCAGGAGTGTTATAAACAAGATACGAGAAGTAATTCTTCAACTCTACTCAGTGCTGATTAGGCTTCAACTGGAGTATTGTGTCCAGTTCTGGGTGCCACATTTCAGGAAAGATGTGGACAAATTGGAGAAAGTCCAGAGAAGAGTAACAAAAATTATTAAAGATCTAGAAAACATGACCTATGAGGGAAGATTGAAAAAAAAATGGGTTTGTTTAGTCTGGAGAAGAGAAGACTGAGAGGGGCATAACAGTTTTCAAGTACATAAAAGGTTGTTACAAGGAGGAGGGAGAAAAATTGTTCTTCTTAACCTCTGAGGATATGACAAGAAGTAATGGGCTTAAATTGCAGCCAGGGCAGTTTAGATTGGACATTAGGAAAAGCTTCCTAACTGTCAGAGTGGTTAAGCGCTGGAATAAATTGCCTAGGGAGGTTGTGAAATCTCCATCATTGGGGATTTTAAAGAGCAGGCTACATAAATATCTGTCAAGGATGATCTAGATAATACTTAGTCCTGCCTTGAGTGCAGGGGACTGACCTAGATGACCTCTCAAGGTCCCTTCCAGTTCTATGATTCTAAAATTTGTGTATGTCCAGGGATCATATGCAAGCTTGTCCTTTGGAGTACAGTGGAGTGGGTACTGTTCTTAAGCAGGGACGGGTGTTGAGTTCAGTAGGTACTGGGAGTCCGCAGGCTGGACTGTGATGGGGCACGAGTGGAATGCAGCGGGTACAGACTGGAACCAGGAGGTTGATAAGAGTGTGGTGAAGGTGTCAGAGGGCAGGGGGCACATGAGAAAGAGTTTTGTGATAGCAGCTGCAGGGCAAGGCAGGCATGGAGCTGCTCGATTTGCAGTGCTAGCAGCATCTGGAGCCAGGGGCGGCTCTAGGTATTTTGCGCCCCAAGCACAGCAGGCAGGCTGCAGACCCTCCGCAGGCATGACGCCGAAGGCAGCCTGCCTGCCGCCCTTGCAGCGACTGGCAGAGCGCCCCCCGGGGCTTGCCGCCCCAGGCACGTGCTTGGTGTGCTGGTGCCTGGAGCCACCCCTGCCTGGAGCATGTCCACTTGGCGCTCCATAACTTTTAAGAGTCTTCCGTGGCTTTGTTCTGGCATGCCGCATACTCCTTTTGGTCCCTCTTCTTGCTGTCCCACCATGCCTTCAATTCTTGTTTTTTGGCTGCGAGGTGCATCATGACACCACACAGAAAGTCCTTTTTAGTTTTTAGTGGCTGCTTTCTAATTCTGCACAGCTGTTCAGCCAGCGATAACAAAGAGGGAGGCTGGGCTCCCAAGGTCGTATCTGTGAAGCCAAAATGCAACATTTTACAGAAGCAGAATTGTTTGCAACACACAGGCCATTGATTCAGTGATTTAAAATGCAGTCACTATTCACATACTGTACACTGGAGTCTCTCTTGGGGAGAGCCAGCACCATAGGGAAGGGGCTTATAATCATTCCTGTCCCCACATTTTCCACAGGCTGTGTTCATTATGGAAGATATCTCAGTGCTGAGGGTGAGTAGGGAATCAAGGGAGGGTCTTCTCGAAGATTGCTGTTTCTGCCCTGGCCCTTATGCGGCATTATTGCTGGCAGAGTGTGTGCAGCAATAGTCCTCCACCCAGTGCTGGCAGCGTGGTGTGGCAAAGTTACCCTTAATGGGGCAAGAAACAAAGCAGCTCTGCAAAAGAACCTGCAGTATCAGATTGCCCAGTATATCCAAGAGAGTTTCATGGAGCTCTCTAAGGCAAATTCCCATGAAGTGAGGGAGTCATCAACTAGGCAAGTGGTGGTACGCGCATCATAAAGACACAAAGCTTGCTTTCTGCAACCCTCCTGCCTGCAACAATTGCTTCCATGATTCCCAAAATCAAAGCCACTTACCAAGGGCCTCCTGTCCTGTTTGCACTTCTCCAAACTTCTACCGCTGTGACTGGCTGGCCTCCTCCGAGGTAGAGAAGAGTTCCTGGCTGCATTCATCTCTGACATTTGAGTTGTCCTCTGCCTCTGGGTTCCCTTTTCACTCCCCCTCCTCATCCAAGATTTCCTCCTCCTGGGTCAGTCCAGTCTCAACTGGCACATGGACCAGCAAAGTATCCACAGTGGCCTTCACAGTGGAGGTGGGGTCATCACCGAGAATCACGTCTAGCTCTTTGTAGAACGAGCAGCTTGTGGGCGCAGCACCAGAGTGGTGGTTTGCCTCTCTCGCCTTGTGGTAGGCATTCTGCAGCTCCTATGCTTTGACCCTGCACTGCGGTGAGTTCCGGGCATGGCCCCTCTCTGTCATGTATTGTGAAATCTGTGTGTAGATATCATAATTCCTGCTGCTGGAGTGCAGCTGGGATTGGACAGCCTCCTCTCCCCAAACCAGCAGCTCGGCATTGCTCCAAGCGGGGGATCGCCTGGTGCATGGAGCAGGCATCGTCACCTGGAAAGATGCGCTGAGACCACTACACACGTCACCAAGAAAACAGGAAGGGGACTTTCAGAATTCCCAAGTAATTTAAGGGGTAGGGCTCATGGTTGGTCACCTGAGGGCAGGGCAGTAGCGTTCAAACCGATGACCAGAGAGGCGAGAACAAGTGTTGTGGGACACTTCCTGGAGGCCAATCGCAGTGCTGTAATCGACCAGGGCGTCTACACAGTGCTATAGCCCTGTCTCAGAAAGCTGTACGCCTCTCATTGAGGTGTTTTTTTTATAGCACTGCAACTGCACAGTTTCTGTGCACTAAATGGCTTGGCAGTGTGTACACCTCGGGAGCTACACTGCAGAAAACTGCTTCACTTTGCAGAAACTTGCCAGTGTAGACAAGGCCTGTGTGTATGAGCAATTAACCCAAACCACTCTGAAATCCCTATGAAAGGCAGGAGCAGTCCTGTTTAACTGCTATCCCAGACTCTCCTACTGGGGCCCACAGTTGGATGGTAGGAAATGCTACTGATTAATTTAAGAGTCAGCAATAAAACCTGGACTGAAATCCTAGCTCTACTGAAATCAATAGCAAAACTTCCATTAATTTCAATGGAGCCAGGATTTTTCCCCTGACCTTTGTCCACTACTAGGAAGAGATTATTTATCGTGACAACAGGGGAGTTACCATACAATACTCAAGCCACAAATCTGATTGAACTAGGTAAAATGAGGACTCCAGGTGATATAAGAATAGCTTCACCCAAAAGGCCAGGATAAAATCAGGTTAGAATAAAAATGTCAAGTGTTGGTTTCTATGCCAATGGACCCCTTGCCCCACACTTGATTTTGGTAGCTATAAAGAGAAGAGGTCAAGCTTACAGTTAGCAGCTTGAAGCATTCTTAGCACATGAAGGACCTTCCTAAATGAAACTTGGTTGTGACAGCCGGACACTACGTTTTGTTTTCCCCTTCCAGATTGTCCCATGGAAGAAGCTGTTTCAGTCTACAACCACTTGACCTCATATTCAAAAGAAAAAAACAATTAGAAAAGTCCTCATCTCAACACCTATTCATTTGTTTCCAGGAAATTGCAACCCAGATTCACCAACTTTCCTCTGTTTGGGAGACAAACTACTTTATCAGGTTCAAAGACAGCAATTGATCCGAACATCTCAGTAGACCAGTAGTGGAGTGATTTGCCTGTTGCACAATATCCTCTTTTATAGATATCTGGAACTGATTCAGATCCACTAATCCCCAGGGTCAGACCAACAAAACAGCATAACAGGAGCAAAGGTGAACACCCCTTCCATACAGAAAACTTCCAGCTGACAATGGTTAGGCAGGTTGTGAGCTGTGATTACTGCTACTGATTGGCTAAGATTTGTGCCAAAACATTGTATCATTTTTGTTACACTGTTTGCCTCATCCACTTCAGATGTTTTGTTTTTTTGAACTGCAAGCTCTTTTGGACAGGGATTATCACTTACTGTATCTAGCACCTACCACAATGAGGCATTGAGTGCTTAAGTCCTTCAGGTGCCTGTTTGCTGAAGTTTCTCAAAGCTCGCACAGACATACAGAAATGGATACATCACCTTACAAAGGTTTCTACCATAATATCAATGATTAATAATAACCATAACATCAAACAAAAGATGTGTGCTACCATATGCTTGAATTGCAGGACAAATACACCCACAGTGACTGAGTACTTGTGAAACAGTATTAAAAGACATAGTAGATCTGGAAAATATTGGTTACTGTACCCAGATTAATAGAAATGCAAAATAAATAATGCATGAAAAGTAAATTAATCTGCACCAGATTATCCCAAAATTTTGTGTGGCCTTACGGGGGGTAGTGTGCAAGGCCTCTACACCTATTTTGTACCCACTCAAGAGCTAGGGATGAGTACAGGAAAGTGCAGGGATAGCTCCTTCAATGTACCCTTAAAATCACCTAAAAATAGGTGAAGTTGGGTGGGCGGCAGGGTGCAGTCATGGCACCAAAATGTGTTTAGGTGCCTTGTGGGAAACAGGTTTTGCACACTCAGTCCTGGTATTGTGTTTCTCTATGCAACCTCTGGAGCTGGGTAGGCTTTGTCACTTCTATCTAGCCCTTTGCATATGTAAATGATAATGTGAAAAGCTGAAGCCAATGTTCTATTTTCATGACCATTGTTTGATTTGTAAAGAAAGTCCCTACTGTGGTCTACATAAATTCTTCATTTCTCTGAGTAGATTATAATGGTAGAGAAAAACATAACACAGGTGATAGTTGTAGCAGCATGTCATGAACAGAACAGCAGCATGAGCAATATGTTCACAGCTGCGTACAAAGAATAGTAAAAGGGGCAGTATTTTACTGTGTTACATAGGGACAAAATAGTTTGTTATATGGTTACCTTATCCTCCCCCATCCAAGAAATTAAGATGACATATAACATATGTCCTGTTTTAGTAAATTAATTTGCAATCAATCTGGCCACTGGGAAATCTTTCCTGAAAATTATTCATAGATGAAATATAAATAGATTGATGGAGTGACAGAAAGTTTGAGTGAGAAAGGAAATGAAGTTTACTGATGAGAATCTTTTCCTCTCTCCTCCTATAGTTTCTGAAGGTTGCTGAATCATATAGAATAGAAGTAGACAAACACAATAAAAGACTCAGAAAATTGCAGCCAACACAGCCATTATCTTCTTTTACCCAGAGTTTTTCAGAGTTACAGCTCTCACCTGAGAGGTCAAGAAACTAATTAACTCCATATTAAATGTTTTTTTTTCTTTGAATTCATATCAGCCATTGAGAGAGAAAGTAGTCCCTACAAGATATTAGATACATGGCCTGATCAAAAGCCTGTGGTATGCAATCTATCCATTCACTTCACTGGGCTTTGGATATGGCCTTATTAGCCCTCTGGGACCTTCTTAAGACTGGTGGTTCGTTACCCATATTTTCTGTTTCCCTGTCCAGAAATACAAGGTCCTAACCATTTGGTGATTAACGGGAAAAACTGTTACTATCTTAGGTTATAACAGCATACCAGTGAAACCGTGCCTTTGTGGGTCATAACTGAGAATACCAAATTCAGGACAAACTGCTAATAAATAAGGCACACACCCCCCAATCTGATGGTTATTCCTCCATAAGATATACGAAACCAGCAACAAAAGTAAACGTCTGTCCCACCACATGGCTAACAAGAAGTCAGGAAAGCAATTCCTTAGGTGTTCCAGTCCTTATATCACCACCAAAACCACTAGACTTAAAGATGAGTGGTTCTTTAAAACCAATTTAATCAGATAAAAGTTTCCTCTGATCCCCCAAAGGACCAGCCACACATCCAGGTCAATATATAACTCAGATCTTACCCCAAAATAACCCTGTTGCCAATCCTTTAGTATCTAAAATCTAAAGGTTTGTTTATAAAAAGAAAGAAAGGTGAGGGTTAAAATTGTTTAAAGGAATCAAGTACATACAATAATTGCAAAGTTCTTATATCAGGCTTGTAGCAGTGATGGAATAAACTGCTGGCTTAAATCAAGTCTCTGGTTGCTTCCAAATCATTGGAAGGTCCTCAGTCCCTTGGTTAGATTGCTCCCATTAGTATAAATTCATAGTCCAGAAGTTTGAGCAGGAAAGAGGCAAAATGGAGATATTTCTGGCACCTTTTATGGCCTCTGCCATGTGGAGGGGAATCCATTGTTTCAAACAAAGGCCTCAGCACAGCTAGTGGAAAATTACAAGTAAAAGATGGAGTTTGGAGTCACATGGGCAAGTCACATGTCCATGCATGATTTTGCTTAGTCATAGCAGGAAAGTCCATTAAGAGTAGATAGGTGTCTTCTATTGTAAGTTGTGTCCTTTAATGGGCCATTCTACTTGAATAATTCCTTCACGATGTGCAAGCTAAACACCTTGTTGGTGCTACCCAGAAACAAACACCTTAGAATACAGATACATAGTTAATATTCCTAACTTCAGCTACAAAATTGACACACACATACAAATAGCATAATCATATTCAGCAAATCATAACCTTTCCATAGACATCTTACATGCCACATTTTGTACCAGATTTGTTGCAATTATTTGACAGTGGTAGCAACAATGATATACATGGTCATAGTTTAATCAGATAACATCACAGCCGGTATTCCAATAATACCATTACAAGAATTTTTTAATCTAATCCCTTGGTAGTACTTGTGGCTACTTCCATCTCACTGTGATTTTTGTCATCTTGGTAGACCTTTCTTTGCTTCTGCAGTGTGGTTGTTCTCTTCTTTTTTTTAGCTGTCTTTGCCAGCTTGCTTGTAGAGATGGATGGGATGAACTGAGGAGTGCTTGAGCTGGGAAAGTTATGGGTGGTCATTTCAGAATATGAATACTCATCTTCTTGCTATTTTCATGAAATTATGGGAAAATTCGTCTCTTTGTCAGGCTTGTTTAGATTTGAAGTTTGCTGCCATAATCCTTTCACTGGCTCTATGCCTCTGGGTTTAATTTGGTGACACCTTCAGTTCCTAAATATGTAGCTTACCAAATAAATATACCGCATACTTCTAATTGTTTTTGTTTTCTTGCGTGAGGAAAGCCACACATAACTTTTAAAGTTAATTTTAATTCTTTCTTTTAAGTCAGTCCATTTTCTGAGGTATTTTTTAAATTTCATCTGGGTTAACAGGATTTGAAACTTCTATTTTAAAAATTCAAAACTTTTGTGTTCCTTGTGTAAATGTGTTTTTAGATCTTAAAATGGTTCTTTTCTTTTTTAATTAAATAGTTTTTTTAAAGAGTCTTTATCTTAAATAGTTATTAAAGAAGTTGTTTACATTTTTTGGAGAGATATATCTTGTCTTCCTGAGTTGGGTGAGAAAGCTGCTTATGTAGTGTTAAATGGCTAATTACTTTTCCATTAATATAAGTATTCTGTGCATAAATGACTTCTTACATTAGTAATTAGTTTAGCAAGGTCATTAGATTTCATGTTTATGCATAAAGCATTTTACCATATATATAGCAATAATATTGGGAAATTACATTAGAAGTTTTTCATTTAGCTCACATATTTACACGTATACAGATAGATGTTCATATGTTTACAAATTAATTCTATAAAAGCTGACTTCCACTACTGAATTCTATGCAAGATAATTTCTCTGTGAATTGCTGCTGACTCCAAATTCTCATATCGATATTAAATGCAATATGACCCAAATCCAAGTGTTGGAGATTGTATGTAGTGGGGAAAATAATACAGTTTTCATTACTGGAGGTTGTAATAGTAATGAGGGCTCTAGGAAATGTTTTGTCTAGGAAAGATTGCAGTAATTATACCATCTTTCTAAAAGAGGAAATCATATATCTGATTACTTTCAGGGGCAACTTTTTTCCTTCTTGATTCAGAGAACAAGCTTTGAAATCTGAGCCTGACAGTTCCATATAATTTTGTCTAAGTAAACCTTAGTGTTAATCACCAGATCTGAATTTACTTATCTTCCATGTTTACAGAAACAACTATACACTGATGATCCCTTTCTGTGCCTCCTTCTGGGAACTATTCCCTATGATGTTCAATATAATATACTGCCTTACTGATATAAACTGTGCTTTTATATTTATGTGAGGAAAGTAATCTCAGCATTTATTACAGCTAAACTATGTGGAAATAGTTTCTAGGAACAGTTAACTTGGTGTTATCTGGACCGGTGATCTGCTAGATCACTCCAATCCTCGACGCTGGGAGCCAGCCTTACCCTGCTCTGCTCTGAGAACCCTCACTCCTGGGTTGTTCATGCACAGCCTCTGTCACGTAAGCTGCTCCCAGCTACATGAGTGAGCACTTTTGGCCAGCCGCTGCTTGGATTGTACAACCAAATAATACTAGCTAATATCTCCAGTCCCAGACACAACCCTAGGAACCTCTATCTTGCAGTGTCCAGTTATGCCCGTTTGATGCTGCAAGCTTCTATGAGTTTGTCAGTTTAACAAAGAAATTGATATGTACCAGGCTTGTTATCCCAAGGGGAGTCTCTAACACGCTTCAAACCAAATGCACTGCTTCAGGTAGAATCAACAAACAAATATATTAACTACAAAAGATAGATTTTAAGTGATTATAAGTCAAAGTACAAGAAGTCAGATTTGGTCAAATGAAATAAAAGCAAAATGCATTCTAAACTGATCTTGACACTTTCAGTGCCCTTACAAATTTAGATGCTTCTCACCACAGGCTGGCTGGTTGTTCTTCAGCCAGGCTCTCCCCTTGATCAGCACTTCAGTCTCTTGTTGGTGATGCCTGTAGATGGAGGTGGAAGAGAGAGGAAGAGCATGGCAAACATCTCTCCCTTTTATCATGTCCTTTCTTCCCTCTTGGCTTTGCCCCCCCCCCCACTTCAGAGTCAGGTGAGCATTACCTCATCATAGTCCCAAACTGACCAAAGGAAAGGGTGGTGACTCACTCGAGAGTCCAACAGATTCTTTGTTGCTGCCTAGTCCAGTGTCCTTTGCTCCTTTGAGGCTGGGCTGGGTTTGTCCCATACATGCCCTGATAAGGTGTGAACTGCCCCTCTGCTTCGGGAGAGTTTTGCCTGGGCCTCTGCTCCTGGAGAGTTTTTGCCTGGGCTTGTTTTAAACCATGAGGACACGTTTTCAGCTTCATAACTATGTACATGAAATTACAACCTATAACATTACTATAACAACAATGCTCAGTGCATCATGAGCCTTCTGAAGACACCCGACATGACAAACTTTGCAATGTATACCACACAATCATATTATAACGATGAACATGGAGGTGAGGGTGCTCTCCTGAGGTACAGAACATCACAGTACTGCCTTACTGATATAAACTATGCTTTTATATTTATGTGTGGAAAGTAATTCCAGCATTTGTTACAGCTAGACTATGTGGAAATAGTTTCTAGCAACAGTTAACCTTCATGCCACTCTGCCTACACAGTATGTGATCTGTCTTATTATATATAAAAAAATACATTTTGGGGGAAATTGCTTTCTCTCTGCTCCTCTCTTAGCCTCAGCCCACCCCATGTATCAATATGAGTACAAAAGCTGTGTTCTTTTTATTAATTACTATTATTAAAAATTCATTAGTTATTATTAAAGCAGGGTTAGAATTTGTTTACAATCTTTTCCATGTCCAAGACTACAATGATGAGGATATTTTATCATAATGGCTTTTTTGGCATGATTTTGATCAGCCTGGCCATACATTACAAACACTCTTTTTCATTAATTAACCCCAGTGCTCTCTTCACAAAACTGATCATGTTCTGCTGTTGAATCATCATTTAAGATTTTTCTTAGTTTAGTCTGGGCATATTTTTTGAAAAAAACAAATATTTTGATGTTCTTTATTGTTCTTTTTACTCCTTGTTAATATTTCAAAGAATACTGTCAAGCTGTCTAGGCCCTAAAATTTAACTTCTAGAAAGGATTTTTCAGAGGTTTTTAAGGTAAGGCTTGACAAAGCCCTGGCTGGGATGATTTAGTTCAGTGGTTCTCAAACTAGGGCTGCCGCTTATTCAGGGAAAGTCCCTGGTGAGCTGGGCCGGTTTGTTTACCTGCTGTGTCCTCAAGTTCAGCCGATCGAGGCTCCCACTGGCCGTGGTTTGCCGCTTCAGGCCAAAGGAGGCTGCAGGAAGGGTGGCTAGCACGTGCCTCAGCCTGCATCGCTTCCCACAGCTCCCATTGGCCTGGAGCGGTGAACCATGGCCAGTGGGAGCCTCGATCGGCCGAACCTGCAGACGCAGCAGGTAAACAAACTGGCCCGGCCTGCCAGGAGCTTTCCCTGAACAAGCGGCGGCCCTAGTTTGAGAACTACTGATTTAGTTGGTGTTGGTCCTCCTTTGAACAGGGAATTGGACTAGATGACCTCCTCAGGTCCCTTTCAACCCTGATATTCTATGATTCTATGATGGTAATTCCTATGGAGCACCTTTGAAAGATGCATATGTTTTCAGTTTCCTACAGCCTGAGCTTACCAAACGTAGTCTAGCTGACTGTGGTAAGATCTTCTGGGCCACCCAGTGGTGAAAACAATCCAGGAAACACCAGCTGAAGCTGCCACATTATTTAGGGCAAAAACTGCATGTACTGGAAACACATATAGTTACTGCATAATTTGGTACATATTGCCTTTCTCCTCTTCTCTTTTATAGGCTTCTCAGCTGAATTGTAGGAAGCAAATATTGTGTGTTAGGGTCACATGGGGGAGAGGAGGTGTTGGGGATGAAGCAAAATTGGAGTTCCCTTTATACTGTTCTGGCAGTTTAAAAAAATCTATAAATTAGAGTCTGGCCCACAGTATTTTGAAACAATGTTAGGGATTAGAATGTAACAGAATGGGAATCAGGCCCTCAACCTCTGATGACACAGTTCTAATACATAATGGTTTATTCAATATCTTTTGCCACTGGTATCCTCCTCATGTCCTCTAAAAATACAAAGCAAAACAAAGGATCTGATTCTTTCTTACACCAAAACTGGATGCAGAAGAGAATATACCCAAAAGAGAGGCAGATGCAGGTCCCTGTTTCTGATGCTTCTCTGGCCTCTGCCCAAATGTAAATTCAAACAACTATGGACTGCTTAGATTAAGACCCTTAAGGGACTATATGACAATTAAGAATTGCTATAGAGGAGCTTTGTTGTACTCTCTCTCTGCTCCTCACTTACTCTCAACATACCCCATGAATCAAGATCAGTACAAAAGTTGTGTTCTTTTTGTTAATTACGATTATTAAAAGTTTGTTAATTGTCATTAAAGCAGGGTTGGGACTTGTTTACAATCTTTTCCATATGCCCAGGACTACAAATAATATTGATTTTTTTCAAAATGGCTGCTTTAATATGCCATTGCAATTGGAATCTATATTTTGAGATACATATCACTTTACTCACATGGAGAAGTGTTTATTACCATATGAATTATCAGATGACAATTATAGGGATCTGTTGGACAGTGAAATAATTTTCCAAGAGAAGTGGTAGAAGCACCCTTTTAAATTTAAGATATAAAACTAGATATTTTTGTTTGTAGTGCATAATCTTGCAGTCACATAAATAACACAGCCTGCATTGATATAACATCTAGATGCCTTCCATTTGTGACTCCTGTCTGTGATTCTCCCCAGTTGTGCTGTTACATTTCATGATTCACCTTAGCGCAGGCCAATAGAATCATTAAGTGCACGGGATCACTCATACTCAGGGTTAGATTTTATCTGTAGGCGGGCGGCATTGAAGCTGCATCACCCTAGGAGTAGCCCCAGGAGACATCCCTGAGGCACAGTTCTCTCTATACTCCCCCACATACACTGCACTGTGATGGCAATTTTCTGCTGGCATACACCAGCATTAAATTATGACACTTCGTGTGCCATTTTAGCTGTGTGTTGGAGAGCTGGAGCCAACATTCCACTCTTGCTCCATCCATCTGCTCCAGAGAGGAGAAAGCAGTTAATGGTTTATTCAATATCTTGCCTCTAGTATCCCACTGGAAAAGAATATACTCCAAGTTTCAGTCCAGTCCTGTCTGTATGATCCATGTCTTGAGCATATTGTGCTTGTCTGCGAATTAAAACACAAAATGAATAACGACAGGAATGTGTTTAAAAATCATGTTCCCTCCCAATTCCACTAAATAATTACTTCATTAAAAATCTGTGGAAAATAATGTACTTGGTATACATGGAAGATTATTGATTTTCTTAGAAGCTGTCAAAAAAAGGAATTACCCAGTGTAAATATGTCAGAATTGATAAAGACAGACATTTTCTCTTCCCCCTCCTCACAGAAGGAATAAAAAAGCCAGCTCATAATAAATAAAGTATGTCAGACCAACATTCCTGTCACATCTGCTTGCTGAAAGTTATTACTGCATGAACTGACATTAAAGAATATATATGAGAAATGTCAAGAATATTCATAAAATGCACTCCACTTTAAAAGGCCATTTTGAGAGCTCGCATTAAAAGTCATGTCTGACATAAACAAAAAGATACTATTGACTTTGTTTATAATTGTTGAATGCAGTAATTTTCAATCTGTCTTCCTCTCTCAGCTTTTGCATCCATGATAACGTATGTCCTCATGGCTTTCAGATGTATACCCAAGCTGACTGAACAGCTAACTTTGTGTGGGGAAAAAAATACATCTTAACAAAAATGCAAATCAACCTCATATACATGGTATTTTTATTCCACTGTACTGCAAAATGCATTTGTGCAATGGCAAAATGGTACAATAACAACAAATTAATATCCAGCTCCAAATAAATATCTTGGTCAGCCAACTAAACAACGGGGTGGTGGGTGGGGATCTAATTTAAACCCAAAGAAACAACATGTGTTTTCAGGAGGGATTTGGAAAGAAACTGAAAATATGAAAGCTGAAAGAAAACAAGATGTGTTTTTAAATAACAGGAGAAAAGTACTATAAATATTCAATTCATTTTAATTGATTTACATTTGGGTATTGGCTGTACAGAACAATATCTGTTGCAATTTATATATGTATAAAATTTTATAAGAGAAATGGATTTAATTTATCCCTGGTGTAACTAATTTATACTGACTTCATGAGAGTTATACCAGGAATGGATCTGTCCCATAGTATTATAGAAGCAGTGAGCTTCCTGTGCTTATAGTTGCCACCAGCTTCCATCATTTTAACCTCTCTATAACTTTGGTTTTGAAAAATTGGTTTGTCCTTAAAATTGTCATATTTAGTCTATAGGGCCTGGAGAATATTTCTGCTGTTTGAAAGATATTTATCATCTTGAATAACAGGTCTTCAAAGATTACAGTGATTTGAAATGTCTTTGGTCTAACATTTCCTTGTCTCCCTCTTCTTCAAAAGCAATTTGTCTCTGTCCCTTCAAAATTTCCATAGAGTTAAGTCTCCTTTAAAACTTGCAAAGTAGCTGTATCTGGAGAAAATACATATTCATGAATAAGGTTATATTTAAACAAAGTTATCAGCATTTTTTTCCTGGATAGTTCAGGGCCTCATCCTGCTTCCAATGGAAGTTAAGAGCACCAGACCTGCTCTCGTTAATATAGGCTGTGTTGCAATTGCCTTTGGTGGGAGCAGTCATCATACATTTGTGTGAGCATGGTGTTCTCTGTTAGCTGGTTGAAACTTAGGAACACACTGTCTGAGGCAGAGCATGGACTTGAAGCCAAGTCTCCCATTTCCTAGGTGAGTGCCCTACCCCCTGGGCTATTGGGTATTCTGGGATCAGTGGAGTTCTCTCACTCTCTGCTGTGGAAGATGCTCCACTATGAATAAATAATTGAATATTAATTGGGCCAGAGAGCATGAGAATGACTCTATGGCCTGGTGGTTAGGGTACTCATGTTGGGGGGAGGGGTGCATTACTTGAAAAGGATTAATCTGGTTTAAGCACCTAACTCTGCCACCTCTTCTTCCTTGTTATTTCATGAGAAAGGACTAACCTGGCTTAGGTGCCTAAATTCAGGTGAGGATCACAACTGGATCCTGAGGAGGGATAGGCATCTCCCTCTAGCAAGGACGTAAGCACCTACCTTTCTCTGAGAGGAGGGACCTACATCCCACCCCTTTCCTCCTCATTTCCTATTCCTAGCTTAGATAGCTCCCCACTCAGTGCTGGCTTCTGTGAATGTCTTTCTTAGGTTCCTAACTCTCATGCTGCTTTGTATGGGAGTCTGGATGCCTAACTCAGAGTTCTGAATTCCACTAGACAGCATGTCACCTAAAAGCTAGGCACAGCAATACCTAAGCCCTTCTTGTGAATCGAGACCTAAAAAGACTTTTTGAAAAGTTTTCAATATGCAAAGTGGTTTTTTTTACAGAATGTTTCTTTGGATTCCTTAGTGAAATCACATTACTACAAAATTTGAAACAGGTGAATTTTGACATTGGCTTATGCAAGAAAGTTTTAAATGGCAAAATATCTGCACAATATATGTGGGGGGTTGTGTGATCATAAAATATGAGCAGAAAAATTGTGGGTGCAATATTAGAGGCTATTTAAAATAATGGCTTTTATGGAAATATTAAAAACTTTTATTAGTAGACACATCAACAAACCCAGTTATATTGACCCTACTTGTTTTCAAAAAGCTGTGAAATAATTTCAGTAAAGAATGTATACAGTGACATACCTTTTTATGTACTGCAGGATTTTTGGGGGGGGGGAGGGGTTAAGCCATTTGGATGAAGGCTGTAAAACGAAGCAGAAGTGTTCTAGCTTGCCCAAACTGTGAACAAGATGTCCTATCATAGAAAAAGTTATTCTTGAGGCAGCATATAAATTCATTATGAAGCATAAAATGAAACCGTTTTACTGAATTTAGAATTAATATAGAACATCTGTTTTCCCCTCAGCCGAATGGTAACTGGCAGGCTGAACACTCCTGGAGATGACAGTGTAAGTCACCTGTGTCCAAAATTACTGAGGTTGTAAGTGGGGGCATTCAAGTTATCTGATTGGCTGAACATTACTAAGAGCTTGAATATGTCATTTCCATGAATTTACATACTCCATTACAGTAACTTAAGTTCTGCTTGAAGAAACTGCAATTATACATTTGACCTTAAGAAATGTAAAACCTAATAGGAGAGAAACATAAAATTACATAATTCATAAGAGTAACAGCACTGGAGACACTGAGTAATCTGTATATATTACACTTTACATGAGTATACTATTTAACTCTAAAGCAGTTATGTTCTAAGTAGCCCAGCTTCTCTGACTATCCGTAATTGATCCACAGTTAAAATTAGAGCCAACATTTCTCCTTCAGCCATCATACCTCCCCTTCCCACCCTCCTCCAATCAGGTCACCCTAGGAAAAAGATATCAGGATAATTTACAATTACTGTAAGTGGCTGATTTCAAATAAGGTTGAGGTACTTTGTACTTCTATGCCTCTTACTCTTTAAACTAAACTAATTATTGAGCTTTAGCTCTCTATGATCCTATCTCCAAAATGTATGGTACTACTAAGAAGTGAAATAGAGAGGATGAAGATGGTCAGAAGGGAAGGTCACAGCCATTCCTGTGCAAAAATTTGCTGAAGAGGTGCATCATCCTAGAAAAGTTATTCTCTCACCTGCCCAAGTTTGTTGCATTTCAGGTTGCAAGGTGGCCCAACAGCTCCTGAGGAAGAAACAAGGGATTCTACACAAATGATATGTGGGTCCAAGAAGATCCATTAGGTAATGTCTACACTATGAGCTAGGAGTGAGATTGCCCCTGCTCATGCACACATATTCATTCTGTCTTATCATGCTAGCATGAATATAAATAGCAGCATAGCCCACGGTAGCATTTGAAGCAGCCACAGAGGCACGGCTGAGCTGTGCCAAGTACAAACCCATCTGAAATCGGTCCAGCACCATACCTCTCCAATGGCTCCAGGGCATGCTTCCCACTATTTCCAGATTCTGCAAGCATCGTTCTATTAGAGCAACTTCCTTCTCAACTCACAGCTGCCCCCTTCAGGCTGAGTTAGCTAATGGGAGGATTCCTTTAAGGCATTTTGGACAGAGGATTCTGCATTTCTTTGTCAGACCTGCCACATCCCTAGTCTTCCCCACGAATTCTTCCACAGAAGACCCCACAGAAAGCTTCTTATGTTGTCTAGAGTGGGGCAGAGGGTTGTGGAGACAACTGACCCTCCATATGCAAACACACAGGAAAGGGAGATTCATGTGCACAAATTCCTCCTGTACACAGACGTTGGGATAAAGATAGCCCTACATGAATGTAAAAGATAGTGCAGAATCAGACCCACTAATAACCCTATCCTTCCCCGGCCTCAAACATGGAACTGCCTTCCACCCCCGGCGACATTTCCACCCTCCAAAAACCTATGATGCAGGAATTCGGGGGTAGGAGAAAGTTGTTAAACTTCACAGCCTGGTACCCAGCCAAATGTTTCTTCAGTGGATCCAAACGTGTTTGATCCAGCCCAGAACTTTTCAGATACTTCTAGAAGGCTGGGAGTGTTTGGAGGTTTAGCTGGTCTGATTCACTAAATACTGATGACTTGGGACCTAGACATCTTTCAGTTCTCTCTCCTCTGCCCCACTTCCTTACCCATCATGGTAATTTCACCTCATTGATTTTACTTAAGTATGCTATATATATATATTTCCAGCTTGAAAATCCTTAAGAAAAAAATAACTTGTTTGCCAGATCATGTACTCTAGGTTTTCTCAAGTGGTGCATCATAAAAGAGATTTTAGATTATGTTTCAGTGAAAGAGATTCTATTCAGAACAGAAAATCACACAAATTAATTCCCGTGATAGTGCTGTGTACTAAAATAGTTGTCAGTTTTTATTTATTAAAACCACTGAAAGGATGTTACATGAGCAACTTTCAATGTTACATTTGTTTGTAATTTATTACTTTGAAAACAGTTTCGATATTTTGGACATTAGAATTGCACCTGGCAGGATCAAGCGGGAAATCTCTGTTGGAGTTCACTCTCACGGTTTCTTTATACACTAATTGTTGCATGGCTCAGTTTGTTTAATTTTTTTTCATTTAATATGAATGTAATTGGTTTGTTTAAGACTTACAATTTTGATCAATACCAATTTACTGAAATTTCCTGGTTAAATCCAATTTGTGTCTTCTTAGGTTTGGTGTAGCATCATATCAGTTTCTCTTTATTTTTAAGAGCATAAATTATTTACTCTGTTTTTCTTTAATTATATGTTGTTACATGCTGATTGGAGCTTTTGTTGTTACAGTTGACAAGTTTCAAAGTACATCATGTCTTGATTTGTTTTCATTTGAGGACTTTTCTCTTATTGCTGATTTAATTAGCGTATAGCAACCTTTATACTTTAGATCATAGGAAATTCCTTCCTGCACTCTTTAGGCTATAATACAGTATTATACTATTGGGGAATTATTGGGAGTTGCCTTCCTCAGAGTTTTTCTCTCTCAAACCTGAAAGCCCAATGGCATATAGAAATCTCATTCAAGTCAATATGAGTTTTATATACAGGGAGCTTGTGGAATCAGATGTGAGTTTCCCATGGCTTTCATAGTGACTGAGAGCTTTTTGAACCCCTCTTGGATTCTCATGTCCTCCAAAGCAGGGTATTCTTCCCTCTTTGCCTCCCCTTTTCTATGCCTTAAAGGTCTTTCATGAAACTAAATGATCCAATTTTGAAAATCTAGCCTTACATCCCCTTCTCACTGAAGTGTATTTTTATCTATAGCTGAGCTGAACAAAGCCTCTACTATAAAGTCTAATCCATTCTTTTTTGCTAATAACTAGATTAACTATCCTCTATCAAGGTCTCACAAACCAAGACTGTGTCAATGTGTCTCAGCCCTCTACTTAAAATAGACAATAATGCTCTTGTGTCCTATATGGAGACAGAAAGGTATTATGAAAATTAAAAGCTCATGCTCCAAAACGTCTGTTAGTCTATAAGGTGCCACAGGATTCTTTGCTGCTTTTACAGATCCAGACTAACACGGCTACCCTCTGATACTATGAAAATTAAAGTTCTCATGAAAATGAGAATTGTGCCCCAAATTCAGTCTCCAAATGTTCTTGTTCTTCAGCTTCTTGCTTCTTTACAGTACTCGGTTGATTTACTCGGAGCAAAATTTGAAATGAACAGTTTGTCAAGAAATACGCAAACAGGAATGTCTCATTATATTGAGAGAAACTCAAAACTCACAACATGCTACCTGCTTTGTAGTTGTAACACTCTGCTGGGAATACTCGGAGCTACGAGCCACTGTGTTATTTCTCTGCCTCAGCAGAAGTCAGTTTTGCTGGAAACTAGACTGTGCATCAGCTACCTGCCACACCAGTCTGTCTTCCTCCCCAGCAAACTCCTCGAGGCTCTCCCAGCCCAAACCTCATCTAGCAGGTAACAATGAGTGAACTCCAGCCCTTGAGTTCCTCAGAGATGTTTCTCTGCAATGCACACTCTCTATCACTGGCATTCACAGTGTTTCCTTCTCTGTAAAAGAGCCAATATATCACAGTTTATTAGTTGAACTGGGGTATATAGACCTTTTCCTTCAAGCATTGGTTTATTGTAAAAGTAAAATAAATGTATTAAAACAAGAGAGTGATAAGTTTAAGTGGTACCAAGTAAAAGGAATAAAGATAGAAAGAGTTACAAACAAACAAAAGTAAAAATATGATTTTAAAACTAGAATCTAACTTAAACTGGTTTTGTTTGTTTGTTTGTTCAAAGACATTTACTCACCACAGTCCTTCTTCCAGCATGGCTTGCAAGGTCTTAGTCAGAAGCACCACAAACTCCAAGGAGCTGGTTTTCCTGGTCTTGTCAAGTGAGGGATAACTTAGGGGTTCACTCCCCCCTCTGCAGTAGTGTGTGAGATGTGAATACAAGGGTGCCTAGGGTCACAGTGTTTTAAATGTCCTTTTCCTGGATGCAGAGAACCATTTAGATTTTTGATATACTAAACTGTGCAACACCATCTATGTCTAACAAATGCCATACATGTGGCTATAATTGGTGGTCCGAGTCTGTTAAAGCTCTCAAGCTTCATCTATGCCCCATGTTAGATATAGATATAGGGTTGGATTTTCTAAAGCAGTGAATCTCAATGAGACTTGTGCTCCTAACCTCACTTCTAAAATTTCTACTCATAGGGTGGGAGCCTCAGGTGGAGTAACTCATTGTAGCTCCCTTAACTTCAGCTGAGGATCTGGTCCATGCTCTGATGTCCAATAGTAGTGATTCTTGAAAATAAATAAATGTTGGTGGACGTCCCCAAAACTAGAGCCCCTAAAATCATCTTAGACTATTAGAACTCCATTACTTTTCCCTGAATGATTCAACAGAATTTTCTCATTGAAAAAAAGAGAATGCTGATTGGGTTAATAATTAATCTATTTTTTACAAAACAAAAAAAACAGTTTCAATTTGCAATTGGTTTGGCTGGCATAACCATCACAATGCTGTTGGGATATGTAAGGGTTAAGTAAAGACATGGAAAACTGCTGGTGTGCTGGCATGGTATCAGGGAGTAAGCACAGGCACACACTATTCCTTCCCTTAATAGATAAAGTGTTACCCCTTTCCACTCCTTTCTCCTTGTTAAGAATTGACAAGTGTTGCAACTGCATCAGAAATGTGGGGATCTAAAGGATACCTTTTGGGTAAAGGTATCCTTCCTTCCCTTCCCAGCTACATAAGCAAGCCTTGGGTCTCGGCCCCTTCCTCACTCCCCTTAGAACTACTCACAGCCCATTCCTCCCTCTCCTGAGAACTGCTGACGAAGGAGATTTATGGCAACAAATTGTTGCAAAGAAATGTATTTTCAAGGTAAAAGTGTCTGTATAACATGGGTAATACTATGAGTAATAGATGGGGTGGATTTACTAACAGTGGGTGTTTTTATTACTTAATAAGAGTTTTTGGGGTGTTGTAATGGATGTAGGCGTGTACATACTAACCTAAACAAAAAGAGTGTGTTGTAACTAATTCAGTGCTCACTGGACAATTGGGTCCAGGGGAACAAATATTGCAATAAAGACTTCCATCTACTCAATCCACCTCTGGGTCATCCTGCTCTTTTTTCCTCTAACAAATGCAAGAAAGCATTTGTCCTTCTCCCTCTTGACGTTCCCCTTTGTATACCATTTCCACAAAGGATGCATGGGCTGTGTGTGAGTATGTGCCAGCTCAGTACCCCTGAGGCATTGTGTCATGCCTGCCTTTGGCTTCCCCCAGACAGCTGCTGACAGGGTGCTTCTGCCACCAGCACCACAACTGAGGCACTCACAACCAGTTACTCAGCTTCTGATTCCAACATTATCCCCCATTTTGTTAATGAGGAATCTCTATCAACCCAATAGAATCTTCCAGAATGAAAGAAATGTTTTAAGTACAACCACTGTATCTCACTGAATTAAGAGACATCAAAATCAATGAGCAAAGTTGAGGCAATGCTTTGTCTGTCAGGAAATCATATTAGCTGAAGACTCCCAGCCAGAACAATATACTCCATTGCCATTGTCTTTGTCTTCATGGCGCCTGGGGATTTATTTTTAGTTTATGAACTTGCATGGGTCTGCATATGTATTGTATAAAAAAATATAATGTGATAAAGAGTCTTTTGTGAAAATTCTTTATTGATGTGGTAATTAGGCTTTGATTGATTGGATCTGTGACCTAAGCAAGTGATGGTCTCTGAAATGTTCTTGAATTTATTTCAACAGTTTTCTCCTCTCACTGGAGTATCATTCTTTTAAGGGCTTGATTTGTTAAAGTAGTTATGTATAAATGGGAAAAAAAATCTTGTGCTTTCTTTAACCTTTCAAGTGCTCTGCTATTTGGATTTGTTGCAGCCATTGAACTGAACTCCTGTAGAGTTCATCCCAACAAATGGTGTGTTCTGTCTCCTTGCTTTCGCTCATCATCCTCTGTGGTCTTTTATTATTATTCTAGTAGGTGCAGCAGCAGCCAAGGACTAATATGTACTCATGAACATGTGCTTTGTGCCTGGAGCCTGAATTCAAAGTGTAACTGACTAACATGTCAGCCAGCTCCCTGAGTAAGATTTCTATGTATGAACATTAGAGTGCTAATGGGTCATGCCATAGAAAGCTATCCCCAAATGGCTCCTGTTCCATAAAAGGTTGCTAAGACAGTGAAAACTATAAGTCCACATTTACTTTCTTTTGGGTTGATTTCTAGATAAAGGAAGATCTGTTTAGATAATCTTTTGAGGCAAAAGATAGAGTAGCCAATCTGCAAAACTCAGTGGGGATGTTGGTACAGTCCCTCTGAAATATCCAACATCTTTCTCTCTGTAAACATATGTTTAGACCCTGATTCAGCAAAGCACTTAAAGTTAAGCACATGCTTTAGTCCCACTCAAGTCAATATTTAAAATTAATCATGTGCTTAAATGTTTTATTTGATTTGGACCTGTATCCGCATCTTAAAAGTCTCCTGATATCACTGTAGAAACACTGTAGAAAAGAAGATATTCAAACTGTACTTTTAAAAAATAATTCACAGTGAATACTGGACAATTCTAAATGCTAATTCAGTTTTCACATCTAACACTTAAAAAAAGATTTTTGAACCCACTATATTATGAGACTGAACTTTCCCACAGTCTTCTGCCCAGATTTCACTTCAGATATATTTATTTGTGTAAATTTTAGGGATACAGGGGCCTTTATATCTATGTTCCTTCACACCATGCATATCTCTCATGCTGTATAAGTAAATTATTCATTATCATTATTATAAAGGCATGATCGTCTCTGATGTAACTCCTGTAAAGAAATTAGGGCTTAATTTGGCATTATAACTTTAATGGCAGGATCCATTCATATCAGAATAGAAAGAACAATACTGTGATTTAACACAGTTTTGACAGTATTAATCTGTTGAAGAAAGAGAAACAATTCCCCCTGGTTTATTTTTGCTGTGGAAAAAGTAGGGACATGTATTGTCGTTCATGGAGGTTATTGCTCTAGGAAGTTATGACAGAACGTTTCAGCAGAGAAAAGAAAAATACTTATAGGAGTAACAGTGAAATTAGATAACCTTTTAAGCTATTTATCAAAGGACTTGCAGTTCCGTTTAAAGGAAGGTGAAACAGTGAATCTATAAAATGAATCTAGATCCACAGCACTATACTGTCTAAAAAAAGAAGGAGGAAATCAGAGCAAACCTGGTAGCATTTGCCAATTCTTATTAAGAAGTTAGAGTGCTTTTAAAAATAAAGACGCAGCGTAGCTCAATATTTTCTTTTTAAGTTTCTCCTGGCTGAGTTCTCATGTGTACTGCTGTGCACTGCCGTGAAACAAACATATCATATTTCAGATCCCTAGAACTGAAAAAGCATTATGTTACAAATAACAGAGCAACTTCTCTTTAGGCATTATGATTTTTTTTTAAAGAATCTATCAGTGCTGTTCCTGAAGTGTTGCTGCTCTAAAGCCAAGGAAGGCTCAGCATTGCCTAGGAACATATCTTTGCACCTTTTAGGACATATGAAAATAGTTTTACTAGGCATATGGATGCCTGTGACCCAGGAACCTCTTGGTGCTAACTGGCAGAAGGCACAGGGTTTCATAAAGTTTTGCAGGGTTCCCCTGGGTCGGATATATGCATAATAATTCACTAAAGAGTTGCATGCAAAGTCTGTAAGAGAGCCCACTGGCTACTGGTCATCACCACTGTAAAATGTATGTATAGATACTATTTAAGGAATTATGTATCTGTGCTGAAAATTATGTTCTAAGGCAGGTAGCCAGGACAGGACGTGTCTTGGGGTAAGTTCCCCCTAAGTAGGAGGTACCAGATGCTTATCTCACTGTCTGGTCATGTGTGGTATGTCTCTCAACGCATGCCGGTTTGCATACTGAACCAAAGTAGTCCCAGGGAGCACCACAGTGGCACAGTCAGCGGGATCTTACACCCCATTTACTGGTTAACCAAGGTTCACACTCCAGGTACTTGTTTACCAATTAAAATAGACACTGAGAGATTCAAAAGTGAGGTCAGAAGCAGGTAAAGAAAAAGATTGTGGTTTATTGTCTGTTTGTATATTTTGCCTAAGGGAAATAGACAGGATAAGTAAGCCAGAGACTTATGCTAAACATACCAGATCATCAGATCCCAGTTCGAAAAACTGTGCACAGGCCATGGCTTGAATATCACAGGCAAAATTATGGAAAGCGTGAAATCTCTACTCAGAATTTAAGCATCAGGAAGATCTGATTAAGCCACAGAGAGTGCCTGAGGCCCTGGTGGTGGTGGTGGGGGGGGACGGACAGGCTTAGGAAACCAGCCTGGCACAATTCCCAGTGAGACAGTGCTACAGTTAGAGCTGGCCAAAATAGCGCTCCAAAAGCTGGAAATAGCAGAGAGGGCCTTAAAACTGGAACTAGTGGGAAGAGCCAAATAACGAAAAGCAGAGGAGAAAGCCCAGGAAAGAGAGATGCTAGCAGAGAAGCAATAGCAGGAATGGAAAAGGCAGTCTGAGCTTAAAAAGCTGAAAATGCAAGGCTAGAACCCTCAGCCCATAGATTCACCTCCCTAGGGATCACATAGCTGCTACAGCCTTTGCCCAAGTTACAGGGAGACAAATTGCATTGAAGTATATTTGACCACCTTTGAAAGGCTATGAGGGCACACAAAATCCCTGATAACCAGATACCAACTGTCTTACACTTGAAATTGTCTGGTAAAGCTATATAGGTGTTTAGTGGTATGGAGGTTAATGATACTATGTTGTAAGATCTGTTTAAGGGGTCTGTGTTAAAAAGGTTTCAAATTACTCCAGAGACAAATCGCCCAAAGTTTAGAAACCTCATAAACTTGATAAATGGCAGGGAACACATTCATAAAATGGGGGATTATTTAAGAAAATGGATAAAGAGTAAAGGGGCAGAAACTTATAAATTGGTAGATGTATTTGCTTAGGAGCAGTTCTTTGATGTCTGTTCTGTTGAGGTGAGGGCCAACATGTGGGGAAAAATCCCCAAGAACTGTGGAAGAGGCAGCTGAAGCAGCTGACATATACATACAAGTGAGACCATGCATAGAGTGCAGGTCCCAAAGGGAAAGGTAAAAGCTTGGTGTAAATGAGTTCCCATCTGTTCCTGGGAAAAAAGGGCGAAGGGGAGGGGATTAAGTGCACATCACTCAGGTACAGGTCCCCTTCTAGTAACCCTAATTATAAGACACCAGCTTAAGGAGACATTCCAAGCAAGTGCTTCTTGTGTGGTTCCTTGAACATTTAAAGAAACAATGTCCTACATCTGGGAAGTTCAAACACCATGGCCAAAATACCTATGCTACTGTAGCTACTCTCGAGTCAGAGACTTCAGGAGGGTCAGAGAGACTACTAATTCATTTTATCAGGTCTATTCTCCTGGAGGTAAACAAAGAGTTTATTAAAGAAGCTGAGGTAAATGGTAAAGTGTGCCAGGATGGAGAGAACTAGTGTCCAGTTCTCTGTAGTCCGAAGGGATGTGATTAGGGAGGTTGACATGCTCCTAGGGGAGGAGGTAAAACTCCTCACCAGCTGTATTGGTGGGAAATGATATAGTATCACTCTTCAAAGCTGTTAACATTGTGACCTGTAGCAAGAAGGAACATGTCCTTAAGTCCCCAGGGGTAAGCTGTGAGGAAGAAGTGGTGGCTGAGATGGGAGAGGTGCCCTTTATACTCTTATCAGAAACAGAAGCAAGGTACCTCCAGTGGCACTTCAGCGGCTGCTCCACCGCGCCACTTCATTCTTCGGCGACAAGTCTGCGGCCGGTCCCTCCCTCCGAGAGGGACTGAGGGACCCGCTGCCGAATTGCCGCCGAAGACCCGGACATGCCACCCCTTCCCATTGGCTGCCCCAAGCCCCTGTTTCCTGCACTGGTGCCTGGAGCCAGCCCTGCTCCAGGGGAGAGGAAGGAGGAATTGGCCCTTACCTGAGACAGCTTTCAGGGCAAGCCAAAGCCAATGGAGTTTGCTGCAGAACAACATACAGACCTCCCCAGAGAGCACAAGGAAAGCCATCCTCAGTAATGCCCCAAAAAGAACAAAGATAGAAAAAGGAAGAATTTCCAGGAAAGCCCTGGCTGGGGAAAAATAGAAGTCCTGGGATTCCTAATGATTGTACCTGAAAAGCATCAAATAGAGTTAATGTACTAGCCCACAAATTGTCCTTTTGCTCGTCACTTGACAATGGAGAGGACATATGAAAGACTGAAGAATATTTTGGCCCAATATTCAAAATGAGGCAAAGGAATACTGCAAGGCTTGTGATTTATGTCAAAACAGGGAAAAGCCTGTAGGTTTTCACAAGGCCTCTTTGCCAGTAATCATGAGAGCATTTTTCAGGGTTGCCAAGGATATCATGGGGTCCTTACCCAGACTGACCCAGCGGGAAAAAAGATTTATATTAGTAGTAGTGGTGGATTTCACCACCACATATCTAGCAGCAGTTGTTCTGTCAAATGTGGAAGCTGAAGCAGTTTGCTAAGGCACTTTTCTCTGTATTCATCAGGGCAGGTTATATCGGGGGTCCAATTTCATATCCCAGCTATTTGGTGAGTTGTGGAGGATATGTGGGGTAAAGCAATTGAAATCTGCCCCATATGACCCAGAGACCCAGAGTTTAGTTGAGAGGTTCAATGGGAGCCTAACATCTATGCTGAAAAATGTATGTAAACAAGAGAGCCAGTCACTGGGATATAATGTTACATTGTCTGTTGTTTTCTTATTAGGAAGTACACAAAGTGTCTAAGGAGCTCACTCCATTTCATCTCCTGTATGTGAGAAAAGTCAGAGTCCCCCTGGCTCTCATTAGAGACTCCTGGAAAGGTGGCACTGAAGCAGAGGGGGAACCAGTGGCTGAATTGTGCCAAGGTTTAGAAAGGATTTAAAGTCTTGATGGGGCTGCTGCAGTAAAACCTCACAAAAAGCCTAGCAGTTCAGAAAGCACATACGCTCATAATACCTGCGCTCAATCACTTCATGTGGGGTTTTTAGTACTGGAGTTACTCCCTGCAAAAACAAGTACAAAATGCAGAACTCATGGGAGGGACCTTTTGACATGGTAGAAAGGGTTAATGGTGTTACCTACAATGCACAAAGGCCTCACAGCACAGCGCTTCAAACTGTGCATTTAAACAGGTTAACCATGAAACCAGAAATGGTCTGAGGTAAACAGGATGAAGTTCAATAAAGATAAATGCAAAGTGCTCCACTTAGGAAGGAACAATCAGTTTCACACATACAGAATGGGAAGAGACTGTCTAGGAAGGAGTATGGCAGAAAGAGATCTAGGGGTCATAGTGGACCACAAGCTTAATATGAGTGAACAGTGTGATACTGTTGCAAAAAAAGCAAACATGATTCTGGGATGCATTAACAGGTGTGTTGTAAACAAAACACGAGAAGTCATTCTTCCGCTTTACTCTGCGCTGGTTAGGCCTCAACTGGAGTATTGTGTCCAGTTCTGGGCACCGCATTTCAAGAAAGATGTGGAGAAATTGGAGAGGGTCCAGAGAAGAGCAACAAGAATGATTAAAGGTATTGAGAACATGACCTATGAAGGAAGGCTGAAGGAATTGGGTTTATTTAGTTTGGAAAAGAGAAGACTGAGAGGGGACCTGGTATCAGTTTTCAGGTATCTAAAAGGGTGTCATCAGGAGGAGGGAGAAAACTTGTTCACCTTAGCCTCCAATGATAGAACAAGAAGCAATGGGCTTAAACTGCAGCAAGGGAGATTTAGGTTGGACATAAGGAAAAAGTTCCTAACTGTCAGGGTAGTTAAACACTGGAATAGATTGCCTAGGGAAGTTGTGGAATCTCCATCGCTGGAGATATTTAAGAGTAGGTTAGATAAATGTCTATTAGGGATGGTTTAGACAGTATTTGGTCCTGCCATGAGGGCAGGGGACTGGACTCGATGACCTCTCGAGGTCCCTTCCAGTCCTAGAGTCTATGAGTCTATGAGTCTATTGTGAACGTGATATAGATAGAGGAGGACTCTGAGACATTCCCTCTGATTGATTTGATGCCTGAGTGCTGTAGTGACATCCCATTAGAGAGCACTGACCTTTATAAAGGGTTAACCCTGACTGAAAATAACGATTATGGCTGTGGTGCAAAGTCACTAGCAGGTATTTTCCAGCAGGCCAGTCTTGACTCATAGAATGGTCCATGCAATTAACCCTGAAGGACCCAGCAGAGCATAGATGAATATTGACAAAATGCAGGAATAGATTTGTAAGGAGATAGCAAACATCCTGGAAATGGGAATAATTCGAGTCTGAATCCTTGGGCTTCTCCATTTACTTTGATTCCCAAGAGGATGGCACCATACATTTTTTGTTGATTATAGAAAGCTTAACGATGCCACAGTTTTTGATGCATACTCTCTGCCCAGAATTGATGACGTGTTAGACACCTTAGGGAAGGCAAAGTTTCTAAACACTCTGGATTTAAGAAAAGGGGTATTGGCAGATGCCCTTGCATACTGAAGTGCAGAAAAAAATCCACCTCACAGAACCTGTGGTTGCAGGGCACTTTCCTCTCCTGTAAGGGAACTGTATAAATATAGAATGATATCTGTTCATGCTCCTCACTCCTCCATGTGCCTGTCCCAAGTGCCCTTCTCTCAGCTTCTCTCCAATAGAGACATTTCTGTGTATCCACTTGTGTTTATCTTTATTTTTGTATTAGAAAGCATACAGTTTCAACTGTGAGCACAGGGGAGTGAGATAAAAGACTATGTGGGAGGGAACCCCAGTTGAGTGGCTCAGCAGGTATCTTGGATGTGCTTGTATCACCCCTGAACAGAGACCACTAGAGCTGATTGGAAAGTTTAGTCAAAAAAATCTCCAGTGAAAAGAACCAGGTAATGTGTGGGTGTATGTGTTGGGGTGGGGGGAATCAGGTGTTTTTATCAACTCTAGAGATCAAACAGTAGTGTGAACTCAGGAGGACTCCACTGAGATCAGTGTGGAGACCAGAGCTCGAATTGATTTGGGATGGGATGGGATACAACATACTTTTGTCTCCTGGAACATTGCAGGCTCTTTGATTTGAAGCTGTGCTGCAGCACTTCATCTCTTTGTCCTGCAGAGGGCAAGGAGCCTGAATCACCTCCCTTACCATTGGCTCATTTTAATCCCAAAGAGCCAAAGTCCAGGCCCTGTCTCAAAGAGAAAGGGAACATATTCTACTGCAGATAAAAGCTAGGATAGGGGGCAAAAGGAGAAACATTAAGGGACTGAACCATTTGCATTATAGGGGGAAATGAAGCTTTCAGGATGGAGAGGTATCTCAATAACAGACAGAAGGCTCTGAAAGTCCATGCTGTGCCAGTATTCCCTGCCTGAACTACCATCGAGTGGGACATTAGAGAACCCAGAAAAAACATGTGAGTGGAATGTGTGGGGACATCTTTAAAGAGAGCAAGCGCATGCTGGGAGGGACAGAAAGAGTGACTCTGATGGGATTCGAAGGGAGAGAGAAAATTACTATGAGAGAAAATAGAAAAAAAGACACCAAGGAAGGAGACACTGTATGGAGAAGGAGAGTTCAGAGGTCCTGTGAGGAACAGTAGGAGAACATGAAAGAGAGAAGAAGGAGAAGTAAAGAGTGATTGACAGTAGGAGAGAGAGAAAGATAGGGTTAGTTAAGGAAGAGGGACAGAAATTATTAGATTCTCTAAAGGCATCAACATTTAAAATACAACTTTTCCTAACCAACAATGGAAATGACACAGATCTTTCTTTTTAAAATAGAACTGTAGGAGATACAGGATTCTTGGTAAATATTGACTAGAATCCTCTCCTTAGCAAGGAATCATGGAGTTGGGAGTAGGTGCAGAAAACATAAGGCCTATGTAAAGCAATAACTTTTGAAATAAACAAATCCCCCAGCTTAATCCAAACACATCCAACGTTCTCTCTGAACATGAAAATAGTATTGATTAAGCTTTGTAAAAATCTCTAGGCTTGAATCTTATTTACACTAAAACTCCTTCACACAGCTCTGATAAGGTAAAGGACCTAGAAGTGGGGTTGAATATAATATATAATAAACATATATAGATACTGCCTGAGAGGTGTAAAGGATCCACAGAGTAAATGAGAATCAGGCCCTCTGTGTATGCCTAACAACAGCATATCGATCATCTACTTGTCCTTGATCTGCAGTATGATTCCACATATGGATAAAGGCCAGCAATCTGTATGATCCTGAAAGTGAAACAATACAATGCTCTTTATACCTTGGCAAGTCTTATTCCTTTTTTAAAGCATACCATATTTTGCCCCAAGAGTACATTGCAAATAAGCATTAATTCAGCATAGGTTATTGATCTAAACTGCAGTGAATTTCTCTAAATTTGCTTTGAATCACCTTGTGCTCATTTAATTAATTACATTCTTCTGACCTCAGTACTCTTCTCACTAATTAGAATTCAAGCAGAAGAGAGTGTTCTTTAAAAGTTTGCTTTGTCTTCATTAACTTCATTTATGACAATAATTGTTATGAGCAGCTGTTGTGCAAGTTTGTGAGAATTGGAACTCGTGACTTGTCACATTTCATGGGGCTTAGTAGCTGGGATTCAGAGTTTAGAGCAAGGAATGGGACTCAAAATCTAAGGCAGGAGTCAGCAACCTCTGGCACGCGGCTTGCCAGGGTAAGCACCCTGGTGGGCCAGGCCAGTTTGTTTACCTGCCAAGTCGGTTTGCCATTCCAGGCCAATGGGGGCTGCGGGAAGCGGCATGGGTGAGAGATGTGCTGGCCGTGGCTTCCCACCACCTCCATTGGCCTGGAGCAGTGAACCGTGGCCAGTGGGAGCCATAATCGGCTGAACCTGCCAATGCAGCAGATAAACAAACTGGCCCAGCTCGCCAGGGTGCCAGAGGTTGCCAACCCCTTCCATAGAGTCATTTTCCTCTTTGTGCGTGCTAGCTCTCTCTTATCCAAATGACTCTTGAGTGAAAGAGTGAGCACAAGCACAACACTATAGCCTGGGGCAGACCCATGATCCAGTCTCCCTGTTCAAATGACTTAACCATTTATCGGTAGTTCAATAGCTTCCACAGGGAAGACTGAGGGAGCCCCCACATCAGAGTATCCCCTAGCCAAATGCCAGCTGAGCAATGACAGAGCCCTGGTCAAATCCCATCTCCTCCTCATGGGTTCTTGAAGGGGTTCTTGAACAGAGATGTCCTGCATATGAGATAAAAGTTATGAGGGAAGTTGTCTTCTTCCCCCCGCCTCCAGCTGTTTTTTGTGAATATGCCTGAGGGGCCCAATCCAGTAGGCATGCTCTGAACATACCTACAGGATCAGGCCCCACATGTGAAGTAGGCTGCAGAGGAATGCCGGCCTTCCCCTGGTTTCTGAATTGTGCCAGGAACTTTTGCTGCAGAAACTTAGGTGATAAGTGAGTTTAAATACCTGCTGGGTTGGCAAGAGTTTTGTGCATCGCAGTGACACCAAAACTGGGACTTAGTTATAGGTGCTGGAACTAACGGTGCTGGAGGTGCTGCTCACCCCCTGGTTTGAAGTAGTTAAAACAACCCAAATACATGGTTTCTGCCTTCAGCTCCCCAGCTCTAAAATTTGTTCCAGCACCACTGGAGTTAGGTGCCTATCTCCTTTTGAGCATTCAGTCCTTAGGCTAATATTTTTTAACTCGGGGCCAAAAGTTAAGCACTTCAATCCATATTTACACATTTTAATAGCTAGCTTGGTTTACAGTGCTGGGCAATCACAATTTCCAACTGAAGTCAATAGGAGCTCTGGAAAAACGGCTTCTCAAAAATCAGGCCACTTATTTAGGTCCCTAAGTATCATTTAGATGCCTAATTTTAGACATTTATGTTTGGAGTTTTTGACTTTGTGCCCTCTCTGACTTTTTACTCATTTGCCAAATATTTTCCTTGCCTCACAATGATGTTGCGAGGCTTGAGCAGTGTCTGTAAACTGCTTTTTGATCCATGGATTGAAGAGGTTACAAAAATGTAAAGTATATAATGAGACGTATTGTGCCCTCAATTTTTGAACAGAGTGCCCCATTCATGTCAGTGGGGGAGGTCTGTGTAAAAAACCAGCAGAATAGGTCTCATTATTGTTAGTTCCTTCCTCTACCCTCTTTGGATTGTTGCTACTGTCATAAACAGACAGCTAAGGGTTAATGTCTCTTTCACCTGAAAAAAAAGTAACCTGAAGCACCTGACCAGAGGACCAATCAGGAAACAGGATTTTTTCAACTCTGGGTGGAGGGAAGTTTGTGTGTGAGTCCTTTGTTCTTGGGTCTTCTGTCTGCCTGTATGCTCTCTCGGCTATGAGGAGTGATTTCTATTTCCTGCTTTCTAATCTTCTGTTTCCAAGTTGTGAGTACAAAGATCAGATAGTGATTTCTATATTTTCTTTTGTACTTACATAGGTATAGTTGCTGGAGTGCTTTGAATTGTATTCTTTTTGAATAAGGCTGTTTATTCATATTTCTTTTAAGCAATTGACCCTGTATTTGTCACCTTAATACAGAGAGACCATTTGTATGTATTTTTCTTTCTTTTTCTATAAAGCTTTCTTTTAAGACCTGTTGGAGTTTTTCTTTAGTGGAGACCTTCAGGGAATTGGGTCTGCAGCTCACCAGGGAATTGGTGGGAGGAAGAAGTCAGGGGGAAATCTGTGTGTGTGAGATTTACTAGCCTGACTTTGCATTCCCTCTGGGTGAGGGGGGAAGAGAGATTAACTCTCGGTACTTCTGTTTTCCAAGGCTGGGAACGGGGAGGGTGGAGTCCCTCTGTTTAGATTCACGGAGTTTGCTTCTGTGTATCTCTCCAGGAACACCTGGAGAGGGGAAGGGAAAAGGTTTATTTCCCTTTGTTGTGAGACTCAAGGGATTTGGGTCTTGGGGTCCCCAGGGAAGGTTTGGGGGGGACCAGAGTGCCCCAAAACACTCTAATTTTTTGGGTGGTGGCAGTTTTACCAGGTCCAAGCTGGTAACTAAGCTTGGAGGTTTTCATGCTAACCCCCATATTTTGGACGCTAAGGTCCAAATCTGGGACTAGGTTTTGACAGCTACTACTTTCTCTCTCTAACTTGATAAGATTGATACACCTCTCCCTCTCTCTCTCTCTCTCTTCACTGTCCTTCCCCCCCTGCCCAGTTAATTGGACAGAAACTACTTCTGGGAAGGGTTATGTGGGTCAAACAGACCCTAACAAAAGCACTGCTTGAAATGACTCATATGTCATTCCCAATCGTGCCAACTCTTGCAGTTTTATGCAGTCATTAAATATTTTGTAAATATCAGTGTAAAATTTAAAAAAAAACATAATGGAGATGAGCAACAAGTGAAAATTAAAATCAATAAATCAGAGGGTCTCAAAATATGCCACAGTCATTGTTTTATCTTTTCTTATTGGTATCTTAGAAGAGCATTCTCTGTATTGGCCTAGGCAATTTGTATTATGTAATTAGCTCCCATCTCCTACTGCTTTGCTTATGGAGCATATCCATTGCACTGTGAATGGGAATTGGAAGTTTAAGATGAATGAATGAGTCTCCCAGTAGAAAGAAAAGACCTACTCATCATGTGCAATTGAAATTCATGCTTGCCTTTGCCCGTCCTTCAGGGGGAAAATGAATCAACTCTCTTTATTATGAACTTTGTCAGCCTTATAGAGCTAATATTTTAATTTGAAAATAAATAACAAGGTTGACATTTATATACAACACTTAAATGTGACAGCATACTGTATGCTGTGATGTGTGTCATTGGCTGATACAGCCTGAGCACATTACACCAGGCAGTCTTTCTGTGAATAAATCAGTGTAATTATTTAATCTTTAATTTTAAAAAACTACCACTTTGGTCTAGCTCAGGCATTTCATTGCACAATATGGACAATGGAATTATTTTTGCAGAACATAGAGTGGGCTTCCTGGTGGGGGAAATTATATGGCAACATTTTGACAAGAAATTACTTTGCACAGCTTGTGAATAAGTCCTTGGTCTCTCTTTTAACAGGGTTTGGGTCAATTTCAAAGGAGATTATAGTGCCCAAATAGCTGATCCATATTTTTGTGGTGACAGCAGTTTTTGCCAATAGCGTTGTCCTGGTATTGTGCTGACCAGTCTGACAGATTTTATTTTTGTTTTGAATGATCCAGATCAATTTTGCCTACTGTGTAATTTATGTATAAAAGGATCTAAATTTAGATCCACCATATCTAACATAACAGAAGGGACTACTATATGTTTATATAGATACCTATTGCTAATCAGAATTCTGACATTTTTGGTAAAACCAAAGTCTTTTTGTGTTATTTTTCCTATTGTATACCCACTTGGAGAGCTGTTTTAGCTATATGAAGAATAAATGCCTTACTTCATAAGCACAGATATTTGAGTATTTCATCAGTGATTTTTAGCATAAAGATGACTAATGGGACAGTTTACAGTATCTTTTCATACTGTGGCAAAGTACGTGCTTCTCCTCTGCTGGCCCAGCCCTTTGCTGCCTTGGAGCCACAGGCTTGGGCAAAGCAAAAGCCCTTCCCGGTCGCACAGGGTCTGGCCGATCCCTTCTCAGCCAGTCCCTTGCTCAGTTTTTCTCTCCTTCTGGGGAGAGTGCAATCTGCCTTGCAGGAAGAGTTTCAGAGTCCTTCTGCTCCTACTCACTGGCAGCTACTCTACTTCTCTCCTCCCCCCTGTTTCCCTGCCAGGCAGGGTTTAAAAAGGTCCCCAGCAATTGGGACCAACTGAAACTAAGGGCTTGTCTACATCAGAAAGTTGCAGCGCTGGTGAGGGAGTTACAGTGCTGCAACTTTGAAGGTGTACACATCTGCAGGGCATCACCAGCACTGCAACTCCCTGTTTGCAGTGCTGGCTGTACTCCCGTTTTGTCTCGGGTGTAGAGGATCCAGCGCTTGTGATCCAGCACTGGTAATCCAATGTAGACACTTACCAGCGCTTTTCTTGACCTCCGTGGAAGGAGGAAGCCTCTGGTAATCAAGCTGGTCTCCTTCCCCGGCTTGCTCTCGCGTTCCCGGACCCCCGAGCAAGCAGGTCTCCTTCCCTGCGGTTTGCAGGGTGGTTCGGGGAACGCGAGAGCAAACCGCGGTGAAGCTGGTCTCCTTTCCCGGTTTGCTCTCTCGTTCCCGGAACCCCGAGCAAGCAGGTCTCCTTCCCTGCGGTTTGCAGGGTGGTTCAGGGAACGCGAGAGCAAACCGCGGCGAAGCTGGTCTCCTTTCCCGGTTTGCTCTCTCGTTCCCTGAACCCCGAGCAAGCAGGTCTCCTTCCCTGCGGTTTGCAGGGTGGTTCGGGGAACGCGAGACCAAACCGCGGCGAAGCTGGTCTCCTTTCCCGGTTTGCTCTCTCGTTCCCGGAACCCCGAGCAAGCAGGTCTCCTTCCCTGCAGTTTGCAGGGTGGTTCGGGGAACGCGAGACCAAACCGCGGCGAAGCTGGTCTCCTTTCCCGGTTTGCTCTCTCGTTCCCGGAACCCCGAGCAAGCAGGTCTCCTTCCCTGCGGTTTGCAGGGTGGTTCGGGGAACGCGAGAGCAAACCGCGGCGAAGCTGGTCTCCTTTCCCGGTTTGCTCTCTCGTTCCCGGAACCCCGAGCAAGCAGGTCTCCTTCCCTGCGGTTTGCAGGGTGGTTTGGGGAACGCGAGAGCAAACCGCGGCGAAGCTGGTCTCCTTTCCCGGTTTGCTCTCGCGTTCCCCGAACCCCCCTTGAAGCCGCCCAACAGTGCTGCAGTGTGGCCACATCTAACACCACTTGCAGCGCTGGTTGCTGTAAGTGTGGCCACTCTGCAGCGCTGGCCCTATACAGCTGTACTAATACAGCTGTAACAACCAGCGCTGCAAAATTTTAGATGTAGACATGGCCTAATTAGTTCCCTGGTAACCTCTGTTCCAGCTGAGCCTTGTTTCTCCATGGCTATCTCCCCTCAATGGATAGGGAGAGGCCTTTTAACCCCTCTGGGACTAATTACTACCCCTCTCCTGGTAGCTAATTGTCCTGAGTTTGCCACAATACATACAGTATTCATGTTAGATGAAAGAATGTGACAGATTACTATGTTTGTATGCTTAAAAGAGTGGACTGTTTCCTGTATGCTTATTTCTTTATCTTCTCATTCTTCATTTCATTTATTTGTACCCTTTGTTTATCTCAGTGCAGTTCATGCTTATCTGTTCTTTCATTCTATGGTCTATGGAAATAAGACAAGGTTTCATAGCTAAAACAATGTTATCAACCTCCTTTTATTTACCTTGTGTGTCACCTGTCTCATAGGATTTGTATTGAATAAATATATTATAAGTTTCCCTATATGATGCTGCAATATCAAAGCCTTATCTTTACAATGTTCATCCTGTCCTGGAAGTATTAAGAACATCCTGAGTATGCCACAGTGGTGCAGCTTTGTTTGGACTTAAAATGAGAGTATTCCTTAGGAGCAGGAGGCATGCAGTTCCTCTCTCAGGCTGTCCCACCTAATCTGAAGACTAACAGATCTGACTCTGATGAATGGTCTTTGGTGACAGTCCTTCAAGAGGCATGTTAGGAGTGAATGCCCTTTAAACAAAGGGGAGTCAAAAAGTATTATACATAGCGAGTCAATTTCTGTCCTCGGTTATGAGGATGCAACACTTATAGTCATGGAGTTGCCCAGTAGTTTGGTTTATTTAGAAAGGCCAAAATGCATTAGGCAAAACATGAAAATAAAAGTGATTTGAAAACAAATGACTGAAAGGTAATGTGTTGGTAATAGAGGTAGAAAATTTAGTTACAAAGGATAGGTACAGGTATACTGATTAACGTCCATTTTCTCTGAGATTTCATGTAGACACTGGTGCTGCAAAAGACCATGACATGTCTTTTAACCTGCCAAAGCCAAAATGTGGGGTAGAATGTATGACAAAAAGTGTGTCTTCATAGCACTGTTAGCTTGATGTATAACTCAAGCGTTACCCTTAAAGAAACTCCTGTGCACACACAAAAATCTCTAGCTTGATGTAATTGGAGCTTTAAATTCTAGTTAGCTGTCCTGGCAATGGAGGGGGAGGGAAGGATTGAGTGCCTCTGAAGCTTAAAATACTAATGCAGTAGGGACTCAGAGACAGATCCAAAATGTAGGCCAGCAAAAGTATTCATGCAGGAAACCTAAAATGGTGGGGGGGGCACTTCTTTAATCTAAATAACATTTCTTATAAACCCAACCTGATTCTTTATTTATGACCTAAGTAGTTTTCAAAAAAAGAAATGAGGGGACACAAAACTGAGTGGAATGTAGGTAACACTGGGACTAAGATGAGTGACCCTGAAAATGAGGTAAAAGTGAGAGGTATGGAACATGGCATCTGAGGGCGAGAGAGAGACAGAGAGAATCTGTCACATATTTTGCCTTATTTCTATGCTCAAGCTTCCCTCATCCTCCCTCCTTTCTCTGGGAAGTTTCAACCCAAATCAGGTGGCCTTCTGTCAGGCACCGCCAACTGATCATGTAAATAAACCTAGAGGGGCTGCTTCACTCTATCCCCTGTTACCTAAATGTTAGGATTCAGTTCACAGACCCTGTCACAAACCAAATCCGGCAGGACTTGCAAAGTCCTAGTTATTATTCACTCTGCAATGGCTCACACATAGTCATGGCATTAGAGACTGTGTTATTGACAGAGGAAATATTGGTTAGAACACTGGGGTTAACTATTCTTTTTGAAGTGCATCATGGGACTTTAACTTATCCCTGAGCTACTGTTCCAGAGATAAATTTCAGAGATTTTGATTTAATGTGAAGGAAAGCCCGCCGAGCAACCCGGGAACTGCTCTTGGTGTCAGCCCAAGTCTATATCAGTAACCTGAACCCTGTCCATCATCTTCTGACCAAGTCCCCAGCCCCACCCTTCCCCAACTATTCCAGTCCTGCTCTGCTGATGCCTCCTGCATCTTGGTTCAGAGCTTCCTCCTGCCCTATCTCCATGCTGCTACTCCAGCCCTGTGCTCCCCTGTATACACAGTATCAGCTCCTCAGTCTCAATTCCCAGCGCCCTTCTATTCTAGCTCTGTCATAAACAGATAAGTAAGAGTTAATAGAACAGGAGTACTTCATGTCTCTTTTGCCTGTACAGGGTTAAGTTCAGTGAATCTGGCTGTCACCTGATCAGAGGACCAATCAGGGGACAGGATACTTTCAAATCTTGAAGGAGGGAAGTTTTTGTGTATGCTGTTAGATTTTGGTTGTTGTTCACTCTGGGGGTTCAGAGGGACTAGACATGCAACCAGGTTTCTCTCCAATCTCTCCGATACAGGCTCTTATAAGTTCAGAATAGTGAGTACTAGGTAGATAAGGCGAGTTAGGTTATGTTTGTTTTCTTTATTTGCAAATGTGTATTTGGCTGGAAGGAGTTCAGATTTGTATTTTGCTGAAAGGATTTTAATTTGTACTTGTATACTTAGGCTGGGAGGGTATTCCCAGTGTCTATAGCTGAAAGACGCTGTAACATATTCCATCTTAAATTTACAAAGATACTTTTTACTGTTTTTTCTTTCTTCAATTAAAAGCTTTTCTTGTTTAAGAACCTGATTGTTTTTTTTATTCTGGTGAGACCCCAGGGGACTGGGTCTGGATTCACCAGGGAATTGGTGGGGAAAAAGGAGGGAAGGGGGAGAGAGAGGCTAATTTCTCTCTGTGTTAGGATTATTGTCTCTGTCAGGGAGAGTCTGGGAGGGGGAGAGAGAAGGAGGGGGGAAGGTGAATTTTCCTCTCTGTTTTAAAATTCAAGGAGTTTGAATCACAGTGATCTTCCAGGGTAACCCAGGGAGGGGAAGTCTGGGAGAGGCAACGGTGAGGGAAAGGGTTTACTTTCCTTGTGTTAAGATCCAGAGGGACTGAGTCTTGCGGGTCCTCGGGCAAGGTTTTGAGGGGGACTGGAGTGTACCAGGCACTGGAATTCCTGGTTGGTGGCAGCGCTACAAGTACTAAGCTGGTAATTGAGCTTAGAGGAATTCATGCTGGTACCCCATCTTTTGCACGCTAAGATTTAGAGTGGGAAATTATACCATGACAAGCCCTTTGCTTTCCAAGGTCGCCCAGAGGATACAGGGGGTCTGGGGTCTTTGGCAGCGGGGGGCTCCCGCTTTGGCAGTAATTTGGTGGTGAGGGGTCCTTCCTCTCCAGGAACCACCGCTGAAGTACTCCGAAGACCCTCGGTGGGAGCCCCCCACCGCCGAATTACCACTGAAGACCTTGCACCTCGTTGGCAGGTCCCACTTCGGCGGTAATACGCCGGCAGGAGGTCCTTTTGCCCCGGAGCAGAAGGACCCCCCACCGCCGAAGACCCAGAGCGGAAGAAGCTCTGGGGGCCCGGGTCCCGCAAGAGTTTTATGGGGCACCTGGAGCAAGAGAAGGACCCCACTCCAGGGCCCCCAAAAAACTCTCATTGGGGCCCCTGCGGGGCCTGGGGCAAATTGCCCCACTTGCCCCTCCTTTGGGTGGCCCTGTTCCTTTCTACACACATGGTTGTAGTTAATGAGGGATGGATTAAGGCATAGACTGCCTCTCTGGGGAGGGATCCCCCCCTGTCACTGCCACTTCATGTAGGGACAAGTTCACAGTGTGGGATGGGGCTGCAGACATGGAGCCATGCATAGATTCCTTTAATCGAGCCCTAGCAAAGGGATCAACAATGATACCAAGCAACCTATACTGTCCTTTCCTCATATGGGGTCCTCTCCAAACCCCTAATCATTTTAGTTGTCCTTTTCTGAACCTTTTCTAGTGCTAGAATATCTTTTTTGAGGTGAGGAGACCACATCTGTACGCAGTACTTGAGATGTGGGCGTACCATGGATTTATATAAGGGCAATAATATATTCTCAGTCTTATTCTCTATCCCCTTTTTAATGATTCCTAACATCCTGTTTGCTTTTTTGACCGCCTCTGCACACTGCGTTGACATCTTCAGAGAACTATCCACGATGACGCCAAGATCTTTTTCCTGACTCGTTGTAGCTAAATTAGCCCCCATCATATTGGATGTATAGTTGGGGTTATTTTTTCCAATGAGCATCACTTTATATTTATCCACATTAAATTTCATTTGCCATTTTGTTGCCCAATCACTTAGTTTTGTGAGATCTTTCTGAAGTTCTTCACAATCTGTTTTGGTCTTAACTATCTTGAGTAGTTTAGTATCATCTGCAAACTTTGCCACCTCACTGTTTACCCCTTTCTCCAGATCATTTATGAATAAATTGAATAGGATTGGTCCTAGGACTGACCCTTGGGGAACACCACTAGTTACCCCTCTCCATTCTGAGAATTTACATTAATTCCTACCCTTTGTTCCCTGTCTTTTAGCCAGTTCTCAATCCATGAAAGGACTTTCCCTTTTATCCCATGACAGCTTAATTTACGTAAGAGCCTTTGGTGAGGGACCTTGTCAAAGGCTTTCTGGAAATCTAAGTAGACTATGTCCACTGGATCCCCCTTGTCCACATGTTTGTTGACCCCTTCAAAGAACTCTAATAGATTAGTAAGACATGATTTCCCTTTACAGAAACCATGTTGACTATTGCTCAACAGTTTATGTTTTTCTATGTGTCTGACAATTTTATTCTTAAATATTGTTTTGACTAATTTGCCCGGTACTGATGTTAGACTTACCGGTCTGTAATTGCCAGGATCACCTCTAGAGCCCTTTTAAAATATTGGCGTTACATTAGCTAACTTCCAGCCACTGAGTACCGAAGCTGATTTAAAGGACAGGTTACAAACCTTAGTTAATAGTCCCGCAACTTCATATTTGAGTTCTTTCAGAACTCTTGGCTGAATGCCATCTGATTCCGGTGACTTGTTAATGTTGAGTTTATCAATTAATTCCAAAACCTCCTCTCGTGACACTTCAATCTGTGACAGTTCCTCAGATTTGTCACTTACAAAAGCCAGTTCAGGTTTGGGAATCTCCCTAACATCCTCAACCATGAAGACTGAAGCAAAGAATCCATTTAGTTTCTCCGCAATGACTTTATCGTCTTTAAGCGCACCTTTTGTATTTTGATCATCAAGGGGCCCCACTGGTTGTTTTGCAGGCTTCCTGCTTCTGATGTACTGAAAAAACATTTTGTTATTACGTTTGGAGTTTTTGGCTAGCCGCTCTTCAAACTCCTCTTTGGCTTTTCTTATTACACTCTTGCACTTAAGCTGGCAGTGTTTGTGCTCCTTTCTGTTTGCCTCAGTAGGATTTGACTTCAACTTTTTAAAGGAAGTCTTTTTATCTCTCACTGCTTCTTTTACATGGTTGTTAAGCCAGGGTGGCTCTTTTTTAGTTCTTTTACTGTGTTTCTTAATTTGGGGTATACATTGAAGTTGGGCCTCTATTATGGTGTCTTTAAAAAGAGCCCATGAAATTTGCAGGGATTTCTCTTTAGTCACTGTACCTTTTAACTTTGGTTTAACTAACCCCCTCATTTTTGTATAGTTTCCTCTATTGAAATTAAATGCCACAGTGTTGGGCTGTTGTGTTCTTCCCACTACAGGGATGTTGAATGTTATTGTATTATGGTCACCATTTCCAAGCGGTCCTGCTATAGTTACCTCTTGAACCAGCTCCTGCACTCCACTCAGGATTAAATCTAGAGTTGCCTCTCCCCTTATGGGTTCCTGTACCAGCTGCTCCATAAAGCAGTCATTTAAAGTATCGAGAAATTTCATCTCTGCATTTCGTCCTGAAGTGAAATGTTCCCAGTCAATATGGGGATAATTGAAATCCCCCACTAATATTGGGTTCTTAATTTTGGTAGCCTCTCTAATTTCCCTTAGCATTTCATCATCACTATTACTGTCCTGGTCAGGTGGTCGGTAATAGATCCCTATTGTTATATTTTTATTAGAGCATGAAATTTCTATCCATAGTGATTCTATGGAACATGTGGATTCGCTTAAGATTTTTACTTCATTTGAATTTACATTTTCTTTCACATATAATGCCACTTCTCCCCCTGCACAACCTGTTCTGTCCTTCCGATATATTTTGTACCCCGGAATGATTGTGTCCCATTGATTGCTCAATGCCCATTTCAGTTCCATACAATACCCTAGATAACTTGAATAATGGACATTATGCAGCTAAAGCTCATGCAATTGTTTGATTGTTTACAGGATAACTGTTGTAAAAGCAAATGTGAAGACAATTTCTATATAGTATTATACTGACTATGTATTTACAACATAAAAAGCAAAAAAAATCCATCTAGGATTTAGTAGAAATCCTATATATTGGTTTAATTTTTATTTACTTATAAAGTGAACTGTATTATTCATAAAAGTAATGAGATTGATAGCAGTGGCAAAATCTAGGTGATTGTGTGCATGTCCAGCAGCAGAAATGTAGGTGAGGTAGGGGTGGTTGTCTCCAGGAGTGATTGTAATGCAAATAAAAATTACAATAACGAGGAAGTTAACAAATAAAGCAAAATAGGAAAGTTTAAAAAAAAAGAAACAGAGGGTATGAATCTGAAGCAGCACTATTGGGGAATTGATTTAATATAAATAAGAGGTAAAAATTAGGAAGGAGGGAGCTGTTGAATTTCTTAGCCACTCGTTAGCATTCATGAGAGCTGATTATAAGGAATTATCATGTCACAGTTAGTTCGCAGCCTAGACGAAGGGATTCTGTATGTCAGTCAGTGTAACTGTAATCACCCGAAAAAGAGATGTTCCAGACTAGTTTCCAAGATTAACCAAGTTTGAAGGAATTTAGAACTTTAAAAGCAAAGGAGCACAGGGGCTTAATGTATTATTTTTCTGCTTTGCTTATATCTAGAGAGAGGAGTTTCTTAAGAAGACACACCGACTTGCCATTGTAAAGATTGTTATTAGTAAGGGTTAGACTCTGACTCTGAAGGAGAACAGCTGATCTTAGAAAAAGGGAACTTGGCTCTCTGCTCTGCTTTTTTTCTTCCCCTCACAGAGCACAATATGCTTCTCTTCAAGAGCAGGTTGACAGACTATTGCTGTACTGAAGTTCTCTTTCCATGCTGGCTTTGATGTTAATAAAGATGGCATCCTCATTTAAAAAAACCCCACAAAAATATGTGCCAACACAAGGAGAAATACTTTGTAAAAAGATAATTAACTAGGTCGCAGATTGGCAAAGAATGATCTGTGGTTATCATATTATCTTGTACAGCATTTAATAAGATGGCTGCATTTTAATGCAACCAAAAGAAGCAGAGCTCCCTTAGCAAACAAAGATGGTTACAAAAGTACACTGGAAGCATAGAAGTAGCAGCTTACTCAAAACTTTAACAGCATGGAAGTCTAAGTAGTACAGACTAGAGATCAAAATTAATCTCTGTCCTAATTTTAACTAAATCAAACTACGCTTAAAAGAGCCGTTAATACCTTACATAAAGCATTTTAGTATTAAACAATGTTGATTTCACTTCATATGTTTTTCTGCATTTCTGTTTCCTTGTTCTTTGTTACTAAGAATTTGCACAAAACACACAATCTTTATTTCTAAAGAGATGTATCCACTCCTGCTGCTCTGGTCCATCTAAAATGTTAGCATACATTTGCACTACCAAAAAAACAAAACGCCCAGCAGCAAGTCTCACAGCCCATGTCAACTGATTCAGGCTTTGGGGGCTTGTGCTACAGGGCTAAAAATAGCAGTGTAGACATTCCCTGGAGCCCGGGCTTTGAGACCATCGCCTCTTGCCTGGGCTGCAGTGTAGACATATCCTCAGAATCAAATTTATTATCAGTTAGATTAGACTGTCACAGCCCTTATTCAGTCATGCAGGCAAGTAAAGGGGACTAGTGCCTGCCTTAGGCCTGCTGTTCACTAAAACTTGGGTTGACTTATGGCTTGTCTCCACTTACTGGTGGATTGATGCTGCGGCAATCAATCCATGGGGTCAATTTAGTGAGTCTAGTGAAGACCTGCTAAACTGACTGCAGATCACTCTCCTGTCAATTCCAGTACTCCACCGGAATGAGAAGAGTAAGGGGAGTCGACGGGAGAGTGTCTCCTGTCAACATAGCATAATGTGATTTGTGTCCATTTATTATGGCATCACGTGCCAGCAATGTCCCTCTGCCATGTACATTGGCCAAACCGGACAGTCTCTATTCAAAAGAATAAGCGGACACAAATCACACGTCAAGAATTATAACATTCAAAAACCAGTCTGAGAACTCTTCAACCTCCCTGGTCACTTAATTACAGACCTAAAAGTCACAATTATTCAACAAAAAAACCTTCAAAAACAGACTCCAATGAGAAACTGCAGAACTGGAATTAATTTGCAAAATGGACACCATTAAATTAGGCTTGAATAAAGACTGGGAGTGGATGAGTCATTACACAAACTAAAAACTATTTCCCCGTGCTAATTTTCCCCTCTACTGTTACTCACATCTTGTCAGCTGTTTGAAATGGGCCATCCTGATTATCACTACAAAAGTTTTTTTTCTCCTGCTGTTAATAGCCCACCTTAATCAATTAATCTCATTAGAGTTGGTTTGGCAACCCCCATTTTTTCATGTTCTCTGTGTATATATATATATATATCTAATGTGTATATTCCTACTGTATTTTCCATTGCATGCATCTGATGAAGTGGGCTTTAGCCCTCAAAAGTTTATGCTCAAATAAATTTGTTAGTCTCTAAGGTGCCACAACTACTCCTCATTCTTTTTGCTGACACAGACTAACATGGCTACCACTCTGAAATGTATCACCCGCTGTAGATGCAGCCAGGCCAACAGAAGGATTCTTCTGTAGACCTAGCTGTCACCTGTTGGAGAGGTAGCTTTACTACAGCAATGAAAACCCTCTTTTCATCAATGTGGAAAATGTCTACACTAGAGCGGCACAGCTTCAGCGCTATAGCTGTGCTTCTGTATCTTCTTAATGTAGACATACTCTTACTCCCCTACTCAGCTTGTGACATCGGCTTCAGGGATTACTCTTCCATTACTAACACCAGTGAGAAAATGGGTGGAGGGGGGAGTAGGAAGAGCCCAAGCTGGGTGCCCAGGGGGAAGAAACTGCTTCATGAAAAAGGGTTAAGGAAACATGGGTGCATTTTTAAATAGAATTTTGCAACTATTATTATATAGAAGATAAATCATATTTTAAAATAAATTAGCTTACCACAGTGAACTCTAGACTCCTTTTAGCTAATACATTTTAAAATATGACTTGTTTTCCTCATCTAGAGTTACTCTTACGGTTTTTCTATGCTGGGAAAATGAATGGTGTTAAAAATAGTATTAATGAACACATTTTAACTGACACATTTTCAAACATCACTTAGCACCTAGTGCAGAGAGACAATCATGTTTAGAACCATGTGACCTGGTTGTGGTTTACCTTAGGCAGCAATAGGGCACAGTTCAGCAGATCACTTAACTAGAAGCATAAGAATAATCCTATTTCTGTCCTTCTGAAGTCAACAGGATCAATAAGTGTGTACTTAAAATTAAGCATGTATTTACCTGAATTGGGGCCTTACATAGCAAGATTATAAGGGAGATTACTCTACACTACAAAAAATGTCCCAGACCTTGTTGAGGAAAGGGGGAGCTGGGGAGGTTGAACCTTTCTGCAGGAAAGCATTAGCTAAAGAGGGTCTCTCTACAAGAGGATTCCCCTGGGAAGCTTGACTAATTGAACTCAAATCTCCAAGCAAACAGGCCAAGGTTGCTTCACTTCCAAACTATATAAACAAAATTGCAGAATTTAGTTTATCCCTTCATAAAATAAGACCTGCAAGACCTGCATAGATTTAGTTCTTGCCCATAATTCTTGTACAACTAATAGAAGCAAACAACCGACATACACCTGACTTCAGTGCCCATTTGCACCAGCTGAGAACCTGGCCCCCTGTTTTCTAGTACAAGACAGAGCATCTGGCATTATATTAGCTGATTTATTTTTCTTTAATACAGAATTGTTAACTAGTGTACATGTCTATTATTTTCTTCTTGTTTCAGTTAATAATCTAGCTTTCCACATATCTTACGCCTATTTGGATTGTTATGGAAGAATAATATATAGCCAGACTGCTCATAAAAAATCAAGTTCTCTCTCTCTTCTTGCCCTGACCTCTGTATACTTGTGTATCATTAGATACTTGAGTTCCTTGGAGCAGGTACTGTCCTCCTTAAGTGATTGGGAAGCACCTAGTATACAGCTGATGCCACCACAAATAAAAAGTAATAATAATTACTTCCATCTTCTTTACCTGTTATGTGGGCACTACAGTATGGTGATAAGTTTATTTTTTGTCTTAGTTCTTTTTAACAGGAAAGGAAATTAAAAAAGGAATGAGCTGATGATGCGAGCAGCACACATTTTGTGCACTTTTAGAGAAATGAAATGCTGCTGTATTTAGTGTTAGTTATTATTTACTGTAAGCATTGCATTGGACATGTGCATTCATGTAAGGAACATTACTAAATGCATTATGAAACAGTTTATCAATTTTCCCATAGTACTCTCTATAAAAGTATGATTTTTTCCTTCCCTTGTTTATACACCAATTTAGATTTTACTTTTACTTCTAGTTCAGTAACAGTTCAGTAGAAAAACAAACTTTTTATCTTACCTTCAGTTGACATGGAAACCAATTGCCATGTGGGACTGTGTCATAAGCCTTACCAGAATCAAGATATATCATGTCTACTGCTTCCCCGCACCCTCTACCCAATAGGTCAGTATCCCAATCAGAAAATGAAGTTAGGTTGGTTTGGCATGATTTGTTCTTGATAAATCCATGCTGACTATTCCTTATTACTCTATTATGCTCTAGGTGCTTACAAAACAATTAATAGTTTCTTCCAGTATCTTTCAGGTATTGACGTTACACTGACCAGGTGCTCAACTCCGTATGTTGGGCCACTTCTATGGGCACTATACTGCCATACAAGATTTTTCCTCACATGCTCTTATTTCACCTAGAAAGACAGCAGTTTGCTTGTTCACTAGCAGATTGGCCACTGTGTTAGGATCATGTGTGAGGAGAAAAAGAAATTCTATGGCTGAGTAATTAAAGAAGGAAATTGACAAGACAAGTATAACTTTGGAAAAATTACTGCACATAGTCTCATGGTGTCAGTTTTAATTACAGTTAGAGCAGGTCCAAAATTTTCCATATGAAAAGTGTCTTTTTTTTCAAAAGCAGGACTTTTCACATGTTCTGTCTTGTCTGTGTCTTAGTGATGTCTGCTCTCCTAGTTTTTGTTTGCTTTTGTTGTGTGCATTCTTTTGGGTTTTTAAATATCTAATAATATTAAGTGTCTTTCATATCAGTCCCACACTTTATGTCCTGTAAATGCTATAGCCTCCATCTTGAAAGCTGAATCACACAAAACCAGACCCATCAAGTCAGTCAGGCTCCATATGGGCATGGGTGGCAGGGACTGGTCACACACTTCTCCCTTGCTGAATTGGGACTTAGACTGCATATTCCTTATAGTTATATATTTGAAAGCAATACATAGTCTATTAAAGGTTCCCCATCTTATTATAAACCATAAATAAACTTTAAACACTATAGATTAGTCCACTTGGCTGGCAAGCCTACAGCAGTTAGCACTGATGGGTTTAGAACTATTATTGGACTCATGCTGAAATATTGAAAGAATAGAGAATTCAGAGCAAAGATCTTTTCTGTCTGGAGTGAAAATCCTAGACCTACTGAAGTCAATGGGAGTTCATTCTCCCTCTTTATGTATGCCACAATATATAGCATCTTTCTATGCTAGAAGTTTTTGGTCCTGATCCTACTTTAGTGGGATCAGAACTGGACCACTGGCTTCCTAAGTCATTCAATAATCAGGGCCCTTTGATGTGCCTTAAACTGAACATCCAAACTCTCTAGTTGCTTTTGCAAATCTTGGGGACAGAGCTTAGCCATAGGCACACATTTAAAAAATATTGACCCATGTTTCTAATGGAAATCTAAAGAAGAATTTGTTTTAAAATGCTAATAAAATTGTAAGAGATTTGTAAGTGACATCAGATGATCAGATTGCAGATGATTTTAGTGCTTACAATTTTAAATTCTTTCCCCCCCTCCAAGATTTGAACGTCTTTTCTAAGATGACTGCTTGCAGCAGATAGCAGGGAGTACTGTAATGGGCTTACTGTAGTGTGGTGTAGGAAATTGCTCACAGTGGCTTTGTTTTCATTGGAGCTGGGTTTTAGAGCAAGGAGATCTAGCATAATGTACCAATGATGTTTCTTTAACTTCAGTTATTATATAAACCAGTTGCATTACTCCTTGGTATCCTGTTTTCAGACTGCTTTCAGATGAAGTTTAAATGTCATCTTGTTTGTTCTCAGGTACCATTGTTCTTTCCCTGAGAAAATAAATGTATATTTTAATATGTGCTCATTGTTTAAATGTAGCATTTCAGGAGTCTAATTATTCAGCATTGCACTGAAGTTCTGTATCCAGCCACTTTTAGTCAAAAAGTCTGTTATCACCTATGCATGGGTAGATTTTATTACCTTTTAAAAAAAAAAATCCTGGTCACTGGCAATGGGTGAGCCTCAAAGCTTTGAAGTTTGTTTGGTTAAGATATAAATCTAAAAGTCTGAGTTTGACCATGAAATTTGAACCTAACAATCTGGACTCTGCAAAATTTGTGTGTGCTCTGATTCTCTTCAAGGTCAGTGGGATTAAGATTGGGTCAAAAGGTTGAAAATCGTGTGAGAACAGGTTATTTCATGCAGGTTTATTACGTTTTGCTTCTTGACTCCAGACAACTTTACAAAAGGTTTTTATGATATTTCTATTCTTCCTCCTTTCTCAATCAGAACCAGAAAGTGGCAGAGGAAAGAGGAACATAAAGACGATGACTTTTTTAAATTGTCCAAACTTTTTGGAAGTTCCAAAAATGTTCAGATTGAATTTTTGGTGAAAGTTTGGGTCACTTGGATGAGACTACCTTTTTCTTTCCAATGTGAATTAGCATGGATATCCTTACTGGAAATGAATGACTTCCTAGCCTACCCTTGTTCCATTAGGATACTGGTTTGGAATTGGTGCAGGAGAGTTGGAGTCAAGTTTATGCTAGAAAAATCACTTGGTTTTAAAGGAGGAGGAAACCTCTGGAAGTTAGTGCAGCAGATAAAGGAAACGCCTAAAACCTCTCACCTAGTCCACAAACCATCACTAATACATATGTTTAACATTAAGCATATGAAATGAGTAGTCCCAAATGAATTCATTGTGCTTAAGTTTTTTGCTAGATCACGGCCAAAGACTTTTCTGTTCATATAAAATCTGAATGAAGCCTCATATTTGGGTAACGTCTAGTGGAATGATTTATTGCAGGTCCATAAGCCACACCCATCTTCCTCTAAACTTACCCCATACTACACATGGGAAGGTGGAGAGAGACTTTATTCAGCAGAGCTTCACAGCATGCAGGAGTTATGCGTCATTGTTCAATCTGTGCACATCAGCCCCACCCCCTCCAGATCCTCAGCAGTTCTACTGCCTATTAGGCCTTCCATAGCTGTGAAGTGGTGGCAAGATTTGCCACTCACAAAACATATATACAAAATCCCATATTATAAAAAGATTAAAAGCCAAGCTTCTCTTGATCCCTAATTACAATATTCTATGTTTTGTATGGAAACATAGCTGGAGGCAGTCAGCTGCAGCTAACAAATTATTCAATATACTCACAATTAACTGAGTCCTTCAGGACAAAATCATATAAGGAAATGAATTTTTGCTAATGTTGCCATGCTTCTATAACAATTGCATGATGTTATTAATTGGGCATTCATTACGCCTTCCCAGCATTTGGAAAGATTGATTTCTAAATATGTGTGTGTGTGTGTGTGTGTGTGTGTGTGTGTGTGTGTGTGTGTGTTTAGTTTTGCTAATGTAGTGCTAAAAAGATTTGCAAGGAGATGGAATATTCCACTTGACAAGCAAACTGTCCATAGAGAGACCACAAACTGTCCATAGAAAGACCATAATTCAAATTAATTGAGAAACCTCCATCAATAAAACCCAATTAGCACTGAAATGTTCTGTCTTTGGTTCTGTCGAGAGACAGTCAGATAGCCTCACTTTCATAGTATAACTATTGAAAGCTTTCAGTTTTGTTTTTTCACTCTAGCTCTGAGCTTGTAAAATTTTTAAACAGGGTCCTGTCTGTAAGGTTCTTGGCAAGCTACTGGTGCAATATAAATAATTATGATGACTTCAGTGATGTTTGAAACACTTGTAGCTGGCTTCTTGCCAGACTTGACAGTTAGCCATGTAAACGTTAGCAACAATATTCGCTAAAATATAACTATAACTATATTTTAAGGCCCACGTTATAATCACGATTCTCACACATAGAATCACAGAAATGTAGAGCTTGCGAAGTCAGCATGTCCAGCCCCCTGTGCTGTGACAGGAACAAGTAAACCTAGACTATCCCTGACAAGCGCTTGTCCAATTTGTTTTTAAAAGTTTCCAATGATGGGGACTCCACAACCTCCCTGGGAAGCCTATTCCAGAGCTGAACTCCCCTTATAGTCAGAAAGTTTTTCCTGATCTCTAACCTAGATCAGCCTTGCTGCCAATTAAGCATGTAACTTCTTGTCCTATCTTAAGTGGACCTGTAAAGCAACTGATTATCATCCTCTCTATAGCAACTATTAACATATTGGAAGACTGTTATCAGGTTCCCCCAAAGTCTTCTTTTCTCAAGACTAAACATGCCCATTTTTTTTAACTTTTCCTCATATTTCAGGTTTTCTAAACCCTTTTTGTCCCTCTCCTCTGGACTCTTTCCAATTTGTTCATATCTTTCCTAAATTCTGGAGCCCAGAATTAGATACAGTACTCTAACTGGGGCCTCATTAATGCCAAGTAGAATGGAACAGTTATCTCTTGTGTCTTACATACAAATACTTCTGTTAATACACTCGAGAATCATATTAGCCTTTTTTGCAGCTGCATCACACTGATGACTCATATTCATTTTGGGTCCACTATGAACCCCAGATCCTTTTCAGCAGTACAATCACCTAGATCACGGATCAGCAACCTTTGGCATGCGGCCCATCAGGGAAATCTGCTGGCGGGCAGGGGCAGTTTGTTTCCTGCAGCGTCCACAGGTTTGGCCAATCGCAGCTCCCACTAGCCAATTTTCGCCATTCCAGGCCAATGGGGGCTGCAGGAAGCGGCGGCCAACACATCCTTCAGCCTGTGCCGCTCTCCGCAGCCCCCATTGGCCTGGAACAGTGAACATTGGCTAGTGGGAGCTGCGATTGGCCAAACCTGTGGTCGCTGCAGGTAAACAAACCGTCCCTGCCCGCCAGCAGATTTCCCTGATGGGCCGCGTGCCAGAGGTTGCTGATCTCTGTTTTAGCCCTAAATAAGGTGAGCTGAGTGTCTGCTGTTTTCACTTTCATACGTATATGGAAGTATAGCGAATACTGCAAATAATGAGGAAAAGTTATACAGTTAGATAAAACAAAATAAGAAGGGTTTCAGTGGCAAGCACTGTACGTTACGGCTCTGAGCTTCAAAGGTATTTAGGCTCCTTATTGCCATTGAAGTCAGTGGGAGTTAGGTGCCTAAATGCCTTTGAGGATCCTTGCCCACATTACGTCTTCATATTCTCTAGTTAGATTCCATTTCCCAAAAAGCAGATATTACAGTTAACAGTATAAACCATTTCATAGAGCAACATATTATTGTTTGTATTTTAATATAGGTGATGTAACTATCAAAAGGAAAAACAGGGGCTACTTCTGGCTTTTATACTTATATCAACTAAAGACTTACTACAGGAGTAGACCCATGGCAACCAATGAGGCTGCTCATGCAGAAATGCAAGAATAAGCATAGAACAGAATAAAATAAAATATTTTGATAGAAGAAAATGGTGCCTTACATCACCTGCCTTGTATTGTTTTTAGTATCCACCCCAACTAGCCTCCAGAGGATCATGAAAATCAGCTGAGGTTTTGCTGAACTGAGGAGTGCAGGATTGGCCCCAATATTTGTTAAGCACTTTGAAGATAAAAAGTGTCATAAATGCAGTGTATTATTTAAATGAGTGATTTCATTTGCTAAATGTGTTCAGTAACTCTGAAAATAGGCATGTCTTCAAATGGAGGCTCTGTCAGATGCTTAGCTCCTGTCTGACAGCTCCAATAGTGCTACAGTAATGATGAAAATGATCAAAGGCTTGCTCGCTTATTTTTTCCCTTCTCCATATTACCATGCATCCAGACATGCAAACATGTTAGACCACTGTGAAGACATACACAAAACAGAAAAAGAAAAAGCAAACACCCACTCATGTAAGAAAGAGAAGCTTTTATATGTCATATCAGAGCTACAATACCAAAGTAATAAATTTCAAAGAGACTCTGACAGTTAATGTTTTCAATTGCTTGTTGGTTTGCACAGCACACTACCTTGGCTCTGATCCTGCCCTTCCAAGCGTGCGGACGCACTGCTTCATCAGTGCAGAAACCCATTCAAGTTCATCCGCACACTCTCAGATGCGGAACTGGGGTCTGGTGCTGATCTTGTCATCTAAAATCTGCCTGGGTTTGGTTCTCTTCTGCCCAGCTCTCTGTGTAATCATTGACTTGTGTGCAAAAGGAGTCTGAAGTTGGTGTAAATGCTGCCAAATCAGAACAGTAGAATTTCCTGCACACTTTGCATTGTGGCAGAGGAATACACAAGGGGCAGGGAAATGGAGAAACAGGCTCTCTGTATTTAACTGCTTAGTATCTATTTTCTTAACTTCACAGTTATGTAGCTGTAATAAAATCAATGACCAAATTTGTCCTGCGAGGAACTTCCCAGACTTCAGTGGAATTACATCAGGATCAAATCTGGCCCACTGAAAACACAGGGTGGGAGTAAATTAGAGCCCACTCCTACAAAAACAGCCTTCAGTATACTGCATCTGAAATGAATGTAGATGTCTGATTCCAATTACAAAAAGATAAAAATGGAATACCTGAACTAGTCTGACTTCACATCAGAGTTCTCTCTTAATTATTCAAAATCTGCTTGTTTACGTGGGCATCTTAATGGGATAGTCTCAGTTTAGGAATCCCATTTTTTAAATGTTTAGTTATGGTTACACCTTACAGAAATGATCTTGAGTCTACCAGTCTGATTCCTTGGGTGAAATTATGGCCCCATTTAAATCAATGGGATTTTTGCCTTTATCTTCATATGCTCATTGCTCTCATGGAAGGAGATTAGTGACATAAAGATCAGAAGGAGTTTCAGATGCATGGGGAGTACATGATCAGATCTTAGGTGGCTAAAACTGAGAAAGCGGAGCTATCTCATTTAATTTGTCTCTATTTATACTGTTTATGTTTGCACTTCCCTCCTCTTGCAGACTGAAATTAGATGGGTCTGATTATAGACTATGGGCTTGGCTACACTGGAGAGTTGCAGCGCTGGTGAGGGGGTTACAGCGCTGCAGCTCAGGATGTGGCCACACTTGCAAAGCACAGCCAGTGCTGCAACTCCCTGGTTGCAGCACTGGCTGTACACCTGGTCTGCCTGGGGTGTAGCGATTCCAGCGCCGGTGATGCAGCACTGGTCAGCAAGTGTGGACACCACCAGCGCTTTTATTGGCCTCTGGGGTGTAAGGAGGTATCCCAGAATTCCTGTCCACAACAAACCAGAAGAATGGCTGAACTCCGATCTCCCCGTAGCTACTTGCTAAAAAACAAACACAGCTGCTCTGTGCTCCAGCGAGCGAGCCAGCGAAGGCAGGAGAATTGCTTTGGAATGTTCAAAGCTGTTTGCTTGAGGAGAGAGGGGGGAGGGGTAATGTTGAGCAACTGTTTATGTGGTCTGACGGCTATTTAGGAATGCATAATTAGCATTTAGTGAATATGAGACAGGTGGGGGAAAGGTCAAAACTTTTAAAATGATTGAAGGTAGGCACTGTGTATCTTCCAGTCCTTAGAACTTGCAAGGCAGGGAGCTGAGAACAGTGTCAGCTCCAAAAATCCAATCTCTCTGTCTCCCCCACGCTCCCTGTCACACTCCACCCCACCCCCTCTTTTGAAAAGCACGTTGCAGCCACTTGAATGCTGGGATAGCTGCCCACAATGCACCACTCCCAGCAGCGCTGCAAGTGCTGCAAATGTGGCCACACTGCAGCGCTGGTAGCTGTCAGTGTGGCCACACTGCAGTGCTGGCCCTACACAGCTGTACAAACACAGCTGTAACTACCAGCGCTGCAGAACTGTAAGTGTAGCCATGGCCTATAGCATTTTCCGATTCTTAAGAAGTGGCACTATGGGTATGGCTACATTTGGAATTTCAAAGCGCTGCCGCGGCAGCGCTTTGAAGTGTGGGTGTAGTCAGAGCGGCAGTGCTGGGAGAGAGCTCTCCCAGCGCTGCATGTAAACCACATCCCTTACGGGTGTAGCGTGCAGCGCTGAGAGCCGCGCTCCCTTCACTGCTGCCCTGATTACACTGACGCTTTACACCGCTGTATCTTGCAGTGCTCAGGGGTGTGTTTTTTCACACCCCAGTTGCAGCGCTGTAAAGTGTGAGTGTAGCCAAGCCCTATGTTTGGGTTGCAAACACTACTAATGAAACGCTTAAATAAAAACATGTTTTTAACCAGAAATTTAAAAATATTCCCAAAGAACTGGACCATTTCTATAGGTTTTGCAAATATTAAAATAAACCCTAAATTTGGGGCATCAACTACAAGACCTGACAGTATTCTGTACTCCTAACATGGCCTTTTTTGGTTTGAGAATCTACTTGATGAAGACTGTATTCTACATTCATATTAATTCTCTTTCTAAGTGTATGGTATAGTTGTTGTTAGTTGCTTGAATAATATGATAGGATTTTAAATCTCATGACTAAAATTATTTTATTACCCTTACACAGGAGCAAAATACAATATAAAAAGGATAAAACAAATATATCTTAAATTCTCTCTAAGGAAAACCAAGGATTTGAGGAGGTAACATATGAAAGAAAAAGTTCAAAGATAGCATAAGAACTAAGAGCTTACTGCTGAGGTATAAGCTTCATAGGCAGAATGTTTTTCATATGCCTCGTTATATTGAATACGTTAGCTTTCATGGGATTTCTCACAGGATATTGGGGTGAGATTAATATAAAGAAAACAGAACACTAAAAAACCCAACATGGACTTTCTAAAGTGTCTGGGAGGATGATGTTTTGTGAATACTGCACTGTACGTCATGGGCTCAGATTGATCTCTTTTGAATAATGAACAGCGTTTCAAACATATAGTCTCTCTCCCTGGACCATACTCCAGTCACTTTGCACTGCTCCTCTGATGCAAAACAGCCCTAAACTTGGCAGCTCAAGCTGCTATGGGATACTACTGCAGCAATTTCTACACAAGTAGCTACCAGTTTAAAAGGTGTGGATGCAAGAAAGGGGCATAGCTAGGGCTGCCTGACGGGTTGTAGTCATCCCCAGCTGCTGTCACAGCTCCTTCAGGATGTTTTAGCCCGTCTCAGAGAAACTAGCCCAGCATAGAACAGCCACAGGATCAATAGAATTCAGGGGGCACCATTGTATTCCTCCTTCTCAGCTGTGCTATGAGCCCTTTGACCTGAGGTGATCTAGCACAGGGGTCGGCAACCTCTGGCACGCGGCTTGCCAGGGTAAGTCCCCTGGTGGGCTGGGCCAGTTTGTTTACCTGGTGCGTCTGCAAGTTTGGCCGACGCCACTTCCCACAGCCCCCATTGTCCTGGAGTGGTGAACTGCAGCCAGTGGGAGCTGCGATCAGCCAGACCTGTGGATGCGACAGGTAAACAAACCCGCGTGCCAAAGGTTGCCGACCCCTGAGCTAGCACATAGGATCTGACTTTATGGTTCTCTGCCTGAAATAATGTAAGCTAGTGATCCTAGAAGAACTGCACTAGAAATTTTGCATAAGTGATCAGAATTAAAGTATTGTTTTTAATCAGATCTATGAAAAAAAATATGGTGACTAATGCTTTAGAATCTAATTTTATGCTTGATGGTGCATACATATCTCCCATTGAAGTTGGGGCAGCTACATACATATGTGCAGGCCTGGAAAAGAGTTCCAATCCAGGGAATTAGCTCTTGCCTCATCTGCGACCCTCTTCCACCAGTTGCTCACGCTAAGGCCCCTCCCACCCCCAGTGACTCAAGGTGCTCCCTTTTGTTGACTCAGCCCCTTGGGCATGTCACTATATAGTCCTTTGCTCCCTCCCCCCCAAACTTCTGAGGTAATAAAGTCCCTCTGGACAAGCTGTCCGAATGTTGTCTCAGGTAGTTTTCTGTTCTAATTCTTAGTCCAGTTCCACTTTCCCAGAGACTGTTAAGGGAACCCAGGCCTGCCTACTACTCCAGGTTCCAGCTCAGAAACCCTGTGATGAGCAATGTAGGTCTGCTCAGTCTTCAGCCCCATTGCAGTTTCCTTTGGCTTCTTCCTACCCCACCGCTCTGTCTCCTTAGATTCTTCTGCTCCCCATGGCCACTTCACCCTTCTTTGCAGACTTCCCAGTTCAGGGCAAGAGTCCAGAGCTTATTCTCCTTCTTATCCCTAGCCAACTCCCTTTCCCTCTGGGGAACAACTGCAGAATTCCTCTCTACAGCCCCTTCCTGCTCTCACCTCTTGGCTTTATAATGCTAGCCCAGCTCCTCCCCTAGCTGGGCTTCATCTGCTATTAGGCTCTGTCAATGCCTGGTTCCCTTCCAGGTGCAGCATCTAAAATGAATGGCCTCTCCTGTCCCACATTAACCCATTCAGGGTTTGTGGGGGGTGGATACCCCATCAAAAGTCCCTTATGAAGAAAGTGTATCAAAATAAAAAATAGTATAACTCCAGGAGACGTTGGCTGGTAGTGTCATTTAGTTCAGTGGCCCCTCAAGCCTTGTTCACTGGGCTCAGTTTGAGTGAGGATAAAAAGGTAAGGTTAGTGTAAGTTCTCAGGTCAGTTTGCAGTACAACTGACAAATTCTGGTTAGAAGATGTTTGTGACCATGGCTAAAATAAAAGCATTTTAAATCAGTCAAGTAACACAGCTTGCAGCTTGCATAGTATGTAAACTATCCCAGGTCTCGTCATTATTGTGAGTCTTTCCTCTTCTGAGTAATTTTCATGTTGTGAAGGGTTTGACTTGTCTTCAATGCCATGTATTATTTCCTCTGAGTGCTTCAACTCTTTATCTTGAGTCTCCGTCAGCTTATTTACTGAATTTTCAGTCGTTTGCTTGGATTTAAACAGAGAATTCTTAAGTCTGAGTGAGCAAGCTGAAAATTCAGTACAAGCTGAAAAACTCTTTTGATAAGACGTGACAGTTCCAAAGGAAACAAGAATCTCAAAGCACTAGAAACCAGACACCATCCTTAACATATACATGTATATAGCCCTTGACAACACCACTTACCTACTTGCAGTTTTTAAATTACAGACAGCTGTGGCAAAACAGTTCTCATACACACCACAAAAGCTCTGCCTCAAAAGGGCATGGAGCCTCTCTCCTGTGGAACTTAGGAGCTCTGCAGAAAGAAGAGAGGGGAACCTTAATTTGAGCTCTTCCAGGAGGAAGAGGAAGCGATGAGGAAGGAGCCGACCCTGGCTTCCTCCCTTAGCATCATGCATGCATTGGTGGTGGGTAGCTTAAGTCTTCTGACAAGTGACTTGCTGGGTTGATTTATATAGAGCACAGTCACTTGACAAAGGTGATGGAGCCCGGGATAAAATATGAGATCTTACAAAATATATTACAATCCTGTCAGAGATAAAGATTCATGAATTCAAATGTAATTGTATAACAGAAGGTGAAAATTTAAAAGATACCATAGATGGAAGCTTATAGAAGGAGTGATTCCAGCATGGTGGCCCTGAGAGCTTACAGTAAGGCTGACTTTTAGGAACAGTTGGTTTATTTTAAAAGAGTCTGATTTAAACATTGATGTGGTGATTTCACTTTAAGAGTTCATGGAAACCACTGGCATCTATTGCCCAAGTAAAAACTTCAGCAATTGTCCAATTCTAGTTTGATGAAGCATTACTGGGGTAACAAAATCAAATGCTAATCTCCACTTTTCCTCGTTCCACCAAGATAATTGCCCTGGTAATTAATTATTTAGTTTAAAATATCCCTTAAGTTGACCATAAGGGATATTTATGATTTCTAAAAGACAGCTTATAGGCACTAATACAGAAGAGCTCTGTTATAATATCATCTGTATTGTACTGCTTAGTGAATTCTGTTTTTAGAGAACTATGATGATACTCCTAATTATAACATTAGTCCAGTGGATACTTTTTTCATACAATATCTGTTCCTTGCAGAAACTTACTTTAATTGGTCAGTTAGAATTCTATGCAAAGAACACTTCAGATTTTTCTGTGATTGTTTTTAATGTTACTTAAAGATTGCTAAAATAACAGGAAGACACTGATGCAATCTCTACTGTGGTAATTTGCCTATCTTCAAAGAAATATATTTGTAAGAGTAACTGTCACTTCTACATTTTTCTAGGTGTCTTTCTCAGACCAACAACAAAGAGATGAGCATGGCAGCTTTTTATTCTTTGTGTTTGTGTTTTGTTAAGAGAAGGCTAATTATGTAACACTTGACTTGAAACTAAAGTAGATAATACATTAGAAAACAAATCTCAGCCTCATCTTAACATTTAATCTATTTTCAAATCAAATTGAAATAAAATGTTACGCATATTTTAAAAGAAAAACTCATACACCATGCCTCCCATGAGATCATAATCTTTTGTGCCTTTATTAAAACAGACAAAAACAAGTTATTCTGTATGAATTAGTATTGGTCAGGAAACACTAATAAACTGTTTTGCCTTTTCCCTTAGTACATAGCATTGTATGTACAGGGGTCAAAACTTTTTGAGCAAGCATTAAAATGTTTTTCATGCTATACTATGTATTCAACATGCCATATTCCTGGAGTCAAGCAGTTCAAGGTACTCAAAAGTGACAAAGTTCCTGAGGGAGTTCATATTTGTATCAGCTGATCATCTATATTTTGGTCATGTAGTCTGTATAAAGTACATTTGTAAGCCATCTATATTATATCTCAGGTTTTGATTCACAAAGCAGGTCTTTGGTTGACCCATGTATTCCTAAAGAAGAGCCACTATTAGTCAAGAGAACACATCCTAGGGTGATCCTAATGTAATGTTTCAGACACGGTTACTGTACAGGCATAGGATTGGTCAGTAGGTGACAAGTGCTATTATATTCTCTGCTGTGGAGCCTACATAAGCATTAATAGTGACTTTTAGAGCAAACTTTTAGCTGCTAAACAAAGAGGATGCTTGAGCTACTGCAACTTTGCCTTGAAATCAAAATTATATTAAGATCCAGTCACACGTGGTCATAGATTTTCTTTCAACTGTGTATCCTCATAATGCCAACATTGGGCCCAGTCCTGAAATCAATGGGTGTTTTTCATGAATAAGGACTTCAGGTTTGGACTTTAGGATTTATCTGGCAAATAAATGCTTAAAAAGCTCTCACAAAAAGTAATTTGCTGGCGTTTACCAAGGCTGAGTCAATCATTGGCATATTCAGCAATATCTTAGCTTGGCGAGCTACAATCTCAAATACCAGTTAGGGGACTGGTAACTCAGTCCAAATGTTTGGAATGATGATATCTAACACAGACTGTGCTAAAAATGAGGTAAAGGAAATTCAGACAAAATAGATATTTAGAAAATGGTTTAAATATAAGTTTACGTCAAAACTCCAGCAAATGCTATTAATTGAGGCACACATGCATGAACAAATGCCTATGAACTAGAGGCAGAGCAAGTGATCATCTAGTAAAACACTTACAAACTAAGAAAAAATATCCATATTTTGGACATTTCAGATGATAAATACAACTTGTGTTCTATTGCCCTTCATGAATGTTTTTGTATTTGCTGTACTAACAACAAATATCAAGATAGAACAGGTTTGTACAGTATAAAATGAGCATTAGAATCCATTTAGAATGGATAGGTTTTGTTAATATATAAGTATGTCTATTCTCATGGTGCATTTTCCTCCACTAATGTACCAGAATAATGCATGTAGGCCCCCCCATTCAGGAAAGGCCAGCCAGCAAATTAGCAAGATACTTTAAGTATGTGCCTAATTTTAAGTACATTAATGAACCCATTGAATGATAATGAGGTATCTTGCTGCATTGGGGCCATAATAAAGAGGTAGATCAATCATACAATATTTGCACTGTGATACTATCAGCTTGCAATGAAAAGGAATTTTAAAAAATATTTTTTGTGTCCTGTGTTTTCTATGGGTCTAATTCTGCCACCCATACTCAATCTGAGTAGTAACTTATTCCACCAGTAGTCTCAGTGAAACCAATGGGACCAGTCACAAATTAAGGTACTGCTCTATGTTAACTAAGGTGGCAGAATCACACGCTAAATAATTGCAATCTTTGTTACTGGTGAGACTGGAATCATAACACACTGTTCCCCAAAGCAGTATTGTCAGTGGTACTTATCTCAGTTAGTAGGATATACTTATCTGAAATGGTGTATAATGTCCACGGACAGAGCATCTGTAAAGCTAACACAGGTCTCTCACCACTCTATCAGTTGATGAAAATACATTATAATGGTGTGCTTTGTTTGAGAGTTAGACTCCATTCTGAGGAATCAGTGTGAGGGAAGTTCATTGTGCAGGAGTGTGTCAGATCTGAAAGTTTGCTGACATGAGTGATGGTTTTCAGGGATTTTTTTTTTCACAGCTATGCTATAAACCCTTTAGAAGGCTTCAGGAACTGAGTTTTGATTGTTATTTTGATAATCCAGCTGCTAACATCAGAATATTGTTAATGAAGAAAGTCAAAATATTTGAGTACTTATTCACTTTCTTTTGAAATATTACACAGAATCTCTAGTGTTGTGGTGTGAGCAATGGTGGAGGGGGAAGGAGGAAGAAAAGATTCATATCTTGAAAATGATGAAGAATTGACAGCAGTAGAGAATGAAACTGATTAGACACTCTAGGGCTTTTCCATTCTACTCTGCTGATGCATTTCATACAGTGTGACTCAGATGATTCAGTCTACATGCTAAATCTGTTTTGACAGAATGCAGATTATTTAGAACTTGTGTGTGTGAGAAAGAGAGAGACAGTGAGATACGGTAGGTATATATGCATATATAATTTAACCATTTGCCACTTATAATTTTGACAATCTCATTTAATATTGGTCACATAGCGCCAAGTTAGTTTTATGCCACTATCCTGCCAGTCATACCGCACCATATGCTGTTGGGCAATGGACAACATCACTGACATTTAATGTGGACACCTTCCAAAGGACAACCAATGTGAAGAGCAGCTCTATGACCATCCAACATGGTGACATCCTCTGCCTGATGACTTGCAAAAGTCACCTGGTTCATTTGCACCCACTGTGGATAGGAATTAGTAAAATTCCAGGTGTTTTGCTTTGGGTAGATAATCCAGCCAGCATCCCTGATATCTCTTACATGCACATATTGCAAGGTTAGAGGGAACCATTATGAGCAGTTCCTGCACAACACAGGTCATAGAATTGCCTCAGAAGAGTCAGCCAGCTGGCCCGACCCTCCCCAAGGAGAAGGAGATGAGTGCCCACCCAGGTCTACAGCTTGGAAGAGGAACTGCCTGTGAGCTCTGTCTCTCATTTAGCGGGCTGGTTTTATATCCTGAATATAGCTGGTTGAATTATTCCGTGTCAATAATATGAGTTGAGAAGTTAGCTCCTTTTTGCTGTTCACAAATAGATTTTCTTTTTCTTTTTTTTTCCCCCAAATCCACTTGCTCTTTGTAATGATGTGACAAGCAAACAAATTTCAGCCTCTGGTTTGTCAATTAATAATTTCTTTAATCACTATCATTAACTACTTGTGACATGTGACTAGTCACTAAAGTCGCATAGTATTTTTTCCACTTCCTGACCTCAGACTGAACCTGTTTTAACAGGAATATAATGAATACTAAATGGTGAATAACTAAACAGCTTTATCATCTGCCTAAGAGATAACAAATATTTCTATGGTATAAATATATTATTTGCAAGGAGCAATAGTAAAGATTATTATGAGGATCACTTTTCAATAGAAAGATTGTAATTACCTAAATTGGAACATGTAGGCTAACATTTTTAGTAAAGTCTATCTGACAAATGCACTAATTCTATTCCATATGGGTGAATAGCACATATTTCCATTTGTGCCCGTATATCTTAGTATAGTCTATGTCTGTGGTGTACATAATATATATTACTCACATGTGTATACACACACACAACAAAGTTACAAAACTCGCATCCCAAAACAAAAAAAAACAGAGTTCACGGCAATGGTGTAATAGCAAAAATATCCAAAAGGCTATATTTAATTGCTGTGATTTAACTCATAAAATGCACACAAACTACATGTTATAAACACTGTATTTTTATCTCATAAGTTTTTGGTTTAATGTACAAATCACTAAGTTTTGCATGCCTGGTTTCACTAAAGTGTCTTGATAGTTAACACATTCTTATAAGATACAGTATAGTTTATATACCCTTTCCTTGGTTAAAGGTCCACTTCATTTAAAAAAAAATGTTAGGCTTCTGTACTGTGAAAATCATAAAAATGGATTTTCTACAGCTTCTACAGTCTCACCTTGGTTTCCATGAAACATAAGTTTTATTGAATTGAACCCTTAGAGAGTATGTCAGATTTTGGAGAGTCAACAATTTTGCACTAGAGATCTATACTCAATGTGAAATCTTGAGGATTCTCTCTGCCCCTGACACTTTGACATACAAACCTTTTTCTTGCTTTTCAGAAGAGAAGCAGGTAAGAGATCAGGGAGTGGAATGAAGAGTGAGAAAGCCAGAATGTGTCAGTATGTTTAGAATCTGAGAGAATGTACATTTGCCCTTGCAGCCATTGTGCAGTATGGTAATGGGTAAGGCCCTACTTAATTTGCGATAGTGTGGAAATTGCAAATTCCTCAATATGAGGCTTCGATTGAAATTTTGACAGCAGGAAACCCCCTGTCCCCCATGTGCAGGGTTGACAGTGGGAGCCCCAGGTGCCCAGAAGCTGAGAGTGGGAACTCCCGCTGTCAGCCCTGGGAAGCCGCTATCAGCCCCGGGCCCCCACTCTCAGCCCCAGACAACTGAAGACCAATTCACCATAGCAAGTAATACTGGGCAGTTTGAATAGATGTTAAATTAGAAGATGAAAAATACAGGGTAGCGTAAAGGTGGAAGCAATGCCCACTTGGAGGGAGGGGAACAGAGAGAAAGAGTGAGAGAGAATGAAAAAGAAAATCCTCCTCAAAATGATGGTCATGAATAATTTATCTTGTGCTATGAATGAACAAAATTGATGCTTCATTTACTGTACATGAAAATGTATGAGCCTGGTGCATTTTCTACAGCAATCTAATACTTGTATAACACAATTACAACCCCACACATACAGTATTCATCCCATATCTCAGAAAAATTAGATGGAAAATTTTTAGCAATAACATTTATTATTTTAAATAGCTGTATTGTCTACAATAAAAGGTAAGGGGAAGGGGAACATCTACTGTGACCATAAATCTTTGGCTTAGCCACTGAAGTGCTAAAAAAAGACTAATAGCTGCCTATAAATACATAGTTGCAACATGCACACCCAGCATGTAAGTCAACATACATTCTCATTGATGGTTTCACATGTAACTTTTTATATAACAGCAGAAACCTATGGGAAGAATCTGTGAACTCCAAGGATTTGGGGTATTTCAGCAGATAGGACAAGATTCCTAACAATCTGAAAGCCAGACAGAATGTGAACTTCTTGGAGGCATGCTGACAGGGATGTGGAACTGTACAGGCTGAGGGCAAGTTCTAACAAACCTATGTTTTGCATAAATACCACACATACTTCAGCTCCAAAAACACAGGTTCTTTTCTGAGTAGTGTCTGTAGGAGTGCTTCACTTCAGGTGCACATGAACCCCATGCACCTTTGATTAGAGATTTTCGGAAGCAATATCCATTTGGCCTGCACATGTGCCCCAAACATCCTAGTCAATAGGAACACAGCATAGAAAGTCCTTAGTTAGCACTGAGAAAAGAAAGTTATAACGTACTCCATCTGGCTAGCCCAGAGCCCCAGCCAAATGGTGTGTTAATCTTGACATCTGCTCTGTCCCTTATGTCCAAATTCCCAGGCCAGTCCCACCTGGCCTTTCTTCAGGCCTTTGTTGTCCAGCTGGTCAAACAAAGCTGGCTTCCTGTGGGGGAAGGGAGGAGAGCTCTTCATGCTTCATAAATCCTAGGTAGTAACTCTCCAGTCACAGAGGGCCAGGCCCCAGACAACTAGGCATCAGTTACACATGTGTGTGGTAGCCTGCCTGAGAGGTAAACAGCCCTTCACCCCTTAGGTGACAATTGAGCATATGGGGGAAACTGAGGCACACAAACCATACAAAATATTTACAGAAAATTCCCACTCCATCACATATCTAACTTCAAAAGTGGAAAATATTCAGTCATTGGTGTGACCAGCAGCATCTTTTACCTGCTTATTCTCCCTTCTCAACTATCCTGGACTACCTCATGGAATTGGGATTATCTACAAACTTTATCAGAGTTCACTTGGTTGCTATAAAAGCTTTTCATTCCCTAGGTATGAGATTCTAAGTGTTCACTCATCTGACAACAGTGAGATTTATCAAGGGATTAGGGGACATTTTCCTTACAAGAAAGAACCCATTCTGGTTTGGGATCTTAATTTAGTACTCAAGTGTCTTATGAGACCTTCCTTTGAACCAGTGGAGACCTGTACCCTCCTTACATTGTCCATGGAAGATGGCCCAAGGAGTCGAGGAAATAGGGGTACTAATGGCTGACACCTCACACACCTTACAGTATTTTTCAAAGACAATGTTTTACTATGTCTGCACTCTAAATTCCCACCAAAAGTCTCTTCTGAGTTTTACATTAACCAGGACATCCATCTCCCAGTTTTTTCCTTAAACCACACGAGACACAGGAGGATGCTGTGCTGCAAACTGTGGATGTCAGGAGGTCATTAGCCTTCTACCTGAATAGGCCCAAGCTATTTTGGAGATCTCCCAAACTGTTCATGTCAATTCTGACAGATATAAAGGGTCTACAGTGACCTCCCAGAGGCTCTCTAGGTGGAGTTCTGGTTGTACAATTTCCTGTTATGAATCTGAAGATATACAACTTCCTCCTAGGACATTGGCCCATTCCACCAGATTTTTCTCCACCTCTGTGACTCTTCTTTTTATTGCTGAGATCTGCAAGGCTGAAACTTGGACTTCAGTACACATATTTTCTAAGCACTATTCAGTTGTCCATTCTTCCAGATCAGATGTTGCCCTTGTGAATGCAGTCTTGTTTACAGTCTTGGACACAACTCCAAACCTCCCTGCTCCAGCTGGGGATACTGCTTGGTAATCATCTGAAGTGGAGCACTCATAGTGACATTACTCGAAGAAGAAGGAGAGGTTACTTACCTTGTGTATTAACTGGAGTTCTTTGAGATGTGCATCCCTATGGGTGCTCCACTATTCAACCTCCTTCTCCTCTGCTTTGGAATTTCTCTGAGAGACTTGCAATGGAGAAGTAACTGAGGGAGGTTCTCCTGGGAAACCTTATATAGCCCCAGTGAAGGGCAGAAGGATGTATGGGATTTGTGCATAAGGGCATTGCTACTGAAAATTTCTGAAGGTGTATAGGGCGTATGCACACCTGAAGTGGAGCACCCATAGGGATGCACATCTTGAGAAACTCCAGTTACTGCAGAATGTGAGTAACCTCTCCGTTCTAACACTTGAGCTATAGGTGATCTCATTTAACTAGTATTAATGTTAGGCTCTCCTTCTAGTGGGCAACATCACTCCCTCATTCATACAAAGAGCCAATACCTTACAGAGAGCTATTAGATGTTCTGCTTGCACAGGACAAGTGCAGGCAGAATGCCTCAGGGAGCACTGGGAGGCAAGTTTGGGTGTATGTGTGTATGGGGCAGCAAGAAGAGTAGTTGCACTGCTGTATGGCACTCCTACTTTGGAAAGGAGAAACTCTTCCTCCAATGCCTGATCACAGGGCACACACAGAGATGTGACCCTAGTCACAACCCTACTGCTGCCTGCACTGTCTTTGGGCCATAGACCACCACAAGGAACGCTAACTACCTAATCTGCCCACCTGTTCAGAGAGTTCTAGTGTTAGCAGTCTAGTTAGGTTGCATACAGGTGCAAGCGAAAGGAGAAAGATGCTTCCTGTGCCCTCTTCCTCCATTAGCTTTCTTATTCAGAATCAGCCAAAAGGCCAGTTTTGTAAAAGTTTATGAGCCAAAAAATGCACATAGAAGCCCATTGGGATTTTCAAAAATACCTATATGCCTAACTCCTACTGAAATCAGGAAAAAATGAAGTTCCTAATAGGGATTTGGGAAGTGGTTCCACTCCTCCATGAACCTTGCTCCATGTTTACAACCTATAATCTTTCTGAGCTTTGCAGTGGAAGGCTAGTGTTTTCCCATGTTGAGTACATGGCTAGCAGCAGAATTGCAAAATTCTGTGAGAGAGACTTTTGACATGTAATTTCATGTCCAGTTTGTAGATACAAGTACAGTCAGGATAAGCATAAAATAATGTTCCACACTTTTGGATAACACTAATGGATCAGGAGTCCAATCCAATACCCTTTTAAATCAATTAACAGTCTTCCATTAACTGCAATGGGCATTGGATCGTGCCTGAAATTCTGGGAGATGTGGAACACCTGCAATATCCATTGACTTCAGTGGAAATTGTAGATGCTTACCATCTTTTAGGATTGGGTTCATTTATAATGCTTTGCACTTATCTAGAGTGTTCTATTCAAGGGTCTGTTTCAAGTTGACTTACCTATAACTGTGAGTCTGAGCCTTTGAAGCATCACTCTGAGCACTTAAATGCCAGTTTAAATAGCCATTTATATTAGGAGTTTAATAATAGAAACATCCAGCAAGTGTGTGCATCCAGTAGGACTAGAATCACCAATTTTGTCCCATTGAATCTTTAAATGAGTTTCCATATTACTGCATCATAGAGAATCATAGAAATGTATGACTGGAAGGGATCTCAATAGGTCATCAGTCCAGTCTCTTGCACTAAGGCAGGACTAAGTATTATCTAGACCAGCCCCACCAAGTGTTTATTTAACCTGTTCTTAAAAACCTCCAGTGGCAGAGATTCCACAGCCTCCCTAGGTAATTTGTTCCAGTGCTTAACTATTCTTACAGTTAGGAAGTTTTTCCTAATGTCTAACCTAAATCTCCTTTGCTGTAATTTAAGCCCATTACTTTTTAGTCTGTCCTCAGTAGAGAAGGAGAACAATTTATCACCCTTTTCTTTATAAAAGCCTTTTACATACTTGAAAATTGGTATCATGTCCCCCCTCAGTCTTCTCTTCTACAGAGTAAACAAACCCAATATTTTAAAACTTTCCTTGTAGGCCATATTTTCTTTAGACCATTAATCACTTTTACGGCTCTCCTCTGGACTTTCTCTGGTTTTCCCACATCTTTCCCAAAGTGTGGTGCCCAGAATTGGACACACTACTCCAGTTGACTTAACAGTGATGAGCCAAGTGGAAGAATTACTTCTCATACCTTGATTACAATACTTCCATTAATACATCCCAGAATGATGTTCACTTTTTTTGCAACAGTTTTACATAGTTGACTCATATGTAGCTTGTGATCCACTGTAACCCCAGATCATTTCCTATAGTACTCCTTCTTACGCAGTCATTCCCATTTTGTATATGTCCAAATGATTATCCATTCCTAATTGTAGTACTTTGCATATGTCCTGATTGAATTCCATCCTATCTATTTCAGAACATTTCTCTAGTTTGTCAAGATCATTTTGAAATCTAATCCTGTCCTCCAAAGCATTTAAAACCCCTCCCATCTTTGTATCATCTATAAACCATATCCATTATCCAAATCATTTATCTACTCCTTTGTCCAAATCATTTATGAATATTTTGACTAGAACTAGATCCAGGATAGATCTCATCTTATAGTAGGTTAATCTAGGTTATACTTCCCCAGTTTGCTATTGAGATGGTCACGTGAGACAACATCAAAAGACTTACTAAAGTCAAGATATATGATATATGGCGTATTATGGCAATTTCTGCAGTTGACTTCTATTTGTACCTGTTTACAGACTATAATCAGCTGGGGAAATCACCTGTGATGATTTTTTATGAAAGCTGTTATGCAAAATAAATGATATTACATAGCAAGTTTTGATTATGCAAGTAGAGGATACTTCTTGTGAGTATTCACAAGTTTGCTAATGTCCATAAATATTAAGGTAATAGTTGTTGGATTCAGATAACATGGTTAGTGAACTAGTACAGGCTCACACAGGTTGTCTATAGAACCTGGTTCTACAGAATCAAAGGCAGTTAGTCCAGTTTAGTAAGTATATAAACTGGTATCTGGTATTATGTGATATCAGTGTGACACCAATTGTCTCTATTTACATATATCAAGCACCTACCAATAGAGTTTACACAGTATAGAAATATAGTATTTCAAATAAATCCCACATCTCAGTTGATTGCCATTAACACTTGGCTACAGAGACACTATCTGTCAATCTCTTCTGTTAGAGCTGTTCCGCTTTGTATATATAGTTAAATGTTCCTTGGGAAAGACAAAGAGAGACTGGCTCCAAAGCTAAGTGGTTAAACCACGCACCTGGGATATAGGAGACTCAGGTTCATGTTCTTGCTCTATCTAATTCAGAGTAGCGAATTGAACTTAGGTGTTCCACACCCTCGGTGAGTGACCTAGAGACCCACTAGTCTACTGGCTATTCTGATTAGTTGGTTTTGAAAAGAAATTCAATTCTGGATCCGAGAAACTTTTCCAATTAAATTTTCATTGAATACATCTAAAATTTAAGTTTTGATGAATCAACATTTTTCCAATGGAAAAAAACATTTCATCAAAATGTTCCAAACCAACGCTACTCCTGAATAATGCTCACATCGTGTTCCACTTAAATGTATACACCAGTTTATCTGTTTCTTTTCTATACCGCATAATTGACATTCATAAACCAATATTGGTTTTTGTAGATAATTCACATGGCACCTTTCATTTTAGGGTTGTTTGCACTTTATACATAGTAAGTGTCAGACTCTGTGAAATACAGTGTATATTACAGATAGGCAAACTGAGGCACAAGGAGGCGATTGACTGGTCAAAATTAATCTTTTGTCAGAACCAGGATTCCTTCTCCAACCAATAGACTATGATCTACCACATTTTACAAAGAATGTACTTGTTATTTTCATTATACCAACAGGTGTCAATATATAGTATTAGATCAATCGAACTATTGAAAGCATGGGGGGTATATATTAAATATGGAGAGAATCATTTGGGTGAGGTAATATCTTTTATTGGACTAACTTCTGTTGGTGAGAGAGACACATTTCAAGCTTAACAGAGCTCTTCTTCAGGACTGAAATGCTCTGTATAAACTCTAAAACTTGTCTCTCTCACCAACAGAAGTTGGTCCAGTACAGAATATTACCTCTCCCACCTTGTTCTCCAATATCCTGGGACCAACACAGCTACAACAACACTGTACACAGAATCAGTTGTAATTTCAAACTTTATCTGAGAACAGTAGAATACATATATCATCTGGACTGCTGCCATGATAATCATTTATTGTTAATATGCTCCGTGTCAGCAGTTACAAAGGGGTTAACATAAACCACATTAGTGACACTATTTTCAGTTGTCACGTAAAAACCTTGCCATATCTGCTGCCATTGCAAATATTCTAAAAATAGTAGCTCTGTGGTTCTTGAACTACCACCTTGGAAATAATTATAGATAATTATAGAACTTAAAATTTTACTGACACTAATAAAAACTATAACTGATAAGATGAAACATGCCTACATTGAACCAAACTCTCTAGCAAATTAGTCCTTTCAAGTATCAGCTATTGAATTTTCAGTGTTTAAACTTTTTAATCTCAGTTTTCCTTTTTTTTTTTTAATTACAAACAGGCATGGAAAGAGGAGCAATAATCAGTTAAACTATATTGCTTTTCAGCCTCTAATAGAAGAAATGTCGTTACTAAATCTTTCAGATATTTTTGAATGGATACAGAATGGAATTTTTCATTATCCAGCAAACAAGATAAAATCTTAGCCAGTAAATAACATGTTTAAAAATAAAATAAATTATATATTGGGAAACCAGGAAATTGTTTTGGGACTCGGTTAGTAGGTGTTTCCCCACAATGGCTGCTTGATAGTCAGCAAATGCAACTCTTCACATGTATGAAGCAGTTGTATACCTAATAGGCTCAAGTTACCATTATGAATGATAGCATGTCTTAAGAAAATACCTTCCACAGGACTAAACCAAACAAAATCAATTTTCTTTAAAATAAATTATTCGTCTGGATTGCTTTACTGCTTCAGGTGATGGACTCTTTAATGGGTTGGATCTGGATCACATTTAAATATTCTCCCTGACCTTATCCCCTAGTCTGTGGCTGTTGATATTCAGGCACTGGAATGTGCTCCTTAATCCTGCAGACTGCATTGGAGTTTAATTGAGGGGAAACAGCACCATCTACTGTGACCTGAAGGCTTTGCCCTATTTGGTAAAATTATGAAGAGCAAATAGGCCAGAGTGTATTAAATAAATCTCTTTGAAATTTCTTCTGGTGTTTAGGTTCTGTGCCTTTTTACAAATTCTTTCTAATTCTTTTAGAACCACAGTTTATTGTAAAGTACAGGACACGCGTATAATTAAAAGGAGCATCAGAGAATGGTACATCTCTACACAAATAAGATTACAGAATAATATTAATCCAATCATGATTGAGTAATGTTTTGTGTTTTTAAATCGCAGTCATTTTAGATGGCTTGGTTGGGCTTTTCTTTACAGAAGTGGGAGAGTAGTGATATGTTATGGGTTTATTTTACTCAGGTGATATTCTCTTAAAATTTGCTTTAAGAATCAGCATCAGTGTAGGTGTGCTGTACACTATGTGCCTCTGATAATGACAGTGCTATTGTCATCCATCTATACTTCTGATTCTTCTCTTTTTCCAGATTGTCTACAAAGCCTGGCTCTGTTCCCAGTATTTTGAAGTCACACAGTTTCACTGCAGCAACAGAATTCCTTGCAAGCAATACTGTTTGGAGGTTCAGACAAGGTGTCCGTTTATATTACCAGACAATGATGATGTCATCTATGGAGGACTATCAAGTTTCATCTGTACAGGTACAGTGCAGATCAACATGTCTCACTAGTTTTAATTCCATACTTAACTTTGAAGAGTGTGGCTAGCCATGTTGTTTCCTAATAGTTTTAACTATGAGAGCCTGAAGGGATGCTTCATCAAACAGTTTCTGAAAGGTTTTAGGCGTTGAATCAATACTTTCTTTGCCACATTTTCTATAGTTTACTTATGACCAGAGTAATTAACTTGACAAAAGCACCTTTCCAACAGAAAACTATTCTAATAATTTGTTATGCTTAATAATTTTAGTGAGAAGAGGTAACTTCTGTGTTATGTAATACTAAGACGTTGCAGACAGAATAGTGACTTAAGCTGTGAGGCTAGTGTCTGCCACACTCGCCTTCCCCAGCATTCTCACATCTGATGTCTACCACACATTTATAGTAATTTGCTAGTCATGTTCTCCTCCTAACTGTTAAATGGACACTATCAGGATAAAATCAAGGGTAATTTCATATTCTCCTGTTGGGCCTTGGAAAATTCTACACAGTGGAGGAATGTGGAGGATTCCGAAGAGGATATGAGGACCTAAATTTGCAGAAGTTTAGGATTCATAGCTGAACTTTTCTCCCTTCCCCATGGATCCAGGATCATCCACAATGATCTATGGGTCTTCCTCCCCAGTGTTGGCTGAGCTGCCTCTGGCAGATGTATTGCCTCCCCAGGCAGATGTTTTGGGCATCTAGTGAGTGAGGTAGCTATGGGAACTAATGTTGTTCAGAACAGCACTAACTGTCTCTGAGGATGTTCAGGGAGTCTGGAGAGGAACACTCCACAGAGAACAGATGCTCCTGCTCTGGCTATACCCTGGTCTCACCTTCGGAACCCCAACACTGGTAGATTTGGAATAAAGGGGCTTCAGTGGGCTTTGGTGGAGACAGTGTCATAGAGCTGCTGCTCCCTATGCAGATCTTCCCAGTCTGGTTCTCCTAGACTTCTGTTACTTAAGCAAGTACTGTTCCCCCAATATTTTTAAAGATAAAATATTATCCATGTAATGATATTTCTTTAGGTATGCACCTTGATTGTTAAAATAGTGTACTTCTTGCTCTTCACTCATTTTTGACAATGAAACTCAAATACTGACATGGAATGTCCCAAACCTTCAGATAATCAGTGGGTTGAAACATCAAAGGAAGCTAAGTTCTTCAGTCCCAGGGTGCAGACCTCAAAGTTGCTCCCCTCCATTCTTGATTGTTAGCCAGAATGATGCTACTTACTCTGCCACTCAAAGACTGTACTCTGGGTTCTCCAGGTTTGGAGCATAGTTTAAAATATTCCACCAGCTTTCCCCATGCCAGTTAGTTCTATGAGAATAGTATGTGCTCTGAATCCTCCAAGCTTAGCACTTTGAATATCTGTTGTTGTACCCTTGGGAAGCCAATTGATGCAACGTCAGTGGCTTCATCCCAGGTTTGGGGAACCTGGATTGCAATGAAAATGTCCCATTGGGCCTTGGGGAAGACACACCCAATCTTTGGGTTACATTAAACAATGTTTAATTAACCAGATGTTTTGTACACCTGGGATTCAGTTACTTAAAACAGTTCTGTGCCGTGTAGAATTAATTTCATACTGTAATGTGCTAGGACAATGGCAAAATGCTATTGTATTTGGATTTCCATCATGGCAGATGAATTTTAACATAATGGTTCAAATTTTCAAAAGCCACTTCTCTTTTGGGTACCTCACTTAATTGGCTGCTAACTTTAGAAGCCCACATCCTGATTGTCAAAGGCACTGAGCACCCAAATTGTGATTTAAAGTCAGTGGAAGATGCAGGTGCTCATGACCTATAAATATCAGGTTCTAGGTTTCTAACATTAGGTCCTCAAATGTTGACATCTGACCCCTTCCCAAGCCGGCCCAAAATACATGGCCATTACAAAGCTTTTTCTTAGGCCACATCCAGACTAGGAATTAAAATCGATTTTAGATACGCAACTTCAGCTACGAGAATAACGTAGCTGAAGTCGAATTTCTAAAATCGAGGTACTCACCAGTCTGGACGGCGCTGCATCGATGTCCGCGGCTCTCCGTGTCGATTCCGGAACTCCGTTCGGATTGATGGAGTTCCGGAATCGATGTAAGCGCGCTCGGGGATCGATACACCGCGTCCAGACTAGACGCGATATATCGATCCCCGAGCAATCGATTTTAACCCGCCGATGCCGCGGGTTAGTCTGGACGAGGGCTTAAGGTCAAGGCAAATGGGCTCTGACACACTAAAAGTAAGGAAAGGAGCAAATTTCATGATCAAGGATTTCTTAAGGACAGTGCTCTGCAACAAGCCTTAGCTCTTTCAAACTAAGGCACCGTTAGCTCGAGCAACTCTGCTGTGCCTAACTGTGACAATATCCTGCAGGGAGAAAGTCGGCAGGCTCTCCTGCAAGATTTTGACTTTTACTTTTATAGAGATCCAGCAGGAACTGAATCTGATTGTGCTAATGGGAGATTTTTGGAGATTTGCTTGCCCCCGGGAGGGGCAGGACTTTGACTAGAGCTGATTGCACTACACCAAAGCTTCTCTGGAAAAGAAAGGAATCCCTGTGTTTATGGGGTGACCTTCTCTATGAGAAATTACAGCTCTCCAGATCCCCTGCTTTTCTTTAATGAGGTTTCAGGAGCAATAGTTTCACAGTCGAGATTTCTCTTCTTCCTCTCCATGGTAACAGGCTGTTTTCTCCAGGTTCCACTAGAGATTTAGGCCAAATGGAAAGACTGACTGATTGACTCCTGCAGGAAGATGTTTCATTGTATTACAGCAGAAGCCACGAAAGCTGAAAAAGTGTATTGGTAGTTACTGTTTTTATTTGATATTGAATGCAGCACATAGCCCAAGATGAAAATATTAACGTCACATGCTGTTTTCCAACTGTGCCTAGATAAGAGGATAGAGAGGGCTTTTTCACTCAAAATGCTGTGAACTGTGATTGCTATACAAGGCTTTTAACTATTAGTATCCTTTTGTAGACATAGACTGTGACTTTTGATAGAGCAGGGGAGACACCTAGTGGGGAAAAGGGGACATCTCAAATCTTAAGAAAAGCCAGGTGGCTTACTGGTTTGAAACAGGAAATAATAAATATTATTTATCTAAACCTGCATGAAAAGAAACGTTGTGTATTATTTATAATATGGGGATTCCCCTTACTTTTCCAGAGCATGATATTCCAGTGAGCAAAGCACTGGGGGAATTAAGGACAGGTATTTCCTTGGAAGGGTCAGATGGGAAGAAAAGAGGCACTAGCAATTCTTACCCATAACACTTTCCAAATCATTCTATTGCTAGAACATCTGGCTGCATGTATTTAAACTGCTTCTCTCTGTTCTTAAAAAAATGGTTGCATTTTGGGTTATAAAATCTAATGGGTTAGATCCTCACTTGTGACTGAGAATCATACAGAAAAGGGCAGCAGTGGAGGTGCAAGACACTCTTTGTACTCTTTTGGCCCTACCCAGCATCATTTAGAGCAATTTAAAGGTTTCTCTAAATAACATTGTTTCTCTAAATTACATGGACTCCCAATGACATATACTTTTGTGTCCTCCAAAGCAGTGGTTCCCAACCAGGCGTACATGTACCTCTGGGGGTAAACAGAGGTCTTCCGGGGGTACATCAACGCATCTAGCTATTTGCCTAATATTACAACAGGTACATAAAAAGCACTAGTGAAGTCAGTACAAACTAAAATTTTATACAGACAAAATGAGAAAGTAAGCAATTTTTCACTAATAGTGTGACTGTGACACTTTTGTGTTTTTATGTCTGATTTTTGTAAGCCAGTACTTTTTAAATGAGGTGAAACTTGGAGTACACAAGACAAATCAGACTCCTGCCTCTGTGGGCAGTAAGGCCTAACACTAGAAATACCCTGACTCCCAGGGCAATGGGGCCTAGCGGCCAGATCCAATACCAACACCCTGCATCACAGGGCAGTAAGGCCTAGCAGCCAGAATCAACAGGTTCACTCTTGTCTGCCAGGCAGTTAGGCGTAGGGGCTGGAGTCAATAGGCTGGGGCCGCTTGTCAGATAGGGGCAGCCATGGCAGGGAGACTTGGGCCTTCCCTGTTTCACCAGTTCTCAGCTCAGGACCCTGATAGTGGCAACCTCCGAGTGGCATCCTCGGGTACCTGGGCACTTGCTTGAGTCTCAGTATCTCCAGCTCCTGAGCTGGAGCCTGTAGCATGCATCCTTCCTATCCGGCGACTAGCCCTGACTGAGCTGGGCTGTTCCCACTTGTACTGGTGCTACATCTTGATCATGCCCAGAAGAGACATAGGGGTGTGGCATACTCAGCCCACAGTGGGGAGTTAACCCTTCCCCATCCTGAGTGCACCCCATCATAGGCAGCCTCATCCAATTGTAGAGAATTTCACTGGAAAGTTTTAGCCAGGGTTTGTGTGCATGTATATTTGAATGTACACTCCCTTATTTCAATTTCATATGAATAGCAATCTAACTGTGCTTTACTAAGAAAATGTTGCTCTCACTTAGGTTAGCACCACCACATATTTGGGACAAAGCAAAATTAACAACTTTTGGGGGAGAATACATGAAACGATAAATATGAGTTCAATCTGATTTATGATGCTCTTGGTACATACCAGGAGAAATGACATACTTGGTCCAAATTCCTACCCCAGAAATATGTTACACTAAATTTACTGTTTGTCCCCTGCCTTCATCTCCCAGTCTTCTTCTTTCTTGCCACTTCCCTATTCAGGGTCAGTGATTTTATAGCATTCTTCTAAAACTCATGATTGTATACCTGGCTGTCGTGCAAATTGGTCTCTCTAAGGTGGCCAACCTGCGTCCCGTTAGGGTAATCCGCTGGCAGGCCGTGAGACAGTGTTTACATTAACCATCTGTAGGCACGGCCACTGCAGCTTCCAATGGCTGCAATTCGCTGTTCCCAGCCAATTGGAGCTGCCGAAAGCGGGGCAGGGTGGGTGCTGCTTCCCACAGCTCCCATTGGCCGGGAATGGAAAACCTGTGGACAGTCAATGTAAATACTGTCTCACGGCCTGCCAGTGGATTACCCTGATGGGCTGCAGGTTGCCCATCACTGCTCTAAGGTCTGCTGATATCTGGTCTATGTATCGAGTCTTTGGCCTCCCCTCTGGTTGTCTTCCATCCATAGTAATTGCAAAAGCCATCTTACCAACATAGCTCTCCAGTCTCCAATAGCTAGGCCTATACCCACGTAGTCTAGCCTCTCTCAACTTGTCTTCAACTGAAGCAGCCCAAATTAGGCCCTTTACAACCTCATGTAATTTCCCATCATGGAGTGTCCAACCATTTGACCATCTCAACATCTTCACTGCCATAGCGAATAGCACACTGCTTTCCTTTCTTGTGGCTGGTCAAGTCTCTGTTCCATACAGTAAGATGGGTCAAATTGCAGCTTTATACATACATTCTACCTTTTACCTTTACTGGCATCTTTTTTATCACAGAGAATTGGGCTCAGCTTGCACCATTTGCACCAAACAGCTTTAGTATGATGCCAGGAGGGCACCATCATCAGCAACCATTGATCCTAGGTATTTTAATTATTTCACTCTTTTAAATTCTCTACCTGTGATATCCTTAATGGTGAAAAGAACAGGAGAACTTGTGGCACCTTAGAGACTAACAAATTTATCTGAGCATAAGCTTTCGTGGGCTACAGCCTACTCCATCGGATCCATGTAGTGGAAAATACAGTAGAAAGATATATATATACACAGAGAACTTGAAACAATGGGTGTTACCATATACACTAACAAGAGGGATCAGTTAAAGTGAGCTATTACCAGCAGGAAGGAAAAACTTTTTGTCGTGGTAATCAAAATGGTCCATTTGCAGCAGTTGACAAGAAGGTGTGAGGAACAGTTTGCAGGAGGGAGGGAATAAACATGGGGAAATAGTTTTACTTTGTGTAATGATCCATCAGCTCCCAGTCTTTATTCAAACCTAATTTAATGCAAATTAATTCCAATTCAGCAATCTCTCGTTGGAGTCTGTTTCTGAAGTTTTTTTGTTGTAATATTGTGACTTTTAGGTTTGTAATCAAGTGACCAGGGAGATTGAAGTGTTCTCCGACTGGTTTTTGAATGTTATAATTCTTGACGTCTGATCTGTGTCTCTGTCTGAGGGATTGGAACAAATGTGATTGTATCGTAGAGCTTGGCTGTAGACAATAGATCGAGTGGTGTGGTCTGGATGAAAGCTAGAGGCATGTAGGTAAGTAAAGCAGTCAGTAGGTTTCCAGTATAGGGTGGTATTTATGTGACCGTCGCTTATTAGCACTGTAGTGTCTAGGAAGTGGATCTCTTGTGTGGACTAGTCCAGGCTGATGTTGATGATGGGGTGGAAATTGTTGAAATCATGGAATTTCTCAAGGGCTTGTTTTCCAGGGGTCCAGATAATGAAGATGTCATCAATGTAGTGCAAGTAGAGCAGGGGCATTTGGGGACGAGAGCTGAGAAAGCGTTGTTCTAAGTCAGTCATAAAAGTGTTAGCATACTGTGGGGCCATGCGGGTACCCATAGCAGTGCCGCTGATTCGAAGATATATGTTGTCCCCAAATGTGAAATAGTTGTGGGTGAGGACAAAGTCACAAAGTTCAGCCACCAGGTTTGCCATGACATTATCAGGGATGCTGTTCCTCATGTAGTCCATCTTTGTGTGGAATGTTGGTGTAGAGAGCTTCTACATCCATAGTGGCTAGGATGGTGTTTTTAGGAAGATCACCAATGGATTATAATTTCCTCAGAAAGTCAGTGGTGTCTCAGAGACAGCTGGGAGTGCTGGTAACAAAGGGCCTGAGGAGGGAGTCTACATAGCCAGATAATCCTGCTGTTACGGTGCTAATGCCTGAGATGATGGGACTTCCAGGATTTGCAGGTTTATGGATCTTGGGTAGCAGATAGAATACCCCTGCTCAGGGTTCTAGGGGTGTGTCTGTGTGGATTTGCTTTTGTGCTTTTTCAGGAGTTTCTTGAGCAGATGGTGTGGTTTCTTTTGGTAACTCTCAGTGGGATCAGAGGGTAATGGTTTGTAGAATGTGATGCTAGAGAGCTGCCTAGCAGCCTCTTGTTCATATTCCGACCTATTCATGATGACGACAGCACCTCCTTTGTCAGCCTTTTTTATTATGATGTTAGAGTTGTTTCTGAGGCTGTGAAAGGCACTGTGTTCTGCATGGCTGAGGTTATGGGGCAAGTGATGCTGCTTTTCCACAATTTCAGCCTGTGCACGTTGGTGGAAGTACTCTATGTTGAAGTCCAGTCTGTTTTTTCAACCTTCATGAGGAGTCTATCAGAAACCTTCTTTTTGTAGTGTTGGTAGGAAGGTCTCTGTGTGTTAGTATGTTGTTCAGAGGTGTGTTGGAAATATTCCTTGAGTCGGAGACATCGAAAATAGGATTCTAGGTCACTGCAGAACTGTATCATGTTCGTGGGGGTGGAGGGGCAGAAGGAGAGGCCCCGAGATAGGAGAGACTCTTCTTCTGGGCTAAGAGAATAGCTGGAAAAATTAACAATATTGCTGGGTGGGTTAAGGGAAGCACTGTTGTGGCCCCTTGTGGCATGTAGTAGTTTTTTCCTTTGTAGAGAAACAAAGTGTGTGTTGTAAATGGGTTGTCTAGTTTTTGTAAAGTCCAGCTACGAGGAAGTTTATGTGGAAGGTTGGTTTTTTATGAGAGTATCCAGTTTTGAGAGTTCCTTCTTAATCTTTCCCTGTTTGCTGTATAGGATGTTGATGAGGTGGTTCCACAGTTTCTTTGAGAGTGTGTGGCACAATCTGTCAGCATAGTCTGTGTGGTATATAGATTGTAATGGTGAGTCCTCCTCCCTCAGTTATCATAGCCTCAGACTTACCAATGTTCACTCTAAATCCAGCCCACTCAAAACTGTGTTGCCATTGTTCAAAGCTGGCTTGCAGGGTCTCACAATCTTCTGCGCATATTACTAAGTCATCTGCAAACAGCATGTTCCGAGGCAGCTCCTTTCATATATTTTCACTTATCACACCAAACAACTGCAAATTAAAAGGGACTGAATTCTGACCCCCTAATGCAACATGTACTGAAAATTCTGTACTGTAGCCCCATGTAGTTTTGACAAAAGTAGTCATTTCATCATATATACCCTGGATAAGATGGACATAGTCTTCTGGCACATCTCTCAGTCACAAACTCCATCAAACTAGTTCTCTTGGTACACGACCATACACCTTCTCTAGGTCCTCAAAGACTATGCCCAGTTGCCATCTCCTTTCTCTAAACTTATCCATGAGCATTCATAATGCAAACATGTCATCATTCATGCTTTGTCTTGTCATGAATCCATACTGACACTTCCAAATTTCAACCATTCAGCACAGATACTTTTCAGTAATCTTCTCCAGTACTTTCATAGCATGTGATGTCAGCTTAACTGGACAATTATTAGCACACAGAGTAATATTTCCTTTGTTAAAAAATAGGTATCATAAAGCTTTTACACCATCGATCTGGCATTTTCCCTTTCTTAAGAATATCATTTCTGGTTGTAAACTCACTTTTCTCAAATCATAGTAAGTTAGGGTGTGGGCTTCTGTGATTTCCAGAAACCACAAAGCAATATTATAATATGTAAGTTGTTATATAATTAGTTGTTTAAATGTGTATCACATTTACCCTTTCTATAATACACCCAACAATGCTAAATACCTTTCACTAACAATTGTGTTCTAGCCTGATTTGGGTTAGAAGCAGGCTATGTATTCCTTCTCCTCTTTGCTCAGCACAAGGCACACCAAAAAAAGGAAGTGAAAAATTAGTTTATTACTTAGCTTTTGGGGACAGGCCTTTAGCTGTTATGAATCACTGAAGCTCCATTGGCTGCAGTGGTGCCACACTGATTTACACCCTCAAAAATCTGGCCCTATGTGTTTTTGTATAAAAATAGTGTAAATATTACATAGAATAACAGTGTGTTCATTCCCTTCTCCCAGCACACGCATATACACAGAAAAAATGCCCCAGGGACAACTGCTTGAAACAGCCTGCCAGACTCTACCATGCATTGGGAAATTAAAAAACAAACAAACAAAACTTCAAGCTTGTAGTTTGAATGGAATCTTGAAAGGCAAATTAGTTTTTAGAAGAGGAAAACAACTTCTTCATTGGTCTAAAAATAATCTGTCTGAAGGAAGACTAATTCGTTTGTTTTAAAAAAAAAGATTTGGTTTACATGTCATTTTATTACATTTTGTATAGTTCATATTATAAAATGTATATCCAGACAGAAGCATTAATGTATATCTCAGACACAGCAATCCGGAAATGTAGAAGACCATCTGGATAAGATCAAGGAAAGCTGACTTCCAGACCAAATTTAAGCAAGTACTTAAATCTTTTCCATTCTCTCTCCTTCCATTTTAAGAAAATGCTAATATAGCCATCAGCAGGCAATAAGATACAGGCGTATATTCTAGATATCTAATTCTACCCATTATGACTGGTTATCTGAGCCACAAATTGCAGATGATTCATTTCTGTCCATTTGGGCCAGTGGACACTCTTGATAGTACAAATATTATCCACAGAAGCTTAATTTAAATATCAATTCATATGTCATCCCACAATGACACTATATGGTGGAAATTTATTTAGTTGCAGTGTGGCAGGGGACTCTCGAAGTCCAACTGTTTCTTTGTTGCTGTAGTGTATTAGATGCTGGTTTTTAATGTTTTCCTGAATCCTTTCCATAAATTCTTGAATCTGTTACTTTTTCACTAGGAACTCCAATTGTGTAACCCTTTCTCACAGCAGTGAGCATTTCTGTGAGTAGTCCCCCTGCAGTCAGAATACTTGCACCAGTAGATGTTCAGTGGCATAAATATAGCAGAATCTGTCCTTATATGTGCTTAATAAAGCTACAGGCAATAAACATCTCATTTTCCTAGAATAATTAGTTTGTTTGCTCAGGACATGGAATTAGGGCCAAAGGCCACAAAGTTTAGATCAAAAGTTTTAGTGCTTTAGTTCAGGCCTTTCTCTAGAAAGATGTCCAAGTGCATTGTAAAGGAAGAGGAATGTCTAGTTCTCTACTTTACCTACCTGTATTTCCCAGAATTAATTGCTCTGAAAGGGGAAATGTTACTCCAAGTGCTGGCATTGTATGATGCAGTGATGTCACCTTTGAGTGTTTCACTCCTGGAGCCATTATTTGCTCTGTGCTTCACAGCAAAATGGATCAAGCAACATTCCTGGCTTACTCCATCTGGTCCTGCAGTTACCTCTTATTTTTGGGTGTACCGTCTTTAGGCAGAGCAGGTTTTGTCTGTCCCTCAGATTGGATTAGAAATCCTGAAGAAAACATAGTTTATGATTAGAGAGAAAAAGCTTTATTGAAAAAAACTCATTTTCAAAACCTTTGGCTTTCGAAAATATTTACAAGTAAAATTGTGAGGACTAAATCACGAGAGATGATGTGCACCCGCAACTCCTACTAAAAGGAATTGAGGGAACGTTGTCGCAAATGACTTCAAATTCTGTATGTGAACACATTTATGCCTCTTGTTGTTTGTCCCTCAGTAGCTCTTTCTGTGTAAAATGTAGTAGCTTATAATTCCTTTTTTACTTGACTCAGATAAAACTGAACACATTTAATTTAATCACACTAAAATCTCCATTAACCTAATCACATTAAAATGTCCATCCTTAATGCTGACCTCACCTATAGTAAGTTATATTCCCTACTGATATATGTGCAATGCTGAAGTCTGTCATGTGTCATTTGTTTGTGGGAAATTATGTGGTTATAACTAAGAGTTTGCTTTCGGATGTACCTTTTCAGGAATTGCAGGTGTGGAGAGGCCAGTTTTATGTTGAAAATTAATGAACTTTAGCAGGTTCCTCAAACTGAGGGTGAGGGATGGGGTAAGGAACGATATGTGTAAGTTACGGGGGGGGAGCGGGGTAGGGAAAGCTTTGCAGCCTGGGAGGTTGTGTCAATAAATGGAAGCACATATTGGATTCTCTTGGTGCAGATATGCAATGCAGTGATGAATTAGGGAAATATCCTTTTTCTGTTCAGTTTTACAATTTCAAATATGGCCAGTCTGACAGGTGTCATGGTGATTCAAATATGTATAAACTTGGGAATTTGTAGAGACTATGGCTATGGTAATTTAGCTACACAAAGACAAAAGTGATACATAGGGTCAAAATATCTCAAGTGATGTTTCATTGTTTTCACTAGGCAAATTGGTGGCTAGATTATCTAAATAGTATGGAAATGTTATTTGTCATTCAATTTAGAAGTAATTCTGGAATTAATAAATTATTAAATATGTCATTGTACATGCAAAGACTACATTAAATTGCTGAATTGAGGAAGAGAAGAATTTTAATTATTAGGGAAAAAAACCTCAGTGCTACTTATGGAGTTGCTTCTACCAATGTACTTACAGTGTTCATGAAGTACAATATTTAAATGCCTTTTGATGGCTAACTTGTATAAATGGCCTTTGGTTTCAAAGGAAGTCTGTCCTAAAAACAAGTCAGGAAATATAGTTGGAACGGTAAACAAGCAGCAGTGGGATCAAAGCACTAACAATATTCTGTGTCTCTTCAATTACAGCTAATAGTTTGAGCTACTGCAGGTACAGAGCTGTTTGCATAATTTCCTCCATTTTAAGGTATTTCCTTTATAGAAGTACAGTTACCAAGGATTTTTTTATAAATATTAACATGTGTATGCTATAGAATGATTCTCAGAATACCTAAAGTTAAAAATGAGACTGTTTCATCATATATGCAAGAAAAAATGCTGATGTGTTCCCAAAGCACAGCAGAGTATCTTAAAAAAACATTAAATATGAGTGGTGCTGATAAAGGTAAGAATGCAAAATTTTCAACTCTGGGTAACCAAAGGTAAACACCTAACTACACATTTTAGGCAACTATGGAAGTGGATTGGTGAGCACTTGTGGAGCAAATCCTGAGTGTGAGCACTATAGGAAAGCCAAGAGCCTATTCTAGCTTTCAAAGAGAGTTCAAAGAAACTTTAAAAAACATAGATGAATGAAAAAAAAAATTGGACATGCTTTTTAACAAAACACTCTATAGCACAATTTACTTGGATGTGAATATAAAATATGCCATCTCAGATTTAACTTATATTTACCAGTACATTGAGTAAACTTCTGTTTAGTAGCAAATCTGTACCATAGAAATATTGGATGAAAGGGCTAGGTTTTATCTTACGTTATGCTGTGCTAATTTCCTCTATATGAGGAGTTAATAAAATGCCAACAGTATAAAGTTTGGGCCTGAGCACATTAAGATACGCCTACACGTTTATCTGCTAGTTCCCGAAGGACATTGCGTAATTGGCAGTCTTTTTTAGACAAAACATTTTTCTAGACAATAGTTCATCTATAAACAATAACAGTTGCTTGGCCTTTCAAAAGGCCCTGATCCTAATAATTCATTACCGGTAAGTTACTTTCTAGCAATACCTAAGGCTGTCATGTGTGTGAATTGCTGATATAATGCTGAAAGAAATGTTTTATTACAACATGACTTTAAATCAAGAAAAGATCTCTGATTATTAATAAGACATTCTTGGACTTATAATGTCAACTCTGAACTGTGTTCTCTTGACTCTTCTGTAAAGCAGATTTGTGGAAAGTAAATAGCACACTATGACATTTCTGATCTAATCTATAATAATACAGACAGTATCATGAGTTATAACCAGGGTTGGCTCCAGGCTCCAGTGCGCCAAGCGCGTGCTTGGGGCGGCATGCCACAGGGGGCGCTCTGCTGGTTGCTGGGAGGGCGGCAGGCGGCTCCGGTGGACCTCCCACAGGCGTGCCTGCAGAAGCTCCACCGGAGCCACAGGACCAGCGGACCCTCCGCAGGCATGCCTGCGAGAGGTCCACCGGAGCCACGGGATCAGCGGACCCTCCGCAGGGACACCTGCGGGAGGTCCACTGGAGCCGCGGGACCAGCGAGCGGCAGAGCGTCCCCCACGGCGTGCCGCCGTGCTTGGGGCAGCGAAATGGCTAGAGCCAGCCCTGGTTATAACCATCAATAACTGTCAGAAATATAGAAATAACTATTCCAAAATACACAAATTATGTCAAATTGATTAATCCAAACCAGTTCATAGCAAAGGGAGTTAGAATATTGCCTGATGGCCTAGTTATCTACCAAGAAATTTCAGGAGATGCAATGACTATATCTTTTTTTTGTTTCCACTTCTGGGGTGTAGAGAAAAGAACTGAATCAGAGGAACTTATTGGGGTAGGATCTGAAAGTGGATGGGCAACAATTGCAAGATGATGGGTTTAGAAAGTTTTGTGGTGAAGTGTTATGCACCAGTTTACACCAGCTGAAGATTTGGCCTTTAATGTTTACCTTTTCACTGACAGTGATATTATTAAGAGATGTTCATTATTCAATAAGACCTTTAAAATGGTTTATAGAATTAATATTTTGTGGAAAGGGAGTCCAAAGTTTGGGAGCTCCCTCATTTCTGAGAACTACCAACTTCTGCCATTCAGTTTGTTAATGAAATTAATTTTCTGTTGTGTTTATCCTACAGGGCTCTATGAAAATTATCCAACCAATGCAGAACCAGAATGCTGTGATGTCAGATGGGGACTATTACCAGATAATCAATCCAAAGGGACTATAAAAACAAGTGACTCATCAATGTGTCACAGGACATCGCTCACAGTTTCATCAGCATCAAGACTGTGTAACAGCAGACTTAAACTGTGTGTTCTTGTGTTAATTCTCTTACATACAGTACTTACAGTCTCAGCAGCACAGAACTCAACAGGACTGGGCTTTGGAGGCATAACAACTTTGGAAGATAATTCAACTAATGATGAATAAAAGAAAGGATACATGTCAAATGATAGACACACAACAGGCCCATGTGTACTACAGTCAAATATAACAGAGACTGGGTGCTTTTACCCTCAAATCACTTCTTGAAAGGCCTTCTGGGTAAAATTAAAAGGATGGGCAACAATCCAAACAAGGACACATGAACACAGCTTTTTATTGACTAAAAGGCTGTATGGTGACTTAAATTTCTCACACCATTTTATACACTGTGTTTTAATGTTTGGAGTTTCTTTTTTTGTTTGTTTTTTGCACTTGTTAATACAGGATTTTATTTTTGGGACCGTTTCTCAAAGCTAAACTAAGTCTTTTCACTGTCGATATATTTCTATTCATTGTGTATGTTCATCTGATAGTTCTGTCTTTTATGTCCTGTCAGTTTCTATTAGAGGAATGACTGCTATGATTCCATGGCATAACAAAAAACAAAAAAACAACAAAAACAAATTTAAAAAAAAACAACAAAACCCACAAAAAAATACAAAAAAACACACACACCCCACCACCAACCTAACTGTCCTTTTTACCTGTGGAAATCATTCTCTTCCTTCCCCTTCCCCCATCTCCCTTAAGCAGACAACATCCACTTGCTTCTGTCTGTGTAATCACAATGAATGGGTACACATGATTCTGGTGTACCTCTGCCACTGTTGCACAAACCAGCTGACTGAGCAAACCCAACCAGAGCATGAGGGGTTCCTTTTAGCTGAACAAACAAGTGCTCTCCTTACAAGGTGGGATCGGACAGTTAACAAATTTTTATGTATAGAAATCTATAACAAACTGTTGCTCCAATTCCCATTTTAAAGAAGCCCAGTCCTTTCTTGCTGGTCAGTTGAACAGGAGCAGCCTTTTTAGATACAGTATGGGAAACCAGTTAAGCTCAGCAAGTTGAATAGTTGGGAGGCCTTCCTATTGGAGGTAAAAGATTGGCATTCATTGTGAATTACGTTTTCAGTTCCACTGCAGTCACATAACCAGCAAAGATTCATAATGTCTGGGAGCAAAGAGATTCAGAAAAAAAGAAGCCTTTTTGTTCTGACAAAGCTACAGTAGAAGCATTTAAGCACCGACAGTACAAATGATGTGTTCAGTGTTGAATCCATTGTTTTTCTAACAGCTACATGTTGTTGAAAGTTATTTGAGTTATTAAGGATGCATCATGATGTATTAGCACAGCTGAAGAAGGTTTTTTTAATAAATAGGTCAACCATTTTCATAAGTATGCAATAAAACAGCAAAGAACATACCAGGCTATCAGTAATCAAGGGAAAGAAGAGTAATCTGATTGCCTTTTCCATTGCTTTTTTTTATTTTTTATTTTTTGGAGGGACATTTTACCCGCTGAGTGTATGAGTATTTGCTTTATAAAAAGGCTTTTTAGAGTTTACAATAGAATCAATGGAAGGAAAAGTTTATAAGGGCTGTTTTTAAACATTTTACATTCCTTCCTATTCTCTAACTACACTTGGGAAGTGCACTTTAGAGATGTTTGCTGTGTAGCTGGGAAATGAAGGAAAACTATAAGAACTATAATGTTCTCTTAGCAAATAAAGTTTAGTTACCTACTTTCTAGCTTTGAAATATCCCTTGATAATTATTTCCATTATAAGAGCATTTAATCACTGCTACTTAGGTATGCAATTTTTTTAAATTCACATTTTATGGTTTGTGAAATTCTGTGGGGGAGGAGGAAGAAGGAAACCCTACTGCTTAAGCTGCTTAAAATGCATTTGTTAAGATGTAAAAGCTCAAATATTTTGCAAGAGTATTTGTTTTGATAGTGTTTTACTATTACTGGGACTGAGGATCCTAAAATGATCTGTGCAAATACAAAAAAGCATCAAAAAGTGCAAAATTCTTCAGCTCATTTGTGTTTCCATAACCCGTTCCCTCTACACAATATATTCCATTCAATAAAACATGGTGCTTTTTTTTTCTAGGGGCACATGTGTTAATTGCATTGAACTGATGCAAACTGTGGGAAAAAGTGTAGAAATGAAAATGAAAAAGCCTTAACTAATGGTAGAATGTAGATTACAAAGTGGATGGGAATATTCCTGAAAAGTAGTGGAGCAATAACTGGACAGTGCTGCGGTACTGTACGATAGCATATGAGTCACATTACTGAGAAAGCACTTACTAGGTGAGCTCTTGTTCAACTGACCTCTTAATTATATTAAGTGTATATGGTCAGTAAACAGTTTGTTATAACCTTTATCTACCTCTGCTGTGCAAAGGCCATTCAACATCTATCTCTGTGATGTTCTTCATATTTTTGTTCACACCATAGTTTACTTTCATCTATTTTTACACTGCACCAGTACAGTAGCAAGTCCTGTTCATCCCGATTAAACTAGCGTATAAAGAAGAGTTGCCATTTCTACTCACTGAATCCTATTTTTCCTCATGGTGACCTAATGTGACAAATCATCTTTAAGAAATATTATTTCTTCCCTCTCTGTCCTCTCTCCCCTTTATTTTTTTCTTTAAAGGTGTTTTCAACTGGTATCAGTGAGAAATATGACTCCTCCACTGCTTTGCTACACTCAGTAACATATGTCATACAATATGGGGAGAAAGACAGCTGAGAAAAAACAGTGGCGACATCATCACATGCATAAAATAGCCAGACTAAAGTTGGGTAAAATGGAGTAGGAAGCAATTACAGAGTCTTAATCATTAAGTATAAAACGTAATAAAATACTCCCCGTATCCCCACCACGAGTCAGTGCCTGCAGTTAAATGGTCTGTGAATTCTTTGTCTTTTTTTTTCTTTTCTATTTCTTTTGTTTAAAAAAACAACCATGTTCTTTGGTGACTACTGCTGTGATATTTGTTACCATTCCAACAAGGTATTTCTACTCCAGCAGTGTGATATGAAGCTTCTCCTGGTGACAACTAGGAAATCACAAGTAGACAAAGACTCTTTTATGAAGTTAAGCAACACGTAATCATGTATGATGCAAAATTTCATTTCATCCACTCCTCCTTCATAATAGTTTTCCTGGCACAAACTTAAGCATGCTTGATATTGTGCACATCTTACTTTTTTTGCCAGAATAAATTTGCATCTTGCCACTGCTGTAGCTGCCATCTTGTTCCATTTCTCCTTGTATGGTATGCCTATTACATACATGATAAAGAACTGGCTTAAAAAAGAAAAGATAATACTAAAATATTTCTTCAAGCAAGCGACAAAAAAAAGAAGAAAGAATAGAATAATATTTATTTTGCAGTCATATGGAACAGATTTTCCCCATGTCTTTTATTGTCTTCTTTTCTGCTGTAGGGATAATCCAGAGTTTGTGCAATATGTTAATACTGCTCAACCAAATGTCATATAACATAACCAGAGCTATATGTTATTCCTTATTGCATTTACATTTGGTAATATGTTATATTGACTTTTTTCTTTCATTAAAGAGCCAGCATCCATTTTTTGCAAATATAGCAGGTGAAGGCTCTCCTTCTGCACGCCATAACTTAATGACAAAAACAAATGTAGAATAAAGGTTTAGCTCCATAATTGATGAAACAGAGCCATTGACTGTCAATGAATCTGTGGAACAATAAAGACACACCAAAAATGGGTTTTCAAGAAGTTCGATCATGAGTGGTCAAACAGTAGTTTTCATCTAATAAAACAGGGGAACAAAGAGCTGTATACCAAATAGTGGAGATGGCAGGTTTCACTGAGTATGTGATGTTGGTCTCAACACTTAGCCAATATAATTATATTCTGTTATTACAAAGTGGAAGGACAAGGACATTGTCTTCCTTCTTTCTATATATCTATCTATTGTGAATGGCCTTGCCCTAAGTATTGCATTTGAAGCAGAAGGCACATCTGCTTATCATTATAACTGAAGACTCCACACATGTGTGCACGTACACAGAGAAACCTGTCTTAAGTGACTACCCAAAGCGCAAGCAAAAATAATTTGCCTAGCAGAGGTAGTTAATTAAAGGTCAAACAAAATTATATAGAAACCTTAGGGAGAAATTGAAATGGCCAAGTGAGGTTCTCACTGGAGGTGTTCCTCACTGCAGGTTTCACTGTATATCTCAAAAATGCCCCAGCTCTTCAGTGAACTCTCTGTAGATGGAACTCTGACTCTGCTTGGAGCCCCATTGACTTCAATGGAACTCCATGTGAACACTGGGTCTATTCACTGAGAGCTCATTTCAGAGTCTGGGTCTAAATTTCTGATCATATAGTCTTTACTCCAGCAGTGTGACTAAGTAAAGACGTCAGGATTGATCTCTACTGGGCTAACGCTTAGTTATATATTGATCAATGGTATACTGTGAATGGTTCCATTTTCTTTAGTCATTTGGTAGAAATCTCATCTCAAAACTAAATCCACTGCATGGAGCACAGACTACCAGAAATTTCTCCGTTACTGAGGGGAAATTAAATAGCAATTCTGAGGCAGCAAGAGATTTTGGAAGTTTGGAAAGTGAATGTGAGTGGGGGATATCAGTTGGATATTTGGGAATGGTGATATGGTGGTTAACATTAGTAGCCTTGGGATGAAGCCTAAATAAATACAATTTGGGGTTTTTACTTGCAAGAATACATAAATAAATAAATACAAATCCCTGAGCAAAGGCTTGAATTAGACACGTCTGAATTTTCTAGCATTGTTGTTAGTTATTAAGACTGGTCTGTATATGTGAAAAAACCTATGGAGTGTGATGGTATAAAAAGCAAAACTAGAGCTGGGACAACCTTGGAAAACCCATCTGGCAAGCAAAGTGGGTTTCTTTAAAAATATACAGTATGTCAATAGGCAGATAGATGCATATATAGATATGGATCTATCTATCTATCTATATATAAATATCTATTTATAGATATAAATATAAGGTTTCCAAGAGGCATACTGTATGTTTAAAAAAAAAAGCCAGTGGGTAAAAAGATAACATATAGGATGACATTTTCCTCTCTGACTCATAGTCACACTATGGAATGTGTATTGCCAAGGAGAATTTTGGGGACATATAACTATTTTATAATGTGACAATAAAATGTGAGTTTGCAGGATTTTCTTAATGAATATTTTGATGCTCATTCCATGCTCCTCTCTCCTCTTAGCTTCTCTCAAATGCTTTTGGGTCTTTCACTTTAAACCTTGACTTTTGCTGAACCTTGGCCTAATATTCCATTCGGTTCAGTAGAATGTCAGCAGCTCAGAGAGTGTTAATCAAGAACCAGAAGTGAGAGGATTCAAAGTGCTGTTTTGTGCATCAGTCTGAGTTCCCAGTCTCTCTCACTCTCTCAAAACTAACCCCCTCTCTATGATTCACACATGGTGAACTTCATCCTTGTGCAGAGGACCGGTACAAGATCTCTGCACATCTTAAGTCTCATTTAAGGCCCCACTTAAGTTGTTATTAGGATTCTCATGCTTAAAGTTAGACATATATTAATTGTTTTGCTGATTTGAGACCCAAGACCTCACTACAGGTCTTAAATGGGATTTAGGGGGCACATAGGCTTTGTACAGGTCCTCAGCATGTGGGTGGGAATTTCACTTACAGTTCCTATCTTAAGAATCTTCTGCTTTCCTCAAACACCAAACTCTTCCAACAGAGAGTTATCCACATGTAATATGGTCACAAGTTCCATGTTAGATAGCATTATCTCAAAATTACAGTATTCTCTATATATTATATTGGGAATACTGCAAATAGGGCTCAATCCTGTGTGGTGCTGACTACGTTTAACTATCATTACTTAATTGAGGGTTGAGAGTACATAGCACCCCACAGGGGCAGGTCCATACTGAAATAATGATACTTTGGAGAAGAAGGTGGTTAAAAATAATTAAAGTAGACTTTTTTTTTCCTTTCTCCTGTCTTTTCGTTTCTTTTTCTGTCTCTGACAGAGTCAGCTGCCTGGTCTGGAACATACTTTAGCCTTAATAGCCCTCTGAAAAATAAAGTAATTTTAAGATGTAATGTTCCTCTACTGTATATTTCTGCAGCCATCATGGCTGCTGTGCTTGCAAAAAAGATTTTGAACTTTTTGTCTTTTCATTTTTTCCTCTCCCTCTGTAATCCAAGTCCCATGGAAGTTAATGGGACTCTTGCTTTTGACTTCAATAGGGCCAGGATTAATGGCATGGTCCAAAGCCCACTGAATTCAATGTACATTTTCCCATTGATTTCAAGGAGCTCTGGATCAGGCCCAAACACATTCTGAGCACTTGCGTGATAAAAAGATAAGTAAACAGGTGAACAACAGAAAGAATACAATGTTCCACAGGTTTGTCCAAGTGATGAGTCTAATAATTAGCTGCAGCTCTATGCAAAGGTTATATTGAGCCAAAGCTTTGAGCTTGATTTGATACATTTTTTTTCCTGAAATCTAAGAAGTTTCATTCAGGGTTTCAATATGCAAAAACTTACACAGGATTATAAATACAAAAGGAAAAATATTGAAAAGATTCTAAAATATTTTCATGAGTACAAGTGGAAATTAAATTTAGGATTTTTTTTAATTGCCATTTTTAACCCCTTAAAGAGACCCCTTATGTAGTTTTGCAAAGCTGCTTTTTGGTTTTTAAGTTTTTTTTTAAAAACCAGCTTTTTAGTCTTTTCAAGAATCATATTGAACTATGCAGCAACAAATTACATTCTTGTGTTAAAGGATTTGCAATTAAAATTATTCTACTCTTCTGTTATTCCCGAATTGTGTGAAACGGAAAGTTCATGTTAAAAGCAGATATATTTAAGTGTGTTTATTCTTTTTTCCTTTTATTCTTTTCTTTCTTTTTCTTTTTTTATCAAAGTTAAGGACTGGGTTTTGTTTGAAATGGACTAAAATGGCAACAGTGGTTTTAACTATATGGAATGTCTTATGATTCTTAGCATTGAAAAGAGGGCTAAGTGTTCCAGTCAGAAAAAAGTATTAAAAAGATGTAAATTGTAATAATATATTAAATATTGCATTATTATAGCAAGTTTAGTTAAGCAACTAATACTATCTTTAATTTTTTACAGAGAACTTTGATGAAATAATTTATTACAATGACTCACAAAAAATCATGTTTTCAAAATGACAGGGGAAATTGTTGAAGATTGTGAAAAAATACTAAAGTGATGCTCTGTCAAGAATAAATGTAACGATGCAAACAGTGAGTCTGACTTTTTGGAGGCTAGGGATTCGGGAATACCATTAACTCCTTTTTAAACAGATGGGGATAATTATTTTTAAAAATACTCATAAAAAACCCTAAACAACTCCCCTCTTTCCCCTCCTCCACAAATAAATATGAAATCTCTTAACTTTTTTACTGGACTGTACATCAACAACTACCTATTTAGTAAAATGCTTATAATACAAGTGTAAGGACTAAGGTTATTTCCTCCTGTTTTTCTAGCTTCCCAGATTACATTGTGCAGACATAGCAGGAGCTCTGTTGTGGCTGTCTACTTGAAAATGTTTAGAAAAGAAAGAAAACTAGAACAAATGCAGAAAAACAAATCTTATATTTTTAGGTTATGTATCTGTAAAATTTAAGTTGTATGAAATCTCCAACAATAACAAAAATACAGTGATTTTTCTACATATTGGTCGTTCAATATTTCATAACAAAGAGTGAATGTACAAGTGGCATTTGATTCTTTGCCTGTCTGGTGGTCTCCTGGTTTTCTTAATCTTTGTATTCCTCAAAAGGGGTTGACAAGAAAATAGCTACTCCCAGAGGTAGGTACATAAATGCTTATAACTTAGAACATGTTGATAAATTGCAGAAGGTTCAGAATACAGCCACAAGAATGATTAACGGATTAGAAAACATGCCTTATAGTGATAGACTCCAAGAGCTCAATCTGTTTATTTTAACAAAGAGAAGGTTAAGTGGCTCAGGTTACAGGGATTACAGTTTGTAAATACCTGCATGGGGAACAAATATTTAATAATGGGTACTTCAATCTAGCAGAGAAAGGTATAACATGATCCAATGGCTGGAAGTTGAAGCTAGACAAATTCAGACTGGAAATAAAGTGTAAATTTTTAATGGTAAGAGTAATTAACCACTGGAACAGTTTATCAAGATCATGGTGGATTCTCCATCACTGACAACTTTTAAATCAAGAGTGGATGTTTTTCTAAAGGATACGTTTTAGGGCTTATGTAGGGGATGATCCATGACCTGTGTTATACAGGAGGTCGGGTGAGATGATAACAATGGTCTCTTCTGGCCTTGGAATCCATGAACATTTTAGGAACTATGCGAGGTAATATTAAAATCCTGATCCTGCATCCAAGGTGAATGACAAAACTCCGAGGGAGAGCAGCCATAGGTCCAAAATGAGGTTATAAAAGGGTTGCATTTGTAGGCCAGCATCAGATGTTTCTGCAGATAACAGAAGAAAGTCTACAGTCTTTTATAATAATGAGATATATGGAGAAATATGCATTCTGCAAGGTATCCTGCAAGCCTTGATGGTTTGATTATGTTGAAGAGCAGGCAGGAAAGTGAAGTTTAACTTCTACTGCTATGACAGCAAGACCATATGGAGAAAAATCTGGGGTGAAGAAAGAAGAACATTCTCATGTTTAATCCACAGTTATTTTTATCCTATACTTTTGTCTATGTTATCCCTGATAATTAAGTTCTATTATAGTTGTCCTGAACACACATTTCATTTGCAGTGCCCATCCATAGTTTCAAAATCATTAAGCTTCCTCATCTTAAATATATAAATGCAAGTTATATGCACATTATTTAAAAATGAAACACAATATGAGTGTTTTATTTAAAGAACAGTTTTATTACCTGTTTCATTTTGTAGTTTAATATAGTATGAATCTATTTTTTGCATGCCATGTATAGGTAAGACAAGGAACCTCACTGAGATTCATAAATCAGGAGTAATTTCCATTGAAGTCAGTGGACTTACGCAAATGTAAAATGGTGTAAAATCATAATCAGGCCCTGTTTTTAAACTGTAGGGGGAAATCCTGGCAGCATTGAAGTCAAAGGCAAAATTCTCATTGATCTCTATGGAGCCAGGATTTCACCTTAAATATTCAAACTGCAATAGATATTTTAGTGAATGCCAATTATATGTATATGTTCTTAAATAGAAAAGCAATCAGAACACAGAATAGAATGTTTTTTGTGACTGGATTTTTATTCATGTATGGTAAACAACATGCATAAAGCAAAGTAAAACTCATTAAGCACCTCATTTAGCACTTAAGCATGTGTTTAATTTCATGCATGTGCCTAAAGGTCTGATCCAAAGCCCCTATAAGCCAGTAGAAGCCTTTCCATTAATTTCAGTGAATTTTGGATCAAGCCCATTATGAAAAATATTCCATTTACATAATGTTATTTCAAGAACACTACTGTTCTGTTTTTCTACGTAAGCATATTTCACCTCTTTCTTAATTTACAGTTCAGTAGTTACTCATTTCTCACTAATACATTATAGGCTGAAAGTGACAGACTACATTCAACAAAAGTAACACAAACACTTATCATCGCATATGCAGACCTGGCGTGTTTGTTATCTTCTATGAAAGAAACAAACATTCTTTAAAATATGTATCCATGTCAGCGTAGCTGGTCTTCCTCATTCTCTGAGTGTTTTTAATTTAATACTTCCTGAGCACTTACTCTCTGAAATACATCAACTATTTAAACATGAGGCATTTATTTTTCTTCAAAATACATCAGACTAATGGGAACAACTTGTGCGTGAAGCACAAGAAGAGACAACAAGTGGTTGAGTATAGATGCTTTTGTCAGTGAAACTTTTGTTGGGCATGGGTTTATTTTTTCACACCTCTGACCAACAAAAGTGCTAGTGTAGACATAGTCTAACAGCATCTGAATCCATCAGTTCTGAAATGACCAGATGCAAACCACAAAGAGGAAAAGGGTATCTGTTACTACTGATTAGAGCTGGACCTGGATTGAAATACCTGATCCATTTGGAACACGGGAAACTACAGACAGGTCAGCCTCAGCACAGTTCCTGAAAAAATCATGGAGCAGGTCCTCAAAGAATCCATTTTGAAGCACTTGGAGGAGAGGAAGGTGATCAGAAACAGTCAACATGGATTCAGCAAGGGCAAGTCATGCCTGACCAACCCGACTGTCTTCTATGATGAGATAACTGGCTCTGTGGATATGAGGAAAGTGGTCAACCTGATATACCTTACCTTTAGAAAAGCTTTTGATACAGGCTCCCAGAGTATTCTTGCCAGCAAGTTAAAGAAGTATGGGTTGGATGAATGGGTTATAAAGTGGATAGAAAGCTGGCTAGATTATCAGGCTCAATGGGTAGTGATCAATGGCTCAATGTCTAGTTGGCAGCTAGTATCAAGCGGAGTGCCCCAGGGGTCTGTCCTGGGATTGGTTTTGTTCAACACCTTCATTAATGAACTGGATGATGGGATGGACTGCACCCTCATCAAGTCTGCAGATGACACTAAACTGTGGGGAGAAGTAGATATGTTGGAGGGTAGGTATAGGGTCCAGAGTGACCTAGACAAATTGGAGGATTGGGCCCAAAGAAATCTGATGAGGTTCAACAAGGACAAGTGCGGTTTCCTGCACTTAGGAAAGAAGCTCCAAGGCACTGCTACAGGCTGGTTAAGTGACAATTCTGCAGAAAAAGAGGTAAGGATTACAGTGGATGAAAAGCTGGATATGAGTCAACAGTATGCCCTTTATGCATCAGAGGGATAGCTGTGTTAGTCTGGATCTGTAAAAAGCTACAAAGAGTCCTGAGGCATCTTATAGATTAACAAATGTATTGGAGCATAAGCTTTCGGGGATGAATACCCACTTCGTCAGACTCATGTAATGGAAATTTCCAGAGGCAGATATAAATATGCAGGCAAGAATCAATCTAGAGATAAGTCTAGTGTGCCCTTGTTGCAAAGAAGGAAAATGGCATACTGGGCAGCATTAATAGGAGCATTGCCAGCGGATGGAGGGAAGTGATTATTCCCATCTATTCAGCACTGGTGAAGCCACATATGGAGTATTGTGCCCAGTTTTGGGCTCCCCTAACTACAGAAAGGCTGTGACAAATTGGAGTCCAGCGGAGGATAACAAAAATTATTATGGGGCTGGGGCACATGACTTATGAGGAGAGAGTGAGGGAACTGAGTTTATTTAGTCTGCAAAAGAGAAGAGTGAGGGAGGATTTGATAGCAGCATTCAACTACCTGAAGGAAGGTTCCCAAGAGGTGGAGCTAGTCTGTTCTCAGTGGTGGCAGATGACAGAACAAGGAGCAATGGTCTCAAGTTGCAGTGGGGGAGGTTTAGGTTGGATATTAGGAAATTCTTTTTCACTAGGAGAGTGGTGAAGCACTGTAATGGGTTACCTAGGGAGGTGGTGGAATCTCCTTTCTTAAAGGTTTTCAAGGCCCAGCTTGACAAAGCCCTGGCTGGGATGATTTAGCTGGGGTTGGTCCTTCTTTGAGCAGCAGAGGTGGACTAGATCAGTGGTTCTCAAATTAGGTCCGCCGCTTATTCAGAGAAAGACCGTGGTGGGCCGGGCCAGTTTATTTACCTACTGCATCTTCAAGTTCGGCTGATCGTGGCTCTCACTAGCCGCGGTTTGCCTTGGTGAGGTAGAGTAGTGCTGTTATCCCCATTGTATAGGCTGTGTACCTATTGGGTTCTGGGAAGTGGGCGGCCGGAGGCCCACCCACTGCTAACGGCCGCCCACTGCTAAAGGATCCCCCCCCCAGCCTAAGTGGAGAATCTACAGGACCTCAAAACCCAACTGAGTTCAGGGGGTAACTAATAAAAGAACAGGAACAGGAGTGCGGTCAGAGGGTCAAAAGAAGGGATTCTGATGGGGACACCGAGCAGAGAACCCCGGACAGCGCCCACTGCTCCTTGAAGGCATCAAGGGAGCCAGTGGACACTGCCCAGAGGAACTCTGCCCGGATGCGTGAATGGACAGAGGATCAGAAACAGGTCCCACAGTCATAGGAGTCTCCATTGGCCAACCTCCTCTCTCTGGTTTTGTAGATGGCCATTTTAGCCAGGGCTAGGAAAAGGTTGACCAGGAGGTCCCACGACTTTGTGGGGCCACGGGCAGGAAGTGCATAGAGAAGGAGATGAGGGGAAAAGTGCAGCCAGAAACTCAACAGTATATTGGTGAGGAGCTGCAACCTGACGCACTCTAAGTAAACGTGTGCCAGGGTCTCCTGCATGCCGCAGAAGGGGCAAGTGTCTGGGGTGGGGTGAACCGCGCCAAATACGTTCCAGTTCTCATGGCCCAAAGAAGGAGCCACCAACTGATATCCCTGGCAGGCCTCGGGACCAGGCTAGAGTATAGGCTGGTCCACCAGGGCTCCTCACTCTCCAGAGGTGGCAGGAGGTCCCACCACTTTGTGTCGGGGCGGGACACAAGGGTGAGGAAGTGAAGGGTGTGGAGCACGAGCGTGTAGAGATGTTTCCTTGGCGCGGTTTTGAAGCGGACCAGCAGCAGATCATGCAGCCGGCTTGCGGAGAAGGGCGAGGGGGCTGGTCGGGTCCACGGGGCAGAGGCCCGATGAAAAGGTCCAGAGGGCCAGGGGTGGGAGGTGGGCAGGGCGTGCCCTTGTGTGGGACCCAGTTGAGGTAGGCCCGAGCAGCAGACGGCAAAGAGGCCTTCACCTCCTGTAGTACGTGCCGGGGAGTACAAGGTCTGGAGAGCCCCATACGCTGAGCGATCGTCAGGGGATCCAGCCAGTCTCCCTGGTCATAATCCAGGAGGTCTCCGACCCTGGTAACTTCTGCGCACCGCGGGGGACTCCACCAGATGGGGCTGTGTTGTAGGTGGTTACCCGCTTCTGCCTTGAGGGGTTTAAAACAGCCCTGGAGGAGGGCTGTGGGAGGAGAAAAGCAGTGAGGCTGATTGGGGGAAACAGCCTCAAGTGGGGGCCATGCCCCAATCAGGGCCCAGCTGGTTCTATAAAGGCTTGAGCCAGGAGTAAAGGCAGACAGTCTCTCTCTGCCTTCAGAGAGAGAGGGGCCTGGCTGCTGGGAAGCTCAGGGTGCCTAGAGTGAGGCAGGGCTGGGGAAAGGCCATAGGGGCTAGGGAGCTCCAGGCTGGCAACTCCTCAGGCTGCAGGGCTTTGTCCAAGGCCCCACAGAGGCACTGGGTTGAAGCGAGAGGCAGCAGGTCCAGACCCAACCTTGCCTATGGCAAGTGACTGACGCTTCAGTCTGCCCCAGGGTGCAGGGACGAGTTGGTGACTGGTAGTAGCCTATGACTGAGGTGAGGTGGGGATAGTGGGTGGAGGTTCCCTGGGGAAGGGAGACCCTGAGACTGAGGGTGTACTGACAGGGGGCAGCACCCCAGATAAAGGGGCACCGGAGTCCAAAGAGAGAGCCAAGCGGCAGAGGTAAGGTGGATCATTGGTCTGCAGAGGGTGCTCCAGAAGTTGGATGAGCTAAATCCTGACAGAGACCAGCAAGAGGCGCCGCAGGGGGTGAGTCCACATGCTTGCAGGCACTGAGGCACAGAGAGACTACGGGTCAGATTTTCAAAGGTATTTAGGCACCTAGTGGAATTTTCAAAAGTGTCTAGAAGATTAAGTATTTTGTAAACCCCACTAGATACCCATCTTTGGGTGCCTAAAAGTCTTTGAAACTCTGTCTCTAAGATACCAGCCTGAGGTCATAAAAGAAGTCCATGGTGGGGAGTAGAAACCAGCTCTCTGAGGGCTAGTTTCTTATCCATTGGACCAACCTATCTCTCTGCTACATGCTGCCAAAAAAAAAAAAAAAACTCTGATAGATGGGAGCCAAACCAAGGTGGCCAGTTCTCTGAGACTCCAGTTTGGTCCCGGGCATTTGGGAAGAATGTCATGGTTGACAACATGAAAAGCATCACAGAGGTCAGGAAGGATGGAGAATGAGTCAGATGAGAGGAGATCACTTAATCTCCAAGGGAAGGCAGTTTCTTCCCCATGCTGTGTTGTAGAATAATGGCTGCTGTGAAACTTTATATTTTAATCAAAAAACATTTTGTTTTGTCATATTTTGTTCTGAATTTGAGAAAAGGAAGGTTTGGTCACAGAAACCCCCTTGGGGCTGTCACTTGATGTGCTGAAACTACCTCTGAGCCCATTTTCTCTGTCAGCTTGGGGCTCCAGAGCCGTGTCTTGTTGAGCCAGACACACAAGCCTGCTGCAACACAGACCCATGATCTGAACCATGCTCCCAAAGCTGCAGACTTTAACCAAAAACTGCTCGGTAAGTTTCCTATCTCCAGCACCCAGACACCCAGCTCCTAATGGGATCCAAACCCCAAATAAATCTATTTTACTCTGTATAAAGCTTTTACAGGGTAAACTCATACATTTACCACCCTCTATAACACTGATAGAGAGATCTGCACAGCTGTTTGCTCCTCCAGGTATTAATCACTTACACTGGGTTAATTAATAAACAAAAGTGATTTTATTAAGTATAAAAAGTAGGATTTAAGGGGTTTCAAGTAATAACAGACAGAACAAAGCAAATTACTATGCAAAAAAAAACAACATGCAGGTCTAGGCCTAATACATTTAAGAAACTGAATATAGGTAAATCTCACCTGCAGAGATCTTCCAATAAGCTTCTTTCATGGACTAGACTTCTTCTTAGTCTGGGCCCAATCCTTTCCCTTGGTACAGCCCTTGTTAGTTCCAGCTCAGGTGGTAACTAGAGGATTCCTCATGACTGGCCCCTTTTGTTCTGTTATACCCCCTTTTATAGCTTTGGCACAAGGTGGGAATCCTTTGTCTCTCTCTGGATTCCCCCCCCCCGCACTTCTAAATGGGAAAGTACCAGGTTAAAAGTGGATTCCAGTATCATGTGAGATGTTTACATGTCCTGTGAGACTTCATTAACCACTCGCTGGCACACATATTCCTAATTTCAGATACAAGAATGATACATGCATCCAACAAAGTGGGTATTCACCCACGAAAGCTCATGCTCCAATACGTCTGTTAGTCTATAAGGTGCCACAGGACTCTTTGCTGCTTTTACAGAACCAGACTAAGGCCTGGTCTACACTGCGCCTTTACACCGATTTTAGCAGCGTTAAACCGATTTAATGTTGCACCCGCCCACACTACGAGGCCCTATATAGCAATATAAAGGGCTCTTTAAACCAGTTTCTCTACTCCTCCCCGACGAGAGGAGTAGCGCTGAAATCGGTATTACCATATCGGATTAGGGTTAGTGTGGCCGCAAATTGACAGTATTGGCCTCCGCGTGGTATCCCACAGTGCACCATTGTGACCGCTCTGGAAAGCAATCAGAACTCAGATGCAGTGGCCAGGTAGACAGGAAAAGCCCCGAGAACTTCTGAATTTCATTTCCTGTTTGCCCAGCGTGGAGCTCTGATCAGCACGGATGGCGATGCAGTCCCAAATCCAAAAAGAGCTCCAGAATGGACTGTACAGGAGATACTGGATCTGATCACTGTATGGGGAGGCAAATCTGTTCTATCAGAGCTCCATTCCAGAAGATGAAATGCCAAAGCATTTGAAAAAAATCTCCAGACAGAGGCCACAGCAGGGACTCAGCATAGTGCTGTGTGACAGGCGTAACGGAAAGCCAAAGAATCAAAGGATGCTCATGGAGGGAGTGAGGTGGTACTGAGGACTCCAGCTATCCCGCAGTCCCCGCAGTCCCCGAAAAGCATTTGCATTATTGGCTGAGCTCCAAATGCCTGTAAGGTCAAACACATTGTCCGGGGTGGTTCAGGGTATAGCTCGTCAATTTACCCCCACTCCCTCCCTTGAAAGAAAAGGGAAAAAAATCATTTCTTGACTTTTTTATATGTCACCCTATGTCTACTGCATGCTGCTGGTAGATGCGATGCTGTGGCACTGAACAACAGCACCTTCTCCTCTTCCCTCCCCGGTGGCAGATGGTACAATATGACAGCTATCCATCATCATCATCAACCCATGAGTGCTTCTGGCTGGCCTCAGGTGAGGTCAGCCGGGGGTGCCTGGGTAAAAATAGGAATGACTCCCGATCATTCCTAGTAGATAGTACAGAACGGTTGGTAACCTTTTTCATCATAGCAATTGGGGGCTGAGTTCCATCAGCCCCTCCCTTTCATGTCTAAAGAAAAGATTCTGTATTGCCTGGACTATCATAGCAGCAGGATGCTGGGCTCCTCTCCCCCACACCATTTAATGTCCTGCCTGGACTATCATAGCAGCTGGAGGCTGCCTTCCCCTCATTTTATCTCACTAAAAAGTCAGTGTTTCTTATTCTTGCATTCTTTATTACTTCATCACACAAATGGGGGGGGACACTGTAATGGTAGCCCAGGAAGGTTGGGGGAGGAGGGAAGCAATGGGTGGGGTTGTTGCAGGGGCACTCCCCGTGAATGGCATGCAGCTCATCATTTCTGCGGGATCTGACACGGAGCGGCTGTGCTCTCTAGTACACTGGTTCTCTAGCACACTTGCCCCATATTCTAGGCAGGACTGACTCTATTTTTAGAACAACATAAAGAAGGGAATGACCCAGGGGGCAACATCTGTAGATGCAAAAGAAACAATGGACAAAGTTACTATTTTGAGTGCATTCACTCCCCCTAATCCATACAAATTACAAGCACTACCTTCTCACTTTTCCTTGTGATTCATAGAGCACAGCAGTTTTCTCAGCCATGGTGAATATGGCCCTGGAGTGGCAGGGGGTCTAGGTCAGGCAATAAGCTGGGGGAAGGTAACAGGCAGGCATTAGTATATGTGATAGGGCAATTGAACTAAATACTGGTACTGTTTTCCACAGGCAGAGGTGACTTTGGCTCAGTGATTCTCAACCAGGGGTATGAGTATCTTGGGGTATACAGAGGTCTTCCAGGGGGTTTCCATCAACTCATCTAGATATCAAGTTTTAAACAGGCTATATAAAAAGCACTAGCGAAATCAGTACAAACTGAAATTTCATACAAACAATTACTTGTTTATACTGCTTTATATACTATACACTGAAATGTAAGGGCAATATTGATATTCCAATTGATTTATTTTATAATTATATTGTAAAAATGAGAAAGTCAGCAGTTTTTCAGTAATAGTGTGGCTGTGACACTTTTGTGTTTTATGTCTGATTTTGCAAGCAAGTACTTTTTAAGTTAAGTGAAATTTGGAGGTACACAAGACAAATCAGACTCCTGAAAGGGGTACAGTAGTCTGTAAAGGTTGAGAGTCACTGCTTTAGCTGATATCTTAGAGTGTAATGGAGGCTGAAAGGGAACAGCTCTTGTACACATCTGGCTGCACACTGGGTCCATATGATGTTATACTATGTGCTGCAATGACGCCTGCTAAAGTCATTGCTGAGTGGCGTGGGAAAGTGTTCTACCACAGCAAAAAAAATAAGGCAGCTTGCTCGAGTTCTTTTATGGAAGATTCATGGGCCATCCCTCTGTCGAACTATTGAGAAGTAGAAAGCAACTCTACTTCTATTGATTATTTCATTACCTCTTGCAACATGATTACAGAAGAGCAAACGAACAGATGTGTCCCTGCAATATCAAAGCAAACTACCTACTTACAAGATGTTCCTTCCCCTGCATCAGGCTCACCCAAGCTGGACTGCTGGGAGCGGATCAACTGTTCAGGAGTCAAAAAGAGGTCCTGGCTTGCAGTGCCACTGGATTCCCCGGTCACCTGTCCCCCATTCTCCTCCTCATCATCCAACATCTCATCCTCAGGGTTTACTATGGTGGCTTGTGACTCCAGCTCCCCAAAGTATCCACAGGGTCCTTGAGGGTAGGGGTGGGGCTGTCACTGAAGATGACATGCAGCTCCTTGTAGAAGTGGTATGTCTGTAGCTCTGCACCAGAGCAACTGTTTGCTTCCCTAGCCTTCTGGTATGCCTGTCATAGCTTCTTGATTTTCACCTGGCATTGCTGCATGTCCCTGTCATAGTCCTTCTCCCCTATATCGCAAGAGATCTGCTCGTAGATGTTTGCAGGGTGGAGCCAGCATGGTCAGGTGGGCAGTTGCTATGTGATCTCTCCATGCCAAGAAAATAGGAAATGGAATTTAAAATTTGTGGGGCTTTAAAGGGGAGGAGTGTACCTAGCTGCTGGGCAGTGGAGTTCAAAACAATAACCAGAGCAATCAAGGGGGGCATTGTGGGACACCTCCTGGAGGCCACTACAGTCAAAGTAAGTAACACAGTGACACTGTCTTGACCTAACTACATTGTGCCACTCGTGGAGGTGAAGTTATTAAGTCGGCGTAGTAGGTAAGTTATATTGGTGGAGCAACGTTATAGAGTAGACACTTACATGATTAGGTTAGCATAAGCTGCTTTGCATCAACCTAATTGTAGTGTAGACCAAGCCTTTGTCAGGTAACATCATTAACAGCTTCCTCACATGACCACAAACCCTGCTAAGTTATATCATTGCCAAGGTAACCTCGCCTCTGACAAACCCCTTCTCCTGGTTTCTACTCTATTGTCTAATGCAATTACATTTTAGTGGAAGAGAACCTAATTTCCATGACTCTATTTTGTTATTTTTTTGGGACCAGCCTTGGAAATCTTAACCCACCAAAAAGGCAAACATATCACAGAGAAGGCAAAAGGCTGCACATTCAAAATGCCATTTGCAGCCTGACACAGATACATAGTGTTCATAATTACACACAGAATTCCTAAATGGTACAGACATAGTCCCAAATTGTGATAACCTTTTCCCCAAGTGCCACTTGCACACTTTATGAAATGCTAGTCTGTGCAGCACATTCACCACTCAGGCCTGGTCCACACTACGCAGTTAAATTGATTTTAACAGCGTTAAATTGATTTAACGCTGTACCCGTCCACACTACAATGCAATTTAAATCGATTTAAAGGGCTCTTAAAATCGATTTCTGTACTCCTCCCCAACAAGAGGAGTAATGCTAAAATCGATATTAGCATATCGATTTAGGGTTAGTGTGGCCGTATATCGAATTTATTGGCTTCTGGGCTGTATCCCACAGTGCACCAGTGGCCGCTCTGGACAGATAACTGAACTCTAATGCACTGGCCAGATATACAGGAAAAGCCCCGCAAACTTTTGAATTGCATTTCCTGTTTGGCCAGCATGGAGCTCTCATCTGCACAGGTGACCATGCATCGCTCATCAGCACAGGTAACAATGCAGTCTCCTGAGAATAGAAAAAGAGCACCTGCATGGACCACACAAGAGGTACTGGATCTTATTGCTATATGGGGAGAGGATTCAGTGCTATCAGAACTACGTTTCAAAAGACGAAATGAAAAAACTTTTGAAAAAATTTCCAATACCATGAGGGAGAGAGACCACACCAGGGACTCAGTGCAGTGCAGAGTGAAAGTTAAGGAGCTCAGACAAGCCTACCAGAAAACCAAAGCAGCAAACGGCAGATCTGGATCAGGGCCAAAAACATGCCGCTTCTACGCTGAGCTGCATACAATTTTAGGGGGCTGCGCCACCACTACCCCCCCTTGTCCGTGGATTCCGAGGTGGGGGTTATAATCTCAACCATGGATGAGGATTCAGTGGAGGGGGAAGTTGACGAGGAGGAAGAGGAGGAAGAGCTTGCAGAGAGCACACAGCACTCCATTCTCCCCAACAGCCAGGAGCTTTTTGTGACCCAGACGGAATTACCGTCCCAGCCCTCCCAAGCCACTAGCCCAGACAGTGAAGCCATGGAAGCGACCTCTGGTGAGTGTACCTTTGTAAATATAAAACATGGTTTAAAAGCAAGAGTTTTTTAATGATTGATTTGCCATGAGTTTTTGGCATGCATTAGCAGGCATTAAAGTTACTGGAACAGTTTGTTAACATGTCTGGGGATGGAGCGGAAATCCAGGGACATCTCCATGAAGCGCTCCTGGAGGTACTCCAAAAGCCTTTGCAGAAGGTTTCTGGGCAAGGCAGCCTTGTTCCATCCACCATGGTAGGACACTTTACCACGCCATGTATGTAGCAAGTAATCGGGTATCATTGCATGAAAAAGCCTAGCTGCGTATGGTCCCGGTGATTGCTGGCATTCAAGAAACATCTGTTCTTTATCTCGCTGTGTTATCCTCAGTAGAGTGATATCGTTCATGGTAACCTGGCTGAAATTAAGGAATTTTATTAAGGGGACAGAGCTGGCCATTCCTACTGGGCTGCTTGCCTATTGCTTAAAAGAAATCCTTCCTTGCAGGTAGCCAAGCGGGGGGAGGGGAAGGGGGTTAATGGCGCTGAGCTTTTTAGCGTTTGGCCAGCAGGAAGCTTCCCAGCTACCAGCCACGCGGTGGGGGGGGGGAAGAAAGGGGGGATGATTAGCAGTGATCTGCCATTATACCAGCCATGCAGTGGGGGGGAGGGGTAAAGCAATTCCAGTGTTAGGGTTAGGGTTTGGCATCTGCTGCTCCTTGTAAAAGAAGCAGCACAGGGAGAAGCTTTGCCTTACCATGACCGCATGCAAGCTGAATTGTGATGCCCGGACCTGCGTCTGTGTTGATCTGTTACACCACAGCCTCAGGCACTCAATACTAAAAGAATCCAAATGCGACCTTGTAGTGAAATCACATGTGCTATGTAAGGTGAATAGTGTTGTTCACTGTGAAAGAGTATAACCATTGTTCTGTGAAATGTATCTTTTATAATCCTTCTATCACTATTTTCCCCCACTCATGCAGCTGCAAATTTTTCAAGCCCCCCTACTCCATCCCGAAGGCTAGCTCAGATAAGGCGGAGGAAGAAGAGGACACGAGATGAAATGTTCACAGAAATCATGGCAGTAACCCGCAATGAAAGAGCTCATCTGGGAGAGTGGAAAGACGTAGTAGCTAAGTACAGGAAAGATGCCAGTGAACGTGAGGACAGGAGGGACCAACATGAGGATAGGAGGGACGAATGTGAGGATAGGAGAGACGCTCGAGATGAGAGGTGGCGTCAGGAAGATCAGCGGTGGCGGGATGCAATGCTGGAGCTGCTGCGTGATCAAACTGACATCCTCCAACGTCTGGTGGATCTTCAGGAAGAGCAGTGGGGTTACAGAGTGCGGCTCCAGCCCATGTTTAACCACCCTCAGTACTCACCATGTTCCATATCTTCCACACCCAGACGTAAGAACGCGTGGGGGAAGGCTTTCTGCACCTGCCCACTGCACCCCCATGGACAGTCCAACAAAAGGCTGTCATTACACTGAAATGTCCTTAATGGCCCTTTTCTTCCCTCCTATCCTCCTCCCAAACCACACCCGGGATGCCTTGTTAATTCTCTGCCTCTTTTTATATTACATGCTTCTTAAACGATAGTAACTTTATTTCCATAAGCAAGCTGTAATCGAAGGGGGAGGGTGGTTTGCTTACAGGGAATGACTTTTAATAAAGAATACATGCTTTTTAAACGATAGTAACTTCATTTCCAGAAGCAAGCTGTAATCAAAGGGGGAGAGTGGGTTGCTTACAGGAGGAGTCAATAAAGGGGGGGTGGTTCATAAAGGGGAAACAAACACAACAGTCACACCGTACCCTGGCCCATGATGAAACTCATTTTCAAGGCTTCTCTGATGCGCACTGCTTCCTGGTGAGCTCTTCTAATCGCCCTGGTGTCTGGCTGCGCGTAATCAGCAGCCAGGTGATTTGCCACAGCCTCCTACCCCGCCATAAAGGTCTCCCCCTTACTTTCACAGAGATTGTGGAGCACACAGCAAGCAGCAATAACAAAGGGGACATTGGTTTGACTGAGGTCTGAGCGAGTGAGTAACGTTCTCCAGCGCCCTTTCAAACGGCCAAATGCACATTCTACCACCATTCTGCACTTGCTCAGCCTGTAGTTGAACAGCTCCTGACCACTGTTCAGGCTGCCTGTGTATGGCTTCATGAGCCATGGCATCAAGGGGTAGGCTGGGTCGCCCAGGATAACTACAGGCATTTCAACATCCCCAACTGTTATTTTCTGGTCCGGGAAGTAAGTCCCTTGCTGCAGCCGTTTAAACAGAGCAGTGCTTCTGAAGACGGGAGCGTCATGAACTCTTCCTGGCCATCCCACGTGGATGTTGGTGAAACGTCCCTTGTGATCCACCAGTGCTTGCAGCACCATTGAAAAGTAACCCTTGCGGTTTATGTACTGGGTGCCCTGGTGCTCCGGTGCCAAGATAGGGATATGGGTTCCATCTATCTACAGTTAGGGAATCCCATTGCAGCAAAGCCATCCACTATGACCTGCACGTTTCCCAGAGTCACAACCTTTCGTAGCAGCAGCTTATTGATTGCTTTGGCTACTTGCAACACAGCAGCCCCCACAGTAGATTTTCCCACTCCAAATTGATTCCCGACTGACTGGTAGCTGTCTGGCGTTGCAAGCTTCCAGAGGGCTATTGCCACTCGCTTCTCCACTGTGAGGGCTGCTCTCATCCTGGTATTATGGCGTTTCAGAGCAGGGGAAAGCAAGTCACAAAGTTCAAAGAAAGTGCTCTTATGCATGCAAAAGTTCCACAGCCACTGTGAATCGTCCCACACCTGCAAAACTATGCGGTTCCACCAGTCTGTGCTTGTTTCCCGGGCCCAAAATCAGCGTTCAATGGGTAGAACCTCCCCGATTACCAGCAGGAGCTCCAAAGCGCAGGGGCCCGTGGTTAGGGAGAAATCAGTGTCCATGTCCTCATCACTCTCGTTGCCGTGCTGCCGTAGCTGCTATAGCTGCCTCCTCCTCTCCTGCATTTGCAGTTGATGGTTCACCATAGACAGCACGAGAATGCGTGAGCTGTTTACAACGTCCACGATCGCGCTATTGAGCTGAGCAGTGTCCATGCTTGCTGTGCTATGGCGTTTGCTCAGTTCACCCAGTCAAAAAGGCACAAAATGGTTGTCTGCTGCTTTCAGGAAGGGAGGGGTGAGGCTGTACCCAGAACCACCCGCGACAATGATTTTTGCCCCATCAGGCACTGGGGTAGTAACCCAGAATTCCAAGGGTCAGGGAAGACTGCGGGAACTATGGGATAGCTACGGGATAGCTACCCAGAGTGCAACACTCCGGAAATCGATGGTAGCCTAGGACCATGGACGCACACCGCCGAATTAATGTGCCTAGTGTGGACGCATAAAATCGACTTTATAATATCTGTTTTATAAAACCGGTTTATGTTAATTTGAAATTATGCTGTAGTGTAGACGTACCCACACAGACCACATAGTACCATACTTTCCAACAGCTAATTCGAATTTCCTGAGTAGCCACTAGGTGGCAATCATAACTCTTGTCTTCACACCAAACTATGACAAGGAAGATACTAAAAGCCTGCTGCTACACTAGAAAAGCTAGAAAAGTGTCTCCATCTCCACAGCGATGTGTTGCTTATTACGGATGAGCTAGCTGCAACCATGTTTGTGTTCATAAAATTACACACTTCATCTCATTGTACCCCACACAGCCAATCTCGGGAAATGTATTTGTTTGAAAGATATAGTTAGTCTCACAAATAGCCTGTAGAAAGCTTATTAGCCATTTGGTTCTTTCAGCTCTCTGGACTCAGTGAGACCAGTGAACACTCCTGCAAAAAATCTATATTGGTTGAGAATGTGACTTTTTATAGTCAAAGATCTGATTTACTGAGCATTAATTCTAATTAACTGGGCAGTAATTCTAAAGAGTGTTCTTTCCTTTGACCTCTTTTGGGGCACAGGATGAGTTGTGAAAGCAGAGAAGATGCCACCTCACAATCCCTTTATTATTGTCTTTTTCTGAAAGGGATGGAACACAACAAACATCTGATGGAGAATGAACATTCTCCCAGAGCTTGGAGAGCTGCAAGAGCATGTCTGGTATTGTCTCATTGTTTCCTCCTACTCCCCACATCTAGTTGTATCCATTTGTCATCTCTTGTCTTATACTTAGATTGAAGTTCTTCGTGGCAGGGGCCATCTTTTTGTTCTGATCGTATAGCATCTAGCACAAATGGGTCCTGCTCCATGTCTAGGATTCCTAGGTGATACTCTAGTACAAATAAATAAATAAATAAAGCCAAGATCAGCATTCTGAACATGGATCTGCTCTGGTAGAGCAAAATTTTGAGACAATCTGGCATGGAAAGCTCAAGTTTTTTAAGTCCTTGGCCAAGTTTTTTAAAAGCTATTTAAGTGTTGCTCTGACTAGGATGGCTAAGTCTCATTTTAAAAGTTGACTACAAGCGCTACAGAGATACAGCTGCAGCGCTGCAGCTATTCTGCTATAGCAGGGGTCAGCAACCTCTGGCATGTGGCTTGCCAGGGCAACTACCCTGGTGACCCAGGCCAGTTTGTTTACCTGCCGCGTCAGCAGGTTCAGCTGATCGCGGCTCCCACTGGCTGCGATTCGCCATCCTAGGCCAATGGGGGCAGCGGGAAGCGGAGTGGGCGAGGGATGTGCTCACCGCAGCTTCCCGCCACCCCCACTTGCTAACATGGCAGAAAAGGTTTTTCCATCAATGATGTAAATCCACCCCCTCAAGAGGCAGTGATCTTAGATTGGCTTAACTAAATCTCTCAGGGATGTGAAAAATTCACACCCCTGAGTACTGTAGCTTTGTCAACCTATGTTTGAGGTGTAGAACAGGCCATGGGCACTTAGGCATCTAAGTCCTATTGACTTTCAATGAGATTTAGGCTCTCAAGTGCCTAGATTGAAAATGAGACTTAGCCATATAAGTCACTTAGACTTTGCACTGCTGAGCAAATCAATGCCTAAATACCTTTAAAAATCTAGGCTTTGGTGGCTGTATTTTGTGTTTGTATATAAAATGCCTCTGATTCTAATTGGAGTTGCTGGGTATCAGAGTAGGATAAATATTAAATAGCAGTAAATATTCTGGGCTGCTGTTAAACGAATGTATGTTGCCAAAACCTTAAAGTAAATTTTGTGGGGTACAAATGCAGGCCTGTCCATTCTCATGAATATATTGCATGTCTCAGCATTTTGCAATTTTTAAAGATGTTCTCAGTTCAGGTTTTTTGTTGAGCCATGAGAAGTTACTGTTGAGAGCATGGGTTGATGGTCTTTGAGGTCCAGTTCTCCTTTGTCATCAGCAAATGCTGTTGGTCCAAGTGCATTCAGCATCACTGCTCTATGCATAAGAACATAAATCCATAGTATGCCCACATCTCGAATACTGTGTACAGATGTGGTCTCCTCACCTCAAAAAAGATATTCTGGCACTAGAAAAGGTTCAGAAAAGGGCAACTAAAATGTTTAGGGGTTTAGAGAGGGTCCCATATGAGGAAAGATTAAAGAGGCCAGGACTCTTCAGCTTGGAAAAGAGGAGACTAAGGGGGGATATGATAGTGGTATATAAAATCATGAGTGGTGTGGAGAAAATAGATAAGGAAAAGTTATATACTTATTCCCATAGTACAAGAACTAGGGGGTCATCAAATGAAATTAATAGGTGGCAGGTTCAAAACAAATAAACGGAAGTTCTTCTTCATGCACCACACAGTCAACTTATGGAACTTCTTACCAGAGGAGGTTGTGAAGGCTAGGACTATAATAGCGTTTAAAAAAGAACTGGATAAATTCATGGCGGTAAAGTCCATAAATGGCTATTAGCCAGGATGGGTAAGGAAGGGTGACCCCAGCCTCTGTTTGTCAGAGGATGGAGATGGATGGCAGGAGAGTGATCACTTGATCATTGCCTGTTAGGTTCACTCCTTCTGGGGCACCTGGCATTGGCCACTCTTGGTAGACAGATACTGGGCTAGATGGACCTTTGGTCTGACCTGGTACAACTGTTCTTATGTTCTTATGCTCAGCAGTTCTCAACATTTGTAGTGTCAGGAAGCAACCACCAGGTCAGGCAGGTAGGACAGTGGGAGCCAGGGAAAATACATCAAGCAACTGATGCTTCAACCTTTTCACTCCAGCAAGGACCCCAGGTAGCAGTTAGAGAAAGCATGCCGGGATTGTTTGTGCTGCTCCCACCACTCATTGCTGTCCTCTAATGGAAACACATTTTAAAGACTGGATTTTAGGGAATCTTGTGGGGGACAGGATGGGCTATAGATCTTTCTCAGTTTGTGCTGCTGCTTTCAAGATTGTCTCTTTCCTGTCATGGACGTTTTAGCTGGGGCAATTCATTCCTATGTGGTCTCTTGGGGGATGAACTGTCGGGAGTGAGTGAGAGGGGGACAACAACAGGGCATCGAACTTACATGTCAAGTGTATTGAAGAGATGCTATGCATGTGATCAGTACTGTGGCTACATGTTTCATAGATAGGAGATGGGGTCACTAGCTTCAGACAGTAACTCCCAGAAATCTTTGGCAGATAAGCTGTCCAAATACTGATGCTTTTCCCACTGCTCTCAGCTGTACTGGTCTTTACCTCATTCTTGTTCACGGAGCCTTAGACACCGACTCCGTGGGTGGTCCAGGGCTCAAGCACCCATGGAAAAAAAATAGTGAGTGCTCAATACTCACCAGCCACAGCTGTTTGGCAGTGGCGCCGATCAACTGTTTGGCAGCTGGCAGGAGGAGGTTGGAGGAGGGCAAAAAACAGCGAGCAGTGAGCGGGAGCCTTGGGGGAAGGGGGCAGAGTGGGGGAAGGTCTCGGGGGAGGGCACAGTGTGGGTGGGAAGAGGTGGTGCAAGGGAGGGACCTCGGGGGAAGGGGTGGGGTGGGGTGGGGTGGGGGAGGAGTCTCAGGTCAGAGCAGGAGTGGAGCAACCCTGGGGAAAAATGAAAGTTAGCACTTTTGCACAGAGCTTCATTTTGTTCTTTTTTCTACTTCCACCCCACTTTATTTTTCTGGCTGAAGTTGATTCATACTCTAGATCCTACATGCTTTTTTATATTCCTATACACAGTGCCTTGTAAGTCAAATGCACTTCCTTATAGTTTCTTCCTTAAAAGATTTGGCATATTTCACTGCTTCCAATCACATTCAAAAGAAAATTGAAATGGTTTGGGGTTTCTCCTTGCAAAACCAAAGCAGACAGTTGAGGGGTTTTTGATAAAAACAAAACATGGCCCATCTCTGCGAAACTTGTGCATCATTAAAAAGAAAAGGGGACAGGCCCAGATTCTCAAAAATATTTGGGCACCTAAATCCAATTGTTTTCAATGAGAGTTAAGCTCCTAAATACCTTTGAGGATCTGGGCCTCCGTCAATACAAATGTCTTTTTCATGAATGTAAGATATTGTTCTTTACCTGGTTTGCTGTTGAAATAACATACTGTATCTTCTAACAGCATGTGATTCTGTGGTCGAACAGGTAGATGGCAGTGCTGTTTTTTTGTTCAAAGCTGCAATCCTTTACTTTCTGGATTTGTCAAAAATCATCCTTTCAATTCAATGCTAGAAAGTCAAAGCCTAATTACCAGCTAGTGCTTCCCTTCTCCTGAGCAATGCCATCATCCTCAAATTATATTAGACACCCATATTGTATATTTCAGCAGTGCTGGTGTTGTCTTGGTTTCGTGTGCGTCATTATATAAGAGAGAATAAAGTAATAGAACAAAAAGCACAGTGATAAAACTCCTTTGTCATATAAACACTGGGCACTAATCAATCTGTGAATTATGGCCCAATAATCTGAATACTCTTCAAATTCAATTACTGTGTTTTAGTATTCTACAGATGTCTCATAAAGGAGAAAAGACAAATAGGGGGACACATTTTAATTCATGTGTTTTCATTAATCTATAAAGAAGTCTTACTTTACATTCAATTTGCTTTCAGATATATTTCTTCATTTCCAACCCAGGCTCAAGCGATACATTGAAGGCAATTAATTATAATATATATGTAATATATAATGCCTAACCCTTAGGAAAATACTGATTAGTCTACCCACAAAGTTGTGCTACCTTAACTATAGCAATAACCTCAAGAACCACCCTAGTGTGGACAAAGTTATACTGGTATAAATGTGATTATACTGGTGTAGCTTATTCCTGTACAGGAAGGGAAATATGTTATATTAGTAATTTGTTATACCAGTAACAAGGCAGTTTTATACTAGAATAACTATGTCCACACTAAGGGCTGTACTGGTATAATTATATCGGTAAAACAATCACACCCCTAATTGCCACAGATGGAATATTCAAGTGTAATCCGAATTGTAACATCAGAATTGGTTTCACAGTCACAGGTAGGAGGACGTAAGTAAGTAGTACAGTAAAGCAGTGGTTCTCAAAGCTGTTCCTCCACTTGTTCAGGGAAAGCTCCTGGCAGGCCGGGCTGGTTTGTTTACCTCCCATGTCCGCAGGTTTGGCCAATCGCGGTTTCTCACTGGCCGTGGTTTGCTGCTCCAGGCCAATGGGGGCTATGGGAAGGGCGGACAGCACATCCTTCGGCATGCGCCGATTCCTGCAGCCCATTGGCCTGGAGCGGTGAACCACAGCCAGTGGGAGCTGCGATCGGCCGAACCTGAGGACGGGGCAGGTAAGCAAACTTACCTTTGCCACATACACCTTACATCTTCCTGTTTCTCTGCCTTCTGTCTCCCATTTCCACCTGCTGCTACATGTAGAAGCTACAGAAACAGACACTTAACATGCTTTATTGCCCCAATGAGGGCCTAGTAACTGACATAAGCTTTTCACTATGATTTGCAACACTTCTAAATTTGTCCCAACAAGTGAAAGGTGATTTCTTTTCAATTCTGTAAATTTACACTCAGCCTCTCTTGTAGTTCTTAGTTGTATCAGACAACAAAAGGGGTTTTGGTTTTCTTTGTAGGGAAAGAAGTCAGCTTGGAAACCTGAAAAGAAAAGGGAGGGAGGGAAACAAACAAACAAAAAAAAACAACAATCATCTGCCCCAGATATTCACCAATATCTTACCTTAGCTCAGTCACCCAGGGAGTTGTCAGGTCTTGTTTCTGTCTAGTTATGTGGCATATCACTAGATATGCTGATTAGATCAACCTTCACATGCATCCTGTCCCCTCCACCACCACAAAAAAAAACCCTCATAAGAGAAAAAAATAAACAAAGAAAATACCCTCCATTGCTCACAAAGAAGGTCCCCAAATAACTACCATTCCCTATGGTGCAGTCAGTAAAAAGCTCTCACACAAGTGCCAAATGGACAAAAAACTATCTCAACCTTCTGCTGATCAGTACAAGATCTGTAGGCAATAAGACTTTTCACTATCCATGCTCTTATTGCTGATCTGCTGCCCAACCTCATCTGCATCAAGAAATATGACTGATTAATACAGTAGGAGAAATGACAGTGTGATGCTGGCAGACCAGGGTCAGTTCATGCCAAAGTTCCCATAGCTCAGCTGAACACTGAGAAATACATAAGTGAAATTAGTCTGGCTTACCTGTGTGTTAATATTGTTAAAATAGGTATTAGAATTATAAGACAGTGTTTAGTGTTTACACTATATTGAATGCTTGTGAATTGTTCCATTAATCTCACCATTACCGGGTTCACACTGATGCCAGTGACGCCATGGTATTGGGCTCATGCTCAGAAGGGGCCCCGGCCTGCACTGCTTGTGCTGTGCTCTGACTCCGCTGTCCATACCCTTAGGCAGGTCGGGTGTGTGTGTACCCGGCGTCCTCCTTGCTGCGCATGCTCAGAGTAAGTCAGGACAAGTTGAGGTTTAGTTGGGGTTGGTTCTGCTTTGAGCAGGTGGTTGGACTAGATGACCTCCTGATGTCTCTTCCAACCCTAATCTCCTATGCTTCTATGATTCTATGACAACCAATCAGCAGCATGGGTGGGAAATTTAAAATAAAACAGAAGGAGAAGAAGCTCCTGCCTGCCTGTTGGTTTCTCTCTACCCCCCTGGCCCGTCCTTCCCCATTCACTACTCACTCCTCTCGACCACCTGCTGGGGCCAGCTGAGGACTCCTCTCCACCCCCTGGCCAGACCCCAGTGCAGCTCCAGCTCTGAGAAGTCTATGCTACCCACCACCTGTGGGGCCCTCCCTGCCTCCTGGAGCCAAGCCTCCCGGGTCGGGTGGAGAAGCCAGGCCAGTCTTAGCCAATGAATGGAGGCGAAAGGGTAGGGAGCTTAGCTGGGACCCTGTAGGCAAGTGGATCCTGAGGGAACCTGGCCTGGGCAGACCCTGCTCCTCCTCAGGCCTGGTTGATTGTGCTACTCCCAAGGGGACAGACTGGAATGATTCCCTGCCTCAGGACCAACCCTGCTCAGCCTTGTAGACAGTCACCTCCCAGCAGGGCCGATGAGCACAGCCAAGGGACAGGGTGTGAGGGCCTGGGGGGTTGGGGGTGAGGGCTGGATAGTGGGAGAGGTTTGTATGTTTTGAGGTGCTAGACAGTTGGGGCTCAGTTGAGGGAGCACTGGGTAGTGGGGGAGGTCTGTATGTAGTTGTGATTGTGGGGCTGTGAGTAGTTGAAGCTGGGCAGGGGTGGTGGTGTGCAGGGCGTTGTGTATTTGTGGTGGGGAGTGTCTGGGGGGGTCTCTGGGTGTGGAGGCTCTGGGCATAGCAGGTCCAGGGGGCACTGGGTATTGGGATGTGTGAGGGGTCACTAGGTGGAGGAGAGCTGGGCATAGGGGTTTGTACAATGTCTGTGGACAGGGCGTGCTGGGCATAAGGAGTTGGGGGCTATTTGACGAGGGGGGAGGCTGTGTGGTGTGACACAGGCCTGCCCTTGAGGGGAAGGGGCACACTGGCAGCACAGGGCTGGGTGGCCCAGTGTATTTCTGGCAGCTGCTGGTTTGTAAACAGTGCTCTCGCACTGGGCTGGGCAGAGCAGGGCCACCCCTACCATGCCATGCCCCATTGCCCTGGCCGGCCCCTCGCTCTGGGTACCGACCTCCCTGCAACATGCTTTATTGCCCAATGAAGGCCTACAAATACATTTGTTGCTAGGGCCACAAAAGGTTAATCCAGTCCTGAATCTCACATATAACATCTGTATCTCATACTGTAAGGTAATATTTGAGCCATTGTATTGTGAACCTCTGTGACTGTGTAAAACACTAGACCGGAGAGAGACATTAATTAATGTGAAGGGCTCATCTTCAATAGAAAGTGTTACAAAAGGAAAGGTTCATTGATACCAGACAGACTATTGTGGGACTTCCAACTGGTATTTCCCTATGTACCATTAACAAGAGGGCAAAAGACTATTGTTGTCCTGCCCTTCTTCCCATGAATATGAGTCAAACAAGTGGCCTCTTCCCTCAGTTGAGTGTGCAGCTCAGAGCACATGGCACGAGGGGGATAAAAACACACACAAAAAAGGAACTTGGATTTCTATGCTGCTTGGACTTTGGAGGCAAGGTGTTTCTTGGCATAAAAAGAGATCCCCAGCTGCTTAGACTGGGTTAGCCCTAAAGGTCATATAGAACTTCTTGATTATAGCAACTTCTATTACTTTTTGAAACTTAACATTGTAACTCACTTGTGTCTCCATGTTTACCTGCTTTAACCTTGTAAATAACTCTCTGGTTTCCCTTTTCTAGTTAATGAATCTTTATATAATTTGTTATAGGATTGGCTACAAGCATTGTCTTTTAATCTGAGTTCTAAGATTCAACTGGCCCGGGGTAAGTGATTGGTTCTTTGGAATGGAAGTAACCTGACTTTTGCTATCATTCTTGACATAAGGAACAAACTATCACAGAGGTATGCTTACCTAGATGGCAAGACAGACCAGAGTACCCCAGGGGGCTGTCTGTGACTCCATGATAAACCTGTTATTGTGCCTGAGGAGTTTACACTTGACAATTGGTGGAATCTAAGTATGGACCTCACAGCCAACTTGGGGTCTGTGCCCTGCACAGTCTGCCCTGAGGTTGGTACTCACACTCTTGAGTCAGAGTAGGCAGCATTACAGATAGATCACTTCATCTCCTAGGACACTCTCTCTGTTTATCATAGACTCAGACCGAGGGAGAACAAGTCTGAAGGCAGAGTAACCATCCTATTCCCATCTTGACTTTCATACCTCAAAAGCTCATTTGAAACAAAATCACTTATTTTCAATCCGAAGGCAAGACAAACTTCAGAATCTTGCTAATCAATACACTTCCAGATACCAAAGATTTTTCAGAAAAGCTGATAGAGATGCCATCTAACATGGTGGCGGGAGACAGTTTTCTTGGGAGACTTCTGCAACCATGCATATGATAGCCCCAAATCTCCAATATTTCTTCAGTTTTCCACCTCAAGTTTCTCATAAGCAGTTACTGGACCAATGCACACACTGCCAGTCATATTTTGGATTGGATACCTGGGACCTCCCCTATGGAGTCCCAGAGGCTCAGATCTCTTCTGTATATTGTTCAGTCCTCTTCCCCATGCATGAAGCTGTTAGGAAAACTGGAGCCATAACATAGGCTGAAGTGCTAGCAGTGTGCAGACGATAACCATCACTGTCTTCTGTTTTCGTAAAACATAGACAGCACCACCTCCCAGCATTTTCAGTGCTTAACACAGATGAAGAGCAGCTGGCTGTCACTGAACCCAGGCAAGACTGAGGTATTGTTGATAGGAACAACTTGCCTCCTCTATAACTACCTGTGACACATGTTGCCATGAATACATTATTCCAGCAGAGAGTCCTGTGGCACCTTATAGACTAACAGACGTTTTGGAGCATGAGCTTTCGTGGATGAGTATTCACCCACGAAAGCTCATGCTCCAAAACGTCTGTTAGTCTATAAGGTGCCACAGGACTCTCTGCTGCTTTTACAGATACAGACTAACACGGCTACCCCTCTGATACTTGATACATTATTCCAGTAATCTACTCTGATCTTGTCTTCCCTTAAAAACAGGCTTCAGTTCAAACTCTCTGTCCTGATATTCAAATCCCTCCATGGTAGTGGCTCTAGTTACCTGAGATATCAACCATAGCTACATTTTACTGAAACTGTCAGCCAGTAAGAGTAGGACTGTCAGCATGAAAGAAAACTTTCATCCCAACACAGGGCAAGAGTGAGCACAAAACTAACTAGTTAGAAATGCAAAATTCGTTCCTTCAATGTCATTTTCTCTTGATAAGTTTACACATTCAAAAATAGAGTCACAAAGTGCCCCTTCAGCCCCACACATAAACAAATTTAAAACAACCATAAACTGATCAAGTTATTTTTTACATAAAATGGATAGAGTGGGTGAGATTGTTATTGTTATTTCTATTGTTAAACACTTGGCAGTTGCTCAGACCATAGATAGATAGATTAATGAAAAAAGCAGGGGAAAACATGAACCAGGAATGTAGCAGGCACAGTTGTCAACTTTCACGTGGTAATAAGCACCTGACTTTCACAATAAGCCAAAAATCAAGCTAATCTCATTTCAGAATAAGGCCAAAAGAAGCCAACTCCTAAGAACCCCAACACTCTATGTGACTAGATCCACCCAGTGTGCTGTCTGAGACGGTGGTGGGCCCACTGTGCACCCCTGACTCTCTCGCTCCCTCCCCCTTGCCCCTTCTTGCCTCCTCTTGGCCCTGCTTGCTGGAAGCCAATCAAAAAAAGAAACATCAAGCTACAACAAGCAACAAGCCAAAAACTAGCCAACAAGCAACTCACAAGCCTATTAAGCCCAAAACAAGTCAATTTCTGTTTTTTTTCCCTGGGTTTGGCATGTCTGGTGGCAGGCCCTGCAGGGGAAGCCCCAGTCAGCTCCTGCCACTCCAATCCCAATCAGGGGGAATTCGGCTGGGGCTGGGCAACTAGCTAGGACTGGCCTGGAAACTGGCAACACCTGCCAACCTCGTTAACAGGGGCTAACAGCTTGGGAGGAAGTGAGTCCAAAGGGGGAGGGGTGTGGAGGGGAAGGCAGAGGGAGAGGAAATGAGACAAGAGGAGACGAGACGAGACCGAGACCGAGACCGAGACTAGAAGGGGAGAGTAGGTTCATAAGGAGCCAGGAGCCACTGAGGCCTGTGCTAGGCCAAACCTGCAAATAATCTGTACATAGTTGGAGCTTGGTGTTGGGGACTAGACACAGGAATAAAGAGCATGGGTGTTGTGCCAGCTTGGAGTGGTCCTGACTCATTGGGGAGTGGGGCCAAGATGATGAACCCAGCAGGATGTGGTGAGCACCCTATTACAAGGAAGAATTTTTTTCATGGGAAAGAGTTGATTTTTCCTAATTTCTCAACTCAAAAGTTTCAAAATTCTTTACATGTCCCATTTCAACATTTTCAAAATGAAAAATTCTTCTTTTCTAGTTCAAAACAACTTTTTGTTTTGAAATTTGAGCTAATTAAAGTAAAACACATTTTAAAATGGTGGAAATGGAAACAAAACATTTTGATTGACCTAGCCTGAAACTTTTTTCAGATTTTTCTGCTTGCAAAAATTTTCTAGATTTTTTACTTTTTGGGGATAGCAAATATGTTCAAAATCTTGACAATTTTTACTGAATGGGAAAACCATTTATTATGATAAGTATGTGTCTGAGACCTAATAGAGAGAAAGAGAAGCTTTCTTAAAACCAGGAAGAAAGCAGAGTAGAAATGACCTTATGATAAGAGATGTCCAATCCTTAAATGTGATTGGCCAAAGCAGTCACATGCTTGTGATTATAAGCATAATCCCACTTCTGTTTAGAATTTCTTTTGCACTAGCTGACATTATCACAATCGTGAAGAAAAATATAGATCAATATGCAAAACAAATGTGAATAAATATGGAGTTCCTTCTTGCCTCAGGACTTCCTTTCTCCTAGAAATCTGTATATCCCTTCCTCTTTCTGTGGTTTCTATCCACCATCTGCTACAGATGCTGAGGAATAACTCAACCTTTCTTGTCCAGATCGCTTCTCTTCCTGAAGTGGAAACTTTCAAGAAATCCTCTTCTCTACCACCCAGGTATTCAGTGTATTTATATAAAACAGTATAATCAAGTGCTGCTGTGCTCCCATATGTTTATATCATTATATAATCAGAATAAGAGACTAAATGGGGGCAGGATGGGGGTAGCTGACTTCAATACTATTACATTTTAAACAGGCAGGGTTTTCATCTTCTTTCAGTCACTGCCCTGAATTTCAACAGTCCTCCTCTTCTCATCTGATCAGCTGGTTAATTTAATTTAGTACTGAAAAAATCCAATTGGGTGCTGCTTTGTGCTCCTGATTGTATTTTTCAATGCAAAATGAAACTAACTCTCTGAAGAAGCTGTGGGAAGAGACCAAAGAGCCAACAGAATGCAGAAGTTTAAAAGTTGCTTTTTTCCCTCTTCCACTTCAAGCACTAAGCAGCTCCTGGTTGTATTTTTCAAAGACAAAATGAAACAGACAGGATGTTAGTGTGGGAGGAATAAGATGCAGTAGGCACAGAGTCAGAGAGGCAGAATTGGTAAAATGGGGGAGAGAAGATAGGAAATCAAATGAGAAAAAAATTGACCTAAACCCAAAAATATTATATAAAAATACAGAGTGGGGGAGGGTTTGTTTTTGTTTTGTTTGTTTCTAGACATTGTTTGAACAAAACTCCCTAGAATTTGTGGTGTAAGATTATTTTTAAATTATCACCATTTCTGATATTAATTTATGTCAGTATTTGGGCCCCATTGTGTTAGGAACTGTACAATAAAGAGGACACCATCTAGGCCCAGACACTAACATGTTACATGGTGGCTTTGATTATTTCAGTAGAAGCACGGGGCAGGAAGGGGTGCACATTAATCAGCACTACCGCATGATCCCTTGTGTCTTAAGGGAAAATACAGAGCTCAGTGTTCAGCCCAGTTACTTGGATGTGCAGGGAAGCCAGGGAGAAGGAATCTTCCCCACACAAGAGTGCTCAATGGTTGGAGTTGGCTCCACAGCCAGTACATGGCCACCTGTGGGAGAGAGGGATGTTCTTCTTCAACCTGCTCGTGATCCCTTCTTATGGCCATCAAAGACATTCCATTATTTTTGAACTTTGTACAGTAAAGGAAGCACACACACCCTGCATGTGCTCTGCACTACCATGCAAACTGGACCCAGCAGCAAGGGTTGAATTTGCAGCATATTCCAAAGCCAAACTCTTAAGCACCGATGCAACTTTCACCATAAGAACAGTCCCATTGATTTCACACATGTGGGACTACTCAAGGGTGTAATGTTACACACATGTGTAAGTGCTTTGCTGGATCAGGACCCAGATAAGCTTTGCATTTCTTGAAGAGCTGCATGTAAGTCCAAACCATTCCTAGTGTAAATCCATAGTGGCGTTTTGCCAAGGATGTCTATATGGCTCTTTGTATTTTACCACATCTGTGTCAAAAGACCTCCTTAATTAGCCCTTTTCATGCCTTCTCTTCTGTTTTGGAAGATGCCAGTGCCCAGTAAGGAAGTTTTATTATCTCCAAACATGAATACCTGCTGACCTACAAATAGGATAGGTATATGGTGCATGTTACTTTTGCTTGCCTGAAGAGAAATATTTTGTATCTCTGCTGTCATTCCCAGGAAACTGTACTTCCAGGACAAATATTGTAGCATCAGAAATTTCAATTTACTAGTGTTATAATTTTGCAGAACTGAAACTTCCAAAAGGACCTGTGCAGGCAGGCAAGTACAGAGAGAATGGGCAATATACCCAAACAGATTGTTTAAATTAAATGTATCGGGGCACAGTAGAAATTGAAATATTTCTTGTTTAGCTATGGAGGGATATGGTTACAGGTAACATATACGACTGGCTACTTCTTTGATTGATGGGCAATATCTAATTGATTGTTGTTTGTATAGGTGCGAACAAATAACACAAAACTCATGGTTAGCTCAATCAGAGTATAAAAATTTAACACTTGTAAGTAAGTACAGCATGTCTCACTTCTCATTTCTTAACTTCTTATAATACCCACTCAGATTTCAGCTTCAGAATTCACCATTAATCATGAAAAGTCATAGGCTTATATATTCATTAATTCTAAATAGGCTTATGTTTTCTCTAGAAGGTGAATAAACACAATTTTCAGTTAGTTTCTTGTCTTTCTTTAAACAGATAGGAAGGAACTGGTTCCATTACATTCTGTCTCAGTTTAATCCCTTGCTGTTACGAGAAGTGGAAAATGCAATTAAATGCACTTCAGAAAGCTTTCCCTAGAGTGCTGTTTACAATATTGCCTGCATTAAGCAGCCTGCATAAGGTGATACATCCACTTTTCTATGTGTCTGCTAGCTTTGAGAAACTTCAGAAAACTATTTTCAGAATCAAAGAATTCAGGCAGCTGCACTTACAAAATTAAGTTCCCACTCCTTATAAAAGTGTTGTTAAATTGTGTGCTAATATTACATGTGTAGTAGTTTGGGCGGGTGACAGGTTTGGCAGTGGGTCTCTGGCACGAGAGCCTGGATCATGGATCAGGATCATCTCTTCCATACTTTATTATTGTGCCAAGAGTTCTGTCATCTTTTTGATGATGCTAACCCTCTCCAAATGGTTCTGACTGCTCCTTCCTGGGCCCACATATACATTTATGTTAAAAAAAACTGAGATAAGACAAACAGCTATGTCATTATACACAAGTCAGATATATGTTTTTCTTAAGCAAGCTGATAACTACACATGTAATATCAGAGCTTGCAACACTTTCTCATATAAGTAGTTATACTAAATTCAGTGGGGCTACTTGTCTGAGTAAGGTTTCAGAACTGATCCCATAGCCTCGGGAGCCAAAATTTTCAAAAGTGACCTCTGCCTCCATTGGCTGGATGTCCAAAGTAATACACCTTAAAGGGGCCTGATTTTCAGCTAACAGGTGCTCATCATTCTTTGGAAATCTTGCTTCTTTAAGTTTTCTCAAGTTGGACACTCAACTATCAAAGCATCCCAACTCATTAGAGATGTTTGAAAATCTCAGCCTCTGAATAGACAAATGTCTTTAAGTATGAAGTTTGAAATGTTACTAAGCTCAGCATCCACTGTTCATATAACCCACGTGACACTGGATCGAATGAGACAGAGCAATATAAACTACAATAAATAGTTACAGATAATCAATGAAGAAAAAACACAACAGAAAAGCAAAAACCACCCCAAAATAATTGAACCATGCCTCTCATCAAGGGAAAACTTCTGCCTCATTTACTGGTTGGCTAACTAGGGGAAAGTCCACTCAAGTTAGCACCCACAGATAAAACAACTTGTCATAATTCAGACTACAAACTTGGATGAATGTACAATTTTATATTTCCGTTTTATCATAGAGCAAAAAGGGAGACAGTGTCTCAAAAATAATTGTGTATTTACTCTGAAATATTAAGGTTAACTTTTCTAATTCAGCTACACAAGATTTATGTCTGTCACTCTGTGATTCTTTGGTGGAATACATTCCTCAGACTATAGCATGTCTCCTAGACAGTAGTTGTATCCAGAGCAAATTTGGAGATTGAGAGTCAATTGTGTTATGTACTACATGTTGCTAGTCCTGGTGTGAACATGACCTGAATGTTTGATTTCTTCTTTTCATAGTGACTGATTACTTCTCAGAAGATTTAATTATAGGGCACAATCATTGGATGCGAATCAGTGTCCCTGCCATATTGCATTCCCTCCAGCACATGCCTGAATTAAATAATATATTTTTAAAAAATTTAATAAGGTCAAGTTGTAATCATCCAGGATTTTATATTGGGTTCCACCAAGGTTGGTAGTGGTCACTCATTTTTCTAATAATATTGAAATATATCTGCCCAGTCTCCCACCCACATGTTATCTGGCCCTGTTTAGTCAGGAATCTTGTCTGCGCTATTTGTTAGGTTGCCAAGCAACTTGTATAGTCTACCTGATAGACCTTTTCATTGATTCAGAATTACAAAGGATATTTAACTCCTTACTGCTACAAGAAGTGTAAAATGCTTTTAAAATCCACTTCTGAAATCTTTGCTCTCCTCAGTCTTGAAGGGAGGTGTGGAGTTCTTTGAAACATGGTCATACAGAGCGAAGCTCCTGATCTAGTAATAGATCGTTATTGGATAATGTAAACCATACCATGCAAATTTTCCCCTGAGGGCACCAATGAATATGTCATCTCTGGGATTAATTGGGTATAGTGTAATAATCTCCCCTCCTTTATCTGGTCTACCATATCCTCAAATCTATGTGTGGTCTACCATACATTCAAATCTATCTGGGAGTTAGGAGTACCAATAAGGAGGAAAGCACCTTGCGTGAATCCTCAGGGTTGTTTTTTCTTTATATTATCCCAGTCTGAAAACACTTCCTATACAACTGGGTAGGTTGATATTCCTGTGTTGATTTAGGAAGCCAGAGTGAAAGTCAATCAGAGGAGACTATGTCAGCCTGTTAAAAGTTTAGATTGTCTTTTCTTTTGTTTTAGACATCCTTCTCCCATTACAAAGTTTCCTCTAATATATTAAGAGAAGCTGGGGAACAAGTTTTGATAATTGAAAAAAAAAATACTATACCATAAATCAGAAAAATATGGAGATTAAAATAACCCATAAATATTAGGGGAAAAGAGATGTACTATTTTACTTGACTGTACATTTAAAGTTGTGGGTGGCTTTCAAGAAAAAGAACATTTGGGGGATAGAAAATGAAATCACAATAAGGTGATCACTTTCCTGGTCTCAGAGAGAATCTCTGCAGCGTACAGAAGTTCAATTCCCCTCCAATTGTTTAACCATTTATATCATTAACTCTGTAGCCAAAGTAAACAACCCACCAGGGCTAAGACTACCATTCAGTGTTACTAGGAATTTAGTCCAATGTCTCCACAATTATCTTCACCACTAAAGATTCTGAAGAGAGTTTCTTCCAAGCCAGGGTTGCTAGAACTAGGGGAAAGTAAGACTTGCAGTTTATAACTTGTTTGATTGTGTTGGGGGTCACTTTAATTCCTTTATTAGCAATTCTTGCTTCCATTTTGCAGATGTGTTTTTATTTTTTATCTTTATCAAAATGAAAACAGTTTGTTTTGTTTTGGGTTGAGTGATGTGGTAGGTTTTTAGGTTGGTTGATTTTTTGTAGCATAAAGCACAGGTAACAGATTGTGGATTGCCCTGCACAGAAAGGAAACATCTAACAAAACCTGTCTCCAGGAAACTTTGTTTGAATAATGATTAATTTAACCAGATTCTCCCAATATCTTGTGAAGTTAAGAAAAGTAAATGTAAAAATGACCTTCTCAGGTCACCTTTTTCCAGATCTATAAAAGGCTGCAGAAGTTGGTTCATCTGTGACCTGCAGATTCTGGATGCAGATACTTTATCTGCAGGTACTTTCCCAGTTTACAGTTGTCTACTGAACATGAAATCCTGCACTTTCCTTGGCCCTAATCATATACTAGGACTAGCTATGTACTAAAAGTTATTCACATGTGTAAGGGCGTGTAGGATTGGGGGCTTAGTTTCTTGGGGTATGACTCATGGCCCCTTAGTGTGCAGCAAGCTGGTGCACTGTACACTGGCATCCTGGCTCGCCCAGCATTAAATCATCTTGTACACAAACCCTAACTGTAAAATACTTAAGCCAGCCCTCTTGACAGAGTCAATTTATATGACCTGTGGAAAACTGTAAAATGAAAAAAAAAAAAGCTTCAAATTTTTCATAGGAAAAAATCTAGAAATGTTTCAAAAATAACATTTATGGATGGTCCGTATTTTCTTAATTTTTAAAATATCTATTGAACAAGTACTGCTTTCAAAGACAGGTGTGTAAAACTGGTGTAGTATAGATTTACCCTGAGTCATACTAATGCCAACCCTGTTTTACAGTGGTGCTGCATGTCTACATTGAAAATTTGCAGTATGTCTGTGGGGCAAATGCAGATCTTTTTTAAAACTGTTCATAATTTCTTTCAATTACTTTTAAAAAATAATGACTTTGCTATATTCAGATAGAAAAACAGCAAAAATATTTGCTTGACATGTAAAAAATATTTAGTCAAAAGTTCAAACATCTTTCATAAGCTCTAGTTTGCCCTGATGTAGCTATGTAATTATAGCTACTCCAGTGCAAATTGCCTTGTGCAGATACATCCTAAGTGTGTAAACTGGATGGTATAATACTTTATTCCACAGTGTGTATTGAGGCTTAACCCTGTTGATAGACAGCTTTAAGATTACTGGATAAATTGGTTAAATACTGTTAATGCAAAATAATATATAAAACAAACAAAATAAATAAATTTGCTCAGATTTTCACTGGAACTGAGTATTTTCAGGCCAACTAAAAGCAGAATGTATCAGAATCTTGAAAGGAAGCATGTTCTTATGAGATCTTTAGGTCAATTTTATAGGTCTCAAAGATTCAAAACAGTCCACATAACCACAGACAGCCAAACTTTGTGTACTTGTTTGAATGGAATTTCTGAACTTTAAGAGGTTCACCAGTCACTAAGGAGAGAGTTTCCTTAAAAGTGATCACCTCCCCTTGGGCAATGGGAGAAAGGATTATTGTATGCTTTTTGTTCCACAGTGAATAGTTTCATATTCTACCTTTCCCATTCCTCCTTCCCCACACCCTCTTCTCATTTGCTATCTCCATCTTCACTTTTCATTTCTCCTTCTTCTTCCTTCTCATTTTAAAAATTCCTTAGCCTCCATTTCCCCCCTTTTCTTTCTTCCCTGTGAACCTTTCCTATATTTTCTTTTTCTTGTCTGTGCCTCCTCATGTCTCCCCTCTTCTAGTGTACTTGCAGGCTGCTGCCCATTCTCCACAGAGGCTCCTAAACTGACAACATTATTGCCAGGTGACAGAAAATTAAGGAGTGATCTGAAATCCATAGAATCTACTATTTTATCTTGCTCAGGATTTTCAGTGGCTCTAGCTATAGCTCCTGCTAGTAAAAATGCAGCAATTACTCTTACAGATATCTTTATGAAAGTAGAATTTCTGGCTCTCTCTAGTATTTTCTAAACTGGCCCATCATATATCTTCCTAAAGTGAAATAGTATCTTATATAGTGTTGGACTAATATCAGTGACATGGGTATATTAGTTTACGATGAGCCAGTCAATTTGTATTAATGTACTGAATCATCTCCAGAGGGACACCAAATGTTCAGAAGCTACTTCCCATCTCATATACTCTCTCAATAACTTGTTGGCACTTCCAGCAGCCATTTCAGGTTTTTGTTATTGATAATGAACAAGGAAGCAACTTGTCTATTAAGTAAGTTAGAAGAAAAAACAAAAAGCTACAAATAGTTTCAGAATATGTATGAATTAGGGTAAAAATACTATAAATATATATTTGGGGGAGGGAAGTGTTGTATGTAGGAAGTGTATACAGAAAAGCTTCACTTTGCAAAGGCTTAAGAAGGCAAGTGAGAAAGAGACCTAAAAATGAAAATTGACAAATTAAAAAATGCTTTAATTTAGATTAAGTTTGGGTATTTCTGAACTTCAAACTACTTGGCTTGCTGAAGATTTATGGCTATATTGGAGGCTATCATAAAATTTATGGATTGAATTCTTCCCCCTAAGGTATGCATCAGTCCAATTGTTTGCAATGAGAATTGTGCATGTATTTCCAAGGTCAGAATGTGCCTACATAGCAAATAACAAAGCAATGATCACAAAGATCACAGTGCTTTCATCAGGAAGACCTTTATTGGAAAGGATGGTCTTGTTTACACGGAGTTCATCCCTAAGTCATACAATTGCCATCAGTGCTCCACCTCCAGGCCAGGAAAGGTGGAACTAGTTCCACTTTAGAACAAAACATCCTATAAAAATTGGTCACAACAGGCCACCATACATGAGGTCGAAAGTGTTGTTTCACAGCATACACACTGAGAAGTTAGATAAAAACATAAAATACCTTTCCTGGTAGGTTGCATATAACACCACTTTATTTAATAGAATTCAAATAGCACACAAAACAAAAAGAGAGACAGAGAAAGCAAGCTGCTCCTAAAAGAGGGGCACAACCCACCCCATCTTATTCTAAACTGACTGTCTGCAGACTCTGACTCTGATCTTCTTATGCTTCAGTATAGAGACTTCTAGCTAGCAAGCAGGTCCAGAACACTCTGACTATACACACTCTTAAAGTGATACTTTTTAATTCTAACCCCTTCCTTGATACTTTTTAATTCTAACCCCTTCCTTAATACAAGACAGAAAGCATCAGCGTCGAGAAACAACATTTTCTGTTGTTTGTTTTCATGTCCTGGTCATTCTCTTCTATCTCAAGCAGGTGATTCAGCTATTTGAATCTCTACATTTTAAATACTTGAGAAGCATTGGAACAGCACATATACAATATTAGAAAGATACATTCTGGAATGAGAGCCGATGGATAATATGAGTCTTTTGTCATCTTCCCAGCCTGGGGATAGAGCTATCCAGTTAAATGTATTTTCCCTTTGACAGTCGAAGAAGATTTACATCATCAAAGCAAATATATGTGTAGTGTGTTGGGGACTGCAGTGGGCACATTTAGCAAAGATTATTGTTCTTTACCTGAGATGCTCACCTCCAGCATTCTCAGAACTTCAGAATCCATGGTTAACATTAACATTATAGGCAATGTTATAGTCAGAAGGAGTCTACAAGGTACAGCTAATGTTGCATATCTCCATTTTAAAAAGCTAAATCTTAGAAACCTAGATTACACAGAATTCTTTATTAATGTACTTGTATGTATGTATTACTATGTTTTCAAACTAGACATTGTGTAAACTCTTCATCTGACGCTGTCAGTGTTGACAGTGCAGTGTTGAAGTGTGGTCCATGAGAGACCAACATAATTAAAATGCTGGAGTGATAATCTGTACAACAGTTTGTTACATTTGTAAAGCTGTGGGGATACAAGGAAACAACATATAGGGTATGTCTACACTGCAAAGGTGTCGACAAAACTTTTGTCTTTCATGGGTACTTAAAAAAGCCCCCCTGCGAAAGATAAGTTTTGCTGATGCAAGTGGCAGTGTGAATGCAGCTTTGTCTGCAGGAGGACTCTCCTGCTGACAAAGCTAACGCCACTTGCGGGGCTGAAAGTGTTTTGTCCGCAAAAGTGCTGACAAAGTGCCAACAAAGAATGTTTACACATGCTGACTTTTAGCGACAAGGCTATGTTGACACAGCCTTGTCGCTAAAAGCTGCGTGGTGTAGACAAGCCCATAGTCCTTTAAATCCCACCTGTCTTGCAAGGGACTTCTTGCCTGGTGTGGAGGGTTCCATTCAGAGGGCTCCATTCAGAGGAACATGAAAGAAATCCCTGTTCTGTGGGATTGAGGGATGTCTAAGGGTATGGCTACATGAGGATAAGAAAACAGTGGCTGGCAGCAGGTCAGCTGACTCAGGCTCAGGCTCCAGGGCTGAAAAATTGCAGTGTAGACATTCGGGCTTGGGCTGGATTCCTCACAGGGTCCCAGATCTCGGGTTCTAATCTGAGCCTGAATCACTACACAGCAATTTTTTAGTCCTGCAGCCCAAGCCCCACAAGCGCAGGTCAGATGACCCAGGATAGCCATGGCCATGCTGCAGGGCTTTTATCTCCATGTAGAAATACCCTAAGGCTCCAGGATTGTATTGTAATGTAGTTGTTAATTACTATTATTATCTACCTTAATTTCTCCTCCCCTCATCCCAAAATCTGCCTGCTCGATGGCTGGCAAACACAAGCTACAATACATCTTCTGTAAGAACTGCAATACAATCCTCAGTGTTGAATCCTCTGCAATAAATACACATGTACAATTTATCAGTTTGACTATGGTTGATAGAAGATAAAATAAATAGATAACGTTTATGGTAGTTATTGTTCCTTCCTGCCTCCAACTGCTCTCTCTTGTTTCCATCATATATTATTATTTCTATAAGAGCAGCACCTAAAGACCACAGTTATGCCTCTTATGCTAGGGACTCTACAAACAAAAACACAGAGTGCTTGCCCCAGAGAAATCCCAATGTAGAAGGAATTTTGCTGTCACTACAATTGCCTTCAGTATAAACAAGTATGTACCTGTGGCCATGCCTTAGCAGGAGTACTGAATACCGATGACATAATGGGCCAAATTTTCTGCTGATGTAAATAGTTTCATAGAATTTAAAAGGGGGAGAATCATTAGAGCATCTAATCTGACCTCCTATATAACACACATCATTACTTTTCACTAAGCTACCCCTATTTTAAACCCAAAGACTTTAGTTAAACTAAAGCATTTCAATCCTCAGGAGACTGTGTGCCACAGGGAGAAAACAGATACCAAGACAAATGCCCGAGGGGCCTGCAATCCAATGGAATTTATGAGGTGATAATGGGTGAAACCCACTCATATCAATGGAGTTGCACACATTTACATGAGCAGAGAATTTGGCCAAATATTTTGTAAAACCTTAGGAAGTCATTTTTACCTCTTGAACAGCTTAGAGACAAATGTGGCCCAACAAGTGTGCCAGTTAGTGTTGATTCTTTTGATAACATGTTTTTGTCATGCAGAAACTCTTCATTTGAACATGTATTGAGTCCACCAGCTCATTTCACATAGGCTGTTTATGGGGAAACAGCTTTGAGTCATTCCTAACTTGGGTCAGATTCAAACAGAGTTACTGGAAGAGAACCATATCCATCTCAAGATACACTCCCTCCCTCAGGTTGAGTATTCCAATACCTACCCATCTATAACCTTATCTTTTCCTCACAGAACATGATATAAGGTCTATAATTTACTACAGTATTATTTTCTAGACATGGTAAGTTATATTAGTGATTTTATTCACCTGTGAAAGATCATTCAGAAGGTGAAAGACCTTAGAGAGATGGTAAATGTTATTCTAACAAATAGTGATGAAGAGCACAGCATAAACCATGTTTTGGGGCTGGATTAAATGTTCATTGGTGAATCTATACATCATATGTCATGGGAAGAATTTTGTCAAACACCCTAGTTCATTATATGAACAAAATATTTTCAATCAGACCCTTGACATGAATTCATAACTGCCCAATCAGGTCTTTAATCAAAATAATGTCATTTTTGTCAACCAAATATACACCCTTAAATTGATTGAATCTTTCTGCTTATATGTGTACAGTTTGGTCTGTATTGCATGAGTACTTTACCTTTTTTTAGTGGATGTGTCCACAGAAGGAGAAAGGGTAAAATTTGTTAAATGTGACAAACTTAGAGAGAATTTAATTCTGTTGACAAAATGATAAAGCAGCCATTTCAGGGCAGAGCCTCAGCTACTGTAAGCTGTCATGAATCCCCTGACTACAGTGGAACTATGATAATTTACACCAGCTATGGATATGCCCCTGAAAGTGTTAGAATACTGTTCATTCTTGGACAGAATCTTAATAACTGGCACACCTTGATTTTAGACACTGGAAATAGCATAAAAGATTAAAGGTCCATTCCTTCACTCCTTACTCTGTCACAATGTCCAGTGGGGGCAGAATAAGAAGTGTAAGATCTAGTTAAAAATAATAAGATTTCAAAATACATTCCTAATAATATGTATATTGCATAAAAATATAAACATGAGCTTCTGTTTGAAAAGAGGATGTAGCAGGACGAACTCTGCTCTGGTGTAAGTGAACACAGACTCATAAGAGAGCTGTAGTCCAGCTGGGAAACCCAGCCTATGGAGGAGAAGTGACACACGAAGCACTTGAACTACAACTCCATGAGGCAGCAGTTCAGCCATGGCAGCATTTCCAAATGATGATTTTCAGTTTTCAGAAGAAAATTTTAGGGCTTTGTCCTACATATTTTGGTTTTCTGCTGAAAAGTAAAAACTAGATCTGCACATTTCCATTAATTATAACTAAGACCCTGCTGTGATGTCATTTTCATCCTTTGAAAGCCTGTAGCTCTAATAACATTTGGAACACCCACAACTGCTTTCAAAATCTAACAGTGTTTGCAGTTCACTCTTTTCCAATGATGATGAAAGATCAAAAGCCCCTATGAGCCATATTACCCGGCCTGCTGATGAACTTGTCAACTATTTTATTTGTAAAGACTGATCATGTAATTTTGTTCTTCTCTTGCTTTTGTGGCTTACAGAGAACATGGCATCATTCTGAAAAACCTTAGTAATAATACCTCATTAAAATAAAATGTTTCCCTATGGGGTTTTACTCATACAGGTTATTACACTGTCATTTGATCACATTACTATTTCATTTTATTAGAAAGTACTTTAATGGAGAAACAAAATGCATTTTGTATGTTTATAGATTTTAAGGTTCATACTGTCAAATCCTGTAGACCTACTTTATGATCTGTAATATATAAAGAAATTAACTTGATTCATCTGTTTTCAAAGCAAGCCTCCCTCAGTTAGGACAGATTTTACTCTTCAAGTTTCTAACACTAGAGTACATTTCCTCAGGGTTCTGTTGTTTTTCAAGCATCCTAAACTCTATTTCCATACAGAATCCTCATTCAGTGAATGCCTTGTTTTTGAATGAGCTGACTCTTTTGTTCATCTTCTTTAAAAAAAAAATCATTCACACGCAGGCACGGAGGGGTCTCTCTCACTGAAGTAGGTTCTTCAATGCTGAGGTTTTAGTTGAGATAACCTAAGCATTCAAGGCTGTGCCCTTTGGAGAAGTCCTTCAGACTGTTTAATGAAGCAAAGAACTGGGAAAGGACTTTGTTCTTTCAGCTTTCTATCCATCCTTCAGAGCCACAGTGTTTAACAACACACTAATGAATCTAGTTTATTGGATGGAAATACAGTATTCTTCATTACAGATATTTTAACAAATGCAATCAATTAACAGAATATTTCAGCAACTCAGAAGAGATCAAATGATTCCCAGTTATGAAATTGCATTGGTGTAACTATCTATTGGATATTCAAAAGTATGTTTAGAAACCCTTTAAAGGGAAATTCTACACTGACACATTACTGTGTTACAAATAGCAGCTTTTTCTTCAAAAGATATCTCCCCCATGTCGAGGCACAAACAGTATAGCACAAATTAATACAGATTGAATTTCAGATCCCAGGTTGACTTTTTTGAGGCTAGTAGGTAGAAATAACATCTTTTTACTAGTAAGTTTAGGAGCTTTCATCTGGAAGTCCCTGAGTAAGCCTAAATTTTGGAGTCCACACAATGTCATTTTTACAGTCACTATTCGGAGTACAACTGCACTTTAACACTCCAATAATAAGAATCCACAACATATTTAATTTAATAGTTTAGCTGTCAGCGATTGCTGGCATTAAAATGATGTAATACAAATATCTCAAAAAAATCTCTCTGAAAAATGAGACTAGAATGATATATTCTGAGGACTTTTTCTCACAACCCCTGTCAGTTAAAATATTGTCCCTTCTTCAAAAAATATTTCAAAATTAAATGTCACAAATAAAAAGACCTAAGTTTAGAAAAATAACATGCATTTAACTACTTTTAAAATGGGCTGAGGTGAAGTGTTTGTGGAAGTAACCTTCTCTTAAGGGAGGCAAGAAATCAGTTCCATCTCTTTTACCCTTTTGGTACATCACAATGACAGGATGAGTATGTATCTCCCTGAGGATCAGCCTCCTTTTTATAAAACACTTTAAAAATGTTTACAAAAGACTGTGAAAACAAAGCTAAAGACAAGGAAGAAGGGGCGAGATAATAGGTTCCAGTCAGTAAGCATCAGTATTTGAGCCTGCAGTATTTGTGGATGGTTTCATTTTATAAAGAGGAATTTTATTGATGATGTTTGTGTGTTTTTAACTGAATGTGAATAAGTATTTCAAATGTCTATCATTTTATCATAATGGAAATTACATTTCTTTCCCATATTGAAAAAATGCTACCAGGGATGCCACAATGAAAATCTAATATATGAGTCCTTGAAGGGATTTTTAACACTGCTCTCAAGGGTAGGGCTGGATCCTGCTCAATAGTATAACATAGTCATACATCTCAACAGTATAACTATGTATGAACTCGCAAACCCATTCTTCATTCCTCGCAGATGTATGCTTTTATATTTGTATAAGCAGATTTCCAGTTCAGTTTTTCATAATGCCTCCTTTTATTAAACACACACACACAAATCTGCTAATCAATTTTTCTGTATGGTTGGAAGCAACCTCTTCAATATCTGCTGTAGATGGTCTATCAGTAGCTGGTTGACTAATGTTCCACTCACCCTCCCACTCCCCACACACCTTCTGTTCTCTCTTTCATCCTTTCTTATCTACTACCAGATATACATGAAGATGGCTTTCAGGTGTTAATCAATAACTCTGACCTGATTGGACATATTTCCTTCCCTTATGTTATGTTAGAGCTGCTGCTCTTGGTGGTGGTGTTTGGTTTTTGTTGTTGTTGTTGTTGTTTTGTTTTACTTGAAAGCATCATACTTCGTTGTCATAAAGGAAGGGGACATCAGAACTACCATACCAGGTCAGACCAGTGGTCCATCAACAACAGTATTTTGTGATTGATAAACAGTGCCACAAGCTTCAGCGAAAGGCACAAGAAAGCCTGTAATATAATATTATAGCCATAGGTGAAGTTTCTTCTTCATCCTGTCAGTTAGTGATTGGCTTATCCCCTAAGGATAGAGGATATATATATCACATGTCAAATTTTTTCTCCTGTCCAATCTAAATATGGATATTCTCATTATTCATATAAATATCTAATCATTTTTAATGTTACCAAGTACTGGACTCAGTTATATCATGAGGCAGTGAGTTCCACAAGTTAATGTTTTGAGGTTTAAGTGGTTTTTCAAAAATGTGTTTTGCAATTATACTATTTGAACAAAATGCTTCTAAAATAAATAAAATTAGACAATCTATAAACCTGTTCATAAAACAAACAAAACATTTGTTTCAAAATGTTTCAAATATATTGGTTCAAATTCTACTTGTCAATGAAAAATTTTGTTTAATTTTTTTTTAATTAGCTACTCTACTTGTTCCTTGTAGGGAAAAAAAGTCCTTTTAATCATTTTTAAATGTATTATTCTTGTGGTCATGCCTTGTTATTCCAGTCATGGAGCGGGCACCGTACAGTCACAGAACAAAAAAGTCCCCAAAAGCTTACAACCTAAGTACAAACTGACTACAGACTATAGCTCCAGGGCTTCCTTTGGCTGGGATGCAGAAGGCAGAAGAAAGTAAAAGATGCCACAGCAGCCTCAACAGAAGAGAAAGGAAAGAGTAGAGACAACAGGTGGATCTAGACAGACAAGCAGAAGACCACAAGGAAACAGTGAGAATATTGGTCAGCATGATAGGCAGTATTTTCAGTTTTGCTGAATGTGTCCCCACCACTTCTTGTATATGGAAAAAAGGTAAATATCAGCACCCAATTTGCCTTGCTCATACCTCTTTAACTTGCTGGCAAGAATACTATGGGAGACCGTATCAAAAGCTTTGCTCAAGTCAAGGAATAATACATCCACTGCTTTCCCCTTATCCACAGAGCGAGATATCTCATCATAGAAGGCAATTAGATTAATCAGGCATGACTTGCCCTTGGTGAATCCATGCTGACTGTTCCTGATCACTTTCCTCTCCTCTACATGCTTTAAAATTGATTCCTTGAGGACCTGCTCCGTGATTTTTTCCAGGGATTGAGGTGAGGCTGACTCACCTGTAGCACCCCGGATCTCCCTTCTTCCCCAAGACCCCACCCTGCCCTGCCCCACCTCTTCCTGCCCCCCTTCACCCATCCCTCTCCTCTTCCCCACCTCTTACCACCCCTTCTCCTGAATGCTCCCCGTGCCCAATCCCTCACCCCCCCACACCCCAACTGCCTGCCCCAGCCCGGTGAAAGTGAGTGAGGGTGGGGGAGAGAGAGCGATGAAGAACATAAGAACGGCCATACTGGGTCAGACCAAGGGTCCATCTAGCCCAGTATCCTGTCTTCCGACAGTGGCCAATACCAGGTTCCCCAGAGGGAGTGAACCTAACAGGTAATGATCAAGTGATCTCTCTCCTGCTATCCATCTCCACCCTCTGACAAACAGAGTCTAGGGACACCATTCCTTACCCATCCTGGCTAATAGCCATTAATTGACTTAACCTCCATGAATTTATCCAGTTCTCTTTTAAACGCTGTTATAATGCTAGCCTTCACAACCTCCTCAGGCAAAGTGTTCCACAGGTTGACTGTGCACTGTGTGAAGAACTTCCTTTTCTTTGTTTTAAACTTGCTGCCCATTAATTTCATTTGGTGACCCCTAGTTCTTGTATTATGGGAATAAGTAAATAACTTTTCCTTATCTACTTTCTCCACATCACTCATGATTTTATATACCTCTATCATATCCCCCCTTAGTCTCCTCTTTTCCAGGCTGAAAAGTCCTAGCCTCTTTCATCTCTCCTCATATGAGACCCATTCCAAACCCCTAATCATTTTAATTGCCCTTCTCTGAACCTTTTCTAGTGCCAGTATATCTTTTCTGAGATGAGGAAACCACATCTGTATGCAGTATTCAAGATGTGGGTGTACCATCACTTTATATAAAGGCAATAATATATTCTCCTTCTTATTCTCTATCCCCTTATTAATGATTCCTAACATCCTGTTTGCTTTTTTGACTGCCTCTGCACACTGCGTGGACTTCTTCAGAGAACTATCCATGATGACTCCAAGATCTTTTTCCTGACTTGTTGTAGCTAAATTAGCTCCCATCATATTGTGTGTATAGTTGGGGTTATTTTTTCCAGTGTGCATTACTTTACATTTATCCATATTAAATTTCATTTACCATTTTGTTGCCCAGTCATTTAGTTTTGTGAGATCCTTTTGAAGTTCTTCACAGTCTGCTATGGTCTTAACTATCTTGAGCAGTTTAGCATCATCTGCAAACTTTGCCACCTCACCATTTACTCCTTTCTCCAGATCATTTATGAATAAGTTGAATAGGATTGGTCCTAGGACTGACCCTTGGGGAACACCACTAGTTATCCCTCTCCATTCTGAGAATTTACCATTAATTCCTACCCTTTGTTCCCTGTCTTTTAACCAGTTCTCAGTCCACGAAAGGACCTTCCCTCTTATCCCATGACAACTTAATTTACATAAGAGCCTTTGGTGAGGGACCTTGTGAAAGGCTTTCTGGAAATCTAAGTACACTATGTCCACTGGATCCCCTTTGTCCACATGTTTGTTGACCCCTTCAAAGAACTCTAATAGATTAGTAAGACACGATTTCCCTTTACAGAAACCATGTTGACTTTTGCCCAACAATTTATGTTCTAGGTGTCTGACAATTTTATCCTTTACTATTGTTTTGACTAATTTGCCTGGTACCAACGTTAGACTTACCAGTCTGTAATTGTCGGGATCACCTCTAGAGTCCTTTTTAAATATTGGCATTACATTAGCTATCTTCCTGTCATTGGGTATAGAGGCCGATTTAAATGACAGTTTACAAACCCTAGTTAACAGTTCCACAACTTCACATTTGAGTTCTTTCAGAACTCTTGGGTGAATGCCATCCTATGAAGGGAGGGGAGTGGGGGTGGGGCCTCAAAGAAGGGGTGGGGAAGGGGAGGGATCTCAGAGGCAGGGCAGTGGCGGGGCAAGGGTGTTTGATTTTGTGCAATTAGAAAGTTGACAACCCTACTTTGTGTGCATAACATTTAACAAAAAAACTTTGTTAGAAATATTCTTTCTTCCACCAAGCATTGAAGAATTCATGAGGACCTCAGGGGGTTGAGGAGCATGGAGTGGAGATGAAGAGATGTTTCAGCATGCTCCCTGCTTAAGTGGATCTCTGTGGAAGTCTCCTCACATGAGCTGATGGGGTTGGGGCTCTCTTTAGATTTCATGTTGGACTCAGGAAACATGCTCCCTTGCAGACTTTAAGGTGAGAATTAATTCTGCTCCAAGGAACATTAATTCTTTCTGGGTCATCCCCAAGGCTATTACTGTGCAGCCATGACAAGACACAGCACACAGCTCCTACATCCTTACCTTGTTGCCATTGTAGAGAGGATGTCTTACACTCCTATGCAAAGGCACAGTGTCTCTTCAAGTGTCTCAGCACAATGGCTTTTTAGCTTCCTAATCATTCATATCCATGATGAGGAATAAGCAAATCCCTTCCTCTCTCAATGGGGTAATTCAGAAAAATTAATGTCATTTTCTGCCCCCTAGATGGGTTATTCTTGCATAGGGAATGACATGGGTCCTTGAACTTTCTGAAGTCAGACCTTCGAATTTTTGACTTCATTTCTGAAACTGAAATAAAACAAAATCTAGAGTACTTATTATCTGTGATGGAAAATAAATTATTCATATATGCAATCTACTATATGCATTATATACAGAAAGGGATATAAATAATGAAAACCTAATTTCTACAAGGGACGGATATTCTGTTGTCACATGTTCTGCAATGTATTAGTTATTACTGCTTGTTTTCTGCCCTAAATCCATTTAAAGCTTGTATTAACAAATTCCACTTCATTGAAACTGAGTCTCAAATGTGCAATTGTTCATCCTCCTCAGAGGAAAACTGAACATATATTTACCAGTTAGTGTTCTGTTTGCTTTACCCAGAAAAGTGAGACTGTTACTGCAGACTAAAAACAAATAATTTAGTCTAAATGCAAGAAGGTCATATAGATGCCTATATTTAAAAAAAACATTTTAGAAGTAAAATATAGTTCATCTAGGTCTGGTTAATTATTTAAACTAAGAAATAATTTTACTTATACAACATTGTTAAAATGTAGTGGCCAAGCAACATATACATATACATGTGTGCATATGCATAAGCGCTTGCAGGATGGAAGTCTTAAATAGGAAGCAATTAGGGGCAATGGCCATAGTGAAAATCTTCATACCGGAAGTTAATGAACATTTTGCCACTGATATCAATGGAGTCAGGATTTTACCCCATTTCTTCTAATGATTTTATACTGCACCTAGCACTATGGGATGCTGATGCTATATTACTATTGTGGCATTGCAACCCATAAGACTTTATTGAAAAATGCTTATGAATGTATACATGACATAACTGGAATATGTTTTGTGCCACATATTTCATGTAACATACCTCTTCAAAGGTTCTGATCTACTGAATATGTTAATCCTATCTGTATGCAGGAATCATTTTTTAATTCAAAATTATGAATATTGGCTATGTACTTGTTTGATTTTAAGTAGCCTTAGTAAGGCATTTGTTCAGCTTCTTAAGAAAGGAATTTGCAAGTTAAGAGCCCAATCAAGAAACACTTAACTGACAGTGGAACCCTAGAAGACTCCAATCCACATAAGAAGTCTACCTGAGGATGCTCAAGGTAGCATGTGAACAATGGCTGCCACCTGCAAAGTCCTGAGTCATACATGGACACATGACTTGCCCATATGACTCCAAAACTCCTTCTTGTAGCTACCTTTCTGCATAGCAGAGAGGAGGGGGTCTCCAACCACAAGAGAAAGTCTATTGAAGCCCGTGGGAAACTCCTCCATTTCTGGTCTTCAGCTGGCACTCCACCTCAAAGCATACCTGAAAGAAACTGGAACAAAGGACAGTAACCACAGCGGTGTGAGTGATTGCTGGACCCAGACTAGGAGGAGGCTAATTTGTAAAAGAAGCTTTCTGGAACATCTCTGAGGGAGAGATTTCATCTGTAATCACGTTCTTACTGTATTAGGTTTAGACTTGCGTGTTTTATTTTATTTTGCTTGGTAATTCACTTTGTTCTTTCTGTTATTACTTGGAACCACTTAAATCCTACCTTTTGTATTTAATAAAATCACTTTTACTTATTCATTAACCCAGAGTATGTATTAATACCTGGGGGGGGGGGGGGAAACAGCTGTGCATCTCTCTCTATCAGTGTTATAGAGAGTGAATAATTTATGAGTTTATCCTGTATATGCTTTATACAGGATAAAACGGATTTATTTGGGGTTTGGACCCCATTGGGAGTTGTGCATCTGAGTGCTGGAGACAGGAGCACTTCTTAAGCTGTTTTCAGTTAAGCCTGCAGCTTTTGGGGGATGTTCGGACCTGGGTCTGGGTTTGTGTCTGGCACAACCAGGCAGGGCACTGAACCCCCAAGCTGCCAGGGAAAACAGGCTTAGAGGTAATCTCAGCACATCAGTTGGCAGTCCCAAAGGGGGTTTCTGTAATCCAATCCATCACAACTATTTCAAAAGTAGAATATGATTATTTAAAGTACATACACAAGGGCTGTGGAGTTAAGATGTCATATACATGACCTTGGGTCCCAATCACTCAGTGAGTTTGGGTAGGTACAAAAATTCATCCAAGTGAATCTCACAGCTGGATTGGGACCTTCTTTTTTTCATCTCCTGATTTTTGTATGCTTTAACTTGCATCCTTACTTTTCTCTTAAAATAGTTTCTGTTATAAAATTTCTTAGGAGCTTTCAGTTTTAAGGCAGCTTTATGGAGGAATGAGTTTTATAACTTCTAGAAACATAAACAAGCATCCTGGAAGAAGTTCGGTGTTACCTGTCCAACTGAGTTAGAGGACAGTACACTTCAAAAGTCAACAATGATGTAGTCAATTCACAGGGATATCATTCCTTTTTAGTAATACTGGGTATAACTTTGAGGTAATAGCTAACTAAAATCAGTGCCAAGAGTGGCATTTTGTGAGCAGCATCGAACCCATTCAGAGAGCTTTGAAATACCTCTTTCCAGACAATATGTTGAGAAGTCATTATCAATGTGATCATTTAGACAGCTATTTTTATTCAAAGGTTTTCTTGGCCGATGCTTATTTTTTTCAGTTTACATTGTGCTGAATTGACAGACTATTTAATTCATTACTGTCATATTTTAGCCCATCTCCCAGATGATTGTTTGCAATACATTCATTCATATTTAACTAAACAGTATTGGATATTTGTAATATTTCAAATATTACACAAAAATGATGTGATTCTGTAGTTACATTTAAAAAATTAATATTGTTCTTGAGCTATATGGGAAATGAGCTTTTAATTCTAGTGATATTTTTAGCACTACCATTTTAGTTCCATTTTACAAATTTAATTTTTTACTAAATCCCACTTTCCTAATTTTTTTCCTGCACAGGAAATAAATATTTAATAAAGCAAACTAGAGCTAAGTTTGTTTGGGGCACCTGTAAACACAAATTTTAAGAAACCAGCCAACAGTACAGTATTGGAAAATGTAATGCTGCTCTATCATTTAGGGGGAAAAATTGCATTTTCAATTTTTCATTACATTTCACAGTACTGGTGTGAACAAATTGCATCTAAAATATGCGTTTTGACTAACTTAATTAAAGTGTGGACACTTTGAGTTATTTTGATATCTGAAACTAAAGATTGTCTGCTTTGTTATTTCTCTTCCATCAATTCTTTTTCCCCCCACTTGCAGTGATCTCAAAGCTACTTTAACATAGTCACCTTGAAGGTGAATTCTAAGACTCTGATTAGGAGCTAGTACTTTATTTTCTAGATACTCTTTTGGCAAGTACAATAGCATGATGATATGACTCATTTGGGAGGATGGGTTGGAGAGTCTGGCAGAGATTTGATTCTTTAATCAAAGGTAATGTCCTTTGGTCAGAGGCATAATGTAAACAGACCAGAAAAGCAGATTCAGGATTGCTTTAGTAAATGCCAGGTCCCAGATCTATTTTTAGGTAGAAGGGATGCATGGACAGAAAGCCCATCTAAACGCTACATCTAACTTTTTCCAGTTGAATGTACACTCAATTTTATCTCTTTCTCTCTATCATATTCCTGATGTTCCCATAACTTTAGTATCCAGGTGGCATTATGTATATTCAAGAAGAACCCACTGTGATGCTGTATGGAATCTGGGGGATACTTCAGCATATTGTGAATACCAATATTGTAAAATTGCAATGAGTTATGCCAGATATGTCATGTAAGATATCTGCAAAAAAGTTACAATTTGCCAGATTTGATAATCTCATCTATGTGTTTGTATCACCTTTGTATTTTGGGTTATAGATATGTATGTATGTCTGTATTACCAAACTTGGGTTATGCTTCTGGGTGACACCCTCAGAAAGTAGTTAAGGACATTGAGGTCAGTGGTAATTGGGACAAATTACAACATGGTTTTACTAAAGGTAGATCATGCCAAACCAACCTGATCTCCTTCTTTGAGAAGGTGACAGATTATTTAGACAAAGGAAATGCGGTAGACCTAATTTACCTCGATTTCAGTAAGACATTTGACACGGTTCCACATGCGGAATTATTAGTCAAATTGGAAAGGATGGGGATCGATATTGAAAGGTGGATAAGGAACTGGTTAAAGGGGAGACTACAATGGGTCGTACTGAAGGGTGAACTGTCAGGCTGGAAGGAGGTTACTAGTGGAGTTCCTCAAGGATCGGTTTTGGGACCAATCTTATCTAACCTTTTTATTACTGACCTTGGCACAAAAAAGCGGGAATGTGCTAATAAAGTTTGCGGATGACACGAAGCTGGGGGGTATTGCTAACATGGAGAAGGACCGGGATATCATACAGGAAGATCTGGATGACCTTGTAAACTGGAGTAATAGTAATAGGATGAAATTTAATAGTGAAAAGTGCAAGGTCATGCACTTAGAGATTAATAAGAACTTTAGATATACATTGGGGATGCATCAGTTGGAAGCAACAGAGAAGGAGAAGGACCTTGGGGTATTGGTAGATCACAGGATGACTATGAGCCGCCAATGTGATATGGCCGTTAAAAAAGCTAATGCGGTTTTAGGATGCATCAGGCGAGGTATTTCCAGCAAAGATAAGGAGGTGTTAGTACCATTATATAAGGCACTGGTGAGACCCCACCTGGAATACTGTGTGCAGTTCTGGTCTCCCACGTTTAAGAAGGATGAATTCAAACTGGAACAGGTTCAGAGACAGGCTACTAGGATGATCCGAGGAATGGAAAACCTGTCATATGAAAGGAGACTCAAAGAGCTTGGCTTGTTTAGTATAGCCAAAAGAAGGCTGAGGGGGGATATGCTTGCTCTTTATAAATATATCAGAGGGATTAATATTAGGGATGGAGAGGAATTATTTAAGCTTAGTACCAATGTAGATACAAGAACAAACGGGTATAAACTGGACACTAGGAAGTTTAGACTTGAAATTAGATGAAGGTTTCTAACCATTAGAGGAGTGAAATTCTGGAACAGCCTTCCAAGGGGAGTAGTGGGGGCAAAAGACATATCTGGCTTTAAGATTAAACTTGATAAGTTTATGGAAGGGATGGTATGATGGGATAGCCTAATTTTGGCAATTGATCTTTGATTATCAGCAGATAAGTATGCCCAGTGGTCGGTGATGGGATGTTGGATGGGATGGGATCTGAGTTACTGCAGAGAATTCTTTTCTGAGTGCTGGCTGGTGAGTCTTGCCCACATGCTCAGGGTTTAGCTGATCACCATATTTGGGGTCAGGAAGGAATTTTCCTCCGGGGCAGATTGGCAGAGGCCCTGGAGGTTTTTCGCCTTCCTCTGCAGCGTGGAGCATGGGTCACTTGCTGGTGGATTCTCTGCAGCTTGAGATCTTCAAACCACAATTTAAAGACTTCAATAACTCAGACATAGGTTAGGGGTTTGTTATAGAAGTGGATGGATAGGGTTCTGTGGCCTGCTTTGTGCAGGGGGTCGGACTAGATGATCACATTGGTCCCTTCTGACCCTAGAATCTATGAGTCTATGAGTCTATGAGTTTGGCATCAGCACTGCCTAGCCTACTTGATGGTCCTTTAAGGACCATCAGCTATAGAACTGACCCATTGAGAGAAGACAGAGGATACAGCTTACGACTCAGCCAAGCATGCATGGCCATGCCTATGGACAGAAAAGGCTTCCAAGCCATGTGCTGGGCAGCTTGTGCTGGAAAGCACAGGCCTCGTGGCAAAAGACTATAAAAGGCAGCTGCATCTTCATTTTTTCTTCATTCCTGCTTCTTACCTCTGAGTAGCTTTTCTACAAACAAAGTTCTGAACAAAGGACTGAATGACCCATCCAAGTGGTGGATGTGTTCCAGAGGGACTTTCAAGCCAGCAAACTCACCAATACTGCTAGGAACCTGATAAATGGACTTTGAAGTCTTTGTATGTATGTGATTGTTTTACCATTTAGCATCTCCCTTCTTGTTCTTTCTTTTTTCTTTATAACAAACCTTTGTTTTAGACACTAAAGTATTGGCTGGAAGTGTGGTATTTTGGGTAAGATCCAAACCTATACTGCCCTGGTAATGTGGCTGACCCTTAGAGGTCAGAAGAACATTTTGTGTATCTGAGTAGAATTTTTTAAATAACTTCTCACTGTACTGGATGTAAATATTGATTGGGAGCCAGAGAACTAGAATGCAATAAAGGGGGCTGTGTGATTTCTTTTTTGTTTCTTGATATCCAGTGTGAGGGATCAGAAGCACAGTTTTTGACTGGCTGAGAGTCTTAACTTCAGTGTTACCCATCAGTCTTGGGAGTATCTGCTCTCCCTTTTGCAGCCTGCCCTGATGATGGCATTTCCAGTGAGGGCTGCCCTAGGCCAATGGGTCACATCTACTCCTTACCCTTCCTAAGCTTAGGTGCTCTCACTTTTTGGTAATATGTATATTATCTTGTTTCCTATTATTTTTCTGCTCCCTGTGTTCCTTTTCTTTGTTCTAAAGGTTTTATTATTAGAGGATGGCTTTTGGAAAAGGTACGTTTTGCATTGTGTTCAGAAAACGGCAATGTATCTGATCACCTGTGGAAAGGAGTTCTACAGTTGGGACCTCATTGTAGAGAACTTCTTGGCCCATGATTTTGAACATTTGAACCTACTTTCTCTCCACTTTAGATTCCTAATGAGCAAGTTGTTGTGGAGGGTCACAGACAAAGCCTGGTTCTAATCCATTAAAAATTTTGAAGATAAGAACCCTCTTGTATTTGGTAATCAATAGAAAGGCAATGGAGCACGCACAGCAACTGTGTCTTGTGCTCTTAGCACGTTCACAGGCAATGTGAGTTGCAGCAGTGAAGCCTGAATGATCTGCAGGAGGTGCAGGACATCTGTTCTGAGGTCTGGTGCTTTCTCACGAGCTCTGGTACTCCCCAGACTTTCAACTCCTTGGCTGTACAACTCCATTGCAATTAGGATGACCAGACAGCAAGTGTGAAAAATTGGGACCTGGAGTAGGAGGTAATAGAAGCCTATATAAGAAAAAGACCCCAAAAATCAGGACTGTCCCTATAAAATTAGGACAGCTGGTCATCCTAATTGCAACTGTACTACCAGGGATTGACCCCGGCTATTGATGCCTGCGGAATCCTCACAAGTTACTGCTTGGAAAAACTAGCATAGCCTTCATCTGTGATATCTTTTCTGACCAAACTAAACAGAACCTTGAACCTGGCCCACTGACTTCTCCCCCTGACCAACCAATCTGCTCCCTTCAGAACCACCCCTTGGATAGGGTGAATCAGGGTGACCGCTCCAGGCCCTGCGCTTTGTGGGGCCTTGTGGGCTGGTGCGATTGGCCGGTACCATTAGTCCCGGAAGGCATAAGTGTGGGAACTAGAGGTGCAGGGCTGCTGCTGCACTCCTGGGCTCCTGGCTGCCAGCCCCATGCCTGGGATCCCAGCTGCAGGCCCTGTGCACCCAGGGCTATGCTGCCACCCCAGGCAGCCCAGCAACAGGCTGGAGCTGTTCCACTGGCCCAGCCGATGATGCAGAACAGGGCCCCCAAGCCAGTGGGGCCTGATTTGTCCTGGGGCCCGCACTTCCCTAGGGACGGACCCTGGCTCCTCTTCTCTCATGCAGATACCCAGACCTTCACAGAGGCTTCCACATGGTTTGGAGGAGGAGAATGTAAACAAGACCTCTTCTGTTAGTATGGATAGAAATCTGTGTGCAGGAGAACTTGATTTAGGCCATCAATGTAATAGGACTGTTCGCAGAGTATGGTATTACTCAACATGAGCAAAGGCTATACAATCTAGTCCAATGGAGTGGTGCAAATAGTTTCAATGAAATCAGAGTGTGTCTTCTGCTTTTCATTGTGTTTGTGAAATCTTTGTGAAATTTTTAGATAAATTATAAAGCTAAACATGAATCATTTCAGACAAAAAAGATCCCTTTTTGAGAGAAATTTTCATTATGCAAACAATTAAATATAATGATTTCCACATGATTTTACAGCCAACTTACTACTTTTGTGAAAATTTCATGAAAATATTACAATCAGGGAAAATGTAAATGTAAAATTTTTTCAAATATATTTTCCATAGTTTTGTACTGTCCAGTTAGTAGTGGGGTCATGTATGAAAAACATAGGATTCTTTTCTGGGTGGCTGATGCATTAGTTTGTGGCTTACCAGTTGGTACTTTACTGTTTTAATTGTTTCAGATCATGTGCCATCACAGTTTGACTGACGTATACTTCAGTGACATAGTACAATGCTGCAAACGAGTCTTTACACAGTTTCCTCAAGACTCTACCTAGACAACATAGATTTTTGAGAACAATCTATAATATACATTGAAGAAAACCCTCCTACTTCTAATGATTGTCTCTGAATTTCTTGACATTGACAATCTGTGACCTTCACAGGTACTTGTCTTAGCTTCCATCATGCTATTTCTGTTTGAGGAATCCTCTTCTAAAATGATACGTCCTTCTGAATGAGAAGTAATGGCAAATGTTTCACATTTGGAACAGGGAGTTGGTATTTTGTCATTTAGGCATGTCACATTGTTAAGATGCATAATGCAGTGTGTCAAAATGATTCAATGCTGTCTCCACAACAAACATTTATTGTGATTTACAATACACTAGAGATTGCAGCTATTTAAAAATAAAAACTTCAACCAATACCTGCATTGCTTTCTAATGATTATATACACACATCTACAGCTCAACACATATTCTTCACATCTATTGGCTTTGCACTATAAAACCCTAAGTAGTTTGGGATCTGCCTACTTAAGAGGCAGCTTTTCTCTCCATGCCATATGCCATAGTTGCAACAAGTACTCAAGCTGAAATTCCTTCATAGGAGGGATCTGCTGGCAGACCATTGAGGGGCCCAGTTCAGCTGCCTTACGTGGTTCAGTCATATTTAGAAACAGTAAAACAACATTTTCCATGTTGGTTAGATTAATGAGCACTTCCATACTGTATGGCAGTATGCCAATTTGTTAGCTACATCCAGCCAACATCTAAAACATATCTAAAAACATTTATCAATCCCTCTGGTATGATATTGTGACATTGTTTAAAGTTTGTGCATTTCATTTTAACGGTTTCAAAAAATACTGTAGTATTTTCTCAGATACCATTCCTGGCTAAAGCTTTATAAAATGTATGCCTTTTTGCCTTTCGAGCATCAAGGAGAAAGAACTCGTACAAACAACCATAAATCTGGCATTTCCTAACTTTTGAATGCTTGATTTTGCAACCTAAATAATATTCTTTTAGCTTAGTTTGTGACACGCATACACACACACGTTCAAGGGAAACAATTTAAAGGAAAAAAAAAGAGGAGTTATTTTTGCTCTTAAGCAATGAGCTGTTGTAATTTCCCTAAATTTAACTCTGAAAATCAGGAAAACAAACTAAACAAAACCAGCCCCAAGCAAACAAAATAAAACACATCACAAGTTGATCCTTTGCTTAATCTGAGGAATATAACAGTGTACAGACTTGAGTGAATAATTGATTTTTTGGTTTGCGGGGGCACATTGAAAATTAAAAAATAATAATAAAATAATAATTGGTTATGACTGAACTGAAACTGACATTTTTGTGGGTTTCTCACCAAAACAAGAAACTCCCCCTCCCAAAAAAATAGTTTCAGAAACATGAACTATGACTGGCGTGTAATGAACGAAACTGACACGCAATAGCAGTCGTGAAACTGTGAAGAATGTCAATTTCAGTAAGAATTTGCAGGGGCTCCCAGGGTCTGAGGCTCTGACGCAGCCCCTGGCCCCAGCGTAGTCCTCATGGACCCTGGGAGCCTATTCCAAGACCTCCAGTTGGGGCTCTTGGGATTTCCAGTCTCCCTCGTGCAGAGCCAGGAGCCAAGTCCCAGTTAGCGTTGGGACTTCCAGGACTACCAGGCTCCCGGCTCCACGGCAGGCAGTGGAATCTGAGGACATAACATAAAAACATAAGAACGGCCATACTGGGTCAGACCAAAGGTCCGTCTAGCTCAGTATCCTGCCTTCCAACAGTGGGCAATGCCAGGTGCCCCAGAGGGAATGAATAGAACAGGTAATCATCAAGTGATCCATCCCCTTTTGCTCATTCCCAGCTTCTGGCAAACAGAGGCTAGGGACAACCATCCCTGCCTATCCTGGCTAATTGCCATTGATGGATCTATCCTCCATGAATTTATCTAGTTTTTTTTAACCCTGTTATAGGCTTGGCCTTCATAACATCCTCTTGCAGGGAGTTCCACAGGTTGACTGTGTGCTGTGTGAAGAAATACTACCTTATTTACTTTCTCCACACAAGTCATGATTTTATAGACTTCTATCACAGGGATAGGCAACCTTTGGCCTATGGCCCACCTTTGTAAACCCCTTGGCAGGCTGGCTTGGTTTGTTTACCTGCTGCATCCGCAGGTTCCGCTGATCACAGCTTCCACTGGCCGCAGTTCGCTGTTCCAGGCCAATCTCTTTTCTGAGCTCAAAAGTCCCAGTCTTATTCATCTCTCCTCATTTGAAAGTTGTTCCATACCCCTAATCATTTCTGTTGCTCTTTTCTGAACCTTTTCCAATTCCAATATATCTTTTTTGAGATGAGGCGACCACATCTGCCCGCAGTATTCAAGATGTGGGCGCACCATGGATTTATATAGAGGCAATTACGTCCATTACTTTGAATTTATTAACATTGAATTTCATCTGCCATTGTGCTGCCCAATCACACAAGGCTTTCAAATTCTCAGCTGCACGGCAGTTGTTCCTGAAACCCCTGAGAACCCTGGCTCCAGTCTGGGTCCTAGAATCATGATGGTCCCCGGCCCTAGGACAGATTGCATGGTGGATCTGACCCTCGAAGCTCCAGCTGGGACTCAGGGTGTTGGCCGACTCTCTACTGTGTATTCATTGACCCTGAAATACCAACAGGTTTCCACTGGATATTGGTGAAAGTTTTGTCACATCTGCAATAGCTTTGGCATAACATTTTGGTCCAGCAAATTACCATTTTCCAAGGAAACTAAGGTTTGTTGAAGCCACCTTTGTACTCCTCCAATCCCAGACCGGCTAACTGCCTAGAACTGCCTGGGGGGTTGTTCTGTAGTTCATCAGCTGTCAATGGCCCAAAAAAAGGCTATTTGACAGTTGGGGATTTCTATGGGGCAGGGGAGCCTCGGCAGCACCTCCTTTCACCTGGTCATACCCCTGATTCTGCACAGAAGTGTGGGGTTGGCATAGCAGATGCTATAGTGGCTGTATGACACTGGAAGATTTCCCCAACAATGGAATGATCCTCCCAAGGCCAGTTATGCTTAAGAACCACAGATGTCAATGTTTTGTTTTGGTGTTTTTTGTATTGGTGGTTTTTTTGGTGTTTTTTGTATTGGTGTTTTTTAAGCTTTTTAAACTTGCTGATCAGACTATCTGTAAGGTCCTATACTATTTCAGTTTATGGAAAGCAGGATCAGGACATGTGCTTAACTTTATGATTGATTAATAACTTGTTAGAGTTGCTAACGAAGCTGGAACATATATTGAAATTAAAAATAATTTGAACAAGGCTCAATATATTTGTAAAATACATTGCATCATCTTAAAAACAGTTCAGTCAGGGAAACTATAAAGACTCCAGCAAGAAAAAAAGCTCAATACATCTAGGATGTGCTATAGTAGTTTATTCAGCCTTCTTTTTGGAGTATGCTGTTTGAATGGTTAAAACATTGTATGGCTTTTATCTCCAAAGTCTCTGATCCTACTAATTGCACTGGTATTTTTTTAATATTATATTAATAACAATAGATCAGAGCTTTTCTTCTCTTAGAAGTTTATAACATCAGATAAATTATTCCTTTCCATTAGCGTTTCACAAGCAAATGTAATTGTGCAATTTGCATAAAAGAGGCAACATCGGACAGATGGTACTGCACTTTGCTCATTTATGGCCTGATCTACAGCCTGTTGAAGTAAATGGGAGTCTTTCCAAGATTTACAGGCAGAAAGCTAAAGCTTGAAAAATTGAAACAGGAAGTAAAGAGCAAATTGTAACAGTAAGGGTAATTAACCATTGGGATAACTTAGCAAGCAATGTGATAGATTCTCCATTACTTGATGTCTTTAAATGAAAACTAATCTCTTTCTGAAAGTTATGTTCTATGTCCATCTCACATTATTGAGTTTGATGCAGAAGTAACACAAGATCCCTGGATAGGCTGTTGGCAACAGGAATAGAAACCTGGAACCTCTGGACCTAAACATATGAGCCTCTAACACCTGGGCTAAGACCTATCTCTGCTACCAAATGTCTGTAGTAGACTCAAATCTCCATATGTGGTCCAAATGCTAGAGAAGGACAGAGAACCACACTGAGCAAACATAGGCTATACAGGATTCACTGGGTGAAACTCTATGGCCACTATTACACAAGATGATCAGAATGGTCCTGTCCTGTCTTAAAAACTATTAACTTTAATAAGCTTTGGATGGATTTTGTCTCATTTTCATTAAACCCCTAAATGCTATTTTTAGTTGGCTGCTCTGCAGAAGTTTTTGTTGTTGTGTTTTGTGATATGAAGAGACAGGTGAGCTTATAGAATCATATAAATGTAGGACTGGAAGAGACCTTGAGACGTCATTAAGTCCAGTCCCCTGCACTGAGGCAGGACCAAGTAAATCTAGACCATCCCCAACAGGTGTTTGTCCAATCTGTTCTTAAAAACCTCCAGGGACAGAATTCCAGCACCTCCCTTAGAAGCCTATTGCAGAGCTTAACTACCTTTATAATTAGAAAGTTATTCCTAATACCTAACCTAAATCTCCTGTTGTCAGAGGTGCTACCAGTGTGGTGCTCTGCTCTGTTCAGTGTTGATATCACTTGGCTGCGTGCGTGTGTTCCCTCTGTGTGCTGCCCCAACTCAGATAGCTGACACAGCAGACCCGAAGAGAACCCCCAATGACCACAGAGTCTAGTAAGGTACAAAGGCACATCGGCCAGGTTTATTGCCGTATGGACACAATTGCAGTTCCCGGTAGATTACTTAGTCTACTGGGCATACTACGAGAAAGTGTCCCCGGTCAATGGACTCGGCTCAGTCAGTGGCGGGACTTTCCACTGCCCCCTCAGCCGGACAAAGACACCGCCCCAGGGATGCATTCTTATACACAGGTACAAACAAGTTACACGTCACTCCTGATGTATTGAGGTGCAACCCCTCTACGTAGTCAGGTACAACCCCTCTACGTAGTAAGGTGCCGCCTCTCACCTTGTACATGTTGGTTAGAACAAAACAACTCTATCCATCATATTACCCTTTTGCCCCTGTCATTGGGATGAGTCAGTCTGTTCCTTGTTATCTGTGTGGAATGTGCAAGTATGTGAATGTTCTGATATCTAGTGTTCAGTACCTTTTAGGTACGTATCTTCTTGCATCAGCCCTTTCCTTGCCAGCTTCTGTGAGCAGAGCCTGCCTCTGGCTCAGAGCTTCACTTTGCTTTATGTTAGCAAAGTCTTGACCATTACTTTAGTTTAGGCCTCAGGCCTCATACTAGGCCTCTGATACCAAGGTTTATATCTTAGGGCCTCCTCTTACTACATCTCCCTTGCTACAGATTAAGCCCATTACTTCTTGTCCTACAAGGCTCACAAGAACACCCTCATCCATATTCCCCTGCATACACTCTCACCTATTCCTCTTTTGCCTTTTCTGCCTCCAGACTGTAGCTTGGCTTCACTCCCATTGGGAAAAATAGGAGGCTGTGGCCATTTTGCAAAGGGCAGCCTGAACTTCATCCTGCAGAGGTTATAGGGAAACAGTGACCATTTTAAGTAGGCTGCCTGTGACCTTAATCATAAAGAGAGTAATTGGTGATGGTAGAAATATTGAAATAATGAAATTCTTAGTGAGTTATTTTGGAGATTATTTTTCAGCTTCTGGTAAAAGAAAAACATTCAGTTATAAAGAATGATGGAAACAAATTACCCTGTTTCTTTTCTTTTAAAGAAATACATTGACAATAAGATATTAGAATGCCAGAATACTTTCAGCCAAAGACCAATTTTAAATACTTTCTGTTAAATGATACGTGAAACCAATCAGAAATGGCATGTAAAATTCAAAAGGCATAAGAACAATACGTGAAGTTTGACACTGCAAGACTCTCTTTTACAACTCTGGACAAGCTCCCTTTTGTAGACACTTACCAGGCTGCTGTTCTGGACCCAAACTTTTGTGTTCCACTTGCTCTTGGCTTGATGGGACTGACAGAGTTTAGGTATCATCTCTCTGACTCTGGGCTTTCAGGGTTACAGTTCAGGTGCAGACTCGGTATCTGACACCCCTTTTCTCAGTGGGTACCCTATAGTCCTGGGATCAGCAACCTTTGGCACACAGCCTGTCAGGGAAATCCTCTGGCAGGCCAGGATGGTTTGTTTACCTGAAGCATCCGCAAGTTCGGCCTATCGCAGCTCTCACTGCCCTTGGTTTGCTGTTCCAGGCCAAGGGGGCCGCAGGAAGCGTCAGCCAGCACATCCCTCAGCCCACACCACTTCCCACAGCCCCCATTGGCCTGGAACGGCGAACTGTGTCCAGTGGGAGCCGCGATCGGCCAAACCTGTGGATGCTGCAGGTAAACAAACTGTCTCAGCCCACCAGAGGATTTTCCTGACGGGCCACGTGACAAAGGTTGCCGATCCCTGCTATAGTCAAATTACCTAAGCCCGGTGCCATCTCCCCACTAGCTACTGCACACTGTCAGATTTCTACCTAAGCTGTGGACACTCTGGCTTACTGTTTCCTTCTTTGGGGACTACATGACAGTGTAGGCAAGTAACACACAGAGTCAGCAAAAGAATTTCTAAACCCACATGCAGTTCGCTCTGAGACAGCACGTGAGATATACCAATCTATAGAAAAACAAAACCTGCATCCAAATCCTGGCCTGTTTTCTCACCACTCCATGAGACCTTTGGCATTCCATAAGTGTCTTTTTCATGGGGTCCCGAATTCCTTATCTTTTCCTACTACACCTTTTTTGCTTCTGGTCATGGCTTGCAGCCTTTGGTCTCTTGCTGAAGCCAGTGCTTTTAATAAAAAGTTTCAGCCACCTTTGCCAGGTGACCACTTCAATTCCCTCCTTAGGTGGTCAGTTGCTTAGTTGATAGCCTAGCCTAATGCATCCTGTACTAGCCTGCTTGCAAGAATGGCTTCCTTTGGGCATTAATCACCTCATTGTTCTGCTACTGCAGGGTTATTCAGTCCTTAATGAACCTTAATGACTGTCCCATTAAGGAGTAGAGAGACAAGGCGGATGAGGTAATATCTTTTATTGGACCAACTTCTGCTGGTGAGAGAGACAAGCTTTCAAGCTTACTCAGAGCTCTTCTTCAGGTCATTTTTGGGTAGCTCAGAAGCTTGTATCTCTCACCTGCAGAAATAGGTTCAATAAAAGATATTACCTCATCCACCTTGTCTCTCTAATACCCTGGGATTGACACAACTACAACTACACTGCGCATTAAGAAGACTCTCAGTTGCCAAGTCTCCTCCCCTTAACATAGGAGGCATAATGCAAGGATACAGTGAAATACAACTGTAAGGGTATAAACACACAGAGCAGGGGCGCCAGAACAGGGGAGCCAAGGGGCCATGGCCCTTCCACTTTTGAAAATGAACAGGCCTGGCCCATCTGTTTTTTGCCATGGGCCAGGACCCCTGCTCCTTCTCTGCCCCCTGAGGCCCCACTCCCTGGCCAGGCCAGAAGCTGGAGCCAGGCAGGGGTAAGAGGCATGTGGGCAGCTATGGGAAGCTGCGAACCCACCACCTGCCCTGGGTGAGCGGCCCAGGACAGGCGGGGATACGGGCTGGGGGTTGCTCTTGGTCCCCTCCACCCCAGGCAGGTGGAATGACCTGGCCTTCTGGCCCAGTTCCAGCTTCTGGCGTGGGTGGGAGTGGGTTTCTTTTAGGAATAATCCATTGTCGCTGGGACAGCATGTTCATAAAATCAAACTGGAATTCATACGTTCACATGGACAGGTTCCCAAACTGTCCCACTATTAATACATATAGAAAAGAATGCTTTTATCCCATTTTAAGCCAGTTTCAGAACCCTCTCTAAGCTATACTGTCACAGCCAGCACTTCCACAATGAAATATGGAGGTTTGAATTGATGGTGGGACTTAGGAGACCTAGTGGAAATTGTGTAGTTCTGATCTTTCCTTTTGTGCACCTAACATACAAGTAACAGGGTCTATTTGTTTGCTGACCCTTAATTGCTATCTGAACAAAACCATCAAATGACTTTGCAAATCTAAAATAACTGTTTGACATGTAAGCCAAGATTCCAGATTTCCAGTTACATGTTTTCTTTCTAGCTTTGGAGGTGCATCAGTCATCACACCTAAACTCATATTATTCAAATTATAGTCTGTCACGCCTAATGCATCCTGTACTAGTAGAACAGCCATCCTGACCTGTGACCCAGACAGTCTACCCAACTAAAATCCTTAGTACTAATATTTCTGAGAAGTAATCTTAGCACATATTATTTTTTTTAATTAAAAAACAATGCTGAAGGTCTGTGCAGGCTATTTTGGAAAAACTCTCACTGAGGATATGATAATTTGAGGATAAGAAAGGAGCTTTCATGTTAATTATTTTTGAAGAGATGTTACTTTTTAACTTTATTACTTTTTAAAAATAATCTTTTGCAAAATAATCTTATACATTCAATACAGCCCAGTAATAGGGAGACAATTTGCAGATTGTAAATAGTTAGATTCCTGGCTCTCTTTTTAAATAATTCTAGCATTCTAAATCTCTCAGTCCTGTCAAATACAGAGGGGGCAAGCATCTTGAAAGCTTCAGTGGCAAGAATTTACAAATGTTATTGCTAAGGTGAGGCACCTATGTCCATATTAGACACCTGCATCAAAGTGGCCTGACTTTCAAAAGTGCTGAGCACATTCCAGCTTCCATTTAGGCATCGATACTTTAAAATGTTTGCCTGTATGTTTTATTTAGAAAATTGAATTAAATGCTTAGGTACAGTACTGTTAAATAAGATCCATTGATAGTAGCTAGCATTGTAAAATTGATTTCCTTAAAATATGTATATATGTAACAAGCTTGTATGAATTGGTCCTTTCTGAAGAGTCTTAAATAAAAACTTAATAAAGTGATAATGTGAAACAAAGAATAAAAACATTGGGAGAGTAGGTCAGGTGGCTAGTGATCAGTCAAACTTCACGTGTCTCCAAGCAACTACGCTGTACCTCCGTTAGGGCCAGTCTATATTAGCTACATTATACCAATGTAGCTGTGCCACTGTAGCGCAGCTAGTGCAGGCGCTCTATGCCGATGGGACACAGCTCCCCCATCAGTGTCATTACTCCACCTCCCCGAGCAGCCATAGCTATGTTGGCGAGAGAGCTTGTGACATATCACTGTCCACGCTGGCACTTAGATTGGTGTCACATGTTGCGCAGGGCAGGAGGTGGCATTTCCATATGTCTGAATGACTTAAGTGATATCAAGGTAAGAACTATGTGTACAGGCCCTTAGTGTCATCTTTGACTTGACTCTCTTTAGTTCCACACATATAACATCTCAGTTTTGCCACTTCTTCCTGACAAACCTCTGCCTTTTCTTTCTGTCCACACCTTCAATGCTTTCGTCTGGGCTCTCATCATTCCATGTCTTGACTACTGCAACCTCTTCCTCACAGGACTCATCTACTCATGTCCATCCAAAATGCTGCCAAAGCCTCTTATCTGGCTCATTGCTCTGGCCATGTCAAGCCTCTCCACAGGCTTTACCCTCCCACCCTCTTACCTTTCATATCAAACACAAATTTTACCATTATTAAGACCTTTACCTCAAGGTCCTTCACAACTCAGCCCTGCACAGCCTAGCTGCTCTAGTAATGTATCACCATATCGATCTTCGCTGTCACTGAGCCAGTTACCCTGAGCCATTGCAGTCAGTTTCTCCCTTAAAAAACCTTCACGCCTGCTATACCCTCCACAATGTGCCACCCCCATCTACAGTCCTCCCCACCTATCAGCCTCACTACAGGTCCCCTCCCACACACACTGCTACCAGTGCACTCATCCACCACCCCTACCCAGACCCTCTGCTCTACACCCCCATCCATCTACAACCCCACCCAAACTCCCAACCTTCCAATGATTCCCCCACCAGGGCCCTGCACCTCTCTGCACTCCCCACCTACTGATGTTCCACCCTGTCGTCTCACTGTAGCACCTCAAATGCTGCCCCCCACCCCCTGTACTGTCACAGCATGTCAGAGAGAGCACACAAGAGACAGGATGAGACCCACCTCCATATTCTCCTGCACCCCCACAGGTAACTCCTACCCTTCCCCAGATCCGGTATTACCACAGCACAGTTGAGGGGGGCACAAGAGACAGGGTAAAACCCTCCTGGAGTTCAATAGGGGGCTTTCCTGTAGGGTTAACATGTTTCAGGTTCCCAAAATGAAGATACTGCTGGAGGAGGGAAGGGGGAGCTGGAAGGGGGATACAGTTGGGAGGTACTGGAGAGATGTGTGTGTACTATAGGGGGATGCTGGAGGGGGTATCTTGGGACTCAGTGTCACTCCCTGTCACAGTGGCAGGCTGGCACAGACCAATGATACAGACAGATAGCGCCTCCCTGCAGGCCCCATTCTCCAGGCTGGAAGCCAGGGCATGGGTAGGTAGGATCCAGGAGCTGCGAAGGATCAATCAGATGTGGATGAAGAGGAGCGGGGGAGTCAATCGGGAAACAGACCAATCAGGGCTCTTTCTGATCTGCAATGTCTGTTCCGCAAACACCTGGACATTGCCTCTTATTTGAAAAATCCTGATGGACAGAGAGTGAAGGATCAAAAAAGAGGCAATGTCTGGGGAAACCAGATGTATGGTAACCCTACTTTCATGAACACTTGGATTCTGGTTCTTGTGAAACCAGCCAGCTTTGCAAGAAACTGAACATTATTGCTACTTTATTACATAGGAGAGGTAACTAGAAAGACATGTAGACCCAGGTTCATGTTTTAGGATTTTATGTTGTAACCAGTTGTTTCCATCACTTTCTCTCTCTTCCAGTTAAATGTTTATTCTTCCTTAAATAAACGCACTTTTGTTTTATTATAAGTGCTCATAAATGTGGTGTGGTTCACAGGAGAGGTGGTTTAAAGTAAAACTGGAAAATTAGGGAACACTGCTTCTTTGGCTGCAAATGATCAGGAGTGTCTGGGAGTAGCTAGTGTTAGGGGCTGGATATCATGGGGGGATGATTCAAAGAGGCTCAGGGATTGGGGTTCACCTCTTATTAACCTGCAAGAGGAAGTTAGGGCTGGTATAGTCCAGAGGAGCATGCTTGAGTGTCTGAAAGACTGGTTAGAGAGCTAACATGTAGCTACTACAAGGAAAACTCACTCTCACAGAGGCAGAGGGTAACAAGGTGACTCACAGTGCTGGGTACCCTAAGAGCCATCGCAACGTCTATAAGGAAGTCAATTGTAGGCATCAACATCTTTGAGATGAAAACTGTTGCATTATTTGCTAACACTTATCTGGTTACCTGTGCAGTTAAGTAGCATAGCAGCACCCCCAGAAATAAAGTCACAGTTTGCTAGCACAGAAGAGAGATACTGAATGATCCATTCCACTTCTTCTTTGCACTCAGCCACCTCTGCCTTCCTCGTGAGACATAACCTGTCACGTCCTTCCCCCCATTTCATAGAAATGGTTGTGTCATAAACAGATAGTTAAGGGTTAATGTCTCTTTTACCTGTAAAAGGTTAAGAAGCTCAGTGAACCTGGCTGACACCTGACCAGAGGACCAATAGGGGGACAAGATACTTTCAGATCTTGGCGGAGGGAAGTCTTTGTTTGGGCTGTTTCTTTTGTTCGTTGTTCGCTCTCGGGACTGAGAGGAACGGGACATCATTCCAGGTTCTCCAATCTTTCTGAATCAGTCTTTCATGTTTCCAAATAGTAAGTAATAGCAGGCAAGGCGGATTAGTTTTATGTTTGTTTTCTCAACTGGTAAATGTGTCTTTTTTGCTGGAAGGATTTTTACCTCTGTTTGCTGTAACTTTGAATCTCAGGCTGGGCAGGGGGGGAAGTCCCTCTAGTCTATATGAATCTGAGTACCCTGTAAAGCATTTTCCATCCTGATTTTACAGAGATAATTTTCACCTTTTCTTTCTTTAATTAAAAGCTTTCTTTTTAAGAACCTGATTGATTTTTCCTTGTTTTAGAATCCAAGGGATTGAGTCTAAACTCACCAGAGATTGGTGGGGGGAAAGAAGGGGGGCGGTTAATTCCTCTTTGTTTTAAGATCCAAGGAGTTTGGATCTGTGTAGCCTCTCAAGGCAATCCCGGGAGGGGAGAGTCTGGAGGGAAAAAAATGGGGGATGGTTAATTTCTCCTTGTTTTACGACCCAAGGGGTTTGGGTCTTGGGTTCCCCAGGGAAGGTTTAGGGGGAACAGAAGTGTGCCAGACACAGACTTCTGGCTGGTGGCAGCATACTAGACCTAAGCTAGGAATTAAGCTTAGAAGGGGCTATGCAGGTCCTCCACATTTTTACTCTAAAGTTCAAAGTGGGGGGAAAAACCTTGACAGGTTGTATTTACAAAATGTAGAAAAATAAATAGAAAAATGATCCATGTATAACAAAACAATACCTCTAAGGAATAAAGATAAAACTAGAGGGTGGTTTCCTGAACACATTGTTTCAGTTTTATTATACAGAAAAGGGATATTTCCAAGGAGTTTGAAGATCACAAGTAGCACTCTAGCCAACTTCTACTATCATTTAACTTTGTCTAGCAGCTTTGTCTTGTTCGCTCTTTAGTAGCTAAAACTAAATTCCTGAGGGAAATCTCAAGCAGTCACACCCAGATTTAATTAACCTGGATTTTAGATTCTGAAAGTGCATGTTATAATAGCTAACACAACCTATCACATTTGGCAGATCCTAGGTTCTTCAAGGCAACAGAGACACGAAAAACACTCAAATGGTGTATATTAATGTAGCTCCACTGATTTCAGCAGAGCTATGCCAAGTTCTATCAGCCAAGGACATGGCCAATAGATTCAACATCAGCCCCCATGCATACATGCCAAGGACTAATCTTAAATTTGCAGGATGAAGGTATTGTGCAAAGTACATACCAGAGACAGACACAATCGACCCTTCCCCTTGCTGTCTCATGGGAACCAAAAAAAAGCTAGGAGAATGAAACAACTGAGCTATCATTGCTGGGTCAAATACCAGTTTACAATTTTGCACATAGAAAGTGTCTAAATGCCACGAGATATTCACTGTGATATATTCACAAAATTCCTGTTTGAGTAGCATTTTATTTAATAAATACATGCTTGGTGGTGGGGCTGAAGATGAAGGGGAGGTACTGAACAACCCTTTGATACTTTCACTGTATTTAAAGGCTAATGAAACAGATTGCTGTATGGACATTGATCTTGAAGAGAGTCTGTTTGAGAGCCAAAATATTATTAACCTTCCCTATATGAATTTTTGTAAGTGCACATTACTCTATTAAGCTTTTGGGAAACTGAGACGACGTGAATTTATTTTGCAAAAAAATGAGTGCATTCAGTGAACTACTGTTCTCATACTGAAAAAAAAAATTAAACACCCATTGCCTTCAGAAATTCAGGTCAGATGGTCAGTATCTGAATTAATTATTTGATTATGACTGATTGGGGTTAGACCAAATATTTGCTCATTAGCATTCAGCACCACCGATATATTGTATTTTGCATACTACAGCATAGCTTGCCCTTTTTCATTTAACTCTGACTCCTTTTTAGGTTACGCCACATTGTTCTGCATGACTGGGAAATGAAATTAGAAATGGGGAAAGGAAGGTTCAGAGAATAGTAGCAGACATGACTTTATACAAAAATGCATGTTTCACAAATTTTCCTACCAATTGGCACAATCCTGTAAGGAGACCGCACACACACCTTTGAGGTCAAGGGTTCAAGGAGGGTTTTGTACAGAAATATTTACAGGATCAGGCCCTAAGTTTGCAAAAATCCTTCAGAATCAGTGTTCATTGTTTAAGTAATCATGTAAATTGCAAAATAATACCACTGCTCTCTTTTTTTTCCTTCCACTTCTGTAACATTTTTCATCCAAGACACTTAAAGGGCTTTCCAAATTTACACTAAATTAAGCTTTATGAGATCACAGTTAAGTAGGTATTATCATTACAGCCCTGTATCCCATATGGTAGGGACACTGGATTTATGTGGTATTGTCTCAAAACTTTCTTCCTGCAATGCATATTTATGAGTGCTGTAGAAATAACCAGAAATAATACATAGGTACACTGACTACAGGGAGGGGGAGGGGTGCAAATGGGTGCTGAGCATCTTCTGAAACAGGCTATTTATTGTGAGGGCTACATATAGATGAAGGTGCCTAACTTTAGGCACTCAAGTTTTAACACTTTGGCCTAAGTCACTTACAGAACATAATCCAAAATAAATCCCCTTAAAAACTGTAGTAAGAAAATGATTATTTTCCTAAATATCTTGGTAATAGTTTGTTACATGATATAAGCTATCACACATGCCTGGAGATCAGTTTCTCATTCCTTGTATTTACTCTGGGAGTAGAGTGACCAGATAAAAAGTGTGAAAAATTGGGATGGGGGTGGGGAGTAATAGATGCCTATATAAGAAAAAGCCCCAAATATTGGGACTGTCCCTATAAAATCGGGACATCTGGTCACCCCATCTGGTAGTGAAATATAATCTATTTTCATACAAGTTTCATATGAACTGTGTGAAGGACTACATTTATAACTATGAGTTTTCAAAGGTTAAATAGAAATTAGTCTGTACTGTGTGACAAAGTTCCTCCTCTGGTGGGTCCTGCACTTTCTGGCAGGTTTGCTCGCCTCAGAGGTTCACAGCAGCCCTCAGTTTAGTCGCTTTTGCTAGAGGCTCAAGCCTGCTGTTCACTCAGCTAACCTTATCATTGGCTGACCTGGGGGGTGGAGGGAGGGACAGGTTTGGAGAATAATCTCTGCAGTCTCTGTTGTCCCCTCTAGTGGCCAACCAGATCCAGGCCAGATCTCTTTCCAAATGAGACTTTTTCCTCTGGTGTGTCTCACAGACCAGGTCAACTCCTCCTGCGTCAGATAGGGAGTTGGGGGGATGGAGGGAACCCGGGTCCGCCTTCTATGCGGGATCCAGCCCAGGGCCCTGTGGATAGCAGCTGTCTACAATGTCTCCTGTATCAGCAGTGTGACAGCTACAACTCTCTGGGCTACTTCCCCATGGCCTCCCACCAGGACCTTCTTTATGCTCACCACAGGACCTTCCTCCTGAAGCCTGATAACACTTGTACTCCTCAGTCCTCCAGCAGCACAGTTTCTCATTCCCTGCTCCTTGCACATCCCCCACTAACTGATGGGAGGTTCTTTTTAAACCAGGTGTCCTGATTTGCCTGCCTGCCATAATTGATTCTAATAAATTCTTAATTGGCTCCAGGTGCCTTAATTAGTATGCCTGTCTTAATTGGTTCTAGCAGGTTCTTTATTGCTCTAAGACAGCCCCTGGCTTTAGTCACTCAGGGAACAGAAAGTTATTCATCCAGTGGCCAGTGTATTTGTCTTCTACCAGACTCCTGCACCCAACTGGTCTGGGTCCGTCACAACTGTTAAGTTCTTAAAAGTGCTAGCTGTGACATACTCCATATTTTAACTGCAACTTTTCAAAGCAGAAATAAAATGTTTGTAAAGTGCCGCATAGACTTGTGTAGAGTATGCATCAGAAAGAATGTAGTCTCTCTTTTTTTAACCTTTTGTACTCTAGTTATTTAGTGTGGCTTTTGTTGTCTGATATAATTTAATGAATCACATGAACTTCAGCACAAAACAGCATGCACTGACTGAAATATCACACTTTCCTCTGTCTATGGCAAGTACATACTCTGTAGCAAATGACATGCTAATAGGTAGACAGGTTTACTTGCATCTATTGAAATTCCCAAACACAAAAGTCAACTAATTAACGTAGAGTTAAGATTGCTCAAATATCTGCACATAGCACCACAAATACAACCCCGAACACTCATCCAAACAAAACAAACCCCAATAAAATAACAATTTGAGGCACACCCAACACAATACCATTCTCCAACCATTAATTAATTATCATACTGAAACAATCACTCCAATGCTAATTGTTACTCTAATACACAGATTTTTAATTCAACAAAGCCATCATGCTCAGTGCATAAAAAGAACTAAAAATCACATGGCACATCCTTACTTCACCCTTCTACCACTACATTATTTAATAACAAAAAATATAATCTTAAAATAACAATCTTAATATTTGTATAAAAGGGTATACTGTCTCTTTAAGTCTGATGAGGTGAGCTTCTGCAGCCCGCATTAGCCTTTCCAAGATTTTATTCAGGAGATATGTACATTGGAAGGAGGATGCAGTTGCTGAGGAAGAATAGACACATGGTATAGACTCATTACTAGATGGACATGGTATAATTGTTAATCATGGTGCAGAAAAGGCAGAAGTGTTCAATACATATTTCTGTTCTGTATTTACAAAGAAGCAGGATGATGTACTCATGTACTTTCCAGTCCATTAGTAGCCAAGGAGGATGTTAAACAACATCTACTATGAATCAAAATATTTAAATCAGCAGACTGGAGAACTTGCATCCAAGAGTCCTGAAAGAGCTGTCTGAGGAGGGCTAGAGAAGATAGCATGTTTCAGAACACAAACTCCAGACTGAAAAGCCAGGAGAGGACCTTGCCTCACCCAGGGATGAAGACACAGTAAGGGGACCCTTTGTGTAAGCTGGTCAGCATTCACAGCACTACATCATTCCTCTCTGGACTCATCCCAGAATGCCAGCTGACTGTGAAGATGCCAGGGAGGGAGCTGGGGGCTGGGAAGAGTTGTGAGGATTGGAGGTGGGGAATCTGTTATTGTTTTAGTATTTGTTAATTAACCTTAAACCTTTCACAGGTCCTATTTTCCAGCTCCCAGTAAAGTCCTCCTTTGTTATATTGTTATTTTTGGGGTTTGTCATTCTTTTGCTGGAGTTTGTATTGATGTACTTTATTGTTACGTGCATACTGGGTTTTATTCTTCTTTCCCGTTAATAGTATTTTTCATTTTCCCAGGGAAAAGAATCCCTTTTTTGTCAGGTATAGTTAGGAGTCACATGAGGTGGAGGCACCGTGTGTCAGAAAAAGAACTCAGGACCCAACCCATGTGAAGAGAGGAGAGAAGCCACTCCAAGTAGCAAGCACTAGGCTGGCAGCTAGAGACACACCTCAAAGTAGGGGATATATATATATATATCCATTAACCAGCAATTTCATAATAACAACTTCATAACATCAGCCAGATTCTGCAAACAATCACATAGTCTAATGTCAATCCCTGGCAAAGTATTGGAAAAGCTGATATGGGATTTAGGTAATAAAGAATTAAATGATAGGAGTTTAATTTATGCAAGCCATACCTACAGGATAGGGAACTCTATCCTGGAAACCAATCACTCTGAAAAGGACATAAGGATCATAGTGGACAAGCAACTGACCCTGAGCTCTCAGTGCAATACTGTTGGCAAAAAGGGCTAATATTTTCCTCGGATGTATAAATAGAGGAGTAGTGAGTAGGAATAGAGCAGTGACTTTACTTTGTACATGGCATTGGTGAGACCAATACTGGAATAGTGCATCCAGTTCTGGTGTCAATATTTTAAGAAGGATGTTGAAAAACTGGAGAGGATGCCAAAAACAGCCATCAAGTTATTGCCTTCCTGTGAGAGCCTTCAAGAATTTAGGATTAAATAGAAGATTGAGAAGTGACTTGATTACAGTCTAGAAGTTTGTGCATGGGCAGAAAATACTAGGTTCTAAAGGACTCTTTAATCTACTAGAGAAAGGCATAGCAAGAACCAGTGGTTGGATGCTGAAGCCAGACAAATTCAAAATAGAAATAAGGAGTATTTTGTAACACTCCATAAAGGGAAGTGGTAGATATTCCATCACTTGATATCTTCAAATCAACACTGGATGCCTTTTTAGAAGAGATAATTTTAGCCAAACACAAGTTATTGGCCTCAATACATCCATAACTGGATGAAATTTAATGACTGGTGATATACAGGATGTCAGACTAGATGATCTAGTACTCCCTTCTGGCCTTAAACTATGAATCTATGAAAGGGGAAGAAATCTCTGAATGGCAGCACCAGACTGCCTATGGTGTTCACAACCAGTGACCAGATTTCCAAAAGCACAGTGGGATGGAAAACTCTGCAAACTTTATAGGTGATGATTTAATGTTTTCTTCCAGGTCATTAATAAAAATGTTAAATTGCATAGGACCAAGAACTGATGGTCATGGGACCACACTGGAAACACACCTGTTAAATGACAATTTCCCATTTACAATTACATTTTGAGACCTATCAGTTAGCCAGTTTTCAATCCATTTAATGTAAGGCAGGTTAATTTTATATCATTCAAGTTTTTAAAATATATCATATGGTACCATTCAAATATCTTACAAAAGTCCAAGTATATTATATTAACGCTATTATCTGTATCAACCAAACTTGTAATCTCAGAAAAAAGATATCAAGTTAGTTTGACAGGCTCTATTTTCCATAAACCGATATTTATTTGCATTAATTACATTACCCTCCTTTAATTCTTTATTAAAAGATTCCTGTATCAGCTGCTCAATTACCTTGCCAGGGATCAATGTCAGATTGACAAGCCTATAATAATCAGGTCATACCATTTACTCTTTTTAATATGATTGGTTCACCTAGTTCCCAATTTCCCTAGCCAACTACCCTTCTGAGACGCACAGCAAATATTCATCCATTCTCAATCCCAGGCAGGCACCTCCTGCTTCACGTCCCATCCATTATCCCACATACAGTTTTCATCTTGTAAACTATGGGCTTGGCTACACTGGAGAGTTGCAGTGCTGGTAATGGGGTTACAGCGCTGCAACTAACTCTGTGTCCACACTTGCAAAGCACGGCCAGTGCTGCAACTCCCTGGTTGCAGTGCTGGCTGTACACCTGGTCTGCTTGGGGTGTAGCGATTCCAGCGCTGGTGATGCAGCGCTGGTCCTCAAGTGTGGCCACCAAAAGTGCTTTTATTGGTCTCCAGGGTATTAGGAGGTATCCCAGCATACCTTTTCAGCTACTCTGCTCATCGTTTCACACTCCACTGCCCTCGGCTCAGGTGACCCGCCCTTTAAATGCCCCGGGAATTTTAAAAATCCCCTTCCTGTTTGCTCAGCCAGGTGTGGAGTGCAATCAATCAATCAATCAATCAGTGACTATGCCTTCACGCCCCAAATGAGCCCCAGCATGGAACACTTCCGAGCTGCAGGACCTCATCAGTGTTTGGGGTGAGGAAGCTGTGCAATCACAGCTGCGCTCCAGCCGTAGAAATTATGATACCTATGGGCAGATATCAAAGTCCTTGCTGCAAAGGGGCCATGAACGGGACGCGTTGCAGGGCAGGGTAAAAGTAAAGGAGCTGTGGAGTGCCTATTGCAAAGCCCGTGAGAGAAATCGCCGCTCAGGAGCTGTCCCCACGACCTGCCGTTTTTACAAGGAGCTGGATGCCATACTTGGGTGTGACCCTACTGCCAATCTGAGGAGCACGATGGAGACTTCAGAGCAGGGAGAAGTTGGGGAGGATGTAGAGGAAACTGAGAGTGAGGCTACTGGGGTGGAGGGAGACACTCCAGAGTCCCAGGAGGCATGCAGCCAGGAGCTCTTCTCAAGCCAGGAGGAAGCTAGCCAGTCGCAGCAGCTGGAACTTGTTGGTGAAGAAGAAGTAGAGGAGCGGGTTCCCGGTAAACAGATTTTGTTTTTAGGATGGAACTGTTTTGGGAGAGGAGGGGGGGGTTATGGCTGCCTGCATGCATGCCTAGATGTGGAATAGCCCATTGATTTGGTCTATCACGTCTCTGTAATCGGCCTCAGTAATCTCTTCAAAAGTTTCAGCCAGAGCGTGGGCAATGTGCTTGCACAAGTTTATAGGGAGAGCCACCATGGTCCTTGTCCCAGTCAGGCTAACGCATCCGCGCCACTGTGCTGCAAGGCGTGGGGGGACCATTGCTGCACACAGGCAAGCTGCATAGGGACCAGGGCGGAATCCACATTGCTGTAGAAGACCCTCCCTCTCTTCCCAGGTAACACGCAGCAGTGATATATCTGGCAGTAGAAAATCCTGTTGAAAATGTAGGGATAGTGTTCAGTGCAGGTCCTCCCCAGCTGCTCTCTGCTTTCCCCAATGCACAGAAACCCCAGTGAGCCCTGACTGAAGCAGATCCCCTTACCAGAGGAGTAACTGCTGTGGCAATTGTGGGGGTGGTGTTCAGTGCAGGTCCCCCTCAGCTGCTCTCTGCTTTCCCCAATGCACAGAAACCCCAGTGAGCCCTGACTCAAGCAGTTCCACTTCTCAGGTGAGTCACGGCAGAAACACTCACCCCAGTACTCACCATGTCTTTGCTGCTGTGGCCTCTGTGTGCTATGTTTGCTATGTGTAAATGATGCTACAAATAGTGTACAAACTCCTTCACTGTGATAATAAACAATGTAGCCTCTGTATTAAATGTTTCTATTTCTGTTTTTTTCAGTGTCCTTGAATCCTCCAGCCCTATCACAGCCTGCTCAAAGACTACAGAACTTGAGGAATAAGCCAAGGAAAAGCAAAGAAGATTTGGTGAAAGCAGTTATGAATCAGTATGCCAGAGAGAGTAAGAGGCTGCAGAACTGGAGAGAGAAAATGCATGAGTGGAGGGAAAGCAGAAGAAAGGAATTGGCTACCAAGAAAACCACAAAGCAACTGATAAGCCTCCTGGTATGCCAAACGGACTGTATGCAGTCTCTCGTAGCCATGCAGGCAGATCAGTACCGTGCTAACCCCAACCCCTCCCAAAGCTCTCTCCCTTGTTCCCCAGTGTTTGCTCAAAACACCCTTCTCCAGCAGCCTGGTTCTTACCACCACCAGCTGCCTCCAACACCTGTACGTTCACCTACCAGCCCTGAGAACTACAACCCTTACCCTATGCACTCAACCCCCATCACGATGCAGCATATTAATCCTGAAGTGCAGCCCACCACCCTACCCCCCTGCCCTTTTATGTACTGTATTTTGAATAAATGATTTCTTGGCTTTTAAAACATTTTTTATTATTGCAGAAAGTGAGAAATACTATACCCCAAGGGAAAAACAGGCACAGCAAATGTTTGTAACCACTGCACTTCACACCCGTGCAAGGCACCAAACATTACTGTTGGCTTTCAGCCTCAAATTGCTCCCTTAAGGCTTCCCTAATCCTTGAAGCCCTGTGCTGGGCCTCTCTAGTAGCTCTGCTCTCTGGCTGTGCAAATTCAGCCTCTAGGCATCGAACCTCGGAGGTCCATTCCTCACTGAATGTTTCACCCTTCCCTTCACAAATATTATGGAGGGTACAGCATGCGGATATAACAGCAGGGATGCTGCTTTCCCCCAAATCTAGCTTCCCATAGAGACACCTCCAGTGTCCTTTTAAAAGGCCGAAAGCACACTCCACAGTCATTCTTCATCGGCTCAGCCTATAGTTGAACCGGTCCTTGCTCCTGTCGAGCTTCCCTGTATACGGTTTCATGAGCCATGGCATTAAGGGGTAAGCGGGGTCTCCAAGGATCACAATGGGCATTTTGATGTCCCCTACTGTGATCTTGCGGTCTGGGAAAAAAGTCCCGGCCTGCAGCTTCCTGAACAGGTCACTGTTCCGAAAGATGCGTGCATCATGCACCTTTCCAGGCCACCCTGAGTAAATGTCAGTGAAACGCCCACAATGATCCACAAGCGCTTGGAGAACCACTGAGAAATACTCCTTGTGATTAATGTACTCGGATGCCAGGTGGGGTGGTGCCAGAATAGGAATATGCGTCCCATCTATTGCCCCTCCACAGTTAGGGAAACCCATTTGTGCAAAGCCATCCACAATGTCCTGCACGTTCCCCAGAGTCACGGTTCTTCTTAGCAGGGTGTGATTAATGGCCCTGCAAACTTGCATCAACATTATTCCAATGGTCGAATTTCCCACTCCAAACTGGTTCGTGACCGATCGGTAGCTGTCTGGAGTTGCCAGCTTCCAGATTGCAATAGCCACCAGCTTCTCCACTGGCAGGGCAGCTCTCAATCTCGTGTCCTTTCCCCGCAGGGTAGGGGCGAGCTCAGCACACAGTGCCATGAAAGTGGCTTTTCTCATCCGAAAGTTCTGCAGCCACTGCTCATCATCCCAGACTTGCAGGACGATGTGATCCCACCACTCAGTGCTTGTTTCCCGAGCCCAAAGGCGGCATTCCACGGTGCTGAGCACGTCCGTTACTGCCACAAGCAATTTAGTGTCTTGTGAGTCAGGTGAATCAATATCATCGTCTGACTCCTCACTGTCACTTTGGAGCTGAAGGAATAGCTCAACTGCCAAACGTGATGTGCTGGCAACATTCATCAGCAATGTCCTCAGCAGCTCGGACTCCATTTGTAACAGAAATTGCGCTGCAGACTCACAATGGCACCAAACTGCTTGGAACGTGTAGCAAAGCACCACGGGGCATTGGAACAGGAAGTGGAAAGACCCGCACCCTTCCATCCCCTTCCCACAAGCCACAGCGCCAAAATGGGATGAGGTGCTCTGTGGGATAGCTGCCCACAATGCACTACTCCCAACAGCTCTGCAAATGCTGCAAATGTGACCACACTGCAGCGCTGGTAGCTGTCAGTGTGGCCACACTGGAGCGCTGTCCCTACACAGCTGTACGAACACAGCTGTAACTCCCAGCGCTGCACAAATGTAAGTGTAGCCATACCCTATGGCTCTGATTCAGCAAAGTACTACAGTATATGCTTAATGTGAACCACATGAGTAGTCCCATTAAACCCAATTGTAGTCCCAGTAAAGGACTAAAGGAAGCCTGAAATCATGGAGACTTCTCAAATGCTTAAAGCTAACTGCATGGTTAAGGGCTTTGCTAGACTGGGACCTATCTGTATGCATTTTTATATGCATTCCATTTTGTAAGATGTCTGGCTAAACATGTTATTTCCAAACAATTTGTTATAACTTTGCTGTTAGCTGCATATCTCTTTTCCCTTAACATCTCTCTTGGGAAAAGACTATAAAGTTAAACTTGAGATAACGATAAAAGCCAATCTTTCAGAATCTTCCTATTATAGTCATTTCCAAAGCAAGCATATTAAGTCAGAGATATTAAGAGAAGTTTTATACAAAACGGTATTGCTATATACCATGTAAGTGAATTTGGGTCTTATCTCAAATATCAAGAGAGATAATTTAGGACTAAATAAAATGAAGTAAATCAGTTATTGAGTCCTGAGGCACCCTCAGATAGTCAGAGTAATAAATCAGATCGATAACCTAAAACAGTCACTGATTCTTCTGCCTAATTAAATAAGATCAGAACTGAGCCATCATTCCAGCAGAAAAGCAAAATGTAATTAGCTTATCTAACAGTGTCATTTAGTGAATCAAAAGCTTTTGAAAGGTCAATGAATCTTGCCCTTATCATCTCATTACCTTGCATTGCTAACAAGATATCATTAAGCAACTTCACAAGAGCAATTCAGCAACACTGACACAGTTAAAGGGACGTGCATCTGACAAAGTGGGTATTCACTCATGAAAGCTCATGCTCCAATACGTCTGTTAGTCTATAAGGTGCCACAGGACTCTTTGCTGCTTTTACAGATCCAGACTAACACGGCTATCCCTCTGATACTTGACAGTTAAAGGGAAATTGCTAGATATTTTTAAAATTCAGGTTTTGTTTATATTTCCATAACCAGAAATGCCTCAAATCCTTTTAAAGAATGATTTTCAAAACAGATTTTGCCCTTTCATGTAAAGTTATTTCCATATTTGTTTCTACTACTGCAAAGACTAAGGGTATGTCTACACTGACAAAATTACAGCTCTGGCAGTTACAGCTCTGCTCAGAGAGCGCTGAAGGAAAACCGCTGCTGTGTATTCACACTGTCAGCTGCCTGTAAATAGCATGTTCACACTTGCAGCGGTATTTGGAGTAGTGGACTCTTGGCAGCTATCCCACAGAGCATCTCCTCCTCTTCTGCCACTAAGAGTTGTGGGAAGGCCTGCAAGGTGGTAACTATGGTGACAGGAGAAGTTCTCCCACCAACTTAGTGCTGTCTACATTGAGAATTATGTGGTATAACTACGTCGCTCAGGGATGCGAATTTTTCACACCCCATGCAACATACTTATGCCAATATAGCTCTGTAGTGTAGACATGGTCACAGCAACCAAAAATGCTTTATTAACTTTTTAAAATGAAAGCTGAGATTCAGATGACATTGCATAATTCTGGCAGCTGGGGCTCTGGTCTATTGGCACAGATCTATTGCACCCATGACATAATCTGGTCCTGGCCAAGACTGTATCCAAACCTTACCAAGCAGGAACCAAACATGAGGAAATAATGGTCCTAGCCTGGGACTGTGTTCAATTCCCAGCTGTCACAAAATTCCTGTGTGACTATGGGCAAGTCACTTAGAGCCAGATTTTTAAAGGTATTTAGGCACCTCACAAATCTGGCCCTTTGTGTATCTGTCTCAGTTCCCCATCTTCAAAATGGGAATAATAGGGCTTCCCTCTCACAGCTGTATTATGAGGGACAATATTTATAAAGATTCTGAAGTAATTGTGGCCATGTGATAGACGAGCACAGGAGGTTATGTACAATCATTTTTTGAATATTGACACCATCTACTGAGGGGCATCACATTTTGTCAACTCAAGTGGGCATAATTCAGCATATGGACAAAGCTTGGGAGAAATGAACACCACTATTTATTTTCCATTTTGAGTCCTGGCTCTGAAGATGGGGAAGCAGAACTTCAAGGATCTGTCTGCATAGTCCCTTAAAACAATGTTCCTCAATCCTGATAGCTGAGCTCTGCTGTGAGTGGGGAGAAGAAAGAGGGTGAAGCCCTGGTTCCACTGGCCTCCTGAACCTTAGAAATGCTAGGTTCCTCTTCCAGCCCCGGCCACTTACCAGTCTGAGAGACCACACCGGCCTTAGACAAGATTGTAGGATATGATGGTTCGTGGGATGATTTTTCACTCATTTTTGTGGGTCGTGTCCCAATACTGGTTGAGAAGCAGTGGACTAGCAAATAGACATTTGTTACAGCTAAAAATTAAAATGGTAATTTGGGGGCTACGAATCCATGATTAGATACCTGTAGGAATATTAATGGAGGAAATTAGGGAAGTTAAAGTACATTTTTTAAAAAATCACTACTCATATGGATAAAATGAATGCAATTTTTTTCATACCCATTTTTCCTATTCTTACTACAAAAATATAATAACAGATGATTAATATAGTGAGTGACTTTGGGGCCCAAATTTTCAAAACATTTTTGGATATGTGATTTTGTGCATATAATCACTTGCACTCCCATGTGATAGAAATAAAAGATGAAAGCCCATTCTACTAGAAGGAATTGAGCATAACATGGGATTTGCACATAAAACTTTGACCATTTGCATGTGCAACTGGTAATGCATCTAAATAGATAAATGGAAATGCATGTTATTTCAGCTGGAAAAATAAGAGAGTGACTGGATTGAGGACCCTTTAAAAATTGGCCCTTTAAATTTGCATCTACCCATTGACAAAATAGACCATAAAGGTTTGTATCAATAATCTACTGATTAAAGCTCACTGTATATACTCTGACACGATAGACCATAGCAGCCCCAGAGGAAGCATAATGATCAATTGTGGCAATAATCCACAAATTAAAGGTCCCTAATAGTATGCACTGATTTGATAGACTGCAAGGGCTTTGAAAGAGCCTTGCATTCTGTCATGTCAATGATCCATGGATTGAGGGCTCACATTTATATAGTATACTGTAATGGGTTTGAGGGAGCCATTAGGGTCTATCATGTCACTGATCCATGAATAATGGGAGTTGTTTGAGGAGTATCATTTCTCCACGCTGCAGTGCTTTAAGGCTGCAACTAAGTTGGCTAAAGCTTTGTAAATGTTTATGTACCTCAGGCAGTACCTTATGCACTTTTATTTACACATGGAGGAAATATAATATTGAAATCCTACTAAGGCCAAAGGAACAAATATAGCTTTAAGGGGCAAATAATGCTTTCTTCCCCCTCCTCGCCTGACACCAGATTCTGACATTCTTCCTCGTGTTGAATAGTAACTTAATCCCTGAGTGATTCCCCTGGAGTTAATAGGGACACTCATGGAGTAACATGTGCTAAGCAGCTTGAGAAACGTTACCAGAATAGTGCCTCTTCCTAAGCATAGTGGGGGCAGGGGCAAGAACAGTGGTGGGAGCCTATGCAGGGCATCTTCATCAAGCTAGGCTATGTTGTGTCATAGGGGATTCTCTTCATTCCAATGTACAAGGGAGATTAGGGGCAGATCAAGAGATGGGTAGGATCAGGGTCTGTATGACTCAGCTGATCCACCACTTTAGCCCTTCATGGGCTACTACAGCTTTATGGTCATGGTTTAAAAAAACATTAGAGTTGATGGAAAGCTGTCCATTGCCTGCAGTGGATTTTGGTTCAAGCTGAAGGTTGTAATAGTAGCTGCAGAGCTACTCGCCTTTGCTCCACAGTCAGGAGTGAAGGTGAAAGGAGGATCATGTATCTATTCCTAGCTGTGGTGGAGCTCCTCAGCAGATAACCCATCCATATTTGACTGTTCCCAGGCTTTAAGATTTGGCCCAATGACAGTGCCTCATATACGATCATGAAATTGTTGTCTTTTTTCCCCTTTCTAGTTAAACATCATAAAATATCATAAAAATTCAGCAACATAAACTATCATCCAAATTGTGACTTAATCCCATGCAAAAGCTAAGAAATTCAGAGTTAATTAAGGAATGTCTTAGAGGTAAAAGATTTCCAATAGAGCATATTTAAAAGGGGATTCTCTTCACCTTTGGTATGTCCTTAGCAGTTCTCTCCATCAAAGCTATTTGTGTTGGAATAATTTTCCTTCATTGCCCACCCTCTTTGCAAAGTGATCCTGAAGTAAAATCACAGCACTAAACTTGTATTATTATAGTTGTTTCCATGGCAAAGGCTGTGAAGTCATAAATAGAGGATTGTGAATTCACTGTACAATCAATCTGAAATGCGGGGTAATGAGGGAGAACAGTCCTGTTCAGACACAGATATCTACAACAATATAAAAGATAATGAAGAATACTTTTACAAGCAAGGAAAATTACTTTTTGTCCAGATAGTCTATTTTCAAGGAAACCTAATTGATATCTATAACATCAGAACAGCTGAAAGTTCAACTACCCTTGGAAAAGATATTGATTGTACAGGTTACTACTACTAAGATGGAGTTTCCTTCCACATTCAGGAATTATGCCTGCACACACTTGAGTGAGATATATACTAAGTGCAAGTTAAAAAGTGACAAACAGGACAGAGAGCTAGAGGTAACTAGATCCTGCATTGACAAGAACAGCTGTGTAGCCACCAAGTTACTTCTGCCGTGTGGCAAAGGTCTCAGATGAGAATGAGTAGCTAAGTGTCTCCTCAGTATGATTAGTAGAATACTTAACTCAGTGTCTTCTCAGAACTACTTATCCTACATCTCTGCTCCATTTTCACCCTGTATATTAATATCTCTATTGTGCTACTTCCTAGATGCCAAACAGCTTGGGCTGCTATCATATGAGATGGGGTATTGTACAGACATGTAACCCTTCTGCTGCTAGTTGATGGAAGCAAAAGATGCCAGGTTCAATTTTCCAGGGGTTTGCTTATACAGTGAACACCAGCTCAAGCCCCCACCCAGAAACCTGGGGAATTATATTTGCCACCCTGGGTGCCCTTACATAAGAACAGCCATTCTGGGTCAGATCAAAGGTCCATCTAGCCCAATATGCTGTCTTCTGACAGTGGCCAAAGCCACTTGACTCAGAGGGAATGAATAGAACAGGTAATCAGCAAGTGATCCATCTCTTTTCATTCATTCTCAGTTTTTGGCAAACAGAGGCTAGGGACACTACTCCTGCCCATCCTGGATAATAGCCGTTGATGGACCTATCCTCCATCTAGTTCTTGTGATGAAGTGGGAATGTTCTTAATGTTTTCTTTGACTAATGGGTGAGTACCTCACTTTCCCCTATGCATTTCTTGGGAGGATCCTAGGTGGGAGGATCAGAGTGTATGATTTTTGCAGAGCCCAAGAGGGCCCCTGTGATACTGTCTGCACAGAGAATGGCAGGCACTCTGTCTCCTGGCAACTAATGGCCTGGGCCCCTCCTCTGCAAAGATGTTAACTGAAGGTGTTGGAGAACAAAGAGATCAGGTGACTTCCTGGCCCAGGAAAGAGAAAAAGGCCAGAGAGGAGGGGCTGGAGGGTCTCAGTTTGGAACTGGCTGGGAAAATGGAGGGGAGCCCAGACAGGGCTCTGACCTCCCTGGGGCCCACAAGATGGCCCTAACTGAGGGGGCCCTGTTGTCTGTACCTGCAATACCTGTCTTGGATGGTGTTCCTGTTGTCTAAATAAATCTTCTGTTTTACTTGCTGGCTGAGAGTCATGGTGAATCGCAGATCGGTGGGGGTGCAGGGCCTTGTCTCCCCTAAACTCTGTGACAGAGCCCTGTTGTAGTCTTGGCCTTCACAAAATCCTCTGGCAAAGAGTTCCACAGCTTGACTGTGCACTGTGTGGAGAAATATTTCCTTTTGTTTGTTTTAAACTTGCTGCCTATGAATTTCATTTTGTGATCATAACACTTCTTTATTTACTTTCTCAACACCACTCATGATTTTACAGACCTCTATCATATCCCCCCTTAGTCATCTCTATTCTAAGATCAAAAGTCCCAATCTTATTAATCTCTCCTCATATGAAAGCTGTTCCATACCCCTAATCATTTCTGTTGCCCTTTTCTGAACCTTTTCCAATTCCAATATATCTTTTTTGAGATGAGGCGACCACATCTGCCCGCAGTATTCAATATGTGGGCGTTCCATGGGTTTATATAGACACAATATTTTCTGTCTTATTATCTATCCCTTTCTTAAAGATTCCCAACATTCTGTTCACTTTTTTGACTGCCACTGCACATTGAGCAGATGTTTTCAGAGAACTATCCACGACTATCCAGATCTCTTTCTTGAGCGGTAACAGCTAATTTTGACCCATCATTGTACATGTATAGTTGGGATTATGTTTTCTAGTGTGCATTACTTTGCATTTATCAGCATTGAATTTCATCTACCATTTTGTTGCCCAGTCACTCAGTTTTGTGAGATCCCTTTGTAGCTCTTGGTAGTCTGCTTTGGACTTAACTGTCTTGAGTAGTTTTCTATCATCTTCAAATTGCCCTTGATGAGTGCTATCAGTACTCTACCACCTGATCAAGCTAAAATTTCAGCTTTAACTACTGGGTAGGGATGCCCACACCAAAATACTTTGGCTAGGCTGTGTGGCTTGAGCCCAAGCTGCCTCAGCTCTACCCTAGCCTCCACTGCTCTGCCCTATCCATTGCCTCCTTGCCATCACCACTGTGCTGTGCTCCATTTGCCTGAAAGCTTCCACCACCTCTCTGTACTGTCTGTTACCTCAAAGCTTCCCTCAACTTTCTACAAGGGAGAGTTCTGCAAGGGTGCAGCTGATTGGGTCTCAGTGAGGTGTGGTCCAGGTGTGGGAGGCTCGGTGGGATGGTCTAGGTGCAGGGGGAGAGGCAGGTTTAGTGGGGTGGAGGTTCCAGGGTGGGGGCTCAGGTGGAATTGGTGGTAGTGCAGGGGGTCAGGCTCATGGAGGGGAGGAGTTTCTGATGCATGGGGTTGGGCAGATAGGTGGGGAAGCTCCCCTACAGTGACCCCCCTAGTGGGTGTGAAGTGATGGGGATAGGAAGTGGGGGAGTGCAGAGCTTACTACAGCTGGGGTAGATTCACAGAGGTGGGTCTGACCTGGCCCTGGCCCCAGGAGCAGCCCATGCAGGGGAAGAGGAAGTCCCTCTCCCTGGTTCCCTCCTCCCAGCTCAGCCAGGACTAGCAGCCGGAGCCTGGCACACAGTAGGAGCAATGGGCTGGGATGTCCCCAGCCGTGCTCTTCCCTGGCTCTGGGCACACCATGACAGTAAGCCAGAGGGACAGAGAGAGCCCAACCATGCCCCCCAAGGTATTGAATTACATTTGCCCTCTCTGCTCCTGTCATCCAATCCAGATGCACCCTCTTGCTGTCATCTGCTGCCCCAGAAGGACATGTGAATCAATTTTTCTGTGGGGAAAGAGTAAAATCTGCGGGGGAATATTAGTTATGAGCTTGTGCAGTGGCAAAGAATTCCCCCATGAGTAGTTATAGTAACCTAGGAGTTCACATTTGTTACTGACTTGGTGAACCCTAATTACAGAACACACCAGCAGTTTTGAGTATCTTCCCTGTTTTTCAAAGTTTGCCTTGAGGTAGGCACTCATAGTCATGAGTCAATCTAGTCAGCATGACAAAAGAGTATAGACAAACACATCCGGCCTGCACAAACAGGTCACAGTTTTCAAATACTGTTCATCTATGTAACATCTAGGCGTTGCCATCGTTAATTTTGTCAATGACTAATATATCAATTATAGTACACTTATGACAACAATTAATCAGGGAAAACACCTGGCTTCATCAATTACAAGTGATCCCATTCTGACCACCTGACACATTTCCCAGAGGGTCAAGAGTTAGAGTAAAAGGGCTCATGATCCATTACTCAATAACATGCTAAGGTCCAGCTAAAAATTCAGCTTATTGATAACACACTAAGGTCAGCTAAAGTTCAGGGAAAAACGGAGTGGATAATTAAGGCTTATTATGATTAAAGTCTTTCATTAACCCAAAGCAAAACACTCTAACTAAGTTTAGATAGCACTTATAGCTAGCTCAGAAAGGATCTGGGAATGTTTGGCCGGGAAATCATGAAAGTGTAATATAGAAAAGAGTCATGAAAATAAATATTTACTAACATAGCGGATCCTCAAATCCTCTCCCTTCTGCCCTTGTTGTTGCTAGGGTTGCCAGGTACCCTATGTCATCATCACTCCTTCACATTACCACCAGCAATGATAACAAGGAGTTCAGAGTGAAAAATCCTCCTCCCTTTTGCTTCTGTTGCTACTAGGGAAACGAAGCCCTTCCATTAATCCCTTTCATCTCCCTCCTGACACTTTAAGTGACTTTTAAGAGCAGGGTGAAATTTTTACTCCCTTCAGTTTCTGTTGCAATCTTTTAGACTCTTACAGATATGGGGATTTTCAGGAGAGCGGTTAATAGGCTGCAAAGAAAGATTTTTCTGCAGTTTTTTCATCTTTTTCCTTTACTTATGTGTAAACTGGAAAAATAGAGGTTTTAGAAGCTGCCTAATTTACCACATATTTCCTTCAGCTGATGCACCCAAAGCCGGCAGTCCATCTGTTTTCTTTCTTATTTAATATGTTCAATTGTTGCTGTTCATGGCTGAAGGAGAAAATATCTGCGTCCTTGATTTATTATGGTATGCGTGTGTGTTGTTACAATGCCATCAAAGCGCAAAGGGAAAAACAAGGATGGAGATCCCTTAGAAAAATTATAGCACAAGAATAGTACAGAATTAGAGGGAGTTAGGCTTGGACACAGAAAATCACAGAATCATAGAATATCAGGGTTGGAAGGGACCTCAGGAGGTCATCTAGTCCAACTCCCTGCTCAAAGCAGGACCAATTCCCAACTAAATCATCCCAGTCAGGGCTTTGTCAAGCCTGAGGTTAAAAACTTCTAAGGAAGGAGATTCCACCACCTCCCTAGGTAACCCATCCCAGTGCTTCACCACCCTCCTAGTGAAAAAGTGTTTCCTAATATCCAGCCTAAACTTCCCCCACTGCAACTTGAGACCATTGTTCCTTGTTCTGTCATCTGGTACCACCAGGGCTGGCTCCAAGGTTTTTGCTGCCCTAAGCAGGAAAAAAAAAAAAGGCTGTGATCGTGATCGGTGCCTGCTCCACCGTGCCACTTTCTTCTTTGGCGGCAATTTGGCAGTCAATCCTTCTCCCCGAGAGGGACTGAGGGACCCATCGTCAAATTGCCACTGAAGAGCCCGACATGCTACCCCTTTCCCTTGGCCGCCCCAAGCACCTGCTTGCTAAGCTGGTGCCTGGAGCAGGCCCTGGGTACTACTGAGAACAGTCTAGATCCATCCTCTTGGGAACCCCATTTCAGGTAGTTGAAAGCAGCTATCAAATCCCCCCTCATTCTTCTCTTCTGCAGACTAGACAATCCCAGTTCCCTCAGCCTCTCCTCATAAAGCATGTGCTCCAGCCCCCAAATCAGTTTTGTTGCCCTCTGCTGGACTCTTTCCAATTTTTCCACATCCTTCCTGTAGTGTGGGGACCAGAACTGGACACAGTACTCCAGATCAGGCCTCACCAATGTCGAATAGAGGGGAATGACCAAGTCCCTCGATCTGCTGGCAATGTGCCTACTTATACAGCCAAAATGCCATTAGCCTTCTTGGCAACAAGGGCAAACTGTTGACTCATATCCAGCTTCTCGTCCATTGTAACCCCTAGGTCCGTTTCTGAAGAACTGCTGTTTAGCCATTCGGTCCCTAGTCTGAAGCAGTGCATGGGATTCTTCCGTCCTAAGTGCAGGACTCTGCACTTGTCCTTGTTGAACCTCATCAGGTTTCTTTTGGCACAATCCTCTAATTTATCTCAGTCCCGCTGTATCATATCCCTACCTCCAGCGTATCTACCACTCCTCCCAGTTTATCTGCAAACTTGCTGAGAGTGCAGTCCATGCCATCCTCCAGATCATTAATAAAGATCACAGCTCTCTGTGCTATTGACAGGGCTGGCTCCAGGCACCAGCTCAGCAAGCAGGTGCTTAGGGCAAACAAGGGGAAGGGGTAGCACGTCGGGTTCTTTGGCGGCGGGTCCCTCGGTCCCTCTTGGAGGGAAAGACCTGCCACCGAATTCCCACTTAAGAAGAAAGCAGTGTGGTGGAGCTGCTGCTGAAGTGCTGTAGATCCCCATCGCGGCTTTTTGTGTTTTTTTTTGTTGTTGTTGTTTTCCTCTTCGGGTGGCAAAACACTGGAGCTGGCCCTGGCTATTGAGGGGCAACTTGAGTCATATGGTTCTAAATTGGATACTGTAACTAACAAAATTGTCTAGATTAATAATCACATGGAAATAGTGATCCTAAAGGATATCAAGGAAAGATTTCTGGCTCTGGAAACAAAATGGTGGAAGTATTAAAATATTAATGTGTATCCTGGCATCCTAATTAAATCTACTATCTTTTTGTACCAAAAAATGGAAAATCTAGAAACCTTTACTAAAATATCTAATATCCCCATTTTGTTCCTAAGACATCTGGGGGAAAAATCTCATTAATTTTATTTTGTAATTTTTGAATTCCTTGGAAGAATTTGACCCTCCCCTGCAGATATCAATATTTTATTTAATGTTTTTTTAAGGAAATCTAATCACTCAGTATTTAAATAAACCCAGCTTGTCCTCAGGTAACCACAGGGCCGCCCAGAGGGGAGAGGAGGGGAGGGAAAGTGGGGCAATTTTGGCCCAGGCCCCGGGCCCCACAGGGGCCCCTCACAAGAATATAGTATTCTATAGTATTGCAACTTTTTTATGGAAGGGGCCCCCGAAATTGCTTTGCCCCAGGCCCCCTCAATCCTCTGGGCAGCCCTGGGTAACCACACCCTTTTAAAAAAATATACCAGAGGATTGCAGATAGTTAGAAAAAGAAGTGATACAAACACCACAAAATCCAGACGTGTGTATCTACACCCACTGATTAAGCAACTATGTTGTATTGCTACAATGTGAAATTTGCTGTTGCAGGTTTTTTCTCTTCTGTCTTGTTTCCTGCTATGTCTAGATTAATTAAAGGCCAACAATATGAGTTTCAAAAATATCTCTGTAATTTAGGAGCATAAGTCTCATTGAGAGTTTGAATGGGGTACTATGTTCCTTAGGCCTTGGCTACACTCACACTTTACAGCGCTGCAACTGCGGTGTGAAAAAACACCCCCCTGAGCACTGCAAGATACAGCGTTGTAAAGCGTCAGTGTAATCAGGGCAGCAGCACTGGGAGCGCAGCTCCCAGCGCTGCACGCTACACCCGTAAGGGACGTGGTTTACATACAGCGCTGGGAGAGCTCTCTCCCAGCGCTGCCGCTCTGACTACACTCACACTTCAAAGCGCTGCCACGGCAGCGCTCCCACAGCACTGCCGGGGCAGCGCTTTGAAATTCCAAATGTAAAGCCATACCCTTAGTCACTTACTTACACACTTTGGAAATTTCTATCTCAAAATCAGTTTACCTTTTTTTTGACAATGCTGATAAAAAAGCTTTTTTCTTGTTTTTCAAATTAAAAATAAGGATTCTGTCTGTCTGGGTAATAGTTCAGACAGAAAAATGAGCTGAATTTTTAAAGTATCAAAAATATTATAGAAAAATATTATAGAAAAAATAAACTAAGTGACTTAAAAGATACTTAAAAGGTGGTAGAAAGACGAGTAAAAACAAAAGAAGACAGAGAAAGTCGATGTTCCCTATTATTATTAAAGGCTGAAAAAATGTTACAATAATTTGATTTCAAATAAATTTATATACAGTGGTCTCTATTTAAAAAGTATCTATCTTAATGAAGTTAAATTAATCTAACTACAGTTATGCTCTAGGGCCCCATTCCTGAAGAGAGAGGCTACACATATGCTGTCCTTTGGCCTTACTTCAGTGGGATTTTGTGCCAGAGTAAGGGTAGTGCTTAGTGAAGACACTGCCTATGCCAACAGGAGAGCTTTTCTGATTGGCATGAGTACTTCACCTCCCCAAGAGACAGCAGTTGTGTCATTGGGAGATTTTCTACACTCCTGAGTGACATAGTTATAGTGACTTATGTGTGTAGCATAGACCAGCCCTAAGTCTCTGTCTGCACTAATGCCTTTAGCAGGATCAGGATCATTAGCTCACCAAGTGAAAAAGAAACCACTATATTTACACCAATGCTAGAGTGATCAAAATTTGGGTGGGATGAGGAATCGTGATTTTTTTTAAGCCCCCAAAAAATCAAAATGTGAAATATCAAAAATTTACAATCTGATAATGTTCAACCACATAATCACCCTCTCACTGATAAATTCCTGGGGTGACCTGGTTTATGGCTTGTGCTACGTTTACATTGTAATGTGCCTTTCCTGTGTAACAATCACCAATTGGTATTCATCCACATATATTTAGCAGCTCCAGATAAGTGAGCATCTATGCACAGACAGGAGGACAGAAGTTGAAAAGGAGAAGGAAGAGAGTGAAACCTATTGAAAAAGACACATATATCTTTTCCTTTAAAGGATGGCAATGGGCCAATATGTGCCAATGTCTGATTTAGTTCAGTTTTTGATCACCTGCAAATGCCAGCACCACAGAACTAGAGTTTGGGCTTTAAAAGAAGTAGTTCTGGCTTTTTAGAAAGAAGGCTGATTTTCCTCATATTTGTAAGTGAAGAGCCATGAATAAATTTGCAGCATGATGCACAAGAAACTATACTCCCAAACAATTACTGTTATTGGCCATTGCCTTTTCCATTCACTGCACAGAAAATCTACCCCTTGAGTGTAGCCTTTCTCCTGTCTCTTAAGCGCGTGGAGAAGAGGCATCAGCAGAGATTGTGAAAGGAGCAGCTCTGAGGGCATCAGAAGAGACAGCAAGAAAGAATGGGCTGAGGTAGCACTCCCTTGCTATGAACTGAACTCTGTTCTCATTTACTACTTGTTGGCACAGGTAGCTCCTTTGTTCCACAGTGAAGTGGAAAATGCAATCACTTTTAAGACTCACGCAGTCATATTATAGGGTTAAAAAAACCTGGGATTTTTCTGGCCATCATCAGAATTCATGTTATTTTATAATAAGTAAAGCTTTTAGGCAGTGGCTAGGAGCCGATAAGTATTTTTATTAATAAATACCTTGCAGTTCTATGTATGCAGATACCGTATGATCTCCTATCAAAATTCCTTTTAATTCACCATTGGTTAATGTTCCATAAAAAATTAAAGGTTACTCAACAATAAAAGAATTATGGTTCACTGCATAGAAAAAATGAGTTGGGAGTACAGTTTCTTGATGAGTTAATAATAGCAAAACATTAACTTCCCCAAGGTCTTTGGCAGCTCTGAAAGCAGCCCCCATTGAATGATGTCAGTTTATAAAAATACATTTTGAATATGTACTTTGTATGTTCTTTTTTTTCAAAGTTTGGATTTCCTGCTTAAACAAAGAAGCCCAAAGTTCAGGTGTACTGACACAATGTAGCGCTTCCTTATCTACAGTTCACCAGCCTCAAGTCAGATGTAGGTCCCAATCTGGCAACCTTTACTCATATGTGTAGTCCTTATTCTTATGAGTAAGAACAGTGAAATTTACCATCAACATGGTAATTTGCAAGAGTCAGAAATACTCACCTGAGTAAAGGCTGCAGGATAGGGCATGTAAATCCTCACCATTTTCATCTGCAAAATAGTACAAGAAGTAGATGGCTTTTGTAAAATGAGTGAGTATACTTATTGCATTACAATCTGGACTGTTGAACAGCTGCATGTCCTCAGTTCTCCAGCTTGGGGTGCCTTTCACTCTGCTTCACTGTGAGAACAACCACTCCTGGCCTACTCTCAGGGTATGTCTACACTATGAAATTAGGTCGATTTTATAGAAGTTGATTTTTAGAAATCAATTTTATACAGTCAATTGCATATGTCCCCACTAAGCACATTAAGTCAGTGGAGTGCATCCTCACTACCATGGCTAGCACTGACTTACAGAGTGGTGCACTGTGGGTAGCTATCCCACAGTTCCTGCAGTCTCTGCTGCCCATTGGAATTCTGGGTTAAGCCCCCAATGCCTGATGGAGCAAAAACATTATTGCAGGTGGTTTTGGGTACACGTTGTCAGTCGCCCTTCCCTCCATGAAAGCAATGGTAGAGAATTATTTCATGTCTTTTTTCCTGGGTTACCTGTGTAGACGCCATTCCACGGCAAGCATGGAGCCTGCTCAGCTCACCATCACCGCTGCTGTTGTGAGCATTGTAAACACCTCGCACATATCCTGGAGTATATGCAGAACTGGCCTAAGAGACGCCAGCATGAGGAGGATTTTGATGAGGATATGGACACAGACATTCCTGAAAGCACGGGCTGTGGCAATTGAGACATCATGGCAGCAGTGGGGCTGATTGATACAATGGAATGACGATTCTGGTCCAGGCAAACAAGCACTGACTGGTGGCACCGCATAGTGTTACAGGTATGGGATGATTCACAGTGGCTGCGAAACTTTCACATACATAAGGCCACTTTCCTGGAACTCTGTGAGTTGCTTTCCCCCACCCTGATGCACAGGAATACCAAGATGGGAGCTACCCTGACAGTTGAGAAGCGAGTGGCAATAGCCCTGTGGAAGCTTGCAACACCTGATTGCTACTGGTCAGTCAGGAATCAATTTGGAGTGGGCAAGTCTACTGTGGGGGCTGCTGTCATCCATGTAGCCAATGCAATCATTGACGTTCTGTTATCAAGGGTAGTGACTCTGGGAAATGTGCAGGTCACACTGGATGGCTTTGCTGCAATGCGGTTCTCTAACTGTGGTGGGGCGACAGACGAAACCCATATCCCCATCTTGGCACCAGATCACCTTGCTAACCAGTATGTGAACTGCAAGGGGTACTTCTCAACAGTGCTGCAAGCACTGGTGGATCACAATGGACGTTTCAGCGACATCAACGTGAGATGGCCGGGAAAGTTGCATGATGCTCGCATATTTAGGAACTCTGGGCTATTTGAGCAGCTGCAAGAAGGGTCTTACTTACCAGACCAGAAAATTACCGTTGGGGATGTTGAAATGCCAATAGTTATCCTTGGGGACCCAGCCTATCCCTTGCTTCCATGGCTCATGAAGCCATACACAGGCAACCTGGACAGTAGTAAGGAGCAATTCAACTATAGGCTGAGCAAGTACAGAATGGTGGTAGAATGTGCCTTTGGACATTTTAAAAGCTCACTGGTGCTGTTTGCTGACTAGGTCAGACCTCAGTGCAACCAACATTACCATTGTTATTGCTGCTTGCTGTGTGCTCCATAATATCCTTGAGAGTAAGGGGAAGAAGTTTATGGCAGGGTGGAAGGCTGAGGCAAATCGCCTGGCATCCGATTTTGAGCAGCCAGACACCAGGGAGATTAGAAGAGCACAGCAAGGTGTGCTGCACATCAGAGAGGCTTTGAAAACTAGTTTCATGACTGGTCAGGCTTCGGTGTGACAGTTGTTTGTGTTTCTCCTTAATGCAAATCTGACTCTTTTGTTGATTTTTATTCCCTGTAAGCCAACCACCCTCCCCGCTTCGAAAGAAAGTAACTATTGTTTTGAAACCATGCATTCTTTCTTTATTAATTAAAAAAATGAGATAATGGACAAGGTAGCCTGGGTGGGGTAGGGGAGGAAGGAAGGACAAGGCCACATTGTTTATTGTAGCCACACTAAAAATCAAACTGTTTGAAAAACCTTCTGTTGCTTGGGCCATCCTCTGGAGTGGAGTGGCTGGGTGCCCGGAGCCTCCCCCACAGCATTCTTGGGCATCTGGGTGAGGCAGACATAGTACTTGGGGAGGAGGGCATGCAGTTCTACAGTGGATGTAGCGGGGGTCTGTGCTCTTGTTCGCTTTCCTGCAGCTCCAACACATGCTTCATCATGTCCATTTGCTCCCCCATTAGCCTCAGCATCGCGTCCTGCCTCCGTTCTTCTTGCTCACTTAATTCTTTTCTGGCCTCTGTCACTGAATGCCTCCATGCATTAAGTTGTGCCCTATCAGTGTGGGAGGGCTGCATGAGCTCGGAAAACATGTCATTGCGAGTGCGTTTTTTTCCCCTTGTAAACTGCAATAGCCTCAGGGACTGAGATGATAGAGGGAGCATAGAAACATTTGAACCTGGGGGGAGATAAAAAGGGAGAGTAAAATTTAAGATGATACATTTCTGAGAAAAAAGGGAGGCTCTTTCACAGTGATTCAAGCAATTCACAGCAGACAGTGCATGTGCTTTAGGCACAAGGTCGCATTTTTCCTTTTATATTGAGCGCCTGCCGGTACGGTGACACATCACACATGGCTGGGCAACAGAATTTGGCTTCCAGGCAGCCATGGTAAGCCTTTTAGTACCTGGGGTTGGCTTCTTACTCCTTCATAACATGTGGGAATATTTTCAAACTGCAGTGCCCTCCTTTCCTAGAGCAAGCAATGGGTTGGGTTTCACATTTAAAAGAAGAGGCTGTGGTTTTTGGTTGGATGTGCATCACACACCTACCTCCACCTCACTACATGGCTATTATCTGGGATGATCTCTTCGCCTCTTCCCCATTCTCCCCCTCCCACCCCCCCGCCATGTGGTTATTCTCTGGGATGATCCCTTTTAGCCAAGCACAAACAGCCCAGCATGAACAGGGTCCTTTTATTGTTCCCTTATAAAAATTCCCTTATTTCAATCAGGTGACCATGAATGATATCACTCTACTGAGGCTAACATAGAAAGATACAGACCAAATGTTGCTTGAATATGACCAGAACCCAGGACCATTCGCTGCCATGCTTTGTGCTGCAGTGATTCCAGACTACTTGCTACTGGCTTGGTGTGGTAAAGTGTCCTACCATGGAGAACGAAATAAGGCAGCCCTCCCCAGAAACCTTCTGCAAAGGCTTTCAGAGTACCTCCAGGAGAGCTTCATGGATATGTACCCTGGAGGATATGTCCATCCCCAGACATGTGAACAGACTTTTCCAGTAGCTGTACTGGCCATGAATGCATCCCAATTCTTCAGAGCAAATCAAACATTAAAAACTATTGCTTTTAAGCCCTGTACCATAGGTACAAATGCGCACTCATTAGAGGTGCCTCCTCCTGCTTCAGGGTTGGGGATCCCGCCCTGGGAGGGTATTGTCTCCCAGATGATGAGAAGGTCCTGGATGCCAGGGAGAATGGATTCCCTGCTTGCCTGCTGTGCATTCTCCCCCTCCTCCTCTTCCTCATCCACAAAATCCTCCTCCCTGTTGTGTGAGACTCCCCCTTTTCAGGTGTCCATGGACAGTGGTGGGATAGTGGTAGGGTCCCCCCCTAGAATGCCATATAGCTGATCTTAGAAGCGGCATGTATGGGGCTCTGACCCAGAGCGACTGTTTGTCTCCTTTGTCTTTTGGTAGGCTTGCCTGAGCTCCTTAACTTTCACACAGCACTGCTGTGTGTCCCTGTTATAGCCTCCGTCCAACATACCCTGTGAATTTTTGGCAAATATATTAGCATTTCTTCTTTTTGATCGGAGTTCGGCCTGCACAGATGCTTCTCCCCATACAGCAATCAGATCCAGTATCTCCCTTTCGGTCCATGCTGGAGCTCTTTTGTGATTCTGGGTGGACTGCATGGTCAACTATGCTGCTGAGTGCTGCTGAGTTTGCCACAATGACCAAACAGGAAACGAAATTCAAAAGTTCCCAGGGCTTTTCCTGTGTACCTGGCTAGTGCATCGGAGTTCAAAGTGCTGTCCAGAGCGGTCACGATGGAGCACTCAGAGATAGCTCCCGGAGACCAATATCATCGATTTGCATACGCACTACCCCAAATTCGACCCAGCAAAATCGTTGGGGAGGAGTACAGAAGTCAATTTTAAGAGCCCTTTAGGGTGATGGAATTGGGTTAGTTGTGTGGATACAATCATTTCTAAATCAACCTAACATGGCTAAATTTGATCTAACCCCATCATGTAGAACAGGCCTCACACAGCCTCTAGCATGTAAATTACTCCTAGCTGAGTTATCGGAGTAATTTTAGCCAACCTCTCCTGAATTATATTGCAGAGTGATACCAGTAAATTCCTTGTCCCAGACTTGTCCTCAGAAGTGTGTGTCTTGTACTGCCCAGCTCTTTCCTTTTGGGCAATACAAGCTCATAGAAAGTCAGTCATTTTATTAACAGAAAATGATATGCAAAAATCCTGTTATCTCAATTGTAAATTTCCAGATACTTTAGTCCAAACATACTGGTTTCAGTAAAACAATAAAGCAAGTTTATTAACTACAGAAAGAGAGATTTTAAGTCAGTACAAGTACCGAGGCATAAAAGTCAGAATTAGTTACAAAAAAGAAAAGGTAAAATGCAAACTAATACACAACTTAAGCTAAGTGAATTCAGAGCAAAATGTCTTTCTCACCACATGCTTTTGCAGTGTTACTAGCTAGATCAGGACCGGCGCTAGGGTTTTGAGCGCCCTAGGCGGACGGCAATTTCGCCGCCCCGCGCGCTGATCCCGCGGCTCCGGTGAAGCTGCCGCAGTGGTGCCTGCGGGAGGTCCACCGGAGCCATGCGAGCAGCTGACTGTCCTCAGGCACAACCGGCAGCTCCACCCGAGCCGCGGACCACCGGACTGCCCACAGGCACCACTGTGGCAGCTCCACGGGAGCTGCCTGCCACCCCCTCCTGCGGTGCCCTGACCCAAGGGACACCCTGGACTGCCGGCTGCCGTGGAGGCGCCCTGACCCAGGGGACACCCTGGGCTGCCGGCTGCCGTGGAGGCGCCCTGACCCAGGGGACCCGCTGGACTGCGGGCTGCCGCGGTGGCGCCCTGACCCAAGGGACACCCTGGACTGCCGGCTGCCGTGGAGGCGCCCTGACCCAGGGGACACCCTGGGCTGCCAGCTGCTGCGGCAGCGCTCTGACCCAGGGGATACCCTGGGCTGCCGGCTGCTGCAGAGGCACCCTGACCCAGGGGACATCCTGGACTGCGGGCTGCCACGGAAGCGCCCTGACCCAGGGAACACCCTGGGCTGCCAGCTGCCGTGAAGGCGCCCTGACCCAGGGGACACCCTGGGCTGCCGGCTGCCGCAGAGGAGCCCTGACCCAGGGGACACCCTGGGTTGCCGGCTGCCGCGGCGGCGCTCTGACCCAGGGGACACCCTGGGCTGCCGGCTGCCACCGGCAGCTCAGACTCCCTCTCTGTCCCAGCAGCAGCGGCTGCTCAACCATTTAAAAAAAATTGGCCCTTTTTGGCGCCCTCAAATCTCGGTGCCCTAGGCAACCTCCTAGTCCACCTAAATGGTTGCACCGGCCCTGGGCTAGATACATTTCAGGCATGACTCCTTCCCCCAGTTCAAAGCTGTCTTTCTTATTCAAGTGTTGCTGATGCCATGAGCAGAAAAAAAGGGAGGAAGATATGATTTTGGGGCCTCTAGTCCCCTTTTCTTATAAAAACAATGAGGAGTCTGGCGGCACCTTAAAGACTAACATATTTATATGGGCATAAGCATTTGTGCACATGCATCTGAAGAAGTGGGGTTTTTTAACCATGAAAGCTGATGCCCAAATATATTTGTTAGTCTTTAAGGTGCCACTGGATTCCTCGCTGCTTTTGTGGATACAGACTAACACGGCTACCTTCTGGTCCTTTTCTTATAGTTATCCTTTTCTTTTGAAAGAAATCTCCAGATGGATTCAGGAGACAGGATGTATGTGGGGATGGGAACTTTTCCTTAGCCAAGATGTAAATTTCTCACTCATGCTCTTTCCTGCCAAAGAATTGCCGCTTAACCAGATGATAGTCCATTCGGTGTTGTTGACACCTGACTGAGGTGTTGGCTAGCGTTTTGTCTCTGGTGAACTAGTTTGAAGCTGTTTCCCCAGACTTGGAATCTGTCTTGTACTATACTGTAGAATTTTATAACTTTACATACAATGTTGCCACACATTTTACCCGGAAAACAATGTTCAGCAGAATATGAGTTTTCAAATGATACCTCACAAGGCATATGTCATAAACAGATAGTTAAGGGTTAATGTCTTTTTTACCTGTAAAGGGTTACAAGCAGTGAACCTGGAACACCTGACCAGAGGACCAATCAGAAGACAAGATACTTTCAAATCTCAGTGGAGGGAAGTCTTTGTTTTGTGTTGTTTGTTTGTCCGTTGTTCTCTCTGGGTTCTGAGAGTGACTAGACGTACCTACAGGCTCTCTAATTTTCTGTTCAAGTAGTAAGTAGAAGTAGAAAGGTGGTTTAGTCTTTTTGATTGTTTTCTTTATTTGCAAATGTGGATTTTGCTGGAAGAATTTTAATTTCTATTTGTGCTGGGGGGAAGGCTTCTCTCTAGTGTCTATAAGCTGAAAGACTCTGTAACATTTACCATCTTGATTACAGAGACAACTTTTACTTTTTTCTTTCTTTTATTAAAAGCTTGTCTTTTTTAAGACCTGATTGATTTTTTCCCCTTGTTGAGGCTCAAGGGAATTGAGTCTGTACTCACCAGGGAATTGTTGGGAGAAAGAGAGGGAGAAGGAAGGGGGGAAGGTGGAATTCCTCTGTTTTAGATTCACGGAGCTTGAATCTGTATTACCTCTTGGGGAGGGGAAAAGAGGAGGGGGGAAGGTGCATTCCTCTCTGTTTTAAGATTCAAGGAGTTTGAATCACAGTGATCTTCCAGGGTAACCCAGGGAGGGAAAGCCTGGGAGAGGCAATGTGGGGGAAAGGGTTTACCTTCCTTGTGTTAAGATCCAGGGGGTCTGGGTCTTGGGGTCCCCTGGGAAGGTTTGGGGGGGACCAGAGTGCACTGCAAGTCCTGGTTGGTGGCAGCGCTACAAGATCTAAGCTGGTAATTAAGCTTAGGGGGATTCATGCTGGTACCCCATCTTTTGGACGCTAAGGTTCAGAGTGGGGGTTATACCATGACAGCATACTTTGTACAAAATGTATCACTGTCTTGTAAAAATGGTGAACATAGGAATACAGACTGTCACAATATCATAACAGAAACTATGTGAATTTGGGATTGCTTGGGGGTAGTTTTTGATTTTTAAAACAATGAACATATCTGTAAGCAAGAGATCATCTTGTAATAAATAAACTTTCTTTTTGGTTCAGTTCATGGTGATTTGCAAGAGTTTGTAACAGATAGTAACTAGCTTAAAAATAAATGTGTAAATAAATATAAATGGAAGGCTAAACATTTTTGATTCTGTTGGACATGCTGACATCAAAGGAGCTATGACAGTTTATACAGCTGAAAATATGGCCTGTAGGTCTACTGACTGATTTGCTTGTGTGTTACTTCCTTATTTCTACTTTTTAATAAAACATCCAAGCATATATGGTGTATAAAAGGATTAATAATCAGGTTTGCCATTGCAGTTGTATTTGTTATCTATTGTTAATAAAGAGCCAGATTTTGCCTAATTTTTACACCGATGCCAGGGGAGGTGAGTGTAGATACAGAAAATTTCATTGCCTCTTTTTCCCCACCATGCAGTGGCTAGGCACAGACGCTATGTCAACTATAAGGATAACTCCCTTCTAATTCCTCTAATCACTAGCCAAAGGAAAATGGGGGAAACAAACAGCAAATCCATATACATTACAAGTTATGAAATGCAGAAAATTGATATGAGAAGCTAAAGACATCAGGGAAAATCCATGGCTGCAAGAGCTAAAGACAATAAAAAGGCATTTTAAGTATATTAGCAATGATGTAGACCCATAATTTAAAAGAGATGGTAAAATTTTGAAAGATGCAGAAAAGGTACAAGTGTTCAATAAATATTTCTATTCTATATTCAGAAAGAAGCACAATCATGTGCTTGTATCACATGAAGGTTCATTAGTAAGTGAAAAGGATGAAAGACAACATCTAGGAATAAACCTTTTTCAATTAAGAGGCTTGGATAACTTGCATCCAAGAATTAAATGATGAGATTGCAGACCCGCAGTTGTTAATTTTAAATAAATCTTGGAATATCAAGAAAATTCTAGGAGACTGGTAGAGAGTTAGTGTTGTGCTAATGTTAAAAAAGAGCAAGCAGGATGACCTGGCTAACTATATGCCAATGAGCGTGTCAAGGTATTTTTCCCACTTTGAACTTTAGAGTACAAATGTGGGGACATGCATGTACCCTTCTAAGTTTAATTACTAGCTTAGATCTGATAGCTCTGCCACCAACCAGAAATTCCAGTGTCTGGTACACTCCCTGTCCCCCCAAAACATTTGGTCAGGTGTCAGCCAGGTTCACTGAGCTTCTTAACCCTTTACAGGTAAACAGGACATTAACCCTTAACTATCTATTTATGACAGAGCGTGAATTCTATCACACGCAAAATAATGGAAAAGCCAATATTGGATTCAACTGATAAAAAATTGAATGATAGGAATATAGTCAATACCAGTCAACATGGTCTTATCAGAAATAAGTCTTGTTAGGCAACCCTCATATCAACTTTTGAGGTGATTACATGTTTGATTGATAAAAATAACTGCACAGATGTAATATACTTAGACTTTTCTAAGGCTTTTCACTTAGTATTGCATTATATTCTTATTAAAAAATAGCACTACACAATATCAATAGCTGTGTTTATCAGCAGCACTGTGAGTAGGAACCAGAACCTAAAAAAACACACCCAAAAACACTGTTGAGGGAAAAAATGATTTTAATAAAAGAAAGTGGTTAGAGAAAGAGAACTTGAGCACCAAGAAAAAAGCAAAACAAAGCAGGGGAGGAAAATATATTGATCCAGTGCTATATTTTCTATTATAAGTAAGTTGTATGCTTTTATATTCACACAGTTGTTGTGTCCCATAAATATGATACAATCTTTCCTGCAATTTATTGGTTTCCTGGCCAACTCCATCAATGTGATAGTCAGGAGAATTGCTGAAGTGGTTTTCAGTTGGCATTGAGCTGAAAAGACATGACATAGATGGATGATCACAAATCCAGCATCAATTTCTATACATTAAGCATAACAGTATCACACTGTAAAGAAACAGTCAGAATGCATTAGGCTTTTTTTAAAGGACATGTAATCACAAGTAGTTCACTGTACTGCAGTATTCCACATACCTTGGTTAGATTGTGAAATATTACACGTATTGTAGTAAATTTAACTACTGCAGGTGATGTGTCCAGTTTTTAGAGCAGTCCAGTTTTAATTCAGTGGAGTTCCTTAAGGGCCTGCCAATGCAGAGACAGTTGCAAGATGTGGAGTCTAACTTCAGGCATGCACTGTGTTGGTAGAACACCCAGCACAATGGGGTTCTGGTCTATGTCTTCAGCTCCTACATGCAGCTCTTTAGAAAGGGATCCATTGTATTTTTGAAAATCTCAGTTTTAAAACAAACTAGCATAAAAATACAGCATTATATAGTATGTAGCATAGGTGGTGTGTACGGGAGCCATAAGGGGTCAAGTGGCCCCCCCTCCAGATTTCTGCTTGGCCTGCAGGGAGGAGAGGGAGAGGGGCTCTGTCCTTCTCCTCCTGCACCTGCCCCCCAGCATGCTCGGCCCCTCTCCCTGGCAGCCTGGCCAAGGCAGGGAACAGAAGGGGCAGGACCAGCCCCTTCTCATGTTGGCTGCTCTGGGTCACCGTTCTGTGAAGTGCAGTGGCTAACGGACAGACCCTGGCTGGAGAGGTGGTGGCGCACTGTCCTCGCCTGGGCCAGCTTCCAAGGAAAAGGGTCGAGCAAGCTGGCCTCCCCTCTTCCCCTCTGGCACATTTCTGGCTTACTCATCCCCTATCCCCAGCAGCTGGGCCCACCTCCCTAGCCAGGCTCTCTCAGGCAGCTGCTGCACTGCATAGTCAGCGTCCCAGATTTGCCAATTTTACCCACATGAAAAGCAGCTCCGTCCTGCTCCTCACCCAGGCCCAGCTGACAGGGAAAGTGTCTGAATATGATGCAGGGGCAGCACAGTGGGAGAAGGATGGAGCTCCACCACCCCCCGCAGGTAACTCTGGTGGGGCAGGGAGAGTATGGTGACCCCAGGCTGGAGGGGGTCCACTGAGCAGAGGAGATACATGGGGCGGTTATGTGTCCTCTGCTTTAGATTGTGCTCTCCCTTTATCAGGAGGCATGACTTGTCTATGGTATGTAGCCTGGATAGTAATGAGCATGCTCTGACTGAAATGTCTGCCTTTAACTGTTAAGATAAAGGTTTCGGTCATTTTAAAATGACTGAAGAATTGTATGGAAAAGTTTTGCTGCAAGAATGTTGCTTTAGGTATAATTTAGTTTTGGATAGTTACAGATAGTAATGCATGAACAACAAGAAAGTGCATTAATTTCTTCTTACACCAATCAAGAAAAAAGAGCACAGCAGACCTATAAATATAAAGCCCAGAGGTGAGAAAGCAACATTTCAACCATGAAATTGTATTAATTCAATAATTAAAGTGAGTCCTGATTCAAATGTAGAGTCTGATTATGTAGCAGAAATGGGACAAAACAATTGGGAATGGAACCATCACATTACACGCATATTAATAGTCGGGAGAGAAGAGATCCTGTAAATAGAATGTTTTATTAATTGTACAGTACATTTAGACACCAACCTGCCATCATTTCATTAATCAAACTAGATAAAGGGGAAGTGAAACTTTCACCATTGTTTAGTTCTGAGAAAGAGATTGTAAGAGGAAAAGGTGACTTTTATGAGATCCCAGCAGCAACAGTAGAGGTAGATGTTTCTAGTATTCTTCCTAGTTCCCAGCAAGGAAATTAAGACAGTGCTTTAGCGGGGTATTAGTTATTAGCAGGGGCCTTCTAGCTGGAAATCCATGAAGCTACAAAATTTACACATTTCAAGGATTTAGAAGTTTCCTGCTGATTATGCTGTCTTTATTTATTTATTTATTTCCCCTTGTGCTTTAGTAGATTTGAAGGTTCCATATAAAAGAAAGTTTCCAGTCCTCCTGATTGAAAGCCTTCAGAATGTAAATTGTAGCAAGATTAATTTATAGTGCTTTATTGCACAAGTACTCAGGGAGCATATGCCCATGCTGATTCCTCTTTGTCTCTCAGCAAGTTTTGCTGCAGTTGGTCACAAAGTTCCTTTGCCCAACTGTTGACATCTAACTGAAATTGCATTTGTGCCCTGTCAGCATTTGAAAGCAGCTCAGCTGCATGCTCAAATGAATAGATTTTCAAAATTACAAATGTCAGAGAAAGTTTGTGTTAAAAGTTGCACACAACTCAAAAGCCCTTTGCCCTATCACATGCACACCATCAATAATTACAGCATTGATGCTTACAGTTGACAGCACAGCACTGTTCATGCTGAAAGTGCTTTACAAATATTATCTAATTCATGCTCACACTGGTTGTGAAGTGTTATCCTTGTTTTGCTGATGCAGAAACTGAGGCAAAGAGATGAAATGATTTGTCCAAGATCACAGACTACATTAAATGTCAGAGCCAAGATTACAGCTTCTGTGCTTCAGTCATTGGAACACTCCTCATGTTCATTTACATCTATGCTAATATAGACTAGCTAAAGATCTTCTTATTCTGTAAAACAAACTACCTCTGAAACCAAGATTAATATTAGTAGATGAAAAAAAACTTTTTTTTACACTGATTGTAAGCCAGGCATTTCAATTACTTGTTAACCTAATATCTAGCTAGTTAATTATTAAAAATAGCTTGATTACCAAACCTGTATCTCTAAAATACTTCTTCCACTGAAATGATTTTGCCAGTTCTATTTGCACAACATAAACACTTTTCTCATTCACCCTCCCATGCATATGATGAAAGTATTTTCATCATATGCGTGTATAAGGTGCCACAAGATTCTTTGCTGCTATTTTCACACTGATTTCAAAATCAGATCTGTCCCTTAGTGATTTGATATGCAGGAACTGGAGATCCTCAGATAGCCACGAGCCAATGGCCACCCCTGTGATTCAGCAAAACATTTAAGGCCATGTGATGGGGACATATGACCTTGGACTCCATCTTTTTCAGTAACTTTAAATACATAGGGGCTGTGGGCTTTGTTCAGGACAGTAAATTTCCATACACATGGCAGAGAATATAACACACATCTGAGGAGACATCTCCATTTTTGTCTCTGTCCTGCTCAAATTCTCTGAACTGTGGATTTACAACTAAAAGGAGTATTTTGAACTATGGACTGAAGACCTTCCAATCTTTTGCAAGATACTAGAGAGACTTTTGCAAGCCAGCAGTCTATTCTATCACTGCTACAAACCTGATATAAGGACTTTACAATCATTTGTGTGTGTGTGAGTGTGTGTGTGTGTGTATTTTATAGCTAGATAGATAGATAGATTTGGGTATGATCTGAGATAGGTATTGACCTGGGGGTCAGTCTCTGATTCTTTGGGATTAATAGAACCTCACATATAGTGAATTGGGTTTTCAATAATTTCTGATTATATTAGACCTGTTTGTCTGGTGGGGGCCATGGTCTAGAATGCCTAAAGAGGACTGCATTTAGTTTTCGGTTAACCGGTGTGGTGCTGCACAATCTCTTTTGTTACTGGTTTGGTGAATCTAACTATAGAATAAACCACCAGTTTGGGGGAATTCTCTTCCCTGAGTCTGTTTGTGGCATTCTCAATGTGGTCCATCCCAGTCATACCACCATCTACTCCAAACTCTTCTTCACCATGAATTATGTTCTGGGTTATGTTCAACTAGTAAAGAGTTGTGTCACCTCTTATCATATAACCCTTAAATGCCTTAAAGCTCTGCTACTGAATCTGTCTGCCTGGATGCCCACTGTCAGCAGCAAGCATGCACTTTATGTCTATGTATTGGGAAGTCCTGGTCCAATGCCTGCCTGCAATACCACAGACTTCCAGTGGTCTACATCAGCCTTGGTTAATAACTGGTAAGGTGATTCCACAGTCTTGCTAGGAACAAATGTCCCCAAAAACTTGTGTTCTGAAATGACCAGCTCTGCCCTGGAACAATCAGAGGAATCTTAAGGCTCATTCCTTATTTAAAGATTTAATATGCAACAGTTTATTCCTTTAACTGCAGTTACTAAACTGTTTAATTCAAACACAGCACTGGATTGGTTTAGACTGAAAATAAAACAAGTTGATTGAATTCCACAGAGAGAGATTTTAAGTGAGTACAAGTATAAGGATTAAAGTCAGAAATGGTTATAAGAGAAATAAAAATAAAACACTTTCTAGTAAGTAAAACTTAACAAGCTAGACTTAGGTCAAGGTTTCTTTGCCCTTTTATAGTCCAATGAACCTTTGAAGTGGATTCTTCTGAGGTTTACTCCTAGATGAAGTTCATACAAGCTGTGAGGAAAGCAATATGGAGTCTCCTGTTAAAGGAATTTTCTTGCTGGGGTTGTCTGCTAAATACATGATTATTTAGTTCCTGCCCACTCCCCTTTAACTGCATGAACATTAAACATCTGATTGTCAATCTCCTCCCCCATCATGATAGTGTGGGATTTGCCTCCATCTCTTAGCTTGACAGGTCTGTTTACATGCTATGTAAACACATTCTCATTGTCTTTCAAAGTACTTTGGCAGTAACATCTAGGTGGAAAAACTAAATTCCTTTGTCTAGTATAGAGTAACTACTGCTTGGCTGCCAAACACATTTTAAGAATTATAATTTCAGTTTATGCCCATAACTTTGCATTGGTTGCTTACACCTACATTATGAGATGATATTAATAGCCTCCAGTGAGTCATGAGCTTTCAATGACACCTTGCATGACACTTATCAGATACATTTCATGATATTAAAGCATTGGGATATACTTGAACTGGTTAAGCCAACTGCAGTTAATTACCAGACATGTGGGTAACCCTAGACCGCTGCCCTTGGGCTGGTCTTAATATCACAATGATGCTGACAAAAAACTTCATAATAGTTAGGGTTCCTGGTGTGTAGTGACCAATGCCAGTCACCAAGATTGTCTCATTGTTTCCTTGTACAACTGCATCTGTCTGTATCCATCTGTTGTCTCCTTTCTTATTCATAAATGATTACCTTTTTCAGGCAGGAGCTGTCTTTTTGTTGAGTTTGCATAGCATAGATTATGGTCCATGGGCTCTTATGTGTTACAGCAATACAAAAAAATAAATAGTGTGATTAATCTTTAAAACAAATATTACTGGTGCTGATCAAGAAACTTGCTTTTTCCCCATGAAATTTTTAATAAAAACAGATTTGTTTGTGTGTGTGTGTGAAAATTTCTGTTTTATCAAAAAGCCAGTTTTCACTGAAAATGTTTTGACAAAAAAATTCCAATCAGCTTCATGATAAAGACAGATCAAAAATACACAAGTGCTTTCCTAAAGTTAAATTTCTATATAATTGTTACACACATTCCATGTTTCACACGGGATATATAACAGTATTGTTATAAGATCACTATCAGGAAGGTCATCTATTCATAGTCTACCAGCCTCTCTTGTTGTCAACAATGAGAAATAGCATAACTAGTAGAAGTTTAGTATTTTAGAGCTTTTCCAAGACAGTCCCCATCAATATATATCTCGGTCAAAATAACAAGCGGGCTCCACAATCCACAGCCTGAATCAGACAACAAGGCTGCAGCAAAATGAAATGAGCTTGATCGAATAAGAAAGTAACACTGATCTGTGTATTCTCATCACAATGATGAGACTTTTGACATATCTTCACGTGATTTCACTTACATGTAGAACAGCAACATACCAGTAAATTGAACTCTATTTAGGAAGGCCCTTCACAGGACTCTACTTTGGAGGCCCTTCTTTATCACGAGTAGTTATGCATAACCCAGGCCCCAAGCAACATTTCCCTGAGCCCACGACAAACTCCTAACATGGGACCCCTATCCCATCCCAAACATACACTGTAATTAACTAAACAAAAATATATACATATATATTTCTGAAATGGTATAGATAGTCCTTATCATTTTACAACTTTATTTTCTGGCCTTTTTCATTGCAAAATCATGAATGGCCTCACTAAAGTCAATTTTTCTCATGAGTTCACACTCAATAGACCAATAATGCAAGATGACTTAAGTGTTCCTGTGCCGCAGCACACTGCCTGTAGTTTTTAATGAGTTTTCTTTCAGCTTCTGCCACTGTCACTGGCAAAGTGCAAAAAATTCATAGGTCTATGCACACTTCACTGTAAATTAGTTGAAGGTTTTTTGTTGTAAATCTCATTAAGTAAGATTAGTTGTGGCAGTTTAAGTTTTTTTCCAAAAGTAGACTTGAAGATTTTTTTTCAGATGCAATATTTCACACGGAAATTTCTCCAAAAGATCCATTGAGAATAGTTGAGACCTTGACATTTGAATGTTTTCTTCCAGTTTGTTAGGATCCAGTGTGATATATTTTAGGATTGAATGATATGTACAGCAAATGCCATTTGTTGCTTTGATTCGCCACTATAACTCTCAGACAACATTGTCTAAAGTTGCATAGAATACGCTCCTTCTGAATAAAGACTTTGTCTTATCTTCAAAGGTTATAGAACATGATTCATTGGGTGTCTCATCATGAAATCTTTTCCATTTGCTACCTCTCTTTTGGAGTATTCGTGGAAAAATTCTCTTTCCTTCTGCCACAAGGCATGCTTCAAATAGAATTTTTGGGCAACTGATCTTCAATCATATCAGCAATGAGAGTTGACTCTGAATAAAAACAGATTCCTTTGGCTTTAAAAATCATGTTTTTCTCCTTAGTACTTGAAAGAAATTTATAGCAGAAGCTAGCCAACAAAATGCATGAAAATGAGCTGAAGTGCTGTTCCAGTGCTTCCACTTCTGCCTGAGCTTTGGGTGCCAAATTTAACTCAAAAGCATATTCCAATGCTTCCAGAATACCTGGGAGATGCTTTGTCCTTGGATGAACAGCATCACCTCACAGGACTGACACTGAAAAACATGAAAATTCACTGCATACAACCAAAAAATATTACTATTTGAGTATATGAAGCTGCAACATTAACTTCTATGAGATTAAGTGAATAGGATGCACCAAGAGAATACATGGCAAATTTATTTGGACATAATGAGAGGGCCTGAACACCTTTTAGCTTTCCTGACATATTATATCCATTATCAAATCCTTGACCTCTACAGTCATCAAATGGAATGTTGTTCTCCACTTTTTTTTATCTAACCTGATGAACACAAGAAATCTTTCTTGAATATTAAATATACTATTACCATAGTCCTGAACTACAAATACTGAATTACAATACTTTTGTTCATGGTGAGAGCACCTGGAGTAGCATCAAATATAATAGAATAAGACAGCTTTTTCTCTCTCACTGCAAAAATGCCCTTCTGCATCCTTTTACCACACAATTCAATAAAATTGTTCTGACTTTCCCATCAGAAATAATGTGCCTGTCCTTGCACTTTTCTACTTTCTATCTGCTTTTGTAAGACTTTAGCCAAATGGTCATCAGTTATGTTGTAATGAGCTAATAACTTAAGAATTCCAAGGAAGTTGCCATTGTGTGAATCACCAGTCAGATTATCTCCTTGGAATGCTAAACCTCAAAGCAAGATGTAAGGTAACGTCCAACATTCTTTGCAATATTGCTCTCCATTTTGCAGCTTATGTTAATATTTGTTTTTGAATCTCACAGTCTACTCCCTCTCCGCCTGAAAGCAACTGCTCTACCTCCTTCCACCAGCAGTTGCAGGTTTCATGTTCTATGCACTTTTCATATTCTGTAAATGTACTATAGTTTGTGACATTTTTTCACTGTTGGCAAATACCCTTCCCTTTTTGGCAATATACTGTACTGTTCACAGTTGTTTCCCCTTTTGGAAAGTAACTAACATGGAAAGAAGTACAGTGCTTGGTTTGTAACACTCCAAACAAGCCAGTATCCTGGAATCTTTCTTTACTATTGGAAATCCTAATTTGAGAAGAAATTCAGGAAAACTACAGCCATCAAAATCTTTTGGCATTGACTTCACTAGCTTCCACATTTCTTCAAAATTTGGTATACCTGTTAGAACAATATTTTGATTAACAGAATCTGTAATGTGGTTAGGCCACAAACCTGAATCTTTTAAAAAACATGAATCAGTAAGTAGTGCAGAACTACTCTCTCCTGCTTCTTGCAAACCTTCATTTGAGTCTGGTGGTGGTATTACTCAACTGTCTTTGGAAGTCGTTAAATTGGAATCACATAATATATCTGGCTGCTTTTCTTCATCAATTGCCAGGGTGTCTATATTGAAATCACCTTCACCTTGCTGTTTTCATTCACCCGGTTCCCCTGTTTGTGCAGTGCTTGAACCAGACAGTTGAGAGATATTGTCTGTCAGGAAAAATGGGAGGACTGACTGGTTTCCTTTAGCTTTTTTTCTTTCAGCTTCTGCCAGTTCTGGCTGCCCAATTAGTATTTTTAGCCAGACATGGCAATATGGCACATATATTAGTGACACACAAGTGACAAATTCCCTCTAGACATTTCAGAGGTACTGTTCCCTGTTCTTGGGATTTTGTCTCAGCCCTTCTGTGCATTCTGGAGGATTAGTATATTGTTCAGAATGTTGCTTCTATTCTAACACTGCGTCTGATTGGTTCAGGTAAATCTTGCGAGATCTCGTGAGATCTGGATGTCGCATCGATACATAGGTAAAAACATACTCACTGAGATTATATAAATAACATTTAGTTAATCTCAAATGTCCACAATTTAGCCTGAATCTTTTTCTCATGGTGATGGGCTTGTGACCCTCTGGTCTGCCCTTTAAACTGGACTCTAGTAAAGTGTACCAATTCTCCCCCCCCACCCCGCCCCCCTTACTTGGGGCCAGCTAAAAAACATTGACTGGAACTTGCCAGAAAGGAATGAAACAAACTACTCAAGGAATGTCCTATTTTCCCCATCAGGTCAGCATTATCTCCTGGTCATTAGTGGTAAAAACAGTTGATAGATCTAACTTTATCAGTATGGGTTGGCAAGCACTCTCAGAAATCCATCATTTGAGAAGATCATCCTTCACACAATTTTAGGCAAGAGTTTGGTATTTCAGCTCTGATTAAGTCTAGATCGTAGAAACTCCAGTACTCTTTGGTTTTAATCAAGATGAAAATGCATGAAAATAGACTCTCCTGCTATTTCTGTTTACAGCTAAAACCAAAAGTAGTGCAGAGATTAATGGAAATTTTAAAGAAAGTGCTTCTACCTAAACTTCTTCAAACTTCCAGCAATGTCTGGGCATCATTCTGTTCAAATTTTGGTTGATGGTTTGGAGTGGGTTCTAATTTTATCCTAAAAGATCCACTGAACTCTAATCTAAAGCACCTGCTCTCTCTTTATGCTGCTAACCCCTAAATATGTATGTGTTTTCCTTAACTTCTACAAGAGCTGCTCCTCAAGAAAAACAGTGTATAAATATTGTTATTGAGGATTTAAGATGTACAGTTAGGGTTTTTGGTTTTAAGTTTAAACCAATACTAACTAGTCAGTATACTGTTAAAAAAGATCAGGATGATGAATGAAGTCCTCTGAGTTTTAAATTTGAGTTTGTGTGAGTGAGAGAGAGAGAGAGACTTTTGATAGTTTTTCAGGGATTCCAAATATGAAATATGCTAGAAATGCTGTAGGGTAGCATGGGACTGACTCTAAGGGATATAAAGCAGAAGATCAGCTGAGATTTCTTACTTCAAATTTCTTTGCAAAAATATTTCCATATTTTTTACCAAACTAATGCTGAAAAACCTCTTTCAGAATTAATTTAATTAAATGTTAATGCCGTAGCTTTTAAAAATACCATGGATGGTGAACTACCGAATAAAGTAACTATCTTATTAGAGTGAAAACTAGATCTTTGGGTTACATATGTTCCCTTCTGCTGCACATTGTAAAGGGTATCACATTGGGGCAGAAAGGAAATGTAAGATTATCTTAGATATGAAACACGCAAGATTGAAGCTTCCTGGGCCTAGAAAATGTAGTCCAGCAGATGAGCCAGCAAACAGCTGCTGTATGCGGCATGCTTCTTTGTGCAGCATAGCTTTTCCAAATTAAAACCACTTGGGAGTTACAGTTGATGCATATGTGTACTGCCCCTGAGGCACAGTTAGAGCACAGGCATGGGGTCAAAGCCACTGGTTTTAAAGGGCAGCTAGCTTAGAAAAAGTGCAGTTCTACACAGATTCAGTATTATATCCAGTGGAGATGCCTTTTACACTTCATGTACTAACTTATGAAGTTTGAGGCATGTGGCTTATCCTCTCACTGATTTATTCACAGGAGAATAGCATTTGGAGATATGAGTACTTTTATTTTCACTATTTTCACATTTGTTATCAAATAAAGGAACTGAAAACCAAAGTTCTCATTTTAAAGACATGACACGTGATGATCTATGAGGTGGAATACAGGCAGCTGCAATTTGCAATTCACTTTTCTTACCAAATCTTGTCTGGGAACAATCCCCATAGGAGGAGTAGAAAGGAATCAAATTCTATGTATTTGCTGTCTTAAGTCTCTCATGAGCAGAGGTTGCTTGTAAATTCTGAGCCATTTTTGTAGGAGATAAACACATGTCCTCTGAACCAGATTGAACATTAAGCTGATATTAACTATTGCATGGGGTCTGCAATATTCGGCACATGGCCCATCAGAGTAATCCACTGATGGGCCACGAGACATTTTGTTTATGTTGATTACTGCTTCCCATAACTCTCATTAGTTGAAAATGGTGAACCGCAGCCACTGGGAGCTGCGGTGGGGTGTGCCTGTGGATAGTCAATGTAAACAAAATGTCTCGTAGCCCGCCAGCTGATTACTGTGATAGGCCGCATGCCGAAGGTTGCTGACCCCTGGACCATTGGCTTGTATAACTGCTATGTCCATTGCACTGAACCAGAGACATGAACCATGTAGCCTGCTCAAAAGTTCTTACTGTATTGAAACACCAATATCTTTACTTTAGAGGAAAAAAATGGTTACACATTCAGTTAATCATGTGATATTTACTGTGTGTTTGAAACTCCTCAGTGTGTACATTCCTTCCTTACTTAATCAATACACTGTTTCTATGAAACCTGGATTCAACCTGAATTCTTTTATGGCTCATTTATTTACAAAACATTACCCACATAGGTTGATCATTATTACTTAACAATCTCTGTGATTATTATCTGATACCCATATCTGGTTTCCTTCTTGTTTGGGGTTATTTTTGCTGACCTTTATCCAACCCTGAGAATGTTTTCAAGACTGTGATTTCTCTACCTGTGGGCACTGAAACAATATTTACTTTAGATTAGGTACTTCTGGGGACCCTTCACATCCTTTTTCACACATCATGTGTTATACTGTAAGTAGAACTATCCAAAAAAATTGCATATAAAGTGATATTAGGCCTTAATCCTAGCAAAGCTCTTAACAGACCTGGTGGTTTGGTGAATATTTTCCATGCAAAAGATTTTTTAAAAAAAATCATGGGAAATTTTTAAACTAAAAGAAAATCTTTATTTAGGTTTGATATGAAATTTCCCATTTTAAAAAATTCCAACTATCTTGTGGAAAATGATATTTTCTAGCAACAAAATATTGTTGTTGACAAAACACTGTTTTTCAGCAGGAAAATTATTTGCTTGAAATATTTCAGCCAGCTCTAATTCTTAGTTTTAAGCATGTGAATTGTCCAGCTGAAATCTACAAGACTCCTTATGTGCTTAAAGTAAAGCACATACTGAAATGTTTTGCTGTATTGGGATCTTAATGTATTGTGCGTTTATGTCAATCCCCACAAAAGGCAAATAATCAAATCACTTTTATTGTATCAGTTTCATAAGGCTTGCCATAGATAAATGGCATTTTTTGCTAGAAAAATTGTAATACATTCCTGGGAAGTTTTGCATTTGCTAAAAATTGCAAATTCACAACATTTGTCAAAATTAGTGACTTTTTACTGTAAATTTTAAAAAGTATTCTATTTTGTCAGCATATTTTCCAAAGCAAAGCTCATATTTCACCCAGTTTTAATTGTGGTGTGTGTTAATAGTGACCTCTCTTCCTATGTGTGAATGCAGTAGTTTAGACTTAAATTTGAAAGAAATTAGTTAATTTAATTATGTTAATACATAACCTGATAAGTAGCCAGGGAAAAATGTAACACTACAACAATACATTTTTAGTTCAGGAAGCAGAACAATTCTCACCATAGCAGCAAAATATATTTCAGAATTTCTTCCTTTGAGGAGATGCAAATTTTATATATATTCTCTAGCTTAAACCAGGGCAAATATGGATGGGCTGACCTGACCCTGATATGTATGTACCAATTTCTGTTTGAGAGGCTTCAACTCTGCAGCTCCTGCCATCTGGATCAGCTTTCCTGTATTTCTTTGCTTTATTGACTCACAATCTCTTTTTAGATCTCATCTGAAAATTTAGGCATGGTATAAGAAAAAGCAATGCCACTGAAGACCATAGGCCAAATTCTGGTCCTACTGTACGTATCATATAACTCTATTAAAGCTCCATTGCTTGGGAACAGGGAATGGGAGGGTAGGACTGGTGAGTAGGAAACTCCTTGATGGGACCCTTCCACATTTTCCCTTCTTTCCAGAATCCCCTCTCAGATATATTTACATAGAAGGCGACAGTGAGGATCATATAATTATTAGAAAATAAAATTATTTTCCTTTTTATTGATCTGAAGAGAACATAAATGAAAATGTTTCTATACAAGGGGAATCTCATATGCAGCTGTGGAACTGGTCTGGAGGAGAGCAAATATCAATTGTCCTACCTCAAACAAACTTTCAGACACAACATAAACACAGACCTCACACTAGTAAACATTTAAAAATTAAAATTAAGAGAGGGGTATCATGTACAAAGTTATTATAATTTTTACCTCTGCCCTGCATCTTCACATTGCTAAGGAGTCTGTGGGTATGTCTACACTACAATTAAAACCTGCGTCTGGCTCATGTCAGCTGACTTGGGCTGGAGTCCCAGGCTTTAGGACTCTGCAAGGTGGGAGAGTCCCAGAGCTCAAGGTCTAGCTTGAGCCTAAATATCTACACCACAATTAAGCCACCCCTTATCCTGAGCCTAGCAAGCCCAAGTCAGCTGGCACAGGTTCCTCTAATTGCCAGGTAGACATTGCCTCACAAAATGACAGCTGCTCATTTAGGATAAGTTGATACAATATGCTATAGAAGAGACACTCATTGGGTCTTTCAAGGGACAGCATGCACTATATCCACTGGAATTACACCTAGCTGAACTTTCTGTGGCTCTGTTCCTATGTTATAATTACTTATTTGAACTTCAGTAGCATCCAAAGGCCACAATCAGGATCAGGGCCCCATTTTTTTTAGGTGTTATATAAAGTCATACAAGAGTCAGTCCTTGCCCCAAAGAGGTTACAATTTGCTGTCTGTTTTTTTAGTTTCCGCTAATCTGAAAAGTTATTCAGACTGAATACTTGTGTTTGGTCTTTGTGCATGAAAAGACACAATCCCTCTTCCCCCACTTCTAAATAAGTTCTAGAGAAGGCAAAACCATAAAAAAGGAGATTCAGTGTGTATGAGGTCCAGAGTGTATGCATTTTCACCAAACGGCTGGTCCCAAAGAGCCCAAAAAAGAAGAATTCTTCCATCTGTGCCTGCTATGACAGTCAGAGACTGAGAGAACTAACTTGAGTCAGACAGCTCAGGCAAGTGCAGTACAATCTTCCACACAGTTTTGATTTTCAGCACCCTTGCTGTCCTAGTCTTGGGACCTCTCAAACACAGACTCTGATTTATGCCAAAGGGTACCAATGTATGTTATTTAAGCAAATAATATATAAACTACTCTCTAAAATCTACTAAATCAAATACTTTTAGTACAGTACCGCAGACACAGTGACTCTCGATGCTACAAAAGCTGTACTGACATTGCAGTTCACATTCCTTGATGTTTTTACGTAGCTGCACTATCCTGAGATAAATATGCTTTATTTTGTAAAATATAATATATATTCTGTACATCTTAAAATTTCTGATAAATAAGTGGTAAGAATGAAATCATGTAATGAAATATCCTAGGTTTTCCCTCCCGGATTATATCACCATTTCATTTCACAGAAGGTAAATTCCATCAATCACCTTGTCCTTTGCTGCCAAGAAAACAGCTTCAAGTTTATTTCTATAAAGAAGGTAATGATCAAATGGGCTAACAGTCAAAGTAAATAAATTAAATTAACAGCCAAAGGGAGGAAATATATCAGCTGTGGATTTTTCTCATCTAAAAATTTGAGAAGCTAACCTGCTTGTGTTGTACAGTTAATTTTAAAGAAGAAATTATATAGACAGTGAAAACTTAGAAATGGGTAGGATTAAAATAAGCCCAGTTTATAAATGTATGTCTATTGTATACCAGCAGCACTGTGCCACTAGGCCTGACCCTGCATCAGTTCGAAGCCTCTGATACCTCAACTCCCTTAACAGGAGCTGAGAGGCTCCACATCTCAGGCCCGTAAGCAGGCAATGTTTCAGAATATCATAAATCAGGCAAAACATTTCCCATAAATTCCATTCCTGTAAATTCAACCCAAATTGATGGTTTCAGCTGGGTTTCAATTTGATTTTCTGGGAGTCATTCAAACCAGAAACTCAAAGTGAAAATCAGTTCCTCAGATTATGATCTCAGTTTCACCTGAGTAAACGTCAATTAACTTCAATTAGAATGTGGCCCAGAGTAAGCAAACCAGTCTGAACAAAAAATAGAATACAGACTTACACATATACCTCCCCCACAAAAAAAAAGGAAGTGATAAACCTCTCAAAGCTCTAGTCTCATTGTGGATAAGCTAAGAAATGTTCTGTTATCATGCACTGACATTTTTCCTCTGTAACTGGAATATTTGACCCTATACCAGTGGTCATCCCATTGCAGTCAGTGGGAGTTTGTGTGTGAAAGAACTGGACAGATGTTGTACTAAATAATTTCCTAAAAATGCTATATGACAGCTGAGGAGGACAGCTGAGAAGAGGATTGTCACAGTATCTAATCTAAGGCTTCATCCAAACCAAATTGAGATTCAGAAGAAATATTTCACCCACTTCTTAGTCCCTGCAATATTAGGTTGTGCTGCTTATAAAACGGGTGCAGATTTCTTTGTAATGTAGCACTGCAGATTGGAGAATATGGAACCATTAAATGATGGATCCATATTTATACCTAACACTGCTTCTAAGTATTTTACTACATAAAACCAAATGCCTGGCCAAATTAAACCCTGGACTAAGCAAGCACATCAGCATTCGCTTCAAAATAGTTATGCCCATTTATGCCTGCGGTGACTTTGGACTGTAATTGCCATAAGACACTCTTGTGCACACACTCTGATGGATCTAGTCTCTTTTCAGGTGGGAGGATGCATTTAGTTCACTTCACCTTGTGCATCTGAGGCATGCTGATCCATCACTGCACATGGTCTGTCACATCTTGTGGCTTAAGTAAAGCTGTACTGAAATGTTGTCAGCAATATATTTATTGACCAGCATACCTCAGCTAAGAGAGAATTTATCTTCCTTAAACAGGTGTTATCTTTGTTACCTAACTCATCATCATTTAGACAGCTTAAGTTCACACACATGAAGGACACATTGGCCAATACTGCCATGTGTACTTTGAAATCATCCATGAAGGAGGCTATATTGCCACTATTTAATACTTAGATGCTAGAAATGATTTACCTTCTGACACTTTTTTACATCACTTGAATGCTGACTGTTTAAAATAATGTATTTATTTCCCTAAGGAGGCTCAGTTTAGATGCAGTATCTACCTTGCATTTTTGCAGCTGGCTAGATTAAGGTCAAGTGATTCACCTGAGGTCACACAATGAATGAATGACCGACAGAATGATTTTGAACCCAGGGCAAGACCTTTCAATCTCCCTGCTGTAACCGCAGGAGCACAATGTCTCCCTTGAATAAATCTGAGTATTGGTTCCCATTGAAGATATAGATTTCATAGTCCCCTGTGAAATGAAAGCTTTCACTTATATTGTTTTAGCGTTAGAGGAAGGCAGGAACAAATAGTTCGGTGTATAGATGATATTGCTTCCAATCAGCTTGAAGTATACTATGAAATTCCGAAGAGATGGAACAAACTACAAGCCCAGATCCAAACACTTCCAACTTCAGCCAGAACCTAACTTTGTGGTTTCAGACCATCTCTAGCTTTGAGCCACTCCACATTGGTGAAAGGTCTCCCAACACAATGGAAAATTCTGACAGAGTTTAATTTTCTTGCTGGAGAGACATGATGTTTTGACTGTAACTATCCCACATGTCAGACCTTAACTTATGACCCATCACAAGATCAGGCCCTTGGTATGAAAGTTCTTCAGGCCAGGGATACTAACTCTGCTTTCACTTCTGCTGATTTTACTGGTTTTACAGATTTCGGTGGAATTATATCCAATTTACAATAATGTAAGTGAGACCAGAATCAGGCCCATTATTTTTTGTCTGGAAAGCATCAGGCATATTTACAGCATTGTGTAAATAATGGATGCTATTGCTATTAAAGATGAATATTTCCTCTTTCACAAAAGATTAAGACAAACAAAACAAAACAAAATCATCAGAGAATACTAAATTGACACTAAGAAAATGGCAGGATCTATAAAGGAATAAGTACCATCTAAGTACCTACTCTGGTACAGTCATCTCATCTGATGTCTACGAGCCTAATTTTCTTTTTCCCCTCTTGACTCATAAGATGCATCAGTGACTACATGGGATGCATCAATGTTATGTTTTTAATTTAGAGCAGACCCTGGAGTAAAATACCTCTTTACAAATCTTTTAAATAAACACTCACATACTTTGGTTGTGTACGTGTAGCAAGAACGGAGAGAAGAATAAGCATGATTAAAATTTAATTTGGATCATTAATAGTTGTTCATTTCAAAAACTCAGCTCTTCTCAGGCTGGCATCTAAAGTTTTCTTTCTTCTATTGTCAACTGCTTTGGAGTCATAGCTGGAACTGAAAGTAGTTCCTAAAGTGCTTTCCCTCATATCCATGTGTGCAGCCATTGTCAGCTCACATTCCATTATCTATCTACAGAGCAAGGCCAACAGTAAAAGTAGAACAAAGCAGGAAAGATCTCTGCTCTTTGCAGTCACAGTGCAACTTAGAGAAGTGTAGGTGATATAGGCCATTCTTAAATACACATACTCTACTCCTCTACGTTTATGTTCAAGTTGGGGCAGAGGAACCGTTCCCCCCCCAGCTCACCTCTGCCTCCTCCCCCGAGCACGCCACCACTCCGCTTCCCCCTTCCTTCCCAGGATTGCCTGGGAGCAGGGGCGGCTCTAGGCATTTTGCCTCCCCAAGCACAGCAGGCAGACTGCCTTCGGCAGCTTGCCTGCAGAGGGTCTGCTGGTCCCGCGACTTCGGCAGGTCCGCTAAAGCCGCGGGACCAGCCGACCCTCCGCAGGCAAGCCGCTGAAGGCAACCTGCCTCTGCCCTCGTGGCGACCGGCAGAACGCCCCAAGTGGCTTGCTGCCCCAAGCACGTGCTTGGCATGCTGATGCCTGGAGCCGCCCCTGCCTGGGAGGGAGGGGTAGGAGGGGAAATGTGATGTGTCTGGGGGGAGGGATTTGGGGAAGGGGTTGGAATGAGGCAGGGAAAGGGCAGAGTTGGAAAAGGGCAGGGCCGGGGGTGTGGGAAAAATTTTTGCTTGGGGGGGCAAAAAATGTAGAGCCGCCTCTGTCACTAATGACATGCAGCTACCTCAGATTGGAATACCAGAGCTATTTTATACTACACAACAGTTTACAGAAGAGGAAATGAAACACACATTTATACGTAGTTGAAATTACAGGGAAATTCTAGGGGTGTAGAATACAATTAACTTGGAAATTGGCCAGAACATTGGGGCTGATATCTGTACACTTGGGGAAAAAAAAAGAAAAAAAGAAAGTGTCTTGGGATCTTTAATAAGCATGAGTGGTTTAGTCTGCAGCTTTGTGTCTCATTTGAAAGACAGAGTATATCTAGCGGCTGCATGGTGGGGTAATGTTTCAGTATTGACTCAAAGGAGAGCATTAGGAAGACCTGATCCAGCACCCATTTCAAAGTCTATGGGAATCCTTCCATTGCTTTAAATAGGAGTTATATCATAGCAAATCGCCAGCCCCACTGTCTATTACACCCTTTGTTTTTCCTTCACAGTTTCCCAGTGATCAAACCAACCTCTTTTTAGTTTAAGAGATCTGACAGGATCACAGCCTGAGGTGGTATGGCTTTTATCTCACATGCAGTAATTTAATCTACCCTGAAACCCTCTATTTACTGAGTTGTTTATCTTGTTCATTTAGCTTTCAGCAAAGAAAACCTGGCTCAGTTACGCTACGCACTATTTAAAATGAGTTTTTTTATTTTCCCATGGGGATTTATTCTAAGAAAAATGCAGGCCTTGCTGCGAAATACAGTAGTTAATTTCACTGGTTTCCTATGGCCTCAAGCTCTCTGCTGCTATATGCAAAAACATAGCCTTCAATTTTCAAAGCAGTAACAAATAGAATTAGATGTGTGATTCTTTAGTCATACTCTGAGAATTTAAAAATTTATTGTCCATAACGCTTAGGGTGTGATCCTTCCCCCAATGAATTTAGTGGGAGTTTTCACATTGGCATCAATAGAAGTAGCACTGGAATATTTTCAGCATAGATTTCAAAACAAAGGCATGAAATTGGCAGAAACTATGGCATAAATCAATAGAACAAATTTTCACGTGGTAGCTTTTCAGTGAGGTATGCACACAAATTGGTTTGATCAATAAAAATATTTGAAAGAAATGGAGTGGGGGGGGGAATTGTTGTACCAATTATACTAGACCAGTAAAAACCAGCAGGATCTTATTAAAGGGGACAAGGCAAAGATGCCACATTTATTATGATAACAATTTATGACTAATAACTAATATCTTAATTCTTATACACACACATTATACCTAATACCTATACACACACACACACATTCACATTATACCTAATACTTACACATACACACATACACACATTCACACACACACCCCCACATTCATCAGGTGTTCTGCAGCTGCTGCATAGTCACTGGTCCTGAAGATAGCTTAAGTTCATGGCTTGATTTTGCAGCTTGGGTTCGTAGCTTGTGGCAGCTAACTGGCCAGGAAAGCTGGGCACAAGGCTGAGCTAGATCTCTGTTGGGCAGGCACCGATGTTTTTCCATGTTGGCAGCAGAATGTTACCCAGAGTCTCTCATCTCACCCTTCTTTTTTATAGGCTTTTAGTTTGGATTCAAAGTCTATAGGTCTTGCTGTGTCATGCTGCCTCTGGGTTTAGATTGATCACCCATCAATTGCAGGCATGACTTTCAGCCTTGAACCTGGCTTTGATCTTCCTTCTGTTGTCCTTTTCATTTTAGGATGGATGCTTCTTACTTTGTTTAGGGCTGTTGTCTAGGTCTTCAGCTGTTGGTATTTGAACTTTATCTCATCAGGACAGGCTGGGGCTGGAGGCTGATTCCATCATTCATGCATACCTCATTCACACATCTAAACTAAACTAAAAAGATTACAGCAGGGTTTGCAAAAATGAAGGTTGGAGGAAGCTTTTACAAAATGGAGTGAGTGTTTTAAAATGGGGTTTGAACTACAATATGGAACAGAAGTTACAGTGTAGGCAAGTGTAGTGAATGGTGAACAGAAGTTACATTAATAAAGTGAACAATTAAAAACAATTTCATTTATCAGTTCTACAAAATCTCCAGAAGTGTTACTGGATGGTCAAATTTGATTCTCTTGACTCGGGAAAAGTCTTTTGTACTTCACAAATTTAACATATTTGTAACCAGATATGGGTGATCTCAGTTTGCATTACAAATTCAACTTAATTTCTAGAATTATAAATTATAAATTTATAAAACTGTCCATTGCACCATGGTTTACATTGGCACTGCTGAACCAGTGAAGGCAAATAAGTCAGAAAAAGCATGGGGTAAACACATTACTACCAGCAGGAATTGGTTTTCGAAAGTAACTTTGGGTCTGTTTAGAGAGTTGACCTATACTAGTAGTAACTAATAAAAATTGGATTTCTCTGAATTCAGAAATCTTATTATTTTGTTTTTTCCCTAAGTAAACAAATAAAGGGATATATAGGCCTGAGTAACAAAGAGATACTACTAAAAAAACCAGCTGTATACTGTGACAAATCCTCTTCTCAGCTGTCATGTAGCTACTTTTTTAAATAAATAAATAAGAGGGAAAACATTTAGTACAACATCTGTCCTGCAGTCCTTTTGTCCACAAACTCCTGCTCACTGTGATGAGAGCTGTGTATGTGGAATGACAGATGGATCATTGTTTAGAGCCAGTTCCTCAAAGGTATTTCACCACCTACGTCCCATGGATTTCAGTGGGATTTAAATGCTGAAATACCTTTGAGGATTTGGGCCTTAGCCAATAATATACCTCACATTCCAAAATGATATGTGACCGTCCCAATCAGGCAAAGTATATTTTTAATGCTCATATTTGTCTTCTGAGTGCCACTGCACTTTCCCATGCCTGTTGGCATTTTGCCATCTCTATTTTAAGCTGTACCCAGACACTGGGGACTGGGAAAATATCTGCCTCTTCTTTTTAAGGGAAAAAAATCCAAGTGAGTGACTATTTAAACAATTTAGACTGTAAAATGCATATATACTTAAATGGCTATTCTGATTTTAATCAAACAAATTGTACTACGTCTCTGAGCTGGTTAAATTAACCTTGTGTCCCATACATTCAACCCTTATGGCCTACACTGATCTCTTAGGCAAGGCAAACCAAATAATCTGTGAACTGCTTGAACAAGCTTGTCTGAACTCACTGAGCAGTAAATTTCTACATCTGCAATATTTACTAGTGAGGGAAGCTGTACTTTAAACACTTCCTATACTTCCTTCAGAATTAGCTATGGATCATCTAACCAAACTAGGCAAGGGCAATCATTTGAACTCATTAGATGAAAATGATTCTTTGGACTGACCAAGTATTTCCACCCATCAACACTGTGGATCACTGCTATAGCATGGAACAAGGGATAAAAGCGTGACTAAGAAGAGAGGAGATCAAACAAGTGCAGTAGGAGACCACAAATAAAAACTTTGAAAGACTGCTGGAGAAGTTTTATTTAAAATGGTTCCCCCTTTCAACATACTTTAGAGACTGGCATAAGGCATATGCTACAGATGGATAGGCAATGATACACATACCGCTGCATGTCTCTTGTACACTTGGTCCAGCTTTATGTTGCCAGCTGGCCAGAAGCAGCCAGGTTTGCAGTATGATTTGATTCCCCACAGCTGTCGTACAAAGCAAGAGGTCAGCAGGAGGAGGAGCAGGGGATATAGTTGACTAATCCTCACCTATAACAGATAGAGATTGAGCCCAAGACAGGCAACAACAGCTTCCCAGGCAGCAACGTTCTTGATGTACAAATGCTTCATTTAAATGATGTGTTAATGTGAAGGTTAGGTTTGGATAAGGTTAGGTGACTTTGTGGAATCATTCACTGCATCAAGTTGTGAATAATATATGAAATGAGTGATCCCTGGTGTACAGGGAATATGTGATGCATCTTTTTGTAATGTTTCTCCTCAGACCCCCTTTATTGAGGCCACAGGGATAAACAGCCAGGAAAACTCAGACCACCATATGCTGATGTCTCAACAAGCATGCCGATTTCTGAAAGCTATTTTTACTCTCAAGTGATTTTTAAATTAGTAGTATAGTAAATGCCTCTGTATTTGGAACCAAAGTTAACCAAAGGTAAGGAGGACCTCTGCACACCTCTAAGAGATTTCATTTTATAAATGTGTTTTGGATGTAAAAACCCAGTGATTCATTGTGACTAGGACTGCTAATTGTGAGTATGTCTCGGTAACTTCTAGGAAAAGATGCTGGTTAATCATGGTGCAAAAGCCAAAAATCACAAACAGATTTTTCCAGGACCATAATAAGGTATTGTGTATTAGTGATCTATTTTAATAGCATGGATAACCAGAAATGTAATAACAAATGTACTAGCAAATAGTCTATTTGATCAATTAGCCTTTTTCCCCCATTTGCAAATAATTTGAAAACAAACTTTTTAATAATGAATTACTTAGTTACGTGAAACTGAAAATTTTCAACTGTTGTTTGTTATTTCTGCTTTGTGAAGAGTGGTTGGTCACCTAAGTCACCTGGTATTGTTTCTGCTCCCTAACTGGATGACAAACTTTTACACAGAAGAGGAGAGAAATGCTAACTTTCAAATGTCAGCCACTCTTCATTTTATTAGCCAGCAGGAGAGAGATTTTCAAATTATGCTACCTGTTAAACATTGTTCATCTTCTCTGTAGAGTTGGGAGATTATTCTTAAAACCAGCATGCTAGCCTAATATTTTGCCTTATAACTTCATATAGGATATAGGTAAAAGAAGTACAAATTTCTTGGGCACTTAAGTGACTTAAGAGCCCAAGTCCAATTTTCAAAAGTGACTTATGCAATTAGGAGCCTAAGTCTCATCGAAAGTCAATGGGATTTAGGCTACCAAGTTCCTGTGTAATTTTTTATAATGGCACTTAAGCACTTTTGAAAGGTACTTGCCAATACGAACCAGAACAGTATGGTGCACAGTGACTCACACCCAGTGATGTGGAAGGACAGACAGGGGTGAAAGAAAATCTTTAGTTTCAAGTAGGTCTCTCTCCTGCACATTCAGTCTGGGGGAAAGTCTGCTGCTGCTTCGCTGTTGTCTCCAAGCAGGACTCTATAAGTATTCACGTCCATATTTTCCTCCAGCTTTTGTGACAAACTGGGACTCCTGAGGTGCTTGAGTTCCTTGCAGTGGCCTGGAAAACTCTTCTGCAAGCACAAGTAATAACCCAGGAGTCACTGTCGAGGTCACAGTCAGTGCAGGATATCACACTCTACCTCTTCCGTCAGCTCTCGATCAAACCATCTAAAGTAATTGGGTCAGTAATCACAGGTCATTTAATCTTCTACCCTCAGTATGGGAACTCTGAGTCCCTCACATGATTTCCCCAACACATGCAAAGGAAAACACCTACACGTATCCTAAGACTCCCACACCTGTGCCAGGCACCTATATCACACAAAAGGAGAGAATGCACTGGGCAACACTTTAGGATGGACAAGAGTAAAGAAGATAGGAGCTGCTCTCCTCTAGTCACCTACCTGGGCCCAATTCACACAGTCTGTGTTTAGGCACCTAAATCTCAGTTTTAGGCTCTACTGCAATTCTTAAAACTCCTGCCAAATTCTGTAGGCACCTAAACTCACTCACCACTTACATTTTACAGGTAAAATTTCCCTAAGCACCTAAGTTTCTGCCTTTGGGCACATGCACTGTTGCCTCACTCTAGGCATCTGGATGCCTATCTCCTGCTTAAGCCCCACAGTGATTCACGAATCAGGGAAAATATGTGTTCATCTGCCTAACTTGTATAGAGGGCCTGATCCAGGAGGTATGCTCAGAGTGCACCAATCAGATTGGGTCCCATTCAAAATCTGGCCACTAGAGGAGAAGAAGGAGGTGGTAGTGGTGCCCACTTTTACCTTTTAGCCTAGTGGTTGTTAGAGCACTCACCTGAGAGATGGGAGGCCCTTGTTCAAATCCTTTCTTCCCATCATGGGCAGCTGGTGAACCAGCCACTGGGGGAAGGTTAGTCCCTGGCCCTCCCCTTCTGCCTGAGGCCCTTCTGCCTCTGCTCCCCCACAGGAGCCCCGCTCAGAGTACAGACACCCTGAGGCCCCTCATCCCCCTGTGCCAGTGCTCCCAGCCCCAGAGTTCCAGGCAGGCCCCCCAACCCCAGAGCTCTGGGTGAGCCCCCAAACCCAGCACCCCAAGCACCAGGTGGGCAGTGGGGCCCCAGCCCCAGAGCCAGCCACCCTGAGTCCTGGCAGCATGCCAGCCTACCCCAGACCCAGCCAGCCTGAGCTAGTGAAGAGTGGGAAGTACGACACACAAAAAGCCTCTCCTGGCCTATAATACCCACTGCCCATGCTCCCCATCAAGAAATGGGTGGAATTGAACCTGGATTTCCCACATCCCAGATGAGTGCTCTAACCACTGGGCTAAAAAGTATAAGGTGGACACCACTTTCTCTTCCTCATCCTGTCATGTGTGGAGCTAAGCAGCTGCCTAAGTTATTTTCACATGAACCAGAGTAGGCCCCTGACTCCTGGAGAGGGGTCTCATTTATGAATCATTAGCAGAGATAGGTACCTCCCTGAAGCCCAGACTTGGGTGTCTATCTCCCTCAGTGGGTGGTGCTTAGGACACATACCTCTCATTGGCATCTCCCATTGTGTAGCTTAGGTGGTTTCCTGCATAGAGTTCTGGCATTTGTGAAATTGCATTCTAAGGCACCTGTCTTTCCCTATTCATTGTATAGGACAGTGGTACCCAATGCGATGTCTGTGGGTACCATGGCACCCGCCAGGGCATCTATCTGCACCCGCATACTGGCCGGCGGACAAGCATCTGCCAAAATGCTGCCAAAAAGTGGCAATGTCAAGAGGCATTGCCACCGAAAAGCCGCCGAAAAGCATAATCATCAAGAGGCATCGTTGCCAAAATGCCGCTGATTTTTGGCGGCATTTCGGCAGCGATGCCTCTTGATGTTGCTGCTTCTCGGCGGCATTTCAGCGGATGCTTGTCTGCCAGCCCTGGTCCTCTATGGCTCATCATCCGTCTCCCGCCAGATGAAAAAGGTTGGGGACCACAGGTATAGGAGCCTACACAGCTAACTCAGGCTTCGTGAATCACAGTGAACTTCCTGTGATGTTCTAGACACCTGAAAATTAGGCATTTCAATGCTCTGCATCACCACATCTAAGTATCTTTGCGATTTGAGGCCTCTTCCCTGAAGTAAAGTATTACTCTATTTCACCCTCTTACAATGACATCTATGGTAGCTGATTAAGGGCAGAATTGTGGCTTTTAAGAACGGTGCTGCATTGATGGCTGTGCAGAGCTGTGCCATCCCAGAGAGTAGCCTGGGATCTCTTGTGCCCCTCCAAAGGGGATTCATGATCCAAGACTAACCTGGTACACAGAGGAAGTGCAGGTCCCCCTGGAGTAGAAGGATTAAGGGTCATGGCCAACCTTTTGGAGGGTCTAAGGCTGATAATGGTTCAAGCTCTGTTAAGTCTCTGCTCTCATCCAGATGTAACTGCACTTGTACCTTACAGCTGTTCAAGGCCATAGGAGGAATATGCTTTCACCCTCTTCATTCTCCTGAGTAAGAAAAGTGAACCATCAAGCCCTCTGAAAATAGCATCAGGATATCCAGAAGTTGCTGCACGTAGATTCATGGGTCACTGAGATGTGTCTCTTTTGTAATGTAAGAGAGGTACTCAGGGATCTGAGTGGACTCTTTGCCTTTGGAGAGGAAAAAAAAAAGATGATCAGTGTGTGCTATTAACTGCTGTAGAAATTTGGCTGCCTTTCAAATAAAAAAAAAACAACATTGAAAAGGCTCACAGATCCTATTGGCTGCAAGCAGAATCTGCTCCAGACTTCTTGTCAGATATTATTTCTCTGAGAACTATGAAGGGTTTTCTCTGAGAGTTTTAAATCCCAGAATGAAACCTGAATGGCCTATGCCATCAGAGCAAAAACTTCTGATGATGCATTAACATGGCACTGACCCATCTGGTTGGTACACGCTGTCACTCCGAAATTCCATTAATAGGAAGCCTGCAGGCATGAACTCAGTTTGACTTTAAAGCTTCATGTTTTTCTATAAAAAGTGCATTTATTTAATTAATGCATATTTTAGAGAGAACATATCTTTAAAAAGAAGCAGTGGATTTGACAGACTAACTTTGTCTACTTCTCTGCAAGTCAGCTGGGAAATACTGCTTTATTTATATGCAATACATGCAAGGGGGAAATGGAAACCTTACAAGTGCCTACAGCAGGGCCACTGAGGAAAAATCAGCCCTGCTGAACCCAGATTGTAAGGTTTGAAGATTGGCAGATTTGATTTTGTTTGCAACTATTCAGCTAGCACTAATCTAATTTGAAGGTGCGAGCAGGAAGAATATTCTTTGGCCACAATGAAATTTATGTCATCTGGCATCGTTTTAATATAGGGACAATATTTTATGTAGTTTGGTAAATGGGACAAATTCTACCTTCAATTGAAACCTCATTGAAAGAAGCATGTGAGTAAATGAGGAAAGCATTTAGCCAATGGAGGTACATCAGAGATGAATTTGCCCTACTGTGTCTAAACTCAATGAGCCTGAGTTTCATTTAGAGTAAGGCCATGTCTACATCTAAAATTTTGCAGCGCTGGTTGTTACAGCTGTATTAGTACAGCTGTATAGGGCCAGCGCTGCAGAGTGGCCACACTTACAGCAACCAGCGCTGCAAGTGGTGTTAGATGTGGCCATACTGCAGCGCTGTTGGGCGGCTTCAAGGGGGGTTCGGGGAATGCGAGAGCAAACCGGGAAAGGAGACCAGCTTCGCCGCGGTTTGCTCTCGCGTTCCCCGAACCACCCTGCAAACCGCAGGGAAGGAGACCTGCTTGCTCGGGGGTTCGGGGAACGAGAGAGCAAACCGGGAAAGGAGACCAGCTTCGCCGCGGTTTGCTCTCGCGTTCCCCGAACCACCCTGCAAACCTCAGGGAAGGAGACCTGCTTGCTCGGGGTTCGGGGAACGCGAGAGCAAGCTGGGGAAGGAGACCAGCTTGATTACCAGAGGCTTCCTCAGGTATGCTGGGATACCTGCTTATTCCACGGAGGTCAAGAAAAGCGCTGGTAAGTGTCTATACTTGATTACCAGCGCTGGATCACCAGCGCTGGATCCTCTACACCCGAGACAAAACGGGAGTACGGCCAGTGCTGCAAACAAGGAGTTGCAGCGCTGGTGGTGCCCTGCAGATGTGTACACCTCCTAAGTTGCAGCGCTGTAACTCCCTCACCAGCGCTGCAACTTTCTGATGTAGACAAGCCCTAAGAGGCCCCTTACCATTAAGAGGTTTAACCTACTTTACCCAGCTCAATTTCTGGAGACTATTATGCTAGGAAAAACAACACAGTGAATTTTGGAAGACACCACTTATGCTGCTTTTATATATTGAAATTTCTGATACACAAATTGTAAAGTGAATGTTAAATAATTAGCTGCCATGGAGATTGCAGTTACGAATGCATACATCCTTCCTGAGACACTCTGGATGATAGCCACTCTTATCATCCTAGTGTAAACAGAGATTTAGTAACTGACAGACACACCACATAGATCTTATCTTTCCAAGCAATAGCAAATTAGCATTTCACTGGCTCATTCTTAGGTAGCTATCAACTTGGCTGGCAGCTGTGATTTTTCATATCCAGTACGTCTATTTAATACCATATGCCAGAGCTAGATCTTGGGATTTTGGCACCTTGGTTTTGTTGGACAAGTCCTTGACATGTTTTTCTCCTTCGTGTGAGGTGAAACAATTCAACTGCATTTGCACCTCGTATTGTCAGGATTATTTATTTATTCTGGATAGTTGTACAAATGGGACAATTTTGCAATGTGATACAAAGAAGAGGGCTTTGACATGTCACAGGATAAAAAGACTGTCTTGATGAATATGTAGAGTAGACCCAGAAGTATTACTTCTGGAATTGCTGTCACAAAGCTTGCTGTTACCTAATGGAATGAGAGTTAATGTTCTTTGAATTAGAGGTTACGACCTGCTGATGAAGATATGAAACCTTCAGGGGGAGAGTAGGAGAAAAAAGAACACTAGAAACTCCTTAAGAGACCATAATATAATACCAAATTGAATCATATTACTTCTTCATGTTTTGACTATGATCTAATGGAGAAACAGTTTAATATCTGATCTGCTTTCTGCTATGGTACTTACAGCCCCTTGTGAGTGCAGGATAAAAGAAATGATCTACAGTAATTTCCATCACCAGGAGTCATCTGATGTTCTGAATACACCTACAACACAGCAGCTATAATGGTATAATAGTATACAACAGGGATCGGCAACCTTTGTCTCGCGGCTTGCCGGGTAAGCACCCTGGTGGGCCGGGCCTGTTTATTTACCTGCCGCGTCCACAGGTTTGGCCGATCACGGCTCCCACTGGCCGGAGTTCACTGGCGAGCCGCATGCCAAAGGCTGCTGATCTCTGGTATATAAAATGCTTTTTGATTAGGGAACTCCATCACCTCATTAAAATAGGAAGAAGCTGTAAGATGTGTCACATTTACAGAAACAAAAAAAGCTAAATTAATTCAAAATTAAGTTGTTTACAATTCTTCCTGGTAGTCTAAAAGGGCTTTCTAAAATGGTGAGAAGTAAGTTCCAATGGTGTATAGGCCTCCAAATAAATGACTATCTAAACCCAGTTAGTAGCTGGGTGAAGGTTATCATAAAAAACAACAAAATCACAAATATTCTTTTGAATTTACCAAATTTGCTTCAGTTTTTTTTACATATTTTTTTGTCTCCTTTTGGTGAATATTCTAGCAGATGATTTTACCAACAGGAATGTTCACTGAGATAAGAATTTTTAGCAAATATTATAGAGGATTCACAAAAGAATATATTTTGAAAGTGTAGTTGCATGTTTTCACACTGGAAATTTGATTCTAAATTAGGCATACCCAGTCAGGGAACAGAAACATCATATGACCTGTCTATGCAATCAGAAAAGCTTGAATTTCGATATTCACAGTGAATTGCTTTCAAGTAATCTGGAGATTAAGCACAGGGGCCAACACCATGGGTGCTCTGGGGCTGGAGCACCCGCAGAAAAAAAATAGTGAGTGCTCTGCACCCACCGGTAGCCCAGCAGATCACCTCCTCCCTCTTCCCCCTAGTGCCTCCCACCCACCAGCGGCCCCGCGGATCAGCTCCTCCTCCTCCTTCCCAGCCCTTCCTGCCCACTGTGATCAGCTGTTCTGTGAGGTGCAGGAGGTGTTGTGGGGGAGCAAGGGTGGGGCATGCTCAGGAGAGGGGCAGAACAGGGTGGGAAGAGGAAGAGCAGGGATCAGGCACTACCAGAGAAATGAGGAAGCTGGCACCTATGGAACCAAGAATTATTCATAGAAATTAGTGGGTAAATAGTGCTGAATGATGAATACATTTGAGAAAATTGTGATTTGTTGGTGGAGAATTCAACAAAAAAAATGGGTTAAATTAGTTATTAAATTGCTTTTATTTTTATTTAATTACAAATGATTGGTTCACCTCTACACCCACCATAAAAATCCAGGAAACCTTATATGGGTCCATACTCAAAGGTGTGTTCTAATAAAAGCTGATAGAAGTATTAATTAATGGAAGAACATATGGTCAGAATCAATGGTCCCTTCTGCATGTTTCTGAGTCCCTTCCCCAGAGACTATGTACCTTGGGAAACTCACAAGTGAAAACTTGCAGAGATTCTGCATCACTTTTCCTCTCCTACAGGTTTTTCTGTTGGGGAGAATGATATGGCACATGGTTTTTATCTTTTTAAATTACAGCTCTCTTTATTTATAAAGACTTCAGTCTGAAAGCTGTTAAAAGTAATAATCCACATCTTTTTGAGGAATACAACTCCATAATTGAATCATGCCCACAGGCAGCAAAGACAGAGCAAATAATTGTCTTTGTGTCGTTCAAGCATGAAATGCCCAGCATTGTTTGAAACCTTATTCTAACTAACCTCTACTGTTCTGTCTCAGAAATCCCCTGATCATGGATGACTATAATCTCATTTCTCAGTCCCTAAAAACAGAATTTGATGACGTATCCCAGAAGGCAAAAGTTTTGTTTGCCTCTGCAAAATAATTTTTTTCATGCCTGCAAGATTTAATATTTTTGCGTCTGCATACCAAATCACAAATCCATTAATATTATAGCAGTTCAACAAGACATTCATTCATGTAATTACTTACATCTGAAAATGCCTGCTTTTATTCTGTGCAAACCACAACTACATATAGCAGATCAAAATGTCCAGACCTACTGTGGTTAAACACATATAATAAAACTCTGCAATGATAATGGAAGTGTTTTGGCATAAGGTACCTTTCTCGGACTAATGCCAATGCTTCTGCAGAGCAGTAAGCGCTTGTTGAGCCTCTTACTTTACTCTTCCCAGCTACCATCAAAAGTGTTGCCAGTTCATTCATTTAAAACAAAAATCACTAGGTACAGACACTTTGAAATCAATTAGCTCAGGGCTGGGCAAACTTTTTAGCCCAAGTGCCATATATGGATATGGAAATTGTATGATGGGTCATGAATGCTCACTAAATTGAGGGTTAGGGTGTGGGAGGGGGTCAGAGGTCTGTCTGGGGGTGTGGGCTCCGGGGTGGGGCCAGAAATGAGGAATTCAGGGTGTGGGAGGGGGCTCCAGGCTGAGGCAGGGGGTTGGGTGCAGGGGGGAGGGTTCTGGCTGGGGGTATGGGCTCTGGGGTGGGGCTGAGGATGAGGGGTTGGGGGTGCAAGAGTTTGCTCTGGGCTGGGAGGGAGGGGTTCAGAGGGCAGGACGGCGATCAGGGCTGGGGCAGGGGGTTGGGGCGCAGGAGGGGGTCAGGGGTGCAGGCTCCTGGTGGCGCTTACCTCAAGCAGCTCCCAGAAGCAGGGGCATGTCCCCTCTCTGGCTCCTATGTGACAGCGTGGGCAGGTGGCACTGCGTGCTACCCAGTCCGCAGGCACTGCCCCTGCAGCTCCCATTGGCCATGGTTCCCAGCCAATGGGAGCTGCGAGGGCAGCATGTGGAGCCTCCTGGCTGCCTCTACATGTAGAAACTGGAGAGGGGACATGCTGCTGCTTGTGGGAGCCATACTGAGCTTGAAGGCCGGATTAAAACGTCTGGAAGGCTGGATGCATCCATAGATTGCCCACCTCTGAATTAGCTGGTTAACGTTACCATTCTGTCACATAATTAAGAGTGTTCCTGTAAGAAGAGTAGGCATGCACTAAAATGTTATTGTTAAAGGGCCAAATACTTCACTCTGAATCTGCAAGTCAAGGGCAGCAAAGAATAGCAGAGTCAGGTGGTAGGTTGTGTCCATATGTATCATGTGGTTTCAAATCACTCGGTAATGTATGTGCTTTATGTTATACGGACTGATACAAAGTCATATCCAAAGTTGACAGGCTCACTTTTGCTCTCAGATTTATAGGCAGAATTTCTTCAATTTGGGCCCCAAACTTCTAGGAGCTCAAGCATCATGTAATATTAGAACTGCAGACAGGGAGGGAAAATCAGCATCCTATGGGAATGGAGATAAGTGGGGGAAATGTGGATATTTAAAAAAAGGAAACGTGAGATTCTGCCATGTTGTAATAAAATAAAGTGTTTTCTTCAAAAAATGATGCCTATTTGAACAGAACCTTACTTTCCAAACATTATTTAATATAAATAAACTTACACTCTTTGTCTTTAACACAGAATATGCAATAACTTTTATACCTAGGAAGTATCACTGTGTCAAATAGCATTGGACAGTTGATATTACTTTTTAAAAAATGGTGCCACTGTATAATTTGAAAAACAAATGCATTTACCTAAGTTCTGTAGTTTCACTAATGTTTTCTCCACATGGGCTGGAATGGATCACCATGGACACAGTTTGGGGGGGGGATTTCCCCCCAAACAGATGTGAGGCATGGGGGGGAGGGTCACATGGGGTTACGTGCCATTGCTTCCCCCTCATTTCTGCAAGCACAGATCTGCTCAGCTGAAGGAGGCAGCATCTCACCTTCACTGGTTCTGCAGCTGAATGCCACCTCCTGGGTCCTAGTATCAGTTGTGCTCGTTTTCCGAATGCTGGGAGCCTTCCTGTTTTCTGTGCAACTGTGAGTGCCTGCGGTGGGGCTGGGTAAGCGGCGGCGGGAAAAAATGAGGGACGGGAGTGAGGGGGTGGAGGGAAGAGGCAAGAAGGAAGGAAGGGGGAGGGACAGGAATGTGGAAATGAGGGGAGGGAGATGAGGAAGAGAAAGTGATAGAGGAATCGCAGGGGGAAGCGGGAGCCCAGCATGTGGCATCCCCTTGGCAGCAGCTGGGACTCCCCCGCTGAGCCCCATGTTCCCACACCCAGACTCCCCCTCTGAGCCCCAACCACTTTCACCTGGATCCACTGTAGTGCCCCATTCACCTTCACCCAGAACCCCCGCAGTGAACCCTTGTGCATCCAGATCTCCCACTGAGTCACCTGTACCCAGATTGCCCCTCACAGAAGCCTCTCACCCCACATCTGGATTCCCCACACTAAACCCCTCCACACTTGAATCCTGCCTTGCTGAGCCTGCCTGCCCACACCTGGTGGACCTGGCACAGAGGAGTAGGGCCCCAGGGTGTTTCTGAGGCAGACCTTACCCTTGCACTGTGTCACGGTTGGGTGCAGCCTCACTACCAAGAGCCTGTAGTGGCAGAGGTGTGGACTTCCAAGTGATCTCCCACCTCTATGAAACCAGTGGCCTGTTCTCCCCACTGCCATGCTGGAGCCACATTTATATATTGACAAATAAAATTTGCAGACTTTTAAAATATTGTGTGTATAATTTGTATTTGTTTGGCACAGAATTCCCTCATGAGTAACAATCAGTAGCACCCTATGGAATTTATGTCATATTCTGTCTTACAGAAAACTCTTAAATATTAAAAACAGTTAAAAAGCTGCAGATTTTCATTTGGGATATAGGCTACACTCAGTATTTTTATGGAACTCCTAATCCAGTCAATAGAAGATGCACGCTGTGAAGAAGGGTAGAATAAAGATTTAGGGCCCAATCCTTCACGTGATAATGTGCACCCAATGAAGCCAGGACCGGATATAGGCACCAGTGCTCCAAGCATGTGCTTGGGGTGGCACTTTCCAAGGGGCGGAACTCCAGCCCCTCCTCCCCCTCTTTTTTTTTTTTTTGCTTGGAGCGCAAAAAGCTGGGAGCCGGCCCTGAACCAAGATGTTCCCTGTCAGTTGAGGCTTTCAGGCTGAGCTGGAACTGACACTGCAGTTCTGGCTTCAGTAGCTAGATGACGCTCAGGTCAGCCTGAGTTGCACAGGCTGGACTGCAGTTCAGGCTGCCCTGCCACTGGAGAGCCAGACCATCATCCCCCGGAGCTGAGCCTGGGCTGCGGCGGCGAGAGGTTCTCAGCTCCGGGGAATGATGCTCTGGCTCTCCAGCAGCAGGGCAGCCTGAACTGCAGTCCAGCCTGTGCAAGAGGAGCCAGAAAGGGAGGGAAGTGGGGCCCGGAATGCAGGGAGGGGCCCTGCTGCTGCTGCTGCTGCTCTGCTCTGAGTCTCCCCAGGGCAGTGCGACGCTTCCCCACCCGAGTGGGCTGTGCAGGGCGCCACCGGGCTGGGTAGGGGGCGCGGATCCCGGCTTGCACACTACAGGGCGAGTGGCTGGGCAGCCCAAGCTGCCAGGGAGCTGCTGCCGCCCCCTTCTGCCCCTGGACCCAGCCCTCTGCTCATCTCCCCCGCCTCAGCCCCTCGCTGCCCGTCCTGGGCTGGGAGAGGCAGAGCCTGGCTCCGAGCGCCAGGGGACCCCCGCGGCTCGGGCACCTGGGGGTCAGTGTCTGTCCTCTTGGCTCTGCCTGCACGGGGCTGGGGAAGCAGCTGTCAGCGCCTGCCCCTCTCAGTCCTTGCACCTCCCATCCCGCTCACAGCCTCTTCACTTGTACCTCCCCCCATTGCTCCTTCGCCACATCCCTTCCCCTTGTAGTCTCCCTTCACCCGCACCTCTCCCCTTGTACCCTCCCCCAGCCCTCTCCTCTTGCACTCCCTTTTCCCCTGCACCTCTTCTCCCGCAATCCTCCTGATACCCCCTCTCCTCCTCCACCCTCCTCTGCAAGTACATCACACCCCGCTGCTCTGCCAGTGTAGAGCCCCCAAGCACCCCCACACCCACTCCTCTGCCTGAACCCTCTTTACTAGATCCCCATCCCTTTCCAGGTGTGAGGGTTAGTCCCTATGCCTTCCTTGTGCATTTGGAGCACTAAAGATGGGGTTGTGGCGTCCGGGGGTGGTGGTGAGATTTATACTAAAGTGAAATAAAAATAGGAGAAACGGTTTGATCCCCACTGCAAGTGTAAACAGCGATTGCTATGCTGAATGAGGAGGTCACATTTGAGGGGAAGGGAGCCCAGGGCTGGGGTAGCAGGAGATGCGGGTGGGCGGGGGAAAGAGAGATCCCAGGGCTGGGGTGGCAAGGGGTGAGGGAGGGCACTGGTGGGGGGGGGGGAATCCCAGGGCTGGGGAGCAGCCAAATTTTTTTTTGCTTGGGGCAGCAAAAAACCTAGAGCCAGCCCTGAATGAAGCCATTGGGTCTCTTCACAAGGAAGTAACTTGAAGGACAGGGCCTAAGATGGAGTGGGTGGAGGAGTAGATTTAAACCAATTTCTAGCCTCCCTCAAAAAGGGAACCCACAGTACCTCAAGCGAAAAAACAGATCACTGTAAGCAAAGAAGGTCATGCTGAAGAACATCAAGAAAACTATTTTACTTCTGTGCAGTAGGTAGATAAGAATTGTGCTGATGCAATCAATGGAAAATAATGTAAACCAACAAGTTTAACATGAGGTGGAGGATGGGGAGAAAGGGTTAATTTCATGTGAGTGCCTAAAAAAAAGTTCCTGAAAGTCATTGTTAAACATTCCAAGTATGGTGTGTGAACACACAGGGCTTGATCTTTGAACATGTGGAGCACTTCTTGCAAAGTGCTCAATACCTTTAACTCCTATTCAATGCAACAGTAGCTGAGTGCACTGAACAGCTTGTAGGATCAAACCCAAAGTGCACTTATTTATAAATCAAACACAGCAAAAGTGTACCAGCACTATTGAAAATTATCTTATTATGTTCAGGTATATTATTTTCAGTCATGAATAATGAAAATCAATCTACCAACCATTAACAAACATATACTGGTTCAAAGCCAAATTCTAAGGCATTATCTATATACTATATATTCCAATTTACTATTCTGAATTCACTTCAGAAATGATTACACAAGAGACAAGCTTTGGTGTACCATAGACTTGAAGTAAAGCTCTATCGAGTTCAACAGCTTCTCTCTCACACTGACAGAAGCTGGTCCAATGAAAGATATTACCTCACCCACCTTGTGTCTCTCATGCCCTGAGACCAACATGGCTATAACAACACTTCAAAAATTGTGTCAATTTTTACTTTACAAAAAGCCATTTCATGATACCCTTTGATTTTCTGTGTATGTGCCCCCCATTAGTTCTTATGGTTATGTTTTTAGCAGATAAATTAAGGTACGGTAAAACTGAATCTAAATTTTTGGGAAAAGTATACCAGCATATACAAAGAAAACAATCTTCCACTGCTAAGGAACTTTAGAAGATAGAGAATAGATTCCAACACCAATCCACCATCCTCTTGGTATTGTATAGGCTTTGCTGAATTCACAGTGATACTATAATAAAAGAACTCACTAAGCAGTTTTTAAATTAACTGGTAATTTGAACTTTGAATGATCACTGCCTTGTGACTGTTTGGGATCATGATTGCTAGATCTAAAAATGGATAAAGACAAAAACTATTCTACTCTGACAAACCATTCTTCTGAGCAAATTGAATCTTTTTTTTCCCCCCAGTGGAGAAATGATACTTAATCCATTGTAATGTAAAATCTTTATAAAAAGGACTCCTTACGGGAGCACTTAGGTCATCAGGTTAAAGAAAGTGAACAGTATTCTTAATGGAAGATAAATGGTTGCCCTGTAAGGTTTTATCTGTCATAAAATCTCAAAAAGTATCTCATATAAAACTAAAGTTTAAAAGATTGTTAAAGGCAAGCTTCACCAATCCACTCAACCAATATCTGTGGCTTACCTCCTGTGCCCTAAACATGTGAAATGTTTAAAATGTTTGGCAGGAAGCTTTTTCCCACATTTGGCTAGGCTTACTCAGTGAACCCAATGTGAGATAATCCAAAACAATTCTGGTTCAACAAAGGTTGGGAAAATATTATAGAGGACATAAAGCTTTGATGGAAAGCTTCTTTGATCTTAAGATTATAAAATACACAATTTCTAATCTGACAAATTTTTAGCTGCAAAGCATAATATCTAAACATTCCTCTTTTGTCATAACAGTTTAATCCTTTAAGAATGTGATTTAAACCATTAGGGAGCAAAGGTTACCACAAGATTTGTATGAAAGAGGAAACCTGCCTCAGATACCTATATAGAAAAATGTGAAGGCCATTAAATTATATAACTCAATACTGTCTACAGATTGGCACTGCCAGTCACACTCAGTTCAAGTTATTTCAGATATTCAGTTTTCAAACACAGTTTTGCTGTAGATGAATACAGAATTAGTTATGTTTCTTTCTAACTTTTAGCTGGAGTTTAAAATAGGCCAGATGGCAGTACATAAAAAACAGTGTCAATAATTATAACATTCATTGTATCTAAAGACTCTTAAATTAAAATACACTTATTACCTGTTAGATGCATTAACTCTACCAAGGAAATTGGTCAGCAAACAAAAAAATGCAAAGATATGTTGGCAATTATACAGACAATATGTTTTAGCATTACAAGTTATATTTTTCCATCTACGTGCCAGTAAGTATGGTTGTCGGTCCTGATAAACTAGTAGGCTTTTATTTTAGTGCTCATTTAAGGGCCTGGTCTTATAAACTGCTAATGACTTCAAAGCACCGTCAACTGGACTGGACCCTTAACAAATTTCTACAGTTAGCCATCTAATTCAGTGTTTAGACATGTGAGCAAATGGCCTGATTTCCAGTAGTGCTGAGCTGCTACATCTCCTGTTGACATAATAAACTTCAAACTAAAAATTTTGGTCTTAAACATCTTTAAGTCTTTAATTTTAGGGAAAAATGCACACTATGTTCTAAGCACGTTTGATAAAAAACAGGGCTAACAGGAGCCCAAGTCAAGGTTCACAAAGTAATTACCAGAATGTGGATTTTACCACCAGTTTACAAACAAATCTATATAAATGGGTCAGACAACTGGAGTAGTGGTAGCAAATTTGGCTAAATTATGGGGAATTAATATATATCAGAAATATATATCACTTGCTCTCCAAGTAAAATAAAACAGATATAGACCCGATAATGCTGGAGAAGTCAAAGAAAGAGATATTTGGACATTTAGAGTAGGATTTTTCAAAAGCTCTCAGCATTGACCTAAATGTGCTCTCAATGAAGTCAATGGCTCCCCTCCCCATTGATTTCAAAGGGAAGAGAGTTAGGCCACAGCTAAGTGCTTTTAAAAATCTGACACTTGATGTGTGGATGTGCCCCAAATTCAAAGGACATAACCCAGATCAACTTTATGCTGAAAAGTGCACACTTCTTGGCATTACATTGACTGATTGAACTATCACTTCTTTCTTAATAAAACTGATCTACATTTTAATCTTTTGCTAAAAAATGCTCATTAAAATGATGCACTGGCAACCCCCAAATCCAGCAGTGCTTCAAGACTGAAATACTGAAGTTTCAAATCTAAACATCTCCCTCCACATCCACCTCTATGCAGTCAGTCAGCTCTACTGCCTACCATGTAGAGCAGCAGAGCCATGACTCACCACTGCCCATGGACTCCTGGTGTCTCTTCCTATCTCTCTAATCACTCCTTCAGCATGTCCCTTGGAGCATCCTCCTCATCCAACCTCCAGCTTTCTATGGGGGTTCCACAGGGCTCGGTTCTTTGTCCTTTTCTCTTCTCCCTCAACAATTCATCTCTAGCTAATTTCATTTGCAAACAACTTCAACTACCATCTCTATTCTCACAACTCACGGGTCTCTACTCCAGACCTGTCTCCTGTTCACCTTTGGCCTGTCTCTCACTCTGACATCTCCTAATGGACGTCTAGCTGTCAGCTCCAGCTAAGCAGAGGTCCTAATTTTTCCCTCCCCAAATTCCACTACTTCCTTTCTCAATCACTATGGACACCACAACCATCTTTCTGCCACTCAGGCCAATACTTGGGCATCATCTTCAGCTCCGGCCTCTTTCTAAATCCTCATATACAGGCAATATCTAAATCTTGCTGATTCTTTCTGTATAACATTTCTAAGTTACAACATTTCCTACCCAATCACAGATAAAACTCTCATCCAAGCTTTTGTCATCTTGCATCTCAGTTACTGTAGCCGCCTTCTCTCTGGCCTTGATAAATACAACCTTGCCCCTCTCAATCAGAATCCTGATGCAAAAATCCTTTCCCTAGCTTATCACTTTGAACACGTAACCCCCTCTTCTTGCATCCCTCTACTGGCTCCCCAATCTTTACCTCATCAAACACAAACTGCTTGTCTTCACTTTCACTCTCCACCCTACTTATCATCCCTCATTCACTACAGAGCTGTCGATACTCACTTCTGATTGGCCCCTTCACTGCCCACTTGTTACATTTTCTAACACTTTTTGCTTTTTCTCATGTTGCTCTACATACTTGGGAGGTGCTCTTCTATAAAGCAACTGCATCATAGGCACCGACTCCATGGGAGCTCTGGGGCTGGAGCACTCTCAGGGAAAAAATGGTGGGTGCTCAGCACCCACCGGCAGTTCTCCATCAGCCCTCCCTCTTTACCCCTGGTGCCTCCCGCCTGCTGGTGGGCCCCGTCGATCAGCGCTTCCCCTTCCTTCCCCATGCCTCCTGCCCACCGCAATCAGCTGTTTCACGGCACGCAGGAGGGTCTGGAGAGGGGAAGGGGAGGAGTGAGGACATGGCACACTTGGGGAAGAGAGCAGAATGGGTCAGGAAGAGGCGAGGCAGGGGTGAGGACTTGGGGGAAGTGGTGGAGTGGGGCCGGGGCCTGGCGCAGAGCCAGGAGTTGAGCACACCCTGGCATATTGGAAAATCAGTGTCTGTGTACTGCATTATTCACCTTCACATCTCCCTTTAACATTCTTTTTGCCATGATGTCTACAAAAAAATTGAAAATAATTAGACTGCTGATGTGCGGAGATCACTGCCCATCATGCTGAGCAATATTATCTGATTGTTTATTTGTACTCCCCTGTCTGTCTATGTCCATCTGTTGTCCCTTGTCTTATACTTTCATTGTAAGCCCATGTTTTTGTTCAGCACCTAATGCACTGGGGTCCTGGTCGATGACTAGGGGCCCTAGAAGCTATAACAGTACAAATAATAATTAATAGTAGGGTAAGCAAAATTTTTCATCTGAAACTTTTTTTGCCTAAAAAGCAGATTCAGGTTAACAAAAATATTTCATGAATTCATGTCAAATTTGCTAAATTATTTCAGTGAAAAACCTGAATGAAATCAGGAAAAAAAAACCATTTCATTTCAATGTTTTCTAAATGAAACACTTTGATTTCTGATTTGAAACAGCTTTTCATTTAGAAATTCAATTTTATTTAAAAGAAAAAAAAGATTTAAAAGCTAAAAAATTAAATGACCCAAAACAAAATGTTTCTTGTTTTTTTGTTTTTAACTTATTGGTACAACCAGTGAACCAACAAACACTATTATGTGCACAGCTCTATCCCTTAAGTGGAGACTCCTTACATCTTCACACCCAAGTACCAGCATAAAGGCCAGGGATTATTAGGTTCTTAATGAATGCTTTCCCCCAAAGAGTTCTCTGAGTCCTGGGTAAATACAATTTGAAAAATTAAAATTCATAGACAGTTAAATCCAACATATTGCTTTAGCAGATATAATTCATTTTGGACAGCAGTACAATTAGCCATTAAATCTTCCCTTACCAAGCTGCTTGCCTGAGCCCTTCCCCTCTCCCCGTGACTGTGGGACTGGCCTGTGCCCTACCGCCCCTCCATTCATGGGGCTGACCTAAGTCTCTGGCCCAAGCCCTTCCCCCACATGCAAGGCTCTCATCCGAGCCCAGCCTGCTCCCTGCATGGGGCTGTTGTCACTGCTGATGCCTGAGCTCTGCCTGCCCTCCCACCTCCTTGCGGCTGACTGTTACTGCTTATCATAGCCCTTTTCCCCCCACCCTTACAGGGCTGGCCTTGCCATTTCCCCCCCTCACATTCCTCTGTGCCCTGCTAGGGGTACAGGCTCACATTTTTGGCAAAAGTGGGCATTTGTCCTGTTTGTTCTTGCCAACTGATCAGCAGTTGGCAAGAGCAAATGAGACAAATGCCCCCTTTTGCCAAAAGAGTCAGGACAGCTAGGATAAGGCTTAAAAAAGGGACTATCCCAGCCAAAACTGGACATATGGTCACCCTAACGATAACCCAGTGATCTTGGGTAGAATAATTTCTGAACCATATTGGTGTGCTCATATAACACAGAAAAGAATACATAAAATAATAATGAAAAAGAAATGTTTCTTTTGGTGCATTTCCTAGGCAAAGCTTCCCCAAAATTTAGCTACAAGTGAATTAAATTGACAAAGAGAATGTATACCTCAAAAATCAGAAAGCATTTTTACATGAAACACGCAGTAGGATTAAGGTAGACTGTATTTTAATGGCAAAAATGTCTTGCAAAATATTCTCATGAAGTATTCGTTTGGAAGTTTCATTAAATATATTGAGTTGTTATATCCATCAGAATCAAAGAATAGTCATAGGGGGGAAATGTAGGAGATGAATATGGAGGTGAGAGAATGTTTAAACTGAAATAAGCTATATACACTGACCCAGAAACATCTCTGATGTTGCCAGCGCAGCTGTCTTTGGAGTCAGCCAAACAGCCACATTTCTCTGCCAAATAAAATAAAAATATTCATAGCTTGGCATCTCGGTACTGCAATTAGTCAGTCACCATTCTGGATCTGTTATTTCAAATTTTAAAACTATTCTTTCTGAAATTAATTTTTTGTTTCTAACTTCAGTTCTATACTGTATCTTGAATATTAATTATTGCCCAAAACAAAAGCACCTTTTCACTGAATGCTTGGCTGTTGCATTTGGCCACATTCCCTCTCTACTGGAGGTTTCACTGTCAAAATCTAATCTCTCTTGAGAAAAATCCTCATTTGTCAGCTACTGTCCCATCTGCAAACTCCCCTTCCTCAGCAAGTTCCCTCAGCCCCTGACTATCTGCCTGCCTTTTCTTGATGCTGTTAGATGTTGGTTCCAGCCAAACTCGATATTAAATATTTCAAGATTTGAAATCTTCCTTCTGGGTAAAGTGCCTCTCTAAATCCCAGACTATCACTCCTTTCATCTGAGGTTTTGCTATGCCCCAAATCTGGGAGTCATCTTTGATCTTTGACCACAGACACTTCCTTCCACCCCAAATTGTTCTTGTCTGCAGGTCTCCTGTTTAGTATGACCTGTAAACCCCTCCAATGATTTGTCTTTACTCTAACTCTGGTACTCTTGAGATCTTTATTCAGGTTTTAGCTACTGCCCATTTTATCTACTGACATTCCCTTGTTCATAGTCTTCCCAATTCAATGCTCTCCATGGTGTATGGGGGTTGCAGAATGCTGAACTCAGATTATTTCACTCCAGGAAGTGAAACCATATTTCTATCCACCTCTAACATTTTTTGCCTTCTTCTCCACCTCCTACACCGTTCAAATTGTCCTCTTAACTTTTATGTCTCCCCAAAGAGAGACTACACCTTTCTTTTACTCTCCTTAAAACACTTACTTTCTCACCCACTCAGTCCATTTCTACACCTTGCTGTCTTTTCCTTGTGACTATAGGAACCTCTGGCTATTTATTAGTGCTGCCCTATGTCCCTGAAACTCTCTTCCCTCATTTTATTGAACCATTGCATTCCTTTCTTTTTACATTTCACCTTAAAACCTTGCTCTTCACTTTAGCTCATGACTGGCCTTTAAAAACTTTATTGAGGCTGCTTTGTGATAAATGGAACAGTCTCAAAGAAACAAGGAAGGACTGAGACCCAGTGATAGCAGCAATCATACCTCATATCCCCAAGGATTTTCTTGCCTGAGGCTTTCACTCAAATAGAAACTAACTAACTCTGGCAATTCGGAGAGCTAAACAAAAGATAATATATTAGAATCCTCTCCAAAATGATCACTGAAGTAAAGACATTCTATGTGGCTAAATGAAGCACAAGTAAATGCACATACCGCAATTTACTCTATTTTAGGTTGACATGATACTTTGAAGAGTCTATGTTGACTTTTTTTAAAAGATAGGATGTTAAATGAGGTCAACAACATCAGACCAAAGCCAAGAAAGCCTGAATTGCAATTTTATGAGGCTGGCATTCAACCATCTGAAAGATCAGTTTTGCAGACCTTTGGCTGCTCTAATGCAGGAAGAAATTTAACCCGGTTCATTTGGCTCACAAATGTTGGACACTGAGCACCCTCATCTCCCATTGACTTCAATGGGAGTTGGGGATACTCAGCATCACCCAGGAGGGTCTAAGCACCAAGCAGGATCGGGCCATCCTTTACCAGAGAAGAGGAAAATAAAACCAAAGTTACTAGGACAGCATGCTGAAAGCCCTGTGAATCAGAATGGCTGTGGGTAAGAATGCTAGAAAATAGATATCTCCCACTACCGTTGAGGACTATAGAGGCCATGACTTTCAGGAACTCTCTAAACCTGAGTTTCTTTCTGTATTTCTTTAATGGCTTCCTAAGTGGGGGATATCAGATTCCTGGGATTTGGGAGCCATGATTTCTAATCCACTTACCACAAATACTTCAGATTCTCTCTGGCTTTTTACTAGTAGCTAGCAATTTAAGAATGTAGCAAATCTCCTTTCTGGGTTGCCAGGTAGCTAAGTGCCCTTTTTCAGGCTGTTAATCAGTTAATGACAGTTGGTCTCATTCAGAAGAAAAAAATTAACATTTTCTGTAGTACATGTAAATGGGCCCCACATTTTCTGAATTAGCTTTAAATTAAGGACTAAATACTCCACTGGCCCAGAAGAGAACCCTGTTTGGACAGGAGGTGGAGAGTTATCTCTGTAGGCTCTTTTTCCCCCAAAGTGACTGCTTCCCACTTGGATGATTTTGGTTTAACCCGCACCTGTGAGAGAACTGCACTTGATGGTGCAACTAGAATGGGAAAGCTGAATTGGGTGGGAATTGGAGTTGGGGCAAGTAGGTACAGAAGCATGGAGTGAGGAATGGGAAAAAGAGAAACTGGTAAGTAGGGGGCATAGTTTGGGAATGGGGAGAAACAAAGTAATGAGATTGGTGAGGAACAGGTATGGAGTAGGAGGGGAATACTGGGAACCAGTGAGAGTGGACTGGGGGACTGCAAGGTGTATTTCTGGAGCTGTGAAGGGAATAATCAGAAGAGGAGAGGAGACTGAGAAGCAGTAGGTGAAAAAAGCCCAGTAAGCACTGCTGATGAAGAGACAGATCAAGGCTGCTGCCAGAGAGTTTTGCAAGGGAAGAACTACAGCAATTTACTCAGCAAGATACTACAGTTGGAACTACAGTCAATACTGTGGTGGCAGACTCATTTTTAGATTGAAAGTTCTTTGAGGCAGGGAATATATGCTTTTTGGCCCAGAACACCTTCCCAAGTTATTTAATTTGCATTAGCCTGGAGCCAGACAGATGTATATTAAATATTAGTTATTTTCCCTAGAAGGCAAAAAAAAGTCTCTTCTTATAGCAAAATAACACGGTTAGGTTATCATTCTTCAAAGGAAAAAGGGGCATTCCAATGAACTTTTCAGCAAGCACATAGGTGGAAGGTAGCTTGGATAGAAGGCACAATATTTTTCTTGAAATTTCTACTTCACACTGGACGTGTTCAGAGGCTTAACATGGTTATTAGTACAGTAAAAGCAGCAAAGAGTCCTGTGGCACCTTATAGACTAACAGACGTTTTGGAGCATGAGCTTTCGTGGGTGAATACCCACTCTCATGTTAACATTGTACCAGGTTATTGGCACAGACACTCCCATACCAGTGACTTGATATATATTCTTTTGTCGAGCTATTGGTCAAGAGATTTTGAATTACTTTTTAAAGTCACTTAATTGATCAATTATATTTTATTTCAGTCTTATGAGTATCCAGCTGGTTTCCTCAGGATGCAGGCACTAAACATGACTCACTCCAAGATGATTATGTTTCAGCTTTAGCCAGGTGCAACTTGGACTTGGCAACATTCAGGATGCGAGTGTCTGTGCTAATTCTGCAGTTAGTGACCTTCAGGATGTGGGAGTTTGCAGTGATTCTGCTGGCACTAATACAAATTCTGTCATACCACCATCTGCTCCTCGTGGAGCTGAGTTTTCAACAGGTAGCTGGTATGCTTCAAATATTTCACATCAATCTTGATGAATTATCTGGTACATCTCATGCATTTTCCAGCCAGAACTACAACTGTGGTTGTGCTGTGTGCATGTAACAGTAGTCCCTGGACGTTAAGTCTCACCCCTGCTACCACTACCCATGCTACCATGGCTACACAGCTGTTTATACTCATGCTAGCTCAGCGAGAGCTAGCGTATGTGTACCGTAGAAGAGGAATCACACCCCCAGCAGTTAGTGTAGGTGTAGCCTATGTTTTTATGAAGTAAACAATGAGTAGAAAACAGATTTCAAGGTTATTCAGCCTAACCTTTCCCATGGTCTCTCTCAAATGTACACATATTGACTAAGACATAACAGGATTTATTTTTTAAAGTATTTTACACACACACACACATATAGAGGCAATATTTTCTTACACATTTCAGTAACTTTAAACAGTTACCTCTTCGCTACTTAAATCTTATTTCAGTGCTTATACCCATGCGTTTAATATAACACTATGCTGCCATGCAACTGTAGGACTCAGTCCTGTGAGCTGCTGACCACCTCCAACTCACACGGTCTTCAAGTTGCTGCAGATACACTCCCAATACATAGTCACCACCTTGAAGAATCAGGCCAGGACAACTGGTACAGTATAGAATTTCTGTGTCCCTCTACTTCATTGACTCAAATTTCCTTCTCCGTACTTAAAAAAACGAAACAAAAGTTCTCTCTTGCCTTAGAGTATCTGTTTATTTCTCCATCCTGCATGTGTTTCTTGTTTTATCTTTGTAAATGCATTAAGGTCTTTAATATATTTGGGGATAGTTTGTATAGAGGCAAAATAAGAGCCCCAGTCTGGGAGGTACTGAGCACCCTCCTCTCCATGAAGTCAAAGGGAACTGAGGCTATTCAGGACCTGCCTGGGTGTCAGAAACTCATGGGGTTTGGCCCTGAAAAAGTACTGCAGTATATTAATATTAATAATTAATATGACATTAAGCAGATGGGTATAGCACTGCAGAGACAATTAAGGCAAGATGGTTTATAATTAAAGACCACCTTTATTTTTTATTAATATTTTGCATATTTCAGAACGTAATTATTTAGGTTAAGCATTTGAAATACCTGCTTAAACTATTTTAATTCTTAAAAGAATCTCCTCCAGAAAATGATTGGGTCTAGTGGTTCAGTAGCTTTTTATAGATTCACATATAACAAAACACCTAATTCAAAAGTCAGGGAGCTTGGTATAATATGCATATTTGTACACTCAGCTTTAATCATACTACCTCCACAAATACAATTAGGCACAAACTGCTATAGATTAGGAACAGGTGAGCTAGTTTGGTAAAACAAGAAACAACCTGAGCCTTCACTTCCAAATTTCAGCCAAACTTTTCAGATACTCAGATTAATGTGATTATCTTTTCCCCCATTATTCATCTTTCTTGCTGATATATTTCCAGGTTCCATCCAGCATCTGAATCAGAAGGACCCAAAAGCCTTTCCTCATGGTACCTCTGTCTGGGTCATCAGGTGGATCACGGGATGGGAAAACTTAAGTATCTGCACATTATTTAATATGCAAAAAGGTTACCTTATATTTCCATTGGAAATACAGTTCACTGAACATGCATCCCTCAAACTGCTTTAAATAATATTAAATTCATGGGAAAACTACAAGACCATATATAAAGCCCAATGAAGCCAATGATTCTCATGGGTTTTTGCTCTGACCCCAGGGCCGGTGCAAGGATATTTTGCGCCCTAGGCGAAACTTCCATCTTGCGCCCCTCCCCCCCCCAAAGTCACATACATTATACACAATACACAGTCACGAAATTGTGCCCCGACCTTTTTTTTAAATCTGCCATGAGGCTGCATCAACTGTAAACGAAAAAAAATGAAATTTTATTCCTATCAGTCCTTTTTCTTGTTCACTATTAAAAGTAAAGGATAGAGAATGCATGTCACTTACTATAATTAACTATTTGAATTTCATCAACTGTTTGACGTAAATATTGATTAAGAGATCAAGATGACTTTCAAGCTTAAGCCTGAGTATTCAAGCCTTGTTAGGTTTATGTTGCAACCATTACACTAAACAAAAGCACAGATGTAGGCAGATCTTATCCTACTGGTGTAACAGCAACTGCTCTGGATAGGATCAAAAAGTTGTTCCATATTAGGGGTTGTCAAGTTTCTCAGAGGCATTGTGGTCCAGGTTTGTTTTAAAGAAATAGACCCCTATCCTGCAATCACTTATGCAGGAGGTATCTGTTAAGATGTTTTGCCTTGTTCTACTTTACCTCACTTGAGATAGGTGCAATTCAAGCATCTGACAAAATAATAGGAGAGCAACCTTCCAAGTTAGAAAGGAAAACATCTGGCTAGTACAACCTAGGATCCCACTATTGTGCTGCTCTGCTAGAAAGAATGATAAAAGATTAAAGTTCACAGAAGGTACAACTCCAAGGTGCTTCGAGCTGTCCAGCTAATCCTTGAATGTTACATTGTAAAAATTCACATGCAAATCCCATTTGCTTGATTCGAAAGAGGAAGCCATCAATGGGAGAGACCTGGGAGCTCTAGAGATAGTAATAGTTCATGTCTGTTCCAGTATTTAGTATCAAATCAAGGCTTTACCTGTCAGTAAACAACCACCACACCTACTTATTTCTCAGCATTGTGCATGTTGTGGCTAGATGGTGATCCTGAGTCACTTGTTACCTTACACAAGAGAAACCTACATTTTAAAGAATTATTTCAAATGGGACAATAAAACAGGAGTAACAAACTTTCTGCTTTTCTGAGGTAATAGCCCCAGGAGTTCTTTATTATTTAATAGAGATCCTGAGCTGAATGCTGGAACAGGAGGCAATATGATGTTGAAGGGCTTCTGTGAAGGAAGAGGAAGAAGTGGTTCTTGGAGCCTCTGGGCCTGATCTAAACCCCATTGAAATCAGTGGGAATTTTTCCACTGACTTCAAGGTCTGGGGATTGGTCCTGCTTTGAGCGGGGGTTGGACTAGATGACTTCCTGAGGTCCCTATTATAACCTAGTCCCAGATTTGGACCTTAGCATCCAAAATATGGGGGTTAGCATGAAAACCTCCAAGCTTAGTTACCAGCTTGGACCTGGTAAAGCTGCCGCCACCCAAAAAATTAGAGTGTTTTGGGGCACTCTGGTCCCCCCAAAAACCTTCCCTGGGGACCCCAAGACCCAAAGTCATAGACTCATAGACTCATAGACTCTAGGACTGGAAGGGACCTCGAGAGGTCATCAAGTCCAGTCCCCTGCCCTCATGGCAGGACCAAATACTGTCTAGACCATCCCTGATAGACATTTATCTAACCTACTCTTAAATATCTCCAGCGATGGAGATTCCACAACTTCCCTAGGCAATCTATTCCAGTGTTTAACTACCCTGACAGTTAGGAACTTTTTCCTAATGTCCAACCTAAACTTCCCTTGCTGCAGTTTAAGCCCATTGCTTCTTGTTCTGTCATTGGAGGCTAAGGTGAACAAGTTTTCTCCCTCCTCCTGATGACACCCTTTTAGATACCTGAAAACTGCTATCATGTCCCCTCTCAGTCTTCTCTTTTCCAAACTAAACAAACCCAATTCCTTCAGCCTGCCTTCGTAGGTCATGTTCTCAAGACCTTTAATCATTCTTGTTGCTCTTCTCTGGACCCTCTCCAATTTCTCCACATCTTTCTTGAAATGCGGTGCCCAGAACTGGACACAATACTCCACTTGAGGCCTAACCAGCGCAGAGTAAAGTGGAAGAATGACTTCTCGTGTCTTGTTTACAACACACCTGTTAATGCATCCCAGAATCATGTTTGCTTTTTTTGCAACAGTATCACACTGTTGACTCATATTAAGCTTGTGGTCCACTATGACCCCTAGATCTCTTTCTGCCATACTCCTTCCTAGACAGTCTCTTCCCATTCTGTATGTGTGAAACTGATTGTTCCTTCCTAAGTGGAGCACTTTGCATTTATCTTTATTGAACTTCATCCTGTTTACCTCAGACCATTTCTCCAATTTGTCCAGATCATTTTGAATTTTGACCCTGTCCTCCAGAGCAGTTGCAATCCCTCCCAGTTTGGTATCGTCCGCAAACTTAATAAGCGTACTTTCTATGCCAACATCTAAATCGTTGATGAAGATATTGAACAGAACCGGTCCCAAAACAGACCCCTGTGGAACCCCACTTGTTATACCTTTCCAGCAGGATTGGGAGCCATTAACAACTACTCTCTGAATACGGTTATCCAGCCAGTTATGCACCCACCTTATAGTAGCCCCATCTAAATTGTACTTTCCTAGCTTATCTATAAGAATATCATGCGAAACTGTATCAAATGCCTTACTAAAGTCTAGGTATATCACATCCACTGCTTCTCCCTTATCCACAAGGCTCGTTATCCTATCAAAGAACGCTATCAGATTAGTTTGACACGATTTGTTCTTTACAAATCCATGCTGGCTATTCCCTATCACCTTACCACCTTCCAAGTGTTTGCAGATGATTTCTTTGATTACCTGCTCCATTATCTTCCCTGGCACAGAAGTTAAACTAATTGGTCTGTAGTTTCCTGGGTTGTTTTTATTTCCCTTTTTATAGATGGGCACTATATTTGCCCCCTTCCAGTCTTCTGGAATCTCCCCCGTCTCCCATGATTTCCCAAAGATAATAGCTAGAGGCTCAGATACCTCCTCTATTAACTCCTTGAGTATTCTAGGATGCATTTCATCAGGCCCTGGTGACTTGCAGGCATCTAACTTGTCTAAGTGACTTTTTACTTGCTCTTTTTTTATTTTCTCTTCTAAACCTACCCTCTTCCTGTAAGCATTCACTATACTAGACATTCCTTCAGACTTCTCAGTGAAGACCGAAACAAAGAAGTCATTAAGCATCTCTGCCATTTCCAAGTCTCCTGTTACTGTTACCCCCTCCTCATTGAGCAGTGGGCCTACCCTGTCCTTAGTCTTCCTCTTGCTTCTAATGTATTGATAAAAAGTCTTCTTGTTTCCCTTTATTCCCATAGCTAGTTTGAGTTCATTTTGTGCCTTTGCTTTTCTAATCTTGCCTCTGCATTCCTGTGTTATTTGCCTATATTCATCCTTCGTGATCTGACCTAGTTTCCATTTTTTATATGACGCCTTTTTATTTTGTAGGTCACGCAAGATCTCAAGGGTAAGCCAAGGTGGTCTTTTGCCACATTTTCTATCTTTCCTAACCATCGGAATAACTTGCTTTTGGGCCCTTAATAGCGTCCCTTTGAAAAACTGCCAACTTTCCTCAGTTGTTTTTCCCCTCAGTCTTAATTCCCATGGGACCTTGCCTATCAGCTCTCTGAGCTTACCAAAATCCGCCTTCCTGAAATCCATTGTCTCTATTCTGCTGTACTCCCTTCTACCTTTCCTTAGAATTGCAAATTCTATGATTTCATGATCACTTTCACCCAAGCTTCCTTCTACTTTCAAATTCTCAACAAGTTCTTCCCTATTGGTTAAAATCAAGTCTAGAACAGCTTCCCCCCTAGTAGCTTTTTCAACTTTCTGAAATAAAAAGTTGTCTGCAATGCAGTCCAGGAACTTATTGGATAGTCTGTGCCCCGCGGTGTTATTTTCTCAACATATATCTGGATAGTTGAAGTCCCCCATCACCACCAAATCTTGGGTTTTGGATGATTTTGTTAGTTGTTTGAAAAAAGCCTCATCCACCTCTTCCACCTGATTAGGTGGCCTGTAGTAGACTCCCAGCACATCACCTGTGTTTTTTACCCCTTTTAGCCTAACCCAGAGACTCTCCACCCTTCCGTCTCCTATGTCCATCTCCACCTCAGTCCAAGTGTGTACATTTTTAATATATAAGGCAACACCTCCTCCCTTTTTCCCCTGTCTATCCTTCCTGAGCAAACTATACCCATCCACACCAACATTCCAGTCGTGTGTATTATCCCACCAAGTTTCAGTAATGCCAATAATGTCATAGTTGTATTTATCTATTAGCACTTCCAGTTCTTCCTGCTTATTACCCATACTTCTTGCATTTGTATAAAGGCATCTAAGATACTGGTTTGATCTTGCCTCCCAGCTTTGCCCTGACCCTCCTTCCTCTCTGCCATTATAGCCCGTGCTCCCTCCTGTTTCCAACCCATCTCCCAGGTCTTGTTCCCCACTTACCTGTGGGCTTTGCTCACCTGTCCCCGTCGAACCTAGTTTAAAGCCCTCCATACTAGGTTAGCCAGTCTGTGCGCAAATAAGGCCTTTTCCCGCTTCGAAAGGTGAACGCCATCTGTTCCTAGCAGTCCTTCCTCAAATAGCATCCCGTGGTCGAGGAAGCCAAAGCCCTCCTGGCGACACCATCTTCGCAGCCAGGCATTCACCTCCACGATGCATCTGTTTCTGTCCGGACCCCTACCTTCAACAGGAAGAATCGAAGAGAATACCACCTGCGCTCCAAACTCCTTAACCCGTACTCCCAGAGCCCTGTAGTCACTCTTGATCTGCTCAGCGTGACACCTCGCAGTATCATTTGTGCCCACATGGATGAGTAGCATGGGATAGTAGTCAGAAGGCCGGATAATCCTCGACAAAGCCTCTGTAACATCTCGGATAAGGGCCCCTGGCAGGCAGCATACCTCCCGGGATGAAAGGTCAGGGCGACAGATGGGTGTCTCCGTCCCCCTCAGCAGAGAGTCTCCAACCACCACTACCCTACGTTTCTTATCAGTGGTGGCAGCAGACCTCCCAGCCTTAGGGGTACGAGGCTTAACCCCCTTAACTGTTGGGGGTGATTTCTTCTCTCCTGTATCAAGAAGAGCATAATGGTTATCTTTTACCACAACAGGAGGGTTCGCAGCAGCGGTGGAGCACTGCCTGCTGCTAGAAGTAACCAGCTGGCTGTGTCCACCCTGAGCCTCCTCCTCCACTGGTGTGTCAGATACACCCTGAGGCATCTCCTCCTTCACTGGAGTGTCAGTAGTCCTGTCAACTGGGACAGCACCATCAGTTGTCTCCACATGGATACTGTCCAGGAATTGTTCATGAACATAGATGTTCCTCAGCCTGGCCACCTCCTCCTGTAGCTCTCCCACCTGCTGCCTGAGAGATTCCACCAGTAGGCACCTTTCACATTGGATGCCACCCCCAGCCTGGATATCAGTAAGTGGAAATTGCAAATTACAGTCTTTGCAAGCCCACACCAGAATCTGGGTAAAAGCATCCATGCTTTGGTGCTCTGTCTGGCTACAGGCGCAGGTGGAGGAGACAGAAGCAGTGCTGGCACAGGTGTTGTGGGTCCTCCTCACCATTGTAAGCCTCCCTCTGTCAAACTCTCTCAAATTCCTGTCTACAGCTCCCTATCCGCTCCTCTCTGCTGTAAACAGAAAGGTTTTCGATGTGGCTCAGGTTATGGGTTCAGGGGACCAATGGGTCACAGATGAGACTGACAAGGGACCCTCCCCTTCCAAACTCCCTTGCAAAACTCCCTGTTAGCAGCTCCTGTTCGCAGAGTCCTTGAGTCTCACAACAAAGGGGAATAAACCATTTCCCTTCCCTTTTAAGCAAATAAGGGAAGGTTTTTTGGGGGGGACCAGAGTGCCCCAAAACACTCTAATTTTTTGGGTGGTGGCAGCTGTCATAAACAGATAGCTAAGGGTTAATGTCTCTTTCACCTGAAACACCTGACCAGAGAACCAATCAGGAAACCGGATTTTTTCAACCTTGGGTGGAGGGAAGTGTGTCTCTGAGTCTTTTGTCTGTCTGCCTGTTTCCTCTGAGCTTTGGAGAAGTAGTTCTATTTTCTAGTCTTCTGTTTCTAAGTGTAAGGACAAAGAGATCAGATAGTAAGTTCTATGGTTTCTTTTCTTTGGTATTTGCATGAATATAAGTGCTGGAAATGCTTTGATTTGTATTCTTTTTGAATAAGGCTGTTTATTCAATATTCTTTTAAGCAATTGACCCTGTGTTGTATCATCTTAATACAGAGAGAACATTTGTATTTTTTCTTTCTTTTTTATATAAAGTTTTCTTTTAAGACCTGTTGGAGTTTTTCTTTACTTCAGGGAAATTAAGTCTGTACTCACCAGGGAATTGGTGGGAGGAAGAAATCAAGGGGAGAGCTGTGTGTTGGATTGCTAGCCTGATTTTGCATTTCCTCTGGGTGAAGAGGAAAGTGCTTTTGTTCCAGGATTGGGAACGGAGAGGGGGACTCACTCTGCGTAGTTTCACAGAGCTTGTGTCTGTGTATCTCTCCAGGAGCACCTGGAGGGGGGAAGGGAATCAGGATTATTTCCCTTTGTTGTGAGACTCAAGGGATTTGGGTCTTGTGGTCCCCAGGGAAGGTTTTTCAGGGGGACCAGAGTGCCCCAAAACACTCTAATTTTTTGGGTGGTGGCAGCAGTACCAGGTCCAAGCTGGTAACTAAGCTTGGAGGTTTTCATGCTAACCCCCAAATTTTGGACGCTAAGGTCCAGAATCTGGGAATAAGGTTATGTCATGGTGGCAGCGGTGGTATATAGACAGAATCCAGAAGCCAGTAGGAATATTATATTTTTCTTTTCTCTGCTAAGGGTTTTTTAGCAGAGAGAAACAGTTTGGTTTTAAAAGGGAACCAGAGAGAATTTTTTTTTTTCTGCTCTCTCTAGCAGTTTGTGGCTTGCATAGTAAGCAAGAAGCCATTAGCAGACTATTGACAGTCTATTGTCACACAATAGCACTCCCATTGAGAGTCATACCAGCACTCTATATGCATGCAAATAAAGTGGTTTTTCTGGTTTCCCTTCATTGAACATTAGCTAGAGAGAGAAAAGGAAAAAAGCACTGTTGCTAGGCAGACTTCAGGAGGCAACAGAGAGCCTGCAGTTCAGAAGATAAACATCGGAGGGCACTCCAACACAAGAAAACAGGAACCATGACTTCTAAGGCAAGGATTGACGCCGAAGAACAAATCAAAGACGCTGAACACAGGCGACAGATGGAGATGAAAGAAAAGGAAGAAAGCCTCAAACTGGCAGCCTTCCAAAGAGAACAGGCAGCCCAAGAGGCAGCACACAAAAGAAAACTAGAAGAAGAAGAGGTGGCCTACCGAAGGAAACAAGCAGAAGATGAGGCAGCCCACCGCCGAGAAATGGAAAAGCACCAAAAAGAAATGGAAAAGCACCAAAAAGAAATGGAAAAGCACCAAAAAGAAATGGAAAAACAACAAAAAGAAATGGAAAAACAACAAAAAGAGAATGAAGAGAAGGAAAAACAGAGAAAACATGAACTGGAGATGGCAAAAGCTGGGCTGCATGTGCCAGCCAACCCTAACAACCCGGCGCCAATTATTGCTCCCCAGCACAGGAAATTTCCCACCTACAAGGCAGGTGATGACACCGAGGCCTTCTTGGAAAATTTTGAAAGAGCCTGTCTTGGGTACAGCATCCCCGAAGACCAGTACATGGTAGAATTAAGGCCACACCTCAGTGGACCTTTAGCAGAGGTGGCAGCTGAAATGCCCAAGCCGCAAATGAATGACTATAAACTTTTTCAAACCAAGGCCAGATACAGGATGGGGATAACCCCAGATCATGCCCGTCGGCGCTTCAGAACCCAAAAATGGAAACCAGAGGTGTCATTTCCCAAACACGCCTACTACATTGCAAAAAACTATGAGGCCTGGTTAACAGGAAACAACATTCAAACCTTGGAAGAAGTGAACCTCCTCATACAAATGGAGCAGTTCTTGGATGGTGTTCCTGAAGACATCACACGGTACATACAAGATAGAAATCCCAAAACTATCGCTGAGGCGGGGGAGATTGGAGCCAAATGGATGGAACTGGCAGAAAGCAAAAAAGCTACTGTCAAGGGGAACGATTACCCCAGGGGGCACACAGACCATAAACCCTACAACCGAGGACAGCCAAAGACCCTCCATACCACCCAAGTAAAGCCACAGATACCCTACTCTTCAACCTCACCAGTCTCCAGTAACTCACCTCGGCCCAGTGAACCATCAGATGGAAGATGCTTTAAGTGTAATGAACCGGGACATATCAAGGCCAACTGTCCCAAGAACACCATGCGAGTGCAATTCATTACACCACCATCACACCAAAGATCCCCAGGCCCGGATGCCTCTCAAATACCCTTGGAGCGAAGGGAAAATTTGAGAGTGGGCGGAAAGAAGGTTACTGCGTGGAGAGACACGGGGGCACAAGTGTCAGCTATCCACCAATCCTTCGTTGACCCCAAATTCATCAACCCAAAGGCCAAAGTTACAATTTACCCCTTCATGTCACAAGCTGTAGACTTGCCTACAGCTCAACTGCCTGTCCAGTACAAAGGCTGGTCAGGAATGTGGACTTTTGCAGTCTATGACAATTATCCTATCCCCATGCTACTGGGGGAAGACTTGGCCAACCAGGTGAGGCGGGCCAAGAGAGTGGGAATGGTTACCCGTAGCCAAACCAGGCAAGCTTCCAGACCCATTCCTGTTCCTGAGCCGTCCACAGAAGCCCCGTCTGTGTTACCAGAGACCCAGACAGAGGTAGTGGACCCGGATTCCATGCCTACCACTGAAACAGCCACAGCATCTCCAGTCCCAGGCCCGGAACTGGAACAGCAACCAGCACCAGCAAGTGCAACCACATCTTCAAACTCAACGCCAGAGGGCGCCAGCGAGCCAGAACTGGCAGAAGCACACGACAGCCATACCCAAAAGGCTCAGCCAGAGCCTGAAATACCCTCAGGTGCACCAGCGGAGAGCGGTTCACCAGCAACGGAACCAACCCCATCACCTACATCGCTTCCAGAGGGACCAAGCCCAAGTCCACAGTCTGAGGAAGAACTGGTGACCCCAGCCTCAAGGGAACAGTTCCAGGCTGAGCAGGAAGCAGATGACAGCCTTCAGAAAGCGTGGGCGGCGGCACGGAGCACCCCACCGCCTCTCAGCTCTTCTAATCGATCCCGGTTTGTTATAGACCAAGGACTTTTATACAAGGAAATTCTTTCTGGTGGACACCGGGAAGAATGGCAGCCGCACAAACAGTTGGTGGTCCCAACTAAGTACCGGGAGAAGCTCTTAAGCTTAGCCCATGATCATCCCAGTGGCCATGCTGGGGTGAACAGAACCAAGGACCGGTTGGGGAAGTCCTTCCACTGGGAGGGGATGGGCAAGGATGTTGCCAAGTATGTCCGGTCTTGTGAGGTATGCCAAAGAGTAGGTAAGCCTCAAGACCAGGTCAAGGCCCCTCTCCAGCCACTCCCCATAATTGAGGTCCCATTTCAGCGAGTAGCTGTGGATATTCTGGGCCCTTTCCCAAAAAAGACGCCCAGAGGAAAGCAGTACGTACTGACTTTAGTGGACTTTGCTACCCGATGGCCAGAAGCAGTAGCTCTAGGCAACACCAGGGCTAACACTGTGTGCCTGGCCCTAACAGACATCTTTGCCAGGGTAGGTTGGCCCTCTGACATCCTTACAGATTCAGGGTCTAATTTCCTGGCAGGGACCATGGAAAAACTGTGGGAAACTCATGGGGTGAATCACTTGGTTGCCACCCCGTACCACCATCAAACCAATGGCCTGGTGGAAAGGTTCAATGGAACTTTGGGGGCCATGATAAGAAAATTCATCAACGAATTCTCCAATAATTGGGACCTAGTGTTGCAGCAGTTGCTGTTTGCCTACAGGGCTGTACCACATCCCAGTTTAGGGTTTTCACCATTTGAACTTGTGTATGGTCACGAGGTTAAGGGGCCATTACAGTTGGTGAAGCAGCAATGGGAGGGGTTTACGCCTTCTCCAGGAACTAACATTCTGGACTTTGTAAGCAACCTACAAAGCACCCTCCGACACTCTTTAGCCCTTGCTAGAGAGAACCTAAAGGATGCTCAAGAAGAGCAAAAGGCCTGGTATGACAGACATGCCAGAGAACGTTCCTTCAAGGTAGGAGACCAGGTTATGGTCTTGAAGGCGCAACAGGCCCATAAGATGGAAGCATCATGGGAAGGGCCATTCACGGTCCAAGAGCGCCTGGGAGCTGTAAACTACCTCATAGCATTTCCCAATTCCTCACTAAAGCCTAAAGTGTACCATGTTAATTCTCTCAAGCCTTTCTATTCCAGAGACTTACAGGTTTGTCAGTTTACAGTCCAGGGAGATGATGCTGAGTGGCCTGACGGTGTCTACTACGACGGGAAAAAAGACGGTGGCGTGGAAGAGGTGAACCTCTCAACCACCCTGGAACGTCTGCAGCGGCAACAAATCAAGGAGCTGTGCACTAGCTTCGCCCCATTGTTCTCAGCCACCCCAGGACGGACTGAACGGGCATACCACTCCATTGATACAGGTAATGCTCACCCAATCAGAACCCCACCCTACCGGGTGTCTCCTCATGCCCAAGCTGCTATAGAACGGGAGATCCAGAACATGCTACAGATGGGTATAATCCGCTCATCTACCAGTGCATGGGCATCTCCAGTGGTTCTGGTACCCAAACCAGATGGGGAAATACGCTTTTGCGTGGACTACCGTAAGCTAAATGCGGTAACTCGTCCGGACAACTATCCAATGCCACGCACTGATGAGCTATTGGAAAAGTTGGGACGTGCCCAGTTCATCTCTACAATAGACTTAACCAAGGGGTACTGGCAAGTACCGCTAGATGAACCCGCCAAGGAGAGGTCAGCATTCGTCACCCATGCGGGGGTGTATGAATTCAATGTCCTTCCTTTCGGCCTTCGAAATGCGCCCGCCACCTTCCAGAGGCTGGTAGATGGTCTACTAGCTGGACTGGGAGAATTCGCAGTTGCCTACCTCGATGATGTGGCCATTTTTTCAGACTCCTGGCCAGAACACCTACTACACCTGGAAAAGGTCTTTGAGCGCATCAGGCAGGCAGGACTAACTGTTAAGGCCAAAAAGTGTCAAATAGGCCAAAACAGAGTGACTTACCTGGGGCACCAGGTGGGTCGAGGAACCATAAACCCCCTACAGGCCAAGGTGGATGCTATCCAAAAGTGGCCTGTCCCAAGGTCAAAAAAACAGGTCCAATCCTTCTTAGGCTTGGCCGGATACTACAGGCGATTTGTACCACACTACAGCCAAATCGCTGCCCCATTGACCGACCTAACCAAAAAGACCCAGCCAAATGCCGTTAAGTGGACTAATGAGTGTCAAAAAGCCTTTACCCAGCTTAAGGCAACGCTCATGTCTGACCCTGTACTCAGGGCCCCGGACTTTGACAAGCCATTCCTAGTAACCACGGATGCATCTGAGCGTGGTATAGGAGCAGTACTCATGCAGGAAGCAACAGATCACAACTTCCATCCTGTCGTGTTCCTCAGCAAGAAACTGTCTGAGAGGGAAAGTCACTGGTCAGTCAGTGAAAAGGAATGCTATGCCATTGTGTACGCCCTGGAAAAGCTACGCCCATATGTTTGGGGACGGCGGTTCCAACTACAAACTGACCATGCTGCACTAAAGTGGCTTCATACTGCCAAGGGGAACAACAAGAAACTTCTTCGGTGGAGTTTAGCTCTCCAAGATTTTGATTTTGAAATTCAACACATCACAGGAGCTTCTAACAAAGTTGCTGATGCACTCTCCCGTGAGAGTTTCCCAGAATCCAGTAGTTAAAAAGTGTTCTTAAAATGTAAAAGTCTGTTAGTTATATACTTAGTAGTATATGTAAAGGTGCATGTGTTGTATTAATCTGTTTATTTTCAAGTTCTAGAAGGAAATTGCCGCCAGTGAGCTTCCCCACTGTCTGCAATTTGGGGGGCGTGTCATAAACAGATAGCTAAGGGTTAATGTCTCTTTCACCTGAAACACCTGACCAGAGAACCAATCAGGAAACCGGATTTTTTCAACCTTGGGTGGAGGGAAGTGTGTCTCTGAGTCTTTTGTCTGTCTGCCTGTTTCCTCTGGAGAAGTAGTTCTATTTTCTAGTCTTCTGTTTCTAAGTGTAAGGACAAAGAGATCAGATAGTAAGTTCTATGGTTTCTTTTCTTTGGTATTTGCATGAATATAAGTGCTGGAAATGCTTTGATTTGTATTCTTTTTGAATAAGGCTGTTTATTCAATATTCTTTTAAGCAATTGACCCTGTGTTGTATCATCTTAATACAGAGAGAACATTTGTATTTTTTCTTTCTTTTTTATATAAAGTTTTCTTTTAAGACCTGTTGGAGTTTTTCTTTACTTCAGGGAAATTAAGTCTGTACTCACCAGGGAATTGGTGGGAGGAAGAAATCAAGGGGAGAGCTGTGTGTTGGATTGCTAGCCTGATTTTGCATTTCCTCTGGGTGAAGAGGAAAGTGCTTTTGTTCCAGGATTGGGAACGGAGAGGGGGACTCACTCTGCGTAGTTTCACAGAGCTTGTGTCTGTGTATCTCTCCAGGAGCACCTGGAGGGGGGAAGGGAATCAGGATTATTTCCCTTTGTTGTGAGACTCAAGGGATTTGGGTCTTGTGGTCCCCAGGGAAGGTTTTTCAGGGGGACCAGAGTGCCCCAAAACACTCTAATTTTTTGGGTGGTGGCAGCAGTACCAGGTCCAAGCTGGTAACTAAGCTTGGAGGTTTTCATGCTAACCCCCAAATTTTGGACGCTAAGGTCCAGAATCTGGGAATAAGGTTATGTCAGCAGCTTTACCAGGTCCAAGCTGGTAACTAAGCTTGGAGGTTTTCATGCTAACCCCCATATTTTGGACGCTAAGGTCCAAATCTGGGACTACGTTATGATATGAGTGGCAGCGTTTGTGGGAAAGATAGAATCCAGAAGCCAGTAGCAATATTATATTTTTCTTTTCTCTGCTAGGGGCTTTTAAGCAGAGAGAAACAGTTTGGTTTTAAAGGGAACCAGAGAGAATTTTTTTTTCTCTGCTCTCTATTACAGTTTCTGGCTTGCATATTAAGCAAGGAACCATTAAGCTGTGACAAAAGGGTCTTTTGTGACACAATAGTACTCCCATTAGGAGTCAAATACCAGCACTATACACATGCAAATAAAGTGTTTTTTCTGGTTTACTTTACATTGAAAAGATTAGCTAGAGGAAGAAAGGGAAAAAGGCACTGTTGCTAGGCAGACCCCAGGAGACAACAGAGCCTGCAGTTCAGACAATAAACACCAGAGAGCACCCCAACACAAGAAAACAGGAGCCATGACTTCCAAGGAAAAAAGGGAGGCAGACGAACAAACCTATTGAAATCAGTGGGAATTTTTCCACTGACTTCAAGGTCTGGGGATTGGTCCTGCTTTGAGCAGGGGTTGGACTAGATGACTTCCTGAGGTCCCTTCCAACCCTGATATTCTATGATTCTATGAAGGTGGATCAAGGCCTCTGATAACAAGAGTAACTTTTGTAAACTTCTCATTTCTGGGCAATGAAAATACTTACTGAAATAAGGACATGATTGCAGGGGATGGAAGAGATGTGGAGATATCAGAGGATGAGAGGCTTACAGTCACTTGGGTTGGGGATCTGGGCTAAGGGTGGTTGGTGGTGAAGTAAGATAGGAAATATGTGTAAACGAGCTCTTAAGCTAAGAAGTGGGGGCTTAGTAGGTTTTAATACATGCAATAGTTTAAAACAACACACAAGGGTGTATGGATTGTTTGTAAGGGGTCTGTTTAGTAATGAAACAGAAAATCACTTCAAGTTTAGAAAATGCGGGAACAGTTTAGATACAAACAGGAAAGGGACTATAAAAAACTGTACAGATTTTGCAGAACATGATGTCAACCTAACAAGTAACTATGTCACCTGATTTTTGTATCCTCCTCTTCCCATTTCCTTATTTTGCTCCCATTGTTTGTCACTATCACTTGGCGTCATTCTTAATTTAGATCACAGGCTCTTTGGGCTAGTGAGTCTCTTTTATTTGTCTGCAGAGATCCTAGAACATTTTTGGACACAGAATACATAAGTAATAATATTAATAACAATAATTGCCAAGTGATATACAAACTTAAATGGGATAGAGCCCAGGGGATCCCCCAGGTCAGCACGCCGCTGCAGCAGCTGGCAGCCCAGGGGATCCCCAGGCCCAGGGAAACCCTGGGTTGCCGGCTGCCGCGGCGGTGCCCTGACCCAGGGGACCCCCTGTGCTCCGGGCTGCCGCGGTGGCGCGCTGACCTGGGGGACACCCTGGGCTGCCGGCTGCCGTGGCAGCACCCTGACCCAGGGGGCCCCTGGCCTGCAGGCTGCCGCGGCGGTGCGCGCTGACCCAGGGTCAGTGCGCCTCCGCGGCAGCCGTCAGCCCGGGGTTTCCCTGGGCCAGGGGATCCCCTGGGCTGTGGGCTGCTGCGGCGGCGCCCTGACCCGGGGGACCCCCTGGGCTGCAGGCTGCCTCGGCGGCGCTCTGACCCGGGGGACCCCCTGGGCTGCCGGCTGCCTCGGCGGCGCCCTGACCCGGGGGACACCCGGGCTGCCGGCTGCCACCGGCAGCTCAGACTCCCTCTCTGTCCCAGCAGCAGCGGCCAGTCAACCATTTAAAAAAAAATTGGGGGGCGCTTTTTGGCACCCCCAAATCTCGGCGCCCTTGGCAACCGCCTAGTTCACCTAAATGGTTGCACCGGCCCTGTCTGACCCATAATGCAATCAGCACTTTGTTTCAGTGGGGATTGTCACAAAGGGATGTTCCAACTGTGTGTCTCTGCCTAAGTTTGTCCTGCACCATTTATTTGTGTGTGTGTGTGTGTGTGTGTGTGTGTGTGTGTGTGTGTGTGTGTGTGTGTGTGTGTGTGTGTGTGTGTGTGTGTATAGTTTGCTATGTAACTGCATTCCCAGAGGAACAGTTACCAGGGTGTCACCAAAATTCCACAAGTGCTGGAATTTTATGTATATATCAATAAATATGCAATGCCACCCTACTCTGGCCAAGGGAGCTGGCTGATGATTTATATTTATTCTGAATGAAAGCTTGTGACATTTCTTTTAAACCGCAGTCTAAGCTATTCCTGAGCCAGTTCTCTTAGGAAATGTTGTGTCTTGATTATTTAAATTTAGTTTATTGATTTGAAAGCCTGGCTGTGATTTGTAATGCAAACCTCGTGTATTTGCTTTGCCTTTTTGTTTAAAGTTTTATATTAGGAAATTGTCCTGAGAGAAAAAGATTAAGCAGAACACAGAAGAGGTAGAGTAGAGACAACAGTGGAGAGGGCTAACCTGCATAACCCTGATCATCGCACTTGGAGGTAGAGAGGGGAGGGTCCCAGGCTCTATGGCTCCCTGGGACTCCTGTTCAACACACTTCCAAGTAAGTCACTGGGACCTACAGTCCTAGGGAGCCTAGAACCATAGGGTCAGAAGGGACCACAAGGGTCACCTAGTCTAGCCCTCTGCCAAGATGCAGGATGTGTTGGGTCTAAACCATCCAAGACAGATGGTTTTCCAGCCTCCTTTTGAAAATTTCCAGTGAAAGAGCTTCCATAACCTCCCTGGGCAGCCTGTTCCATTGTCCTACTGTTCTTACAGTTAGGAAGTTTTTCTTGAGTTTTAATCTAAACCTGCTATGCTGTAGTTTGAATCTATAGTGTCTTACCCTTTCTGCTATGGCAGCAGTTCTCAAGCAGGTGTTCGAAGCCCTCCGAGGGGCTGCGAGCAGATTTCAGGTGGTCTACCAAGCAGGGCCAGCATTAGACTCACTGGAGTCCAGGGCAGAAAGCCCCACCACCTCAATCCCCACCACCTGGGGCTGAAGCTAAAGCCTGAGAAGCTTAGCTTCACTGGGCTCTGTGTGGCTTGGGGCCCCAGGCAATTGCCCCACTTGCTACCCCCTGATGCTGGCCCGGGCTTTTATATGCAGAAAAACAGTTGCTGTAGCACAGGTGGGTCATGGAGTTTTTATAGCATATTGGGAGGGTGGGGGGCTCAGAAAGAAAAGGTTGAAACCCCCTGCTCTGTGGCAAGAGAGAACAACTTTTCTTCATTTTTTATAGCAGCTTTTCAAATATTTGAAGACCGTTGTCATGTCCCCGTTAATCTTCTCTTTTCTAGACTAGATATACCCAACTTCTTCAGCCTTTGCTCATATGGTTTGCATTCCATCCCTTTGATCATCATCTTTGTCACTTGCCTCTAGGTCTTTTACAGTTTCTCCACATCCTTTCTATATATTGGTGAACAAAATTGGACTCAGTACTCCAGATGAGGCCTAAACAGTGCTGAGTAGAGCAATACTATCACGTCCCGTCACTTGCATGGGATGCCTCTATTAATGTAACTTGAAATTGCATTTGCTTTTTTTGCAACAGCATTGCATTGCTGACTCATGCTGAGATGGTGATCCATCACAACTCCCAGATCCTTTTCACCAGTGCTGCTGCCAAGCCAGTTTTTCCCCTTTCTATATTTGTGCATTTGTTTTTTCTTCCCTAAGTAGAGCACCTTACATTGGTCTTTGTTGAATTTCATTTTGTTATCTATACTCCAGTTCTCAATTTAACAAGATCCCTCTGAATTTTAGCTTTATCCTCCAGAATATTGACAGCCTGCCCCACCCCTCCCAGCTTAGTGTCTTCTTCAAACTTGATCAGTATGCTCTGTATTCTGACATCCAGGTCATTAATAAAGATGTTAAACAACACCAGACTCAGAACACATCCCTGTGTAATCTCTCTTGAGACCTCCCTCCAACCCAACATCACTCCATTAATCATTACGCTTTCTTTGCAGTTGTTTAGCCAATTATGTATCCACTTAATGGTAATTCCTGCAACCCCACATTTCTCCAGCTTGCTTGACAGAATATCACGTGGAACTGTGTCAAAAGCCTTGTTGAAGTCCAGGCATATTATGTACACTTCATTCCCCCATCCACCAAACCAGTTACCCTCTCAAAGAAGGAAATCAAGCTTGTTTGGCATGATTTGTTCTTAGTAAATCCATGCTGGCTGCTAGTGATTACCCCTTCATCCTCCAGGTGTTCGTAAATTGAATGTTTTGTATATATCTCTCATAGCTTCACAGGTATTGAGGTCAGGCTGACTGGTCTATAGTTCTCTGGCTCCTCCTTTTTCCCCTTTTTAAAGATGGACACTACGTTAGCCCTTCTCTAGTCTTCTGGGATCTCTCCTGTCATCCATGAGTTTGACAATGTTATTGCCAATGGCTCCAAGATTTCTTCAGCTAACTCCTTCAGTACCCTTGGGGAATAGCATCAGGCCCCACTGATTTGAATTGATCCAAATTGGTCAGAAGGTCTCTGATGTGTTCTTTACTTATCCCCATATGCATCCCTTCCCCTTCATTGTCTGTGGTAACTTTGCTAGTCGTCTGGTCACATCATGTTATTTTTGTGGGAGGACTGAAGGAAAGTAGGCATTGAGCAACTTTGACTTCCTATCATCTTCTGATACCAGCTCACCTTCTCCAATGAACAGCAGACCCACACCGTTCTTCATCTTTCTTTTTTGTCTGACATATTTGAAGAACCCCTTCTTATTGTCTCTAACATTCCTTGCCAGCTGTAACACTGGTCTACAATTTTTGAGAAGTCGTCTGCTTCAGAGATAAAATGTGCTATTTATTATGTATTTTGATGTGCTGAATTCAAATATGACAATTAAAACAACTGATTGGCTACTGTTTCTAAGATATTTAAGTTTTTACATTTTATGTCTATGTATATTGTGTAGATAGTAGAGTTTTAATCATAAATTGTAAACCTGGTCTTTTCATGTGTTTATGGTTGCTTTACATGATAATATTTCACCTGTCCTGTTTAGGTAACACTTTAAAAATCAGCAAAAGGGTTATATAAATAAAATTTATTATGAAACAAAAGGCAAAAAACTATTATGTACGTAGTTTAGTCCTATTCAGTGTCTACTCAGCACTTCTTGGCTTGTCTCTTGTATTCATTCAATGGAGCATCTCTTATCACTGTCCAGCAATAGTCTGCAAGCACTATTGGGCTCCATTTGCCCTGATAGCCTGCCAGGAGATTCCACTGCTGTAGTCTGGAGCCCAACAGCTCTGCCTTACTCTTGGGTAGTTCCAAATCCCTGACAAGGTCATTCAGTTCATCGTGTATTATGAGGTGTGGTTCAGAGGAGGAGGATGGGAGAAAATGTGGGTCCTGTGACATTGATGGTTCAGGACCAGAAGTTTCATCCTCTTCGTCTTCCTCGTCTGACTCAAGTGAGAATGATTCTGTTGCATCAGGAACCGGCAGTCCTTCTCCGTGGGGTACTGGGCGTATAGCTGATGGAATGTTTGGATAATGCACAGTCCACTTTTTCATCTTTGACACACCTTTCCCAACTGGAGGCACCATGCAGAAGTAACAATTGCTGGGAGGATCTGTTGGCTCTCTCCAAATCATTGGCACTGCAAAAGGCATAGATTTCCTTTTCCTGTTCAACCACTGGCGAAGATTTGTTGCACAAGAGTTGCAGCATATGTGTGGGGCCCACCTTTTGTCCTGATCTCCAATTTTGCAGCCAAAATAAAGGTGTTAGGCTTTCTTAACCATAATGGTTATACTGCGCTTTTGTGATGCAAAAGTCACTTCACCACAAACATAGCAGAAGTTATCTGCACTGTTCACACAAGTACGAGGAATAGCTCACTTTGGCTAAACAGAAATGTATCCCTCTGCAAAATCAAACACTGACAAATAAGAGAGCACCACACTGTATGACTTCTAGAGCTGATATAGGGCAATTTCTTCAGCAGAGTGATGTAAGCTTCATTATGATTGCATCATCCATGACTTCTAGGAAGAACATGATGCAATTCATCTCATATATGACGTAATACCAGCTTCAGATTGCATCAGTCATTGTTTTGCCTAAAAAGCAAGTACTGTCCAAACCCAGTCATAGATTTATTCATAGATCCAGTCAAAGATGTATTTTAGTCATTTCTGGTTTAAATTGAGATCCCTTCCCTTTATAACTCACTTATCCTCCGCCATTCCCAAGTCAAGGGTCGTATATACTGACCCAATAGCATATCTTGAAAATCAACAATTTTAAGCATCATTTTCATTCTCAGTGAACCAGAATTAGTAAAGTTGGACTACATTTATTTCAGAAGCATTTTGGCTGTAGAGCAGTGTAATCACTCTTTGCCTTGGCTTTCCTGATTTTGTTCCTCTATGCTCGCACTATTACCATGTATACTTTCTTGGTGACATGCCCCTCCTTCCATTTCCTGCATGTGTCCCTTTTGATTTTTAGATAGCTACAAAATCTCCTTGTGCAGCCACATCAGCCTCCTGTGGCTCTTCTTATCTTTCCTCTGCATCAAAATAGCTTGATGTTGAACTCTTAGTATTACATCTTTTAGGAATTGCCAGCCCCATTCAACTCCTTTTACTTCCTAACTAGTCTTTCCATCGGACCACTTTGCCTATTATTTCTCTGAGGTGGTTGAAACCTGTGTTTCTGAAGTCCCATGTCCTTGTTTTGCTGTTTTCATGTCCTCCTTTCCAGAGGATCTTGAATTCTATCAGATCTACTCATACTGGTGTCTCGAGGTACGTCTACACTACAGCATAATTTCTAATTAACTTAAACCGGTTTTATTAAACAGGTATTATAAAGTAGATTTTACACTTCCACACTAGGCACATTAATTCGGTGGTGTGCGTCCATGGTCCGAGGCTAGCATCGATTTCCAGAGCGTTGCACTGCGGGTAGCTATCCCGTAGCTATCCCATAGTTCCCACAGTCTTCCTTGACCCTTGCAATTCTGGGTTAAGACCCCAGTGCCTGATGGGGCAAGAAATCATTGTCGCGGGTGATTCTGGGTACAGCCTCACCCCTCCCTTCCTGAAAGCAGCAGACAGCCATTTCGTGCCTTTTTTCCTGGGTGAACTGAGCAAACGCCATAGCACAGCAAGCATGGACCCTGCTCAGCTCAATAGCACAATCTTGCACGTTGTAAACACCTCGCACCTTCTCGTGTTGTCTATGGTGAACCATGAACTGCAAACGCAGGAGAGGAGGAGGCAGCTAGGGCAGCGCGGCGACGAGAGTGATGAGGACATGGACACTGATTTCTCCCTAACCGTGGGCCCCCGTGCTTTGGAGCTCCTGCTGGTAATGGGGGAGGTTCTACCCATTGAACGCCGATTTTGGGCCCAGGAAACAAGCACAGACTGGTGAGACCGCATAGTTTTGCAGGTGTGGGACGATTCACAGTGGCTGAGAAACTTTCGCATGCTTAAGAGCACTTTCTTTGAACTTTGTGACTTGCTTTCCCCTGCCCTGAAACGCCATAATACCAGGATGAGAGCAGCCCTCACAGTGGAGAAACGAGTGGCAATAGCCCTCTGGAAGCTTGCAACGCCAGACAGCTACCGGTCAGTCGGGAATCAATTTGGAGTGGGAAAATCTACTGTGGGGGCTGCTGTGTTGCAAGTAGCCAAAGCAATCATTAAGCTGCTGCTACGAAAGGTTGTGATTCTGGGAAACGTGCAGGTCGTAGTGGATGGCTTTGCTGCAATGGGATTCCCTAACTGTGGGGGAGCCATAGATGGAACCCATATCTCTATCTTGGCACCAGAGCACCAGGGCACCCAGTACATAAACCGCAAGGGTTACTTTTCAATGGTGCTGCAAGCACTGGTGGATCACAAGAGACGTTTCACCAACATCCACGTGGGATGGCCAGGAAGGGTTCATGACGCTCACATCTTCAGACGCACTGTTCTGTTTAAACGGCTGCAGCAAGGGACTTACTTCCCGGACAAGAAAATAACAGTTGGGGATGTTGAAATGCCTGTCATTATCCTGGGGGACCCAGCCTACCCCTTGATGCCATGGCTCATGAAGCCACACACAGGCAGCCTGGACAGTGGTCAGGAGCTGTTCAACTACAGGCTGAGCAAGTGCAGAATGGTGGTAGAATGTGCATTTGGCCGTTTAAAGGCTCGCTGGAGAATGTTACTCACTTGCTCAGATCTCAGCCAAACCAATGTCCCCTTTGTTATTGCTGCTTGCTGTGTGCTCCACAATCTCTGTGAGAATAAGGGGAAGACCTTTATGGCGGGGTGGGAGGCTGAGGCAAAACACCTGGCCGCTGATTACGCGCAGCCAGACACCAGGGCGATTAGAGGAGCACACCAGGAAGCAGTGCACATCAGAGAAGCCTTGAAAATGAGTTTCATCACGGGCCAGGGTACAGTGTGACTGCTGTGTTTGTTTCCCCTTCATGAACCTCCCCCCTTTATTGACTCCTCCTGCAAGCAACCCACCCTCCCCCTTCCATTACAGCTTGCTTATTGAAATAAAGTTACTATCGTTTAAAAAGCATGTATTCTTTATTAAAAGTCATTCCCTGTAAGCAACCCACCCTCCCCCTTTGTTTAAAAAGCATGTAATTATAAAAAGAGTAAGAGAAATAACAAGGTATCCCGGGAGTGGTTTGGGAGGAGGATAGGAGGGAAGGAAAAGGCCATTAAGCACATTTCAATGTAATGACTGCCTTTTGGATGGACTGTCCACGGGGGTGGAGTGGGCGGGTGCAGAAAGCCTTCCCCCACGCGTTCTTACACGTCTGGGTGTGGAAGATATGGAACATGGTGAGTACTGAGGGTGGTTAAACATGGGCTGGAGCGGCACTCTGTGACCCCGCTGCTCCTCCTGAAGATCCACCAGACGTCGGAGGATGTCAGTTTGATCACGCAGCAGCTCCCTTGCCTACAGCATCCCGCCACTGCAGATCTTCTTGCCTACACCTTTCATCTCGAGCTTCCCTCCTATCCTCACGTTCACTGGCATCTTTCCTGTACTTTGCTAACTCGTCTTTCCACTCCTCCAGATGAGCTCTTTCATTGCGAGTTACTGCCATGATTTCTGTGAATATTTCATCTCGTGTCCTCTTCTTCCTCCGCCTTATCTGAGCTAGCCTTCGGGATGCAGTAGGGGGGCTTGAAAAATTTGCAGCTGCATGAGTGGGGGGAAAATAGTGATAGAAGGATTATAAAAGATACATTTCACAGAACAATGGCTATACTCTTTCACAGTGAACAACACTATTCACCTTACATAGCACATGTGATTTCACTACAAGGTCGCATTTGGATTCTTTTAGTATTGAGTGCCTGCAGCTGTGGTGTAACAGATCAACACAGACGCAGGTCCGGGCATCACAATTCAGCTTCCATGCGGTCATGGTAAGGCATACAGCTTCTCCCCCTGAGCTGCTTCTTTTACAGGGAGCAGCAGATGCAAAACCCTAACCCTAACACTGGAATTGCTTTACCCCTCCCCCCCACCGCATGGCTGGTATAATGGCAGATCACTACTAATCACCCCCCACCTTTCTCCTCCCACCCCACCCCCCACCGCGTGGCTGGTAGCTGGGAAGATTCCTGCTGGCCAAACACTAAAAAGCTCAGCGCCATTAACTTCCCTCCCCTCCCCTCCCCCCGCTTGGCTACCTGCAAGGAAGGATTTCTTTTAAGCAACAAACAGCCCAGTAGGAATGGCCATCTCTCTGTCCCCTTAATAAAATTCCTTAATTTCAACCAGGTTACCATGAACGATATCACTCTCCTGAGGATAACACAGCGAGCTAAAGAACGGATGCTTCTTGGATGCCTGCAATCACCGGGACCATACCCAGCTAGGCTTTGTCATGCAATGATACCCGATTACTTGCTACATGTATGGCGTGGTAAAGTGTCCTACCATGGTGGACGGAACAAGGCTGCCTTGCCCAGAAACCTTCTGCAAAGGCTTTTGGAGTACCTCCAGGAGTGCTTCATAGAGATGTCCCTGGAGGATTTCCTCTCCATCCCCAGACATGTTAACAGACTTTTCCAGTAACTTTAATGCCAGCTAATGCATGCAAGCCCTCATGGCAAATCAATCATTAAAAAACACTTGCTTTTAAACTATGTTTTATATTTACAAAGGTACACTCACCAGAGGTCGCTTCCATGGCTTCACTGTCTGGGCTAGTGGCTTGGGAGGGCTGGGAGGGTAATTCCGTCTGGGTCACAAAAAGCTCCTGGCTGTTGGGGAGAATGGAGTGCTGTGTGCTTTCAGTAAGCTCGTCCTCCTCTTCCTCCTCCCCATCTTCACCCTCCGCTGAATCCTCATCCATGGGTGAGATTATAACCCTCACCTCGGAATCCACTGACGGGGGGGGTAGTGGTGGCGCAGCTCCCTAAAATTGTATGCAGCTCAGCGTAGAAGCGGCATGTTTTTGGCCCTGATCCGGATCTGCTGTTTGCTGCTTTGATTTTCTGGTAGGCTTGTCTGAGCTCCTTAACTTTCACTCTGCACTGCACTGAGTCCCTGGTGTGGCCTCTCTCCCTCATGGTATTGGAAATTTTTTCAAAAGTTTTTTCATTTCGTCTTTTGGATCACAGTTCTGATAGCACTGAATCCTCTCCCCATATAGCAATAAGATCCAGTACCTCTCGTGCAGTCCATGCTGGAGCTCTTTTTCTATTCTCAGGAGACTGCATTGTTACCTGTGCTGATGAGCTCTGTGTGGTCATCTGTGTCGATGAGAGCTCCACGCTGGCCAAACAGGAAATGCAATTCAAAAGTTCGCGGGGCTTTTCCTGTATACCTGGCCAGTGCATTAGAGTTCAGTTACCTGTCCAGAGCGGCCAGTGGTGCACTGTGGGATACCGCCCAGAGGCCAATAACTTCGATTTGCAGCCACACTAACCCTAAATCGATATGTTAATATCGATTTTAGCGTTACTTCTCTAATTTTCTAGGAGTACAGAAATCGATTTAAAGAACCCTTTAAATCGATTTAAAGTGCATGGTAGTGTGGACAGGTACAGCGTTAAATCGATTTAATGCTGTTAAAATCGATTTAACTGCTTAGTGTGGACCAGGCCTCAGAGCTCCCAGTTTAGTTTACCCTCAACCATAACCCATTGCTGTTTCTACTGCAGCAGAAAACTTTCTTTCCTGACTCCCCTCCATTCTTTTCTCAGAAGATGCTTGAAGGGTAGGACTAACCAAAGGATAGTGTAAAGTAACAGAAGGCAAAGCAGTGGAGCTGGGGGAGGGGAAAGAGTGGGTTTGGAACCTTAATAGCTCAAAGAACTGTGCTGAAGTCAGCAAATCCAGTATTCTGAACTATTGGATTTTCCTTTGCTGGATTGGAAGGGGGAAGATCTGGTAGATGGGAGGTATAGGAAAATAAGCTGGGAAGGAGGCAGGGCTTACTGCTTTAAAAGGCAGGATGGAGTGTAGTGAAAAGAATGGGGTGCAGCGAGAATGGAAGGGGAAAAGAGTAAGCTGCAACAAAAAAAAAAAAGATTGTGAGTAGGGCCAAAACAGTTAGTAATGACAGACAGAGAAGAGATAATGATGAATAAAAAAACAAAACCAAAGGTTAAGAATTTTAAAGGGAGGAGGCTGTTAAAAAAAAACAACTGTCACTTTCTTTATCTTCTCCTTTGGATATTGTCAGGTTTTAGGCCCTGTTTACAATAAGGGTTTCAGCCAATGGTGGCCGGCCACTGGTGCAAATTCCTAGTGTGGACAGGAACAGCCTCCATTTTCACTGATGGTGGAGTGCCTTTCTTCTTGAAACTATCTACATTAAAGGGCTACACTCGTGCATCTATATCAGTGGCTCTAATCAGTGCAAATCCCCAGGGCAGTCAAAGTCTAAGATTGTATATTCTTCAGGGCAGGCACCTAGAAGAAATTAAAACAGGTACAGATACCGCAACAAGAGAAGATTTCAAGAGTATGGTGTCTGCTTTCATATATTGGATAAAATAATGAACTCAGCATAAAGACTGCCATGTACAAAAGCAAGAGATTACTGGTTTCAGAGTAGCAGCCATGTTAGTCTGTATCCGCAAAAAGAACAGGAGTACTTGTGGCACCTTAGAGACTAACAAATTTATTTCAGCATGAGCTTTTGTGAGCTACAGCTCACTTCTTAGGAAGCATAGATTACTGGCATTAATTCAATAACTGAGTGAAAGGTGAAATGTAATGGCCTGTGGTATACATGAGGTCAGATTAGATGATCTAATGGTCTCTTCTGGCCTTAAACTATGTGAATCTAAACTCTATAAAATGAATTCATTAAAAAAATGTGAATGAAACACTGAAATCTAGGAGTACATTACTGTCATTGTTGGACTAATTATTATTATTAGCTGTATTACAGCAGTGCATAAAGACCCCAGTTCAGATCACTGTCCCACTGTGATAGGCACTGTCCACCTAGTCACAAACAGTAACTATGCCAAGAAGCTTATAATCTATGTTTACGCTTGGAGCTGGAGGTGTCATTCCCCACTCAAGGAGAGACACATGCACTAACTTTGACAGAGTTAGCACGCTAAAATAGAGCATAGTAACAGCAGCATGAGCAGCAGGAGGGGTTAGCCATTCTGAGTACATGCCTAGCATCTCGGAAGGGTACTTATATGGGGAAGCTAACCCCTCCAACTGTTTGCACTACCACAGCTACACATTAGCTTGATCAGAACCAGAGCAGGTATTCCTTCTCAAACTGCAATTTACAGCTCCAGTTCAAAGTGTAGACATGCCCTAAATATATAAGGAAGGTAAAAGGTAGGAGGGAAAACAGAAGGTCACTATAGCAGGTCACTGGCTGAGCCAGGAATAGAACACAGGTCTCCTGACTCCAAGTCCAGTGCCCCATCCATTTGACTGCTGGATATCAAAAGGTACAAGGAGTGGAGGCAAAAAAAAAGAAAAAAGTGACAAAGAAAAAGGAGCAGAGGAAGACATAAAAAGAGGACAAGAAAGAGGAAGTGTCTTTATTTTCAAAGGTGCTTAGCAAAAAATCAGGCTAAGCAGAGCAGTTTGGATGTCGAGAGAGAGAGGGATGATGGAGTTACATGATGGTAATGACAAGAAGTCCTGTGGCACCTTATAGACTAACAGATGTATTGGAGCATAAGCTTTCGTGGTGTATTTATAAACTTCCACAAATGGCTCTGAGGAAAGAAACTCATCCAGGTTATTGTTTGTTGGGTGGGTAGTCTTCTCCATGATAAGGGTTTTCACTGAGGCTCGCAACAGAGGCAGAAACACATCCATCCTAAGGGCTGGTAGAAAAGTAGAGAATGATTCAGGTTTGATTTTTTAAAAGCTCAGGTAAAAAATTGCTGGCCAACCAGTTTTCTTTCTCTGATATGTTTTGTTAATTAATTACAGTAAATTAATTCTGGCACTATGTAGCACACTGGCAAGTTTGAAGCCAGATGGCATTTCTCTGTGCTTTCAAATGAGGCTCAGTAGCATAGACCCACCAGGGGCTAACAAAAGACACAACCTCGTGTTGAGGAAGCCTGAAGTATCATGGTGTTTTTGTCATGAAAGTCATATCTATGGCAAAAGAGAACCCAATTCCTGAGGAAATATGAATAAGATGGAGATTTATGCTTGTATTTCTTCACAGCTTGGGTTTTGTTACCACAATTCAAGAATTCAGATAATACTAGTTTAGAAAGAATTTATATTGAACAACTATAAGCTTGGAAGTTAATGGTCCCCATGTGATCTCTTCTAGCCATTTCAATTAACTCTTTCAGTACCTGTGTCAGACACTTTAGTGCTGTAGATCTCAAAACATTCACATTTGATGAATGCTTTAAAAAGGAGTCACCTTGTTGGATTTTCCTTTGGTGATTTCTTGATTCAAATGGAATAAATATTTGTTATTTCAGAAGTGCTAAAACATGGGTATTCATGCAGCTAGGGTATCACAATGGTCAGGGGAGTTGTGACCACCCTTCCTTTACAAAATTGCTTATTAGGAGGGGGACCCCAGATAGATCCTGGTAAGATGAGAGAAGGGTCCTAAACGGGCCAATATGGAAAAAGGGGCTTGTGATGGTGTGTACTCCCCACACTGCTTCTGAGAGGGCTGAATTAGGCCATATGGGCCCAATCAGCCAAGTAAGCAGCTAATGATGGTGATATATATGCTGTGTGGGTGGATCTAATTGGGAGGAAGCTCACCTGTGAAGGAACAGGAGGACTCAGTATAAAGTCTGGTAGCTGAGAAAAACTGGGGGCTGCAAGGACGTAGTCTTCAGTCATTTCCTGGGAGGTGGGTTTGGGGACTACTGAGCCTACAGTCACTCACTGGGAGAAGGGAGTTTGGGCTGGCAGACCCAGAAGAAGGTAAGAGAGAGCTCAGGGAAAGACAGCAGTGTTCAGGGGGGAACAGACCTGCACAGTTGATTAGAGGGTCCCCGAGCTGGAACCTGGTCCAGATTCCCCTACTAGACACTGAGAGTGGGATATGGGGCATCCCGGGGCAGTGAAAGGGAAGACTGAGAGGGACTTTGATACAACCTCATGTAGGAACTGACTGGAGGGCCAAGTAACGAAGAAGAGGCTTCAGTTTTGGGAACGAGAGAGGAGCCACAGGAGAAGAGAAATTGTGTGCAAGTGCAGGAAGGGGCACTGGCTGCACAGAGCTTATCCCCAGAACAGCCAGGAGAAGGTACCATCCTGGAGTGAGTAAAGCACCCTGTCACAGAGCTGTAGTATGGCAGAGTTCAAGAAACACTGTGCTAACGTATACAAAGTCTTTCTGGATGTTAAAAACACCCTATCCTGTTCCAATTAAAGTGATAAAACTTCCCATAGACTTCAGTGAATGCATGATTAAGTCTGAACAGTGAAATATTCAAAACCACCTCCATGATTTAGGAGACTAAGTCTTATTGAAAATCACTCTTGAAAATTGTACCTGAAATGAATAAGTCAGTGATGTCCAGCCTTTTCAGCGTTATAGCTGAACGTGTTTCAAAAAAGATGAAAGGGCCACGATCATTACTTTGGCAAGTTTTTCCTATTCTGTTTCATTCCCTGTGTGTCATTCAGGCAATATGAAAGTAGAAAAAACATCCCACAAGTCTCTTTCTGCAGATTCCCGCAGTGTCAGCTGTTAGTCCCCAGAAAGCATAGAACAGGCTCAGCCAGCTCCATCCTATGCCTCCCAGTCTGCAGCCTCTGGCACAGGGGGTATATGAAGGATGCAGCGAGGGAACAGATAGTGCATTGCACTCTGGCTATCCCCAGGTAGCGGGTGCATGGTTTCTTGGAAACCATAGGGAGCAAACCATACCAGCCCCCAGGCTGGGACAGAGAATCAAAGTAATTATGGTGGTTGTATTACAGCTACAGACCCCTTTCACTGGTCATGTGGAGCTTTTTGCTAGCAGCTCTCCTACACTCAGGCAAAACCATTCAAGTTCCTGTGCTGCTTTCCCCACAGTGCCCATAGAGATGCAGGCAATGGAGGACTAAAGCTACTTTTCTCTGTCCCCAACAATGCAGCAGGGAAATAATTGCTGAAAGTTCTCGTGGCTCACACAGAATGGCCCCCTGGGCTGATGGGGAAGGTGTGGGAGGCAACAGAGGAAGCAGTGCCCCCTCCTCACTACAGTGACATGTCTGATTTACACACTTCAGTTTAAGAATCACAGGGCATGGCTCACATTCATTTCATAATCAGATGCACATTTTCTCCTTAAAGGCATGGCCTTCGAGGGTGGCTGTTAACACCACTGAAGTGTTCATCCTGCCGGGTCAGTCAAAAGCCCAGGAAAGTTTTAATCTGAGCCAGAACTAGGATCATAGAAGTTAGAGAGGGAAAATACCTATGCTATTAGCACCTATATGCCACAATGATTGGTGCCCTAGTAATAGAGACACACAGACAGGGGAATGGTACAGATGTCAATCAATCAAGATGATTTATCTTATAATATAGTGCTGTACATTTTCCAATGCTTTCTCCAGTTTAGTTTTAAATCTGTCAGTGCAGTTGCTAAAATAGCTTAAGTTATCCTGCAAGGTATTAATAAGATCACTTAGTACTTCAGGAGCATTTCAAGTCATTTAATCATTTCCCTCTCTTCTAGTGTCCCCCAAAATTATGAGGAAACATTGAAAAGAATGGAACACCCTAACTACACAATTGCTGATTTTTTCTTGTGGTTACTAATAGCTGCTGTTGGGGAAGCACTTCCTCAGCAGAGACAGGAGTAAATACAGTAAATGAATGCAAAGAAAGTGAAACATCTCCAAACACTGATAAGGGTAAGATTTTCCCAGGGGTTAAGTGGGAGAGTGTGTCGTGGGAGCAGACGTGATTTGGGTACTGTCTGTGTCACAGTAGGTGCTAGGAAGGAAGTCTCCAAATGGTCGATTTACCATGACTCTCATGCAGTCACATCACAAAGCACACAGGAGTGGGCTGAACCCTCCCGGCCCCTGTGAGAATCAATCTAAGGAAGCCTGATGCCATAGGGCTGTTTCCTGTATATTGTGTGGGAAATTTGAGCAAGTGCAAACTGCAGGCAACAATGAGACAATAAATTATGATAAACAGGAAAAATTGCATTGGCTCCTGAAATCAATGGCTGGAGCTCATGAAGCCTTCACAGCATTGACAAATGAATAAATAAAACAAAAACCATCGGGCTTTTAAAAGAATAGGTTATTTTATCTACACTGAAAGGCTCCTTTTCAGTCTGAAATTAATGCTCCTGGTAACTAAATATGTGCAAAATAGAAACATCGGATCCACTAAATGGCTAAGATTGAGATTTTTGGAGCTGAATAGGTGATTTTAAAGACACAATTCCCATGTCTAAGGCCATGTCTATACTACCAAAGTGACAGCCACACAGCTGTGCCAAGGCTCGTGTAGCAGCTCTGTGCCAATGGACGAGAGCTCTCCTCTCAACGTAATAAGACCACCTAAATGAGCGGCAGTAGCTGTGTCGGCAGGAGAAGCTCTTCTACTGACATAGCACTGTGAACATAAGTGCTTATGCCAGAAAAACTTGTTACTCGGGTGTGTTTTTTCACACCCCTGAGAGACATACATTGGCAAAACATAAATGGCAGTGCAGACAAGGCCTAAATCTCTTAGGCTACATCTACACTACCGGATAAATTCTAATTAGCTTAAACTGATTTTATAAAACAGATATTATAAAGTCGATTGTGCGCGTCCACACTAGGCACATTAATTCAGTGGTGTGCTTCCATGGTCCGAGGCTAGCGTCGCTTTCTGGAGCGGTGCACTGTGGGTAGCTACTGTAAAATAATGAGGCCAAAAACGTCGATTTGCTTCCACACTAGCCCTAATCCGATATAGTAATATCTATTTTAGAATTACTCCTCTCGTTTTGTAGGAGTACAGAAATCGATTTAAAGAGCCCTTTAAATCGATATAAAGAGCAGTGTAGTGTGGACGGGTGCAGCGTTAAATCGATGTAACGCTGTTAAAATCGGTTTAACAGCGTAGTGTAGACCAGGCCTCACTTGGCTTTGTAAATCTCAACCTATATTGCTTGCACTATGTTCAGATTTCACTATATGTAAACACTCACCTTCAGCAATCCATTGCTTTGTGCATCCATGATTGCTATTCAGCGTGTACATCTTGAACAGGAGTGGAGACTATCAAACTAGTCTGTTTTGCTGTTTTTATTTTGGTTACAAAAACTTGCTAGCAGCAACCACTTGCCCTTCCAAGATGCAATTAAATACTCTAATGGTCAGATAGCACTCATCTTACGCACAGCACAGCATCATCCATTTCAAAGGCACAAACACTGCGATGAAATCAGTGGGAGTTTGAGAGCACTCAGCACTTCACAGAAGATGGTTAGCACCTTGCAGAATGGAGGAATTTGACAGCACTGAAAGCCTGCCTCAGTAACTTTGCTAGCTCAACTCATAAGAACGTGCTTACCTCTGAGTTGGGTAAGTAGTCCCACTGAAGCACAGTTTAAGTGCTTGCTGGATCACAGCCAGAATGCAGCACCTTGTAGGACTGAGCTCTCAAACCTGGGAATACCTATATGAGTTATATAAACAAGATTTGGCCAATGGTGGAGAAGTTTTCTCTTCAGCAATGAAGGCTCATGGGAGTTTTGCTATTGATTTGAATAGGCTCCGAAACAGATCCTGTATACTGAAATATTATACTCAGTTATTGTGCCAAAAACAATACAATGGAATCTCTCCAAAAGACTCACAAATTCCTGAACTAATTTAATATATATTAACAAATTTTAGATGCATAAAGAGCCTCAGAGTTACGAGGATGTTATGGTTGTTCTTTCAAAAGTTTACAACTGAACATTGACTTAATACAGCTTTGACACTTTACAATGGAGAAGAAAAATGCTGCTTTTAACCATCTTAATTTAAATGAAACAAGCACAGAAACCGTTTCTTTACCTTGTCAAAACTTTCTTTTAAACTTTCCCTTTTTTAGTAGTTTACATTTAACACAGTACTGTACTATATTTGCCTTTTTTTTTTTTGTCTCTGTTGCTGCCTGATTGAATACTTCTGGTTCCAAACGAGGTGTTCATAACTCTGGTGTTCTAGTTTATACATAACTGTTAAACTTTACATTTTGGAAAATTGTGTAAAACAAAAAAGAATCCAAACTGGTTTTGCTGCCTTTTTAATAGTAACATATTACAATACATTGTTTTTTATTCAAGCTTCATTAGATCCTTATCCTTGCAGTTTATTTTCACTCAACCTTCAATTTATAATCAATACTCCATACGACTGATTTTCTTTGAGTTTCACTGTTCATGAATATCCACAAACTAGATATCCATGAACATTATATACATATATACATACATACACACTCTCACACATGGCTGAAGAAAGATAGCACCATTTATAGAACATACCCTGTGTACATCTTAATCTCAATTAATCTAATCCATAAAAAAAAATTATTAAACATGTGGTTTGTATAGAATGCTTGATGTCGTGCACCACAAAGGCTTTATTGGCATTCATTTCCAAGGAGCAGCATAATTTATTTCCCACTTGAATTTCTTCTAAAAACACCATACCATGGGATGGGTTCAATAACTCCTCAAAGGTTCCACCCTCCTGCTGCCTGACATTCCTCCAATGAAGCCCATACTTTGGTTTGATGGTCATGAAGAGGCATCTGCAGACTCTGAGGGAGGGTAACCAAGATCACAATGGCTCTCATCCAAAACTTTTTCTCTCTACTCAAACAGAACGAGGCCCTGACACACTATTATAAAGCCTGTAGGATGTAGTCTAAGATTTTTATCCTAGAGGATAGTGGAATTGTGAGCCATATGCAGCATACATTTATAAAGAATATTTGTTGTCAGAATAAATGGACTGCTTTCCTGCTGGAAGTTCAGAATTAGTGGTTGAAGCGAATGCAGCAGATATGATATATTTGGATTTGAATACTGTATTTGATGCTGTGTCTCAAAGTCTTACATAAAAATTAATTCAAATTGGCTTGGCTAGGACCACAGTCATGTGGACTGGAAACTGGCTAAAGAACTGTAAAGAAAAAGTAATGATAAATGGAACTGTATTGAGCAGTGGGGAGGTGTCTGGTGGGCTCCTCCTAGGATCAATGTTACTTCCATCTTCACTGATGAGGGAGTAACATGTTGAAATTCAGAAGAGATTAAATTATAGACACTGACATAGATGGGGGAGAGGGGAGGAATACAGTGGCAGATTTGAGGCCCCTGAAAAATCTCCCCCCACCACAGCTCCACGGCTAAAGGAGCTCTTGCTCCCCACCATGGTTACATGTGGTGGGGATATGGAGCTTTCCAGGTCTTGGGGCAGCAGGGGGAGGAGCGAGGAGGGGGCCGGGCCTTAGATAGAAGAGGTGAGTAGAGGGCTAGCCTCCAAGGGGAAGCTTCACCTGCCGCCCATGGACACTGAAATTATGCAATGGGACCCAGGGATATTAGAACCATGGCAGAAAACAATGGAACAAGGCTCAGCTTGGAAAACAGAGGCTGATGCACTGCAGAAAAAATAATCAGAGTGCTGTTATCAATTAAGTGAAACCTATTATTCTGAAAGCCATTTGGGATGATCTCAGAGAGCAAATAAGATGTGAGGTTGAAATAAATATGACAGCAAAAAGGGACAAAGAAACGTTAGGCTAAATACACAGAGGCTGCATGCAATGGGAAAGGAAAATAACAGCACTCTATTTGTGACTTTGCTACCTCACTTTAAATGGTGTGTTCAGCTCCAGGCATCTCATTGCCAGAAAGATACGGACAAACTGCAGGGAGTTCCAAATAAGCGATACAAGCGGGTAAGAAGCTGCAGGGACTGACCTACAAAAATAGGATAAAGGGATTTAAATATGTATAAAGTTGGATAAGAAACAACAGAGTGTGGGTAACTTGATAACAGCCTCTATATATTTGAATACCAAAGAAGGAGAGAACTTACTTAACACAACAAAAAGGGAGTAAAGAGAAAATTCAGGCAAACTTTCTCACAGCAAGATCCATTAGCTGATGGAATAGTTCCCTAAGGCAAGGGGTAGAATCCCAGTCATTTGGCACGTTTAGAATTAGAATAGACAAAACACTAGTAAAGTATTTTAGGGAGTTGTTCTGCACTACCAGGGGGATGGACTGAATGACCTGATCGATACTTTCTAACTTCCTCAAGTGAAATTGCATTTTAAATTCAATCAAATTCTTTCATAGTTTTTCTTATTTGGAAAGGCAGTAACTTTATGGTGTTTTAACTGATTTGCACAGTTCTGAGAAATGTTTCCATTTAGCCTAATCAACTCCTGTCCTTGAATATCTATAAACATACCTTTGTGCTAGAAGAAATATGTTTCTAGTTCTGTGATCACCCTTTCGCCATACTATCTCAGTGTTCACAGTATTCCTATATATCCCCAAATATTTCCTATATTAAGTACCGGAATCACCACACCAACACCATGTACTGTAATTGCAAAAGCAAAACTGGAAAGGTTTTTAAGGCTATCACTGCAGCTGTGAAATTGATCAGACGAGGGCAGCATGTACTAGCACAAGCTCTGGAACAACTTTTTTCCAGAAAATAATGTGTAAGAGTTTAGGTCTTCAAGTTTAAGTGCATGTTGATTTGTTACCTGTGATGCACCACAATATATGAAACCACAGGAAGTTGTTACCTGCCCTTCCTCAAAGAGAATCTCTAGCCTCTCTAGTGGTTGCCAGATCCCATGTTCTTTCACAAAGTGACCTCATCTGGTTTCACAACTGGTATTTGTGCTGGAAACTGGTGCACATCCTATCCCCTCACTTCCCTCTTCCATCCCATCTTCTAGGCTCCATGTGTCAATATCTGAAGTTGGATTTACTGGAGCAGAAAAGCAGATGAACGGGGATTGAATGAAAATCTCGTTTCCCAGGTGAAGGGATGTGTTGCTATTTCATCCTCTCAGCCTTGTTTCTTCTATTTCGTCAATTCTGTTCAGAGACTAAAGATATTAGAGCTGGGAAAGCTTCCCCTCAAGCTGGGCTAGGATCCTGCCTGCTGTGGTTGTCTTCTCTTGCTGTCTTCTCTTCTGTTTTATGCCTCTCTCCAGCCAGGTCTGATTCTCTCCCTTCTTTTGTTTTAATATAGCATAGAGTTCATATTTTCACTAGTGCCTTTGGCTGAGATCTCAAATCTATTGTCCCATGGCCTCCAACCCATCTCACTGCATTCTATCTGTCTATCAGTTCAGGTCTCTTATTGTTCCATCTTTACAAAATTTTTCCTTTCCTTTTTTTCATTCTCCATAAAAACACCAAGATGTTAGGCGTGCACTTTCCTGAAAAAAACAGACAAACTCTGCAGTCCTTTGAAGGGGATGTAAAGCATGGCATAAATGCTAAGTGTTCTTTTTGTTACTTTAGATCACATTACATACATGCATGTGCAATCACACAGGCCCCACAAAGAAAGTGCTTTCACAGGCACATTTTTCTTGAGGCTACATGAGGAAAGGAGAAGGCTCCAGTCTCAGCCTGTTTGCTTCTGTGACTTTGGCTGTTTAAATACCATTGGAATGAGCAGACAGGGTAATATTATTTGAGACTCAAACCAAGATTTGATCTTTCAATCTAACGTCCAGTCTACACTAGAAAATTAGGTCAGTTTAACCACATCAGTCAGACATACGAAAAATCCACACCCCTGAGTAGCATAGTTAAGCCAATCTAAGGCCTGGTGTACACTATGACTTTAGGTCAAATTTAGCAACGTTACCTCAATTTAACCCTGGACCCATCCACACAACGAAGCGCTTTTTTCAACTTAAAGGGCTCTTCAAATCAATTTCTTTACTCCACCTGCAACAAGGGGATTAGCACTGAAATCGGCCTTGCTAGGTAGAATTTGATGTAGTGTGGACTCAATTCGATAGTATTGGTCTCCAGGAGCTATCCCAGAGTGCTCCATTGTGACTGCTCTGGTCAGCGCTCTCAACTCAGATGCACTGGCCAGGTAGACAGGAAAAGGCCTGCGAACTCTTGAATTTTATTTCCTGTTTGGCCAGAGTGTTTGCAGAGCTCATGCAGAGCTCATCAGCATGATGTGCACATTGCTGGGGCACATTGCCCGGCCCGTACTTTGTGAGAAGTCTATGACCATGTCCCTCTCATCATCGAGCTGCTGTCGCCTCCTTGCCTGGTTTTGCATGAAACAATTGTCTGCTGTTGCTCTGACAGAGGGAGGGACGACTGATGACATGGCTTACAGGGAATTAAAATCAACAAAAGGGGTGGCTTTGCATCAAGAAGAAACACAAACAACTGTTACACAGAATGGCCCCCTCAAGGATTGAACTCAAAACCCTGGGTTTAGCAGGCCATTGATTTCACAAAACAAATCGGGTCAATTTCTTGTTTTGATCCACTCCATCTATCTTTTACATCTTAGGCTGGCATCAGATGGTGCAGTACGACTGCTAGCCATCATCATTTCCTGGGTGCTCAACAGAAGACGGGAATGACCTGGCTGAGTCACTCCCATGTCTGCCCAGGTGCCCCTGACCGACCTCACCAAGGTCGGGTAAAAGAGCACCTAGGAGTATGACGATGGTGGCTACCAATCGTAATGCACTGTCTGCTGCCAAAAGGCAATGAGCTGCTGCTGTGTAGCAATGCAGTCCCACGTCTGCCAGCACCCAGGAGATGTACGGTGACGGTCAGCTCTGTGGGCTCCGTGCTTGCCGTGGTATGGTGTCTGCTCAGGTAACCCAGGAAAAAAGGTGCAAAACAATTGTCTGCCATTGCTTTCACAGAGAGAGGGAGGGAGGGAGGGAGAGGGGGGCCTGACAACATGTACCCAGAACCACCTGTGACACTGTTTTTGCCCCATCAGGCATTGGGATCTGAATCCAGAATTCCAACGGGCAGAGGAGACTGTGGGAACTGTGAGATAGCTACCCACAGTGCAACACTCTGGAAGTCAGCGCTAGCCTCAGTATTGTGGATGCAGTCCACCGACTTAATGCACTCAGAGCATTTTGTTTGGGATCACACACAATCCACTGTATAAAAACAGTTTCTAAAAAATCAACTTCTATAAATTCGACCTCATTTCGTAGTGTAGACATACCCTAAGTCTCTGTGTAGACAGTGCTAGGATGAAGGAACAATTCTTCCATCAATCTAGCTACCGCTTCTCCAGGAGGTGGATTATCTATGCTGACAGGAGAATACCTCCTGCTGGCATAAGTAGTGTCTACAATGAAGTGCTACAGAGGTGCAGCTGTGCCACTGTAGTGTATTAGGCAAGTCTTAAATAGACAAAGACTGGAAGAGAAACCAGACATGTTCAGTGATTAGCCCAATCACACAGCAAGTTAGTAACAGCTCCATGATTAGCTCTCTTCTCCTCCTATCCACTAGACCACACTGCTTCCCTGTAAAGAAAACGATGATAATAAGAATATTCAGTCTGCTGTAGAGATGACTAAAAGAAGAGAGTTATAGAAGGAACTATTGCTGGCTCTGGTACATAAGAATACTGACTTTATTCTGTTTAGGTTTCTGTCTTTCCTCCATAATCATTGTATCTGGATATAAATGAAAAGGGTAAACACCAAATTTTACTACAGAAAAGCATTTACCAAACAGCAGAGCTAGGAATCTATATGGTAGTACTGCTACTTTACCAAATAGTTATGGTATCAATCAATTACACTTAAGAAGAGTCTAGCTGTACTGCACTGACTGAGCAGACCTTTGCATATTTAAGAACTTAATTAGCAGCCACATATAAAATATTCAGAACTGTAACTTTTAATAGTTTTAACTCAATGGCTCATAGCTACCATCTTGAATCTTTCTTTCTTCTGAGGACTGAGGGCCCAGGCACACTGAAACCTTCAACTTTCCCTGGCAAAAGCATATTTGAGCATTTCCCCATTTCAAAAGCAGCTGTAGATACTTGCTCCTTGAAGAAGGAATTCAAGATGATGGACACAAGAGAGTGCCTGTATCCAAACTTAAAACAAGGACGTGCCATATATTATCCATTGATAAATATTGGGGAAAAAAGTGCATTTGAAAACAGAATGTTACTACACTTCTGCTATACAAAACAGAAGCAAACCCAGCCTTCTTCTCCTTGGTGGCACAGAGCCCTGCCTTTAACAGAAGCAGGGCTCTTCTGCTTCTTGTGTGTGAAAACTCACAAGATGCCTCCGCGGAGGTGCACATCCTCTTGCCTTAGAGCTCAAGTCTGTGGAAGGTCTGGCATACCTCCACACAGAAGGAATTTGGGACTCAGGTAGGGGAAGGTCAGGGTGAGCATGTGACAGGTGGCCAGGTGACACAGAGGCACGTCGTATCCTGACACTGAACTAACTGCTATGGAACAGCTCCACTTCCCAGCATGGATGAGCTGAATTCCTTGCTCCTCAACCCCTGAGAAACTCTCCAGAGCACAGTACAGCAGCTCAGACAGACTGTGAAATGGGGAAGAATTTAGGCTTACATCCATGCTTTAAAAGCAAGTATTGGGTCCTAATCAAAAAGAGAGGACGACCCGCCAGTAAAGACAAAGCTAGCCCATTCATCAGTCACCACACGAATGAGATAGTCAGGGCTCCATAATCCGGAGAGGTTCCTAAGAAGGTAGTATGAAAGGTTCACAATGTAGTTAATATGTCTCAAAACAAAGGGGCAGACCCTTGTGAGTAACCAAGCTACACTTGGCACTGAACCCAAAGGAATAGTGTAGAGGTGGCATTATGTGATCTTTTAGCCTCCTTACTCCCCAAATCTAGGGCTGCTTTAAGTTTTGTTGGGTGGTAACGACCCTCCAGGTGCTGTTACCCTGGCTCTGTATCCCCAAAACACTGTTGATGTGTCCCACAAAGGAAAGGAGTTTGGTATACAGGACTGAATGGTGCTGTGTTGACTAAGACAGTTTTACACTACTGCTGAGTCCCCATAAAAAGAGGAATTTCACAGATGGCTATTAAGCAAGTTCTTCACCTCCGTTGTGCTGCTAGGACAGTGCAAGACAGAGCGGGGCTGAGAATCTGACTCAAAGCTGAGTGTATCTCATGAAAACAAGATTACTGAAGTCTGAAAACAGAAAAAAAATCTTGAAACCAGAGTGGGTGGAAGAGATTTAAGAGACCTTATTCCTGATTGAGACTGTTCCAATAGCTCATCACTCTTTCAGCATTATACGTAAGAAAATTAGCATAAACTAAACCTTGATAATGGAAAGAATCATGCAGCGCAGTAGAATCCACTGCAAGGTCTACATGGAATGATAAATATAGCCCGATACCATTTGTCTGACAGTTTAGATGATGAACACAAGTAATTCTAACATACCTACATCTAACAGAGAAACAGAATAGGCCTCAGAATATGTCCCTGAGGGACACCAGATGACACAGGAGATACAGAAACTCAAAGCAATAAATTGTATACAATAAGAAAAGAATGCAATTAAAGCTTATGGTCAAAAGAGTCAAATGCCACACATAGGTTCAACAGTAACAGGTAAATACAGAAATAACCCTGCTGCACATAGTCAGCACAGACAGCATATAGATAGTCTTGGCAGAGAGAGAAAGAAATGAAATCCAGACAAACATCCACAGTAAATGTCTACAGATCTATGATGATGTTGCTTGCATCCACCTTTTCAACGACCTTTCACATGAATGATTAGGGAGAGATCCACTTTTTTCAAAAATTAGCATCACATTTCCTTTTGCAATTTCCAATTACTTAATGCATCTGTCTTGAGAGAAAGAACACTTCTTATATTCACTGAAAGAGAGAAAGACATCAAAACCAAATAGTCAATTAAGGGAAAAAGAAAACAACCAGCAACAAATATCATGGAACAGACAAAATGTTCTCTGTGTTCAGACCACTTTATTCTGCTGTCCTTAATCTGTACATTGGCTATTTACACTAAAAAAAAACTAGAAAAGGAAACATGTTTTCATATTCAATAAAGGTCTCAGCACAGTTCTGAATTGTATATACAAGCGAACACCAATTTTATGAGGATCTTGGGGAATACTCAAAACTTTTGGATTTTTCTACCATCAGGAAACACAAAGACATCTCAGATAAATGAGAGTTTTGAAGTTTTATATAATAAGCAACAACAGTAGTTAACCAAATGTTCCAAACATTTTCTGATTAAAAAACATGGTTGCAGTAGCTCTGAAAAAAAACCTTTAAAATTAGGGCTGTCTGGAAATGAAGAATTCCATTTCATGAAAAATTTCAAGATATTAGCATTTTGTTCCACATCAGAATGAAACTGAAACCTTTTAAAATTTTGCTTGAAAAAACATGAGATTCCTGCCTCAGAATAGCCAGTATCGATCCTACTACAAGCCTCTAGTCTGAATCAAGCAGAGCAGGGTCTTGAACCTGGCTCTCTGAGAGCCTAATTGCTGGGCTGCTGGCAATTCTCAGTTTTCTAACCAGAAAATCATAACTCTGTCTTGGGTCTGAGAAATATTTAGTCAAAATGGATAAATTTATGTGAGGGTCTGATGAACTGACATTTTCTTATAAAAATGTTATGTTAAAAAGTACCTACCAGCCCTAATTAAAATATTCATTGGAGACTACTGGTTCAACATATGCCATAAATAGGTTCATTCTTAATAACGATAACACTGGCTACACAGCATTTAAACATAGGGAGCTGGAAATAACAGAGGGAACAGATATACGAAAATTCTTAAATTCCACTACTTGTGAATATATTAGCATCTGACTGACAAACGTAACATACTGAAATATTCATAACAGCATTGTCTGTCTATCAAAAAGTTGATCAGTGAAATTTTAACCTGACACAATTTGTAAATATAATTTAAAAGCCTGTACTTTTCAAAATGGTTGAATCTTCTCTAGAGTTGAGTGAGAAATGATTTTCCCATTCTGTGAAACTTTTTGGTATTTCAAAAATGCCTCTTTTCTGCACTGGGACAAAATTGAAACTTGTCAAAGTTTTTCATGACAAAAATAGAATGAGAACAGAACAGCCAGGTGTTTAGGGGACTCCTCTAGAATGTAGGAGAATAATAGAACAGGGGTTTGAATCTGGCTCTCCTGAATCCCAGATGAGTGCCTGAACTACCAAACTATTGGCTATTCTGGAGTGAATTACTCCCTCCCTTAGTATTTTGTAGCCTTTAAAAAAAATTTTTAAAAATCCTCCCCCCCCCACCTTTTTATGGGGGAAGCTAAATTCATCATTTTAACTGTTATGAAACAGGTTTATTATCTGATCCTCCCTACTCAGCACCCTAAGATGGGCACAGAAATCAACATTAATTTACTTCATTTTAAAACCGTATTTAAATTCCCAGGAATGCCTTTGTTTTTTATGCACTTTTCTCAGCCCCTCCCTCTATGAGACTATGGCCACATCTTATCAATGTCACAAAAGCAAGCTGAAAAAAACTTCAGCATTTCTACTGCTTTCAAAACATTTTTTTTTCTTTTTAACCAAACTTCCTGAGGTCCAAATATTAGAAACAATATAGGGAAAAAACAAAAAAGATAAATAAAACAAACAAAAGTACATAAAGGAACAATAGCAAAGGAAGATTTGACAATGTCAAATTAATTTCTATAGTAAAAGTAACGGTCTATAAATTGATTCTGATCAATATTTCTAGTGCAAAGAATTTACAATAATAAGAGCCAAAGAACTCCAAATGTATTTGGAATTGAAGGTCTATGGTTTTGTTTCATGGGTCTACATACACACATACACATACACACACAATTATCCACCATACGATTATTTGTCTAGCTTTAATGATGTGCATGGAGAAACACCCTAGTAAGGAAAAACAATTAATAATTTGAAAAATAACTGAAATTTATAACGAAGTCAGTGGGAGGAGGATTGGCCACATAGAAATAAAAACTTGACCCACAGACAAGGGAATTTGGTCCTTTATTATTAGGTGACAGACTGATAGTGACAGAATCAAAATGAGAGTTTATAGTAAGAGAACACAAATGCAGAAAAACAGAACATAAGGGGTGAAATCAGTTACTATGTATACAGGCCATACAGTGTTATTTAGAGATGAGAAAACTGGTGTGGATCATCAGTTTGCACATCAACCCATTAACCTCATGCTGGTTAACTGTATTTTTTCAGCTGGACAGGATTTAAGGCCACAGCGTGAAATTATATTTTTGTTTCTCCAGACGAGATTTACAAGGAGGAAATTTAAAGTAAATTAAAACTAATAGCCATTCCTAAATAGGTATAAATTAGCTAAGTGAACTTCTTAAGAATCTATTAAACAGATGAGAGATGAACTTAGAGGGGCTAGAATGGGGAAGCAAACTGGCAATCTTTTCCAAATGGAGAATAAATTCTCAAAGGACAGAAAGAGGTCCCACTAGTTTTCAAGCTTGCCCAAAGTAAAACATGTCAGGAGAAGAGAGTGTGGTATTCTAGTTAAGGAACATAGGAAACCTGGGTTCAATTCCTGGCTCTGCCAAAGACTCGCACAAGCATCTGGCAGCAAAAACTTTAAAGGGGAGATCTGAGCATCCTGCCAGGAATTTGAACACTCCATTTTATACAGTCTATATAGAAGAGGAATTTTCAAAGCCTAATATGGGCAGTCCTGAAGTTTTCAAAATATGGCCTCTGCTCTTGGCATGTAAGGTGCTTGGACTTCCTCACCAATACATCCTCCCAACCCACCTGTCCGCATTCTGCAAACACAGTCCTACATGATATTGTAGCAGTAAAACAAAGTGTATTAATGTCACCTCATGGCCAGTTACTGAGTGAGGTGTGCAAAATGTCCATCTCCTCACTGTTACTTCTAGATCCTAATTTTGTAGATCCCTCTCTGATCTACTGCTGTCTCCATACCCCACCACTCACCACTCACCACCCACCAGTGGGATGTGGCCAGTGGCTGGGCAACTCCTACCTATAAATGCAAAGCGTAATGTGCTCTTCTTCACTTACCCTTGCCTTTTGCTTTGTCTTTTTCTGCCTAGACCAGAGGTTGGCCACCTATGGCCCACTCTTCTCCACCCTCTGCTCCCTCCTGCGGTGGCAGGGAGCAAGGGGCAGGGGGCAGAAGCTTAGTCCTGTCAGCTCCCTGGCCTCTTCCCACAGTGTGCTGGGTTCCTGCCCCTCGTCCTCCTCTCTGTCCCTGCCTTCCTGCCAACTAATCAGCTGATGTCCCTTGCAACAGAGGGGGTCAGGGAGGAGTGGAGTCAGCATGCATGGTGCTCCCAGCAGAGGCAGAGAAGAAGTGGAGACAGGGCCTTGGGGAACAGGGGTGGTGGAATGGGGCATATCCTCTCCAGCTCCCTGCCATGAGCACCCCATAACCCCAGCCCACACCCCAGCCCTCTGCCCTGACCCCCCCCCACACTCATCCAGCCCTGAGCCCTGCGCCCCACACACCCCCATGCTCCTGCCCTGAGCCCTGTACCCCGCTTCACACAGACCCAGCCCTCTGGCCTGAGCCCTGCAGCCCTGCACACACCCCAGACCTCTGCCCTGAGCCCTGTACCCCCTCACACAAACCCAGCCCTCTGCTTGACTCCTTCACACACACACCCCAGAACCCCAGCCCTGACTCTTGCACCTCCACACATACCCAGACCCCCCAAACCCTATGCCCTGACACCTGAACCCCCCTCACTTGCCCCCAGCCCTCTGCCCTGACTCTTGCACCCCCCACATACCGAGCCCCCTCCCCACATCTTGACTCTTGCACACCCCATATCCCTACCCCTACCTTGAGCACAAAACAGGATCTCCTGCACACCTCCCCACACACATTCCCATCTACACCCCTTGCATTAAATGGGAGCTACCCAGGTAAGCGCTCCACACCCAAACCTCCTGCCCCAACCCTGAGCCCCTTCCCTCATTCTAGCTCCTGGCCAGACCTTACACCCCAACCCCCAGCCTGCTCCTTCACCCCCAGCCCTGTGCTCAGTGCATTCTCACCCTTGACTCAGTGCAGAGAGAGGAAGAGAATGGGCCAGAACCAGGGAGAAGGTAGGTACCCACTGTATGTGGGCAGGGCCAGGACCCCAGATTGGCAACAGGCTGAGCAGGTCCGGTAGCTGGGATCCCGGCTGGCAGGAGCCAGAAGATGGAACCCCTGAACGGCAGCAGGCTGAGCTGCTCAGCCCGCTGCCAGTCTGGGGTCCTGGCCACCGGCTCCGCACAACCCGCTGCCGGTCTGGGGTTCTGGCTGCTGGTCTGGGGTTCTGGTTGCTGGACCCTAGCCAGCCAGGGTCCCAGTCGCACAGGGGCGGCTCCAGGAACCAGCACACCAAGCGGGTGCTTGGGGCGGCAAGCCGCGGGAGGTGCTCTGCCAGTCACCACGAGGGCAGCAGGCAGGCTGCCTTCGGCGGCTTGCCTGCAGAAGGTCCGCTGGTCCTGTGGCTTTGGCGGACCTCCTTGAGGCACACCTGCGAGAGGTCTGCCGAAGCCGTGGAACCAGCGGACCCTCTACAGGCAAGCCGCCGAAGGCAGCCTGCCTACCGTGCTTGGGGCAGCAAAATGCCTAGAGCCACCCTTGCAGCCGCAGGCCCCGCTCAGTCCACTGCCGGCCTAGGTGAACAGAACCCCAGACCAGCAGTGGGCTGAGTGGACCGGTGCCATAAGATCAACATTTTAATTTAATTTTAAATGAAGCTTCTTAAACATTTTGAAAACCTTGTTTATTTTACAATACAACACTAGTTTAGTTATATAATATATAGACTTATAGAGAAAGCCTTTCTAAAAAACATTAAAATGTATTACCAGCATGTGAAACCTTAAATTAAAGTGAATAAATGAAGACTTGGTACACCGCTTCTGAAAGGTTGCCGACCCCTGGCCTACATGAATAATTTCCTCTCACCTCCTCAGTAGCGCATACTAAACAACATAACACTAATCGTGTGTGGCCAGAAATTCCTTGCAGAGAATCTGACATTTTAAAAAATAATTAGACAGGTGTCAGTGTATTGTACTTAATAAAAATACTCCTAAACAGAGTGTTGCTTTTTAAACATCCTCTGGCTTTTGTCCAAGGTTTCAGCTTATACCAGTGTCAGTTACATTATTTGTGACCTGTCATATTGTGATCTTTCCTTCACAAAGATAAAACTTTAAAAATAACTTTTTATCTTCTGATGTCCCATTTCTAATTTCTGCAGCAGCTAAGAACTTCCGTGAAGGATGGGGAATTACAGATGGAGCTGGGCCAACAATAAAATACCCAGTCTAACTTGGTATCTCCCAAGCACTTGATTATGAGATATAGTGCTCTGATATTATTCCTGTGAGGCAAATCTCTGTAGCAAAATTTTGCAGCTAATCTCCATTCAACTCCGGAGTCCCTTCCCTGGAATTCTGCTCAGCTGAGATCTGTGGGATGCAAAGACAAGATGAACAGAGCGTCAGTGAGAAGCAAAAAAATTGAGGCAGATGGGCAAATAGTCTGATTGGGCATTTGTGGTTGACATGAAACTAAACACAGAGTAAAATTAACAGTGTGACAGAGATTCTACTTTGCTCCTAGTATGCTCATGATTCATAAGAAGACCCTAGTGTGTAAGTACATTTACAGCAATGAAGCCTCCCAGCCAATATTATATGTTCACAGACTTCCTTCCCACAAGCACACTTGCAGAGCCCCCTTCTAGCTGGCAGCTGTGCAGTCTTTCTGCTGATGCTTGTCTTTTTTCATCAAGAGCTTGTTTTTCTAACCATTTAAACACATCAGTTTAGAGAAAGATATTAAACTGATGCTTATTTAGGTAAGTTCAACTACGTACAGGAAAAACTAGTGTCCCTTTTGCTCAGCCCAGGTATACAAATGCTCATATGGACAGAAGGACTTCTCACCCATTAATATAATGTGATTTAAAAACAAAAATTGAATCCAGGAGAGGTTTACAATCACAATGTGGCTCACATAATTTAAGACCAGGTTATCTCTGGCCCATCAGGGTATGTACCTCGGCCCAAGTAACTCCTTCTCTCACCCTGCAAATTATCCAGCAACAGTCACTCACGCATTTAGCATGTACCCTGCTTCCCTTACATGACAGAAATCCTCTCTCTGGCTCAGTGTACCACAACTCCAGCCTCTTCTGCAAGTCTCTCCTTAAACACACCCGACCTGTTTGAGGTGGTTTATTTTGGTGTAAAGGCCAATTGGCATTCAAATTTAGACTATTTTAAAAATCAAAAATCTCTATTAGTGCTTGCAGCCAAATGATTCACATTGGTTAGATGGAAAAGCAGACTGCCTCTGGGGATAGAAATTTGGCTTAGCAACCACACTGACACAGTAGCTAAAGAGCAAGTAATGTTTCAGAGAAGAGGGACCCAGAATTAATCTGTAGCAGATTAAAACTGAAATTTTGGTCTTCTTTCCAGGGGCAGCTCCAGGGACCAGCGCAGCAAGCATTTCTGCAGGAGGTCCGCGGGTCCCACGGCTTCAGCAGCAATTCAGAGGTGGGTATGCCGAAGGCGTGGGACTGGCAGATCACCCGCAGAGCTGCCGCCGGCCCCCGAAGGCTGCCTGACTGCTGTGCTTGGGGTGGCAAAAAACGTACAGCTGCTCCTGCTTCTTTCCCCGCCCTGCCTTACTTTCCTTTTTTTGTTCTTTTGGGAGGGGAGGGGAAATTAACCTGGCTGACCTAACTGAGTAAGTCTGACTGAGCTCAGGACTCCAGAGGGTGAAATGTTTATCCTCTGCATATTCTGACTCCTAGAGGATGCATATTTGTAAGACAAAGCCTGCATGTGCTGTGCTAAGAGAGGATACTGTGGGCCACATCTGCAGCTGGTGTAAATTGGCATATAGTTCCACTGGTTCTGCTGGAACACCATTAATTTACACCAAGATCACGACCTACCGTTTTTTTTCTAATATACATCAGGAGAGCTAAACTCTGTCACCTCTCTAATGTGGATCAGACATTCCCTTCTTGCAGTTTACATTAATTAGCATCCAGTTTCTTTTCTCCAATCTAGGCAAATTCAAATTTTCCCTTACAGTGATTTAAAAACTCACAATTGTATACAGGGGTCTTTCCGGATTATAAACTTTGTTTTCAGTGGCAATATTTTAAATGCTTCTTAGCAAAACAAATTCCCACCCTACCCCTTTCCACAGTGGAAAGCACATGAGAGTTTTACAGATGGATATTTGTATATTAAACAGCTAAGAGAAGTCATTCAAGTACTTGTTACTGTGAAGAACTGGTTAGTTAAACTACAAGAGCTGTTGCCAAGAAACAGGCAGTGTTCCCCCACCCATTACCCCTAAAGTGACAGGAATGCCTGAGGCAAATGTTTTTAAAAAGGTAAGAAAGTACTTGAAATTCAATTCACTGTATACAGATTTAGGCCCTTCAGGTAGCAAGAGAGGTCTGTGGTAATGAGATCCTAATTCGATCATTTACATTTCTTTGGTAGTTATTTTCTTATGCAAATTTTCAGATTTTTCACAACATAGAAACACACAAAAGACAGAAGACTGAATGAGTTGTCTTCCCCGCTAATGAAAACATCTAGTCTTTCTTTACCTATGGGTCTACAAAAGGATATGTGTTTGGATTATCATAATCCAAACCACTTTGATGTTCACTTCACACTGGAAAACAACCCTGTTATCTGTAATTGTAACTGAGGAGTGCTTTCCTTCAGAGTAATAACACAGCCACTTAATCAAAGGCTGCAAAGCCAAATATGCTATAAGAAGTCATGATGAAGGCCAAAAATATATAGTGGCTTTTATAATGAAGCAAGCGACAGTGTTTCTCTTTACAGGTCTCCAAAGTTAAAGTGTAGACTGTATCTGAAGAGGGAAAAGGGGTGTTTGTATGGGTTATCTATTTGATACATTAACAGGAGAGTACCTCAGTTCATGTCAGAGGGAAAAGTTTATTGCATTTATAAGATCTGTCTTCTTTTACAAGAAGCATGACACCAACCTGGTGAGATGGTGATGGAGGAGATAAAATAAGGAAGTGAAAACTAAGGGGAGCCTTCATCATCTCTTTTAGACAAACCCTAGGAAAGGAAAACAAAACAAAACACTAACTGCTTGGTACTTACGCCCATATTGTGCAAGCAGAACAAAAACAACTTGAGAAGATAGAAGGACTATGAGGTAATTGTTCTATTCTCAAAGCAAATGGTGATCTGCAATTTAACTTGCTTCTTTGTGCCTTCTCTCACTCTGTCTGAGGGTAGCTGCCCCTACTAGCCTTCAGGAATATGATCCCATTTTGCTGGATGTCACAAAAGATCAAACTGAACTTTCCTTGGCCTAAAGCTATGCAGAGCTCTGTAATGAAGGGTTAATCTCTGCACAACTGTAAGGCTGAAATTATATCTTGCTCTCTAAAATACAGCTTGTTGTAAATTCTTGTGGGACATTCTGAAAATCCCTGCAAGAGCTCTCTCGAACATCTCACAATGTGTTAAATTTCATTTACTTCATTTATTTATTTTCTTAAGGAAAGCTACTTAGAATACTGCAAACATTTATATATAACATCTCAATATGGCCAAATTTTGCCCATAATTACAGGTGGGTACAGACATGTAACTAGAAGATAACTTAGCTTGTTATTTATTATTAACCATTTATAGTCTGGTAGCACTTAGTGACCTCAAGCAAGTTGGGTCCCTTTTGTGTTAGGTACAGCATATTGTAAATGACAATCTCTGCCTCAAAGAGATTGCAATCTCCAAGATTATTATAAAACCCTATGCATTTTTACCAGGCACTTTTTGTACTTTTAAGAGCTCAAACATATTTCTAAATGTGTTTTGTGTTTCATCACCTGCTAACCTTTCTCATAAGATAGTGAATGTGCTTCTAGAATTCCTGAACACACTTCTAGCATTACCGAAGACATTCCCATCAACTCATGAGAAAACAAGTGACTAAGCAGCTACAGGGCTCTCCAAATAGGCTGACTGTATATGTCATATTTGTCTCTATTCTTAGCTATTTATGCTACTCGCCATTTATATGTTTAATTACAAAGGAAAATTTTTCTGCACTGTAATCACGTGCAAGCACACATTTTTCTCCAACAAAAGAGTTATTCTTCCAGTCAGTTAATACAATATTTTCCCCTTGAATGAATCCATGTGTAACTAAAGGAAGATATCTGAAAGTATAGTTTTCATAATGCTGGGAAAATTAAAATTAAAAATCTCAAAGGGCATCCTTTTCGAATAATCATATTGTGTCCTTCCAAGCTTAAATAGTAACATTCCAGAGAATATTTCTGTTCCATTTGGCCTACATTTAGAAGCAAAAACATTTCCACAGTTGAAAGGAAACCTAATTTTCAAGATTTTTTTTTTTTTTTACAATGGAACAGATATAGTTTTTGAGGGGATGTTTTCATTGAAAAAAAAAGTGTGAATTTTTTAATTGAGATAGATAGCTCAAGACAGCTATCTTCTCAATATAAATTCCTAGTGGAGAAAAGAAACTGTAGTTTTACTTCAATGTAACTATTTGAAGTAGACTGTAAGTGGGGGCAATTGAACTGATCTCAACTACCTACATTCAGGTAAAGACAGACTTCATAGTATTCATATATTCCAAAGCTAGAAGGAACCATTGTGATCATCATGTATAACACAAGCCAGAGAACTTCCCAATAATTCCTAAAGCATTGCTCTGTATCAATGACCTTCCTCTTCATTATTTACCACTTCCCCAATTTTTGTACTATCTGTAAACTTTATCAGTGATTATTTTAGGTTTTCTTCCAGGTCATTAACAAAAATGTTAAACAACAGAGCCAAGAACCGATCCCTACGTGACACCACTAAACACATCTGTTTTAAACTCTTGTTTATGACTACATTTTGAGACTTATCAGCTAGCCTTTAACCCATTTAATATGTGCCATGTTAACTTTATGTCTTTGTAGGGGTTAATTTTTTAATCAAAATGTTTGCAGTACCAGGTCAAATGCCTTCCAGAAGTCTAAGGCAGGGACCAGCAACCTTTGGCAAGCGTGGGCTGGACTGGTTTGGTTACCTTCTGCGTTCGCAGGTTTGGCCGATCACGGCTCCCACTGGCCATGGTTCACCGTTCCAGGCCAATGGGGGCTGCGGGAAGCAGCAGACAGCACATCCCTTGGCCCGTGCCACTTCCTGCAGCCCCCATTGGCCTGGGACAGCGAACTGCAGCCAGTGGAAGCCACAATCTGCTGACCCTGGAGACGCAGCAGGTAAACAAACCGGCCTGGCCCACCAGGGTGCTTACCCTGATGGGCCGCAGGCCAAAGGTTGCCGATCCCTGGTCTAACTATATTACATCAGCAATTACCTTTATCAACCAAACTTGTAACCTCAAGAACAGATCAATTTAGTTTGACAGAATCTATTTTCTGTAAAACTATGTTGATTGGCATTCATTATATTACCTGTGTTTTGTCTCCACTTGGATTTTACATTAAGAGAGCTATCTCAAATTAGCTATCACCATGTGAAAACATGCCTATTTTTGCAGTAGGTGAATCTTGGGGAAATCCTGGTTAAATTTTTGTCTTTGTAGTAAGCTTTCCCCAATGGAGTCTGAATCCTGATTAGGATCTCTGGGTTCAAGAGTAATGTAAATAATGAATAACAACAATGGAAAGATTCAGTTTGGATGAATACCCAACACTATGTATACATATCTGAACATGAGTTTATTGAATAAAAATGCCACAAGAACAGGCTTCTTCTATTTTCTGCTTCAGGTCAGTCCAGAAAACCTGGAAAAACAACCTCTCGTGGGGTATTTCAATACTTTTGTTTCCTTTCCTAATCATAGCTTGAAAATGCAAAGATGCTTGAAAAAGGAAAATAATTTGAAATATATATAAATAGTTGCACTGCACCTGAATCTTACATTTGAAAAAGTGTGTTTAATAATTAGATATGGGATCTGTATGGGCCAAAAGCTTAGAATAAAATCTCTCCCTAAAAGACCAATAAAGTGTAATATGAAAAAAAAGAGATAAAATCGATGTATAAATATTGTTTTAAAAGTTCTGAGGAGCACATGCACACACAAACACACACACACGCATCATCTCTGTGTAGAAGGGTTCAGACCAGGGCTTAGCAACAACTGTATAAGCAGAACACGGAGTGAAAAAGTAATTTTATTCTCCTCTACCAAGTCAAAAAACTATGCAAGGTGCAGCAGACCTTCTAGATATGAAAACTTCCTGAAGTTCTGTCTGACTAGGGATATTTTAGACTACCTTCACTATTATACAAAAATCCAAACTCTTCTTCCTCAGGGAGTATTTATGGATCTGAAGTACAGCCCTGAAAATACATACTAGTCATACAGATCATACAGGAGGTCACACTAGGAAATTTTGGGCATCTTCTAAAAACTAGATAGGACTGGTGGAATGTTACTTTGTTTTAGATTAACAGAACAATTTAGGCTCCAGTCAACCCTAAGGGGTTGGAGTGGGGGAGGGGAGGAATGATGATATAAGGCCTCATCATATGTTTTTTGGAGAAGCATTGGCCTACATGATCTATGTTTTGACTTGTCTATATTTCAGCTAAGGAGAGTGAGGGCTTATGGGCAAGCTTTCACTTTCACCCTTCAACACTTTATTGAGCCAAAATACAAAGGTAAGCCCCTCAAGGGTAGAGAAATTCAAATGTGCTATTCTGTACTTCAGGGCAAAGGAATTTTAAACTCAATTGCCACCAAAAAGGAAGGGTATGTCATGCCCTTATGGCAACTATAATACTATAATACTAATAATAACTATGGCAACTATCATAATTCATTATACTAGCTGTAGTGTGTACATCATGATTCAGTGGGTCAATGAGATTGAACTGTGTTATGTAGTATGATGTGCCCCTGTAGAACCTAGTGAAAATGGGATGCATTTAATACTGTATCACAGAACTAAAGAGACTGAGCAGTTTATAGGATTAATAATAATAATAATTTTAAATAAACATTCTTAAACATTCTGAAATAGGAGCTCTTTGTTACTTTTTGTGAGTAGAAATGGGTATTCCAAACAAATATTCCACAGAAAGGGCAAACAAAATTTGATTTCTTCTAATGGAAAAAAGGGAAACAGGAAAAGTCTATTGGGCTAAATTCTTCATTCACTTATGCCCATGTCTGTCACAGAATGGAGAATCAGGCCCACACAGGCTTGATTTCTTTCTCTATGTCTGCCTTGTGACTTTGGCTGGCAGATTCAGTAGTAAACAGACAAACAAAAATGTTTTAAATAAAATATGCTCTCCTGGCCAATTCTGGGGGAGTTGGGCAGAAGGCAGCTGAGCAGGAAAATATATGTTTGTCAGGTTCTCCTGAGGATTATCTGTTGTTTACTTTAATCTTCCCTGATTTACTGATTGTTGCTTTCCCCTCTCTAAGGTATAAAGAGGTTGCTTTTAATATATTTATATGTGTATGCACTATACACACAAACTATAATCCTTAACATCAGAGGATCTCTCTCTCTCTCTCTTTGGATGCTATTCGTTTTACCATAAACTGAAAAGAGAACAGGTTTACCTCAGTCAGCTCTTCTTAAGATACTTCTATCCAGCGTAGTTCAACAGCAATATATTTCACCTGCGCTAGAAGGATAAGTGAAAACTGTTAATATACCATAGTAATGGTGCTGAAATGTTGATATGTCTCATAGAGTGAACACCTTGGACTCAACCCTCTGGCTCTGCAATAACACTTTAAAATACTTAGAGCAGCTGCTGGCTTAGTCGGTAACCAAACCACTTTTAACTCTTAGCATCAGAAGTCAGTGGTGATATTAGGAATCTGATTCCATTTCTGGCTATTGGAACTCTAGGGTGAGTGTAAAAAACAAACAAACAAGCAAAAAAAAACCTCATGCTTTTACCTAGTCAGTTGCTTTCAATATAAGCTAAGCAGAAAGGGCAAGGGACAGTCCATGATGCCATGCGCAATGAAACTTGCTGCAAAATCCTATTCTATATTTTAAAAAAACATTCACCTATAGTGGTCATTAATTCACAGGGGGCCATTTCATCCCTGACTCTTCCCTGGGTGACTGGGGAGACAGTGATGGGTAATGAGGGACAACAACAAGGCAGGATACAAACAGTCTCTAAGGTGCCACAAGTACTCCTGTTCTTTTTGCGGATACAGACTAACACAGCTGCTACTCTGAAACATCTCATTTGCACACCCTTTACAAACTTGGAGAAACTCAGGGATGGCTCCCTCTGTACCACGAAAAGCACCTCAAAAGAGGCAAAAAGCGGCAAGGAATAGACTGGACCATGGCCTTAGCACTCACACAAATAGCTGGCTGCAGAGAGGAGAACAGCTTGCACACTGCCGTGCACACTGGGAGCTTGAAGAGGGATAGTGCTTCCTGAGGTACAATGGGTCTCAGAAATCCCTGTGGGGTGATGCAACACCACACTGCTCCAGGGCAAGTCTGTGCCTTAAAGACACAATCTGACCCTAAATTTATTCACTTTATTTAAAAAAGACACAAAAACCTATGTGTTACACACAGCAAACAATATGCCAAAAGGTAAAAGAACCCTGAGTCTAACCTAGTCTGACCTACAATCACAAACAAAAAAAATCACCCTACGAAATCATTCCACCTTCCCCCTAGCGCTACAAAGAAATTATCTATTTCTATCTTTCTACCTACGTACTTATATGCCCCTATCACCATAATACCTAAGCACTTCCCATGTATTTTAAAATAGAAAGGAAAAAAAGGCACACACACTCTTTTTCCTCTGTCCTAGCTTGTAGGAGAAATGGTTTGAGTAGTTTAAAAGTTTTTGATTGGCTGATGTGTGTATGTGAGACAGTGTACTGGGTGTCTGTCTGTATATGTGTGTGAATAAATGATTGTGAGAAAGCTGAGTCAAAAACATGAGTTTTTTCATTCAGTTGCAAAAGTAGTGAGGTCTGCGCCATTCCACACTATAGGTCCAGCTCCTGTAAATGTTCTGTTTCCTGCATGCATAAGCTTCCCCATTTGGGTCAACAGTGTGGTGGTTCCAGTGGAGGGAAGTCATGGAGATGGAGGGAAAGGTGATCTCAGGTAGCGCTAGGAGTATTCCTATGGCTTAGTTCCTCTTCTGTAAATTGCGGTAATAATTCCTATCGGTCTCATGTTTTTAGATTGTAAGCTCTTTGGGAAAAGGACTATCTTACACAGCATCTAGCCTACAGGACCCCATTCCCAGCTGGTACCTGTCTGTGCAAGAAAAAATAAATAAATAAGGGTTTGTCTACACTGCAATAAAAAAATCTGTGGCACTGAGTCTCATAGCCTGGGTCAGCTGACCTGGGCATGCAGGGCTCAGGCTATGGTGCTGAAAGTAGCTGTATAGACATTTGGGCTAGGGCTGGAGCCTCAGATTTTGAGACTCTCCCTTCTTGTGGGATCTCACAGCCCAGGCTCCAGCCTGACATCTACATTGCAATTTTATAGCTGCACAGCCCAAGCACAGTATAAACTTACACTTATGGTAGTGTTTCCAACTTTCTACTTGCACAAAACTGAACACGCTTGCCCGGCCCTGTGCCCCACCCCCCCTCAGAAGCCCTGCCCTTTCTCTGAGGCCCCATCCCCACTCACTGCATCTCCCCTTCCTTTGTTACTTGCTCTCCACACCCTCACTCCTGCTGAGGGTGTGGGCTCCGGAGTGGGGTCAGAAATGAGGAGTACAGGGTGCGGGGGGTGCTCCAGCCTGAGGCAGTGGGTTGGGGTGCGGGAGGAGGTAAGGGCTCCGGCTGGGGCCAGGGATGAGGGGCTTGGTGTGCAGGAGAGGGCTCCAGCCTGGAGCTGAGGGGTTCAGAGTATTATACCAATAGAATAAAAACCAGCAGGATCTTATTAAGAGGGATAAGGCAAAGATGCCACATTTATTGTAAATATAATAATAAAGCAAAAGATAGAAGCAAACAACATTGTTTAACTACTTTTTCCTATCACTACTTATTCCTTACACACACACACACACACACACACACACACACACACACACACACACACAATCATTCATTCAAGTTCTGTATAGGTGTTATAGTTACTAGCCTAGAAGTTGCTCATGCCAAGTTACTGGCCAGGTAACTTGGTCATGAGAATGGAGCCGAGTCTGTGTCAGATGCACCTGATGCTCCTGGAGGTTGGCAGCAGAACCAGAGACTCAAAGTCCTCAGTCTTCAGAGTCCATTCTTATAGGAATTAATTCCTATGTTAGTCTATGGGAGCTGTTTCATCCTGCTGTTGCTGACTCAGTCAGAAGATGGCACATTCCTGGTGGCTCCATACTGTTCTCATCCTTCCAGGTGTTGGGGGGATCCCAGTTTACCCTCCGGGGATTGTCTGGTGGTCCACTTGACACATTCTTCTGCCGATGGATACTCCCTTTCTAGGCTGGCACCTCCCTAACCGTTCATGTATATCAAGCATTCATCAACATACATTCCATATCTTAATTTACTGTCTCCACCACTTTCGGGGTGTGTGTTAATTCCTATGAGACTCCTGGCTCTGTAATTACAGAGGGTGGGGGTCTGTTTGTTTACATTGCATCAATTACAGCTTAAGGCTAGCATAGCGTTAACTTAAGAACAAAGTCAATTAACTTGGGCCTGGTCTACACTACGCATTTATACTGATTTTAGCAGCATTAAACCGATTTAACGCTGCACCCATCCACACAACGAGGCCCTTTATATCGATATAAAGGGCTCTTTAAACCAGTTTCTGTACTCCTCCCCGACGAGAGGAGTAACGCTGAAATTGGTATTACCATATCGGATTAGGATTAGTGTGGCCACAAATCGACGGTATTGGCCTCCGGGTGGTATCCCACAGTGCAGCATTGTGACCGCTTTGGACAGCAATCTGAACTTGGATGCAGTGGCCAGGTAGACAGGAAAAGCCCCGCGAACTTTTGAATTTCATTTCCTGTTTGCCCAGCGTGGAGCTCTGATCAGCATGGGTGGCAATGCAGTCCCAAATCCAAAAAGAGCTCCAGCATGGACCGTGCGGGAGATACTGGATCTGATCGCTGTATGGGGAGACGAATCTGTTCTATCAGAGCTCCATTACAGAAGATGAAATGCCAAAGCATTTGAAAAAAATCTCTAGGCTATGATACAAAGTCCACAGCACAGTGCTGCGTGACAAGCGTAATGGAAAGCCAAAGAATCAAATGGATGCTCATGGAGGGAGTGAGGGGATACTGAGGACTCCAGCTATCCCACAGTCCCCAGCAGTCTCCGAAAAGTATTTGCACTCTTGGCTGAGCTCCCAATGCTTGTAGGGTCAAACACATTGTCCAGGGTGGTTCAGGGTATAGCTTGTTAATTTACCCCCCTCGCCCCCCCCGAAAGAAAAGGGAAAAAATCGTTTCTTGACTTTTTTCAATGTCACTGTATGTCTACTGCATGCTTTTGGTAGACATGGTGCAGAGGCAGTGAACAGCAGCATCCTCTCCCTTCCCTTCCCCAGTGGCAGAGGGTACTGTACAAAAGGATTGATAGCCGACCTTGTCATCATCCCATGAGTGCTCCTGGCTGGCCTCAGGTGAGGTTGGCTGGGGGCGCCTGGGTAAAAATAGGAATGACTCCTGGTCATTCCCAGTAGATGGTACAGAATGGTTGGTAACCATCTTCATCATAGCAACTGGGGGCTGAGCTCCATCAGCCCCCTCCCTTTCATGTGTAAAGAAAAGATTCTGTACTGCCTGGACTATCATAGCAGCAGGATGCTGGGCTCCTCTCCCCCATACCGTTTAATGTCCTGCCTGGACTATCATAGCAGCTGGAGGCTTCCTCCCCCTCATTTTATCTCACTAACAAGTCAGTGTTTCTTATTCCTGCATTCTTTATTACTTCATCACACAAATGGGGGAACACTGCAATGGTAGCCCAGGAGGGTTGGGGGAGCAGGGAAGCAACGGGTGGAGTTGTTGCAGGGGCACCTCCTAGAATGGCATGTAGCTCATCTTTTCTGTGGGATCTGACACGGAGCAGCTGTGCTTTCTGGTTCTCTAGTACACTGGTTCTGTAGTACACTTGCACCATATTCTAGGCAGGACTGACTCTATTTTTAGATACCATAAAGGAGGAATTGACTTGGAGAGTCATTCCCATTTTTGTCTTTGCACCCCGGGCCGATCTCAGCCAGGGGCACCCATGACAGCAGCAGACGGTACAGAATGACTGATAATCGTCATCTCATCGCCAATTTACAATGGCATGGCAGACGGTACAGAACAACCGATAACCGTCTCTGCTGTCTTGCAAAGGCAAATGAATGCTGCGGTGTTGACCTGCAGTACTGCGTCTGTTAGCAATATCCAGTAGACATAGGGTGACAGTGAAAAAAACCTGAACGGGCTCTATGTTTGCCGTGCTATGGCGTCTCCCAGAGCAATCCAGGGAAAAAGGGCGCGAAATGATTGTCTGCAGTTGGTTTCACGGAGGAAGAAATGAGTGACGACATTTACCCAGAATCATCCGCGACACTGATTTTGCACCCTCATGCATTGGGGTCTCAACCCAGAATTCCAATGGGAGGGAGAAACTGCGGGAAGTATGGGATAGCTACGGGATAGCTATCCACAGTGCAACGCTCCAGAAATCGATGCTAGCCTCAGACCATGGACGCATACCACTGAATTAATGTGCTTAGTGTGGCTGCGTGCACTCGACTTTATACAATCTGTTTTACAAAACCAGTTTATGTAAAATTGGAATAATCCCATAGTGTAGACATACCCTTGTTTGTAAGTTTTACATGGTAATAGAGTATCTTTCACAGGACAGATACAATCAATGGTTTCTGCAGACATTAACTTACAAGTTTTAACAGAAGTACTAAAAGATTTTTGTACTTGGTGAAACTGGGGGGTCACTGTCACTTGGGGGAATCACTGTTAGTACCTTCTTTAATATCCCTACAAGAGTATGGCAGGGGGCTCCGGGCTGAGGCAGGAGACTGGATTGTGGGAGGAGGTACAGACTCTGGGCTGGAGTGTGGGGGGGTCAAGGCTCTGGCTGGGGGTGTGGGCATGAGGGATTTGGGATGTAGGAGAAGGCTCCAGGCTGGGGGGGAGGGGTTCAGAATGCAGAAGGGGGTTCTGGGCTAGGGCAGGGGATTAGGGTACGAGGGGTGTGAAGGTTCTGGCTGGGAGTGCAGACTCTGGGATGGGGCTGGGGACGAGGTGTTTGGGGTGCAGGAGGGTGCTCTGGGCTGGGACCAAGGGGTTCAGAAGCCAGGAGGGGGAATCAGGGCTAGGGCAGGAGGTTACCTCAGGCAGTTCCCAGAAGCAGTCTCCTACACAGAAGTGAAGCCAGGAGGATCTACGCACTGCCCTGTCCACAGGCTCCACCTCCAATGGTTCCTGACCAATGGGATATGCAGAGCCAGCGATGGGGAGGTGGCAGAGTGTAAAGGCCTCCTAGAAGCCAGAGGGGTGACATGCCTTTGCTTCTGGGAGCCACATGGAGCCATGGCAGGCAGGGAGCCTGCCTTTGCTCCGCTGTGACTCTGACCAGACTTTTAATGGCCCAATCTGTGGTGCTGACCAGAGCCGCCAGGGTCCCTTTTTGATCGGGTGTTGCAGTTGAAAACCGGACATCTGGCAACCCTACCTTTAAGAAAAGGACTATATGGCTGAATAATAGGAAAACTTTTTGATAATGAGATATATAATTATTCTGAGCAGTGTCCCCAGGGAAGTAGTGAAAGCCCAAACATTTTAGCTTTAAAACCTAAACTAGATAAAGCACTAGCAAACGTACTGCAGGGAATAGTCCTACACTGGATGTGAGATGGACTAGATGATGTAATAAGTGTTTTCTATCATCTATAATTCCATTGATATTTGTGTACTCGCTGGATGAAAGACAAATACTTTCATGTACCCCAACAGTCATGCCACCTGTAAGGGTTAAATCACATTTATTTCCTCAGTCCAAACCTGAATAGGAAGCTGAAGGTCCTATGTCCAGTTAAACTTGTTTGATTCAATTAAATAAAATATTGATTTGGGGACTATTAACCCAATGTACTCAAATGTTAAAAATATATACATAGATGATGATAAACGAGGCATCTGTTTGTGATCTAATCACTGTTTGTTTTACACTTCATGATTAATTTAAGTAATTACTTTAAGGACTAAAATGTCATCTTTGATCATTAGCTCACTATTCAATTACTGTGTAACAGACTTGTATTTGAGTCTGCAACAAAGCCGTTCTGATTGCACATTGTGTGGGATTTCTAATGTGTCATTGAATGCCTACTTTGTTCATCCCTTAGTTGTCAGAGGCCTGTTTTCTTCGTTTAACCCTTTCTCAGTAAGATATTTTTCAAGGCGATTCTCTTTAACGCATTATTGAAGTTGACCAGACAGTTATTGTAGTTACAGTTAAGTCAGCATTCATGCATTCAGAATCTTGTTGACTCAATTGCAATGACATAGATTTTCCCACACTGTTTACTTGACACTTGTAAGTCCAGTCTGTACCAACTTCCATTGTACTAAGCAAACAGCCCTACTGCACTAAAATTCCACTCATTGTTAACACTGAAGCAACAGGATTTTCTCCAGTTCACAGACAGCAGAACCTATTGTTATCAGAAAACTCTCTTGAGATGGAATCTGAAAAGAATCATATGACCCAGAAAAGGATTAGCCTTCAGGAAGTCTTTGGGCTTTGCCATTTTGTGAAGACATCCCCTGAGGGAACAGAAAATAACAAAGTAAAGCATATTTTTGGACTGAAGCCCATTCCAAAATAGATTCTATGCACTTTCAATTGTGTGAAAACAGAACTCCACAATTGACAGTTATTAAATGAGACTATGATTTAGGCAAGAGAGATTGTAGATAATTTAACATGAGTGATGTCAATAAAATTTAGATACCAAAGTTTCTAACTGAAAAGAGGAAACAAAATTCTCTTTGTGAATGTGACTATAGTTATTAAACTAGAGGCCAAGTACACACCATGCTGATACACACCAATCTACTGCTGTTGTCAGAGTCCTCAAGGCTCTCTCCTGAGGAGAGATGTCAGTTGTTTCAGATTAATTTTCCACTTTGTCCTTCATAATGTGCTGTCTTTCACGTTTTCTGGATCATGCCTTTCAATGTTAGAAACTGAATAAAGTTTTAGATCCATGCAAGCAGTCTGCTCATAAAACAAAAACTGCTGAACTCCATTTTTTTTGTTTTCCCCTTTTAAAAAAGGACAGGGGAGGGGGGGAGAATCACATCTCACTTCTACAGACTGACACCTAAGGAGGGGGTTGGACTAGATGACCTCTTGAGGTCCCTTCCAACCCAGATATTCTATGATATCTAAGCAAATGGTATTTGCTTACTACTGAATATATACAATTCAAAGTCCATTGAAAATCGTGGAGAAACAAAGTGTACATGAAAGACTTACATCTATCCACAACTGACACAAAAAAGATAAATCTGTTCCCTTGGTTAGACTGAAAAATGCACATCTCTCTACACTATGTAACAGCTTATATATTTCATTTTTCATCAGTACTAGACCTTGCTGTAAATATTAACTGGCATAGAATACTCAATAAACAGTACAAACAGAATGGTCTAAATTGTGGCATTTAACACAGCCCTGCATTGGGGATGAAATGGAGCCATACTGCCCCCAAGGGAATACTGAGACATTCTGCCCAGAAAGGCAGAACACTTCCCAAGATTCTTGCACAATCCACTACACTCCATTAAAGAGTGTTACATACTCCCCATTGTGTAGCTAGCCAGCTATGCACGAGTGAGCAGCAGAGCCATATATCTGCCTGCTCCCCACCTTATCCTGCTCTCACTCTCCCAAGTGGAGAGACTATTATTCTAGCTCTCCCTCCCAATACATGGCCTCTTAAGGGATTACCACATGCCATATTAAACTTAGTAGATATGTGATCTTGTCATTTATGTCCCTTGTCTCCCTGTCCAGCTTCTCTTTTTTTGTATCCCCCTCACTTATGGTGTCATGTTGACTTTAATCTGTACACTCTTCTTAGGGAGCTCATCTGAACTGTACTGGTTCTATGTGGGCTTCTCAATAGTCTCACACATGGGGAAAAGCACCATTTAAGATAGAAAATGGCCAGTCAGGGTAGGTCAACACTGCATTGTAATCCCAGGCTCAGGCTCTGGTTTGAGCCCAACCCCCCTATCATCCTCACACAAATTTTTCTGACTCAGGTCAGCAAGCCCTCAGGACCCAGATCCTAGAACACAGCTGAGACTGGGGGAGGCTGGGGGTCTGAGCCTGCGTCCTGGTGGGACTCTGGTCCAGGCCTTGTCATTTTGCAGTGTGTATGTAGCTTAAACCTGCATCCCTAAACTCATATCCAGAGAGTCCACCAACATTATCCCACAATCCCTCAGCTCTGTGTTTCTTGGTCCTTCTACCTCAAAGTGTCGCACTCAATTCCAAAGAAATGGACGTAAGCCCTCATGATTCAAATGCAACTGTGCAGCTGAATGAAGATGGTTTAGAGCCATGCAAACAGTCTGCTCATAAAACAAAACTGCTGAACTCCAGCAGACCACTCACTTGGAAACACTTTTAACAGTCTCCTTCATTAGCTCTGCCCACCGATAGGAAGAAGCCTTATGCCAAGCTGCCACTCCCTGACAAGAGGAACACAGCCAAATTCTGGTAAATCTCTGGTGCAAGGCAAACAAAACATTGGACTTCAGTAAGAGGGCAAGAAATGATCATGTGTGTACAAATAAATCAGTGAAACTCGAGGATCCACTACAGAGAGCAAGTCAAGTGGCTTAAAATGAACCACCACACAGTTAGGGATAGTAACAGCACCCCTGTGAAACTTGCCTTTTACCTGCCTCTTCTATGAGCAATTTGACCAAGTTCTGAGCCTGAAGAGGTACATGAGAACCTGTTAAGGAAAGATGGTACCCCTCATAATGCCTGAGTCACAAGAAGCTCTGGAGGATAGTCAGCAGCCACTGGATGAAATGCTTCTCATTGTGAAGGCTCATGGGCCTTGCACCTAAGCCCAAGGGTCCTCAGGCTGTGCTCAGACTACAGCCACCGCCCAGCATCTCACCTGAATAACTGGAGAAGGGGGCCAGTAAAGCTCTAGCTCTCAAAGGGCCCTACCCATGAAGCTCCTGATTGTGGGAGATGTCCAGTTCCAGCGGCTGGCTGGCAAGCTGTACTTAAACCAGAAAGAGGCACAGGAAGTGGTCTGAGCAATTAGAGGAATCCTTAGCTAGCTGCTTATACAGACCCCGCTTAATTGCCTAACTCCTGAGCCTTGTCTTCATGCCTGTTCCTACCCTCCTTATCCCAGACCTCTGACTGTTCTCAGTGCCTGATTTCCTGCCTCACTCCAGGTCTCCGTGTCTATGCCCTACTCCTGTCTCCAACCCTTGGTTTGGCACTTGACTGTGACCCAACTCTGGTTCCAGGCTCCTGTTTCTAACCATTCTGCCCAACTACACATACCCTAGTCCCAACACTTATGCTGGTCCCTGAGCAGGCTACAGCACATCCTGTGACCCTACTCAGAAGAGCTATTTGAGAGTGGCACTGGGGAGCACCCCACAGAAGAATTGTCAGCAGAAGCAGATGAGGCACCAGAGTCTGATCCACGACCTGGTATGTTTCTGTATCCTCATTTGTTGTTAATATACAAAATGGGAGGGATTTCCAGCTTATGACCCAATGAAATTGTTATTATAACCCAGCAGTTATAGTGTCTTTCCATTAATGACAGAACTAACACCAGTGCTCTGCCACCCTTTTCTCCACCCCAACCACATGGAATTCAAAATAGATACAGGGAAGTTAAACAAGCAGTTCCCATGAAATATTGACTAGATACTGTCAGATTATTATTACAAAGATCATTGAGGCAATAAAAATGAGAGCCTTACATTGCCTTCCCTGATAGCATGCCACACTGTATGAACAGGCCCTGCTGGACCATCCCAAGCCTCCTGTCAGAGTATTCCAAACAGAGAGATGTGGATATGTGTTGTCTATGTGTCCCATGTTATGAGCAGAAAGTGTCCTCAGGGTTTGTATGTAATCCATGGGAATGAATGAAGGCAAAATGCTTTCAAAAAGGCTGAAATAGGTCTCCAACCAAAAGCAGCACCATGTTGATTTTTCCCACATATTTTAATTTACAGCTGGCTAGTTCTACTTGTGTGCTTCTCACCAAGTAGGAAGTCCAGGCGGTTGGTTAAATTTCAGGGCAGGGCATAATTATTAGGTCCGCCTCTGTAGCTCACAAGCCTCCTTCCATTCAAAGATGTGCTGGCAGCTATCAAATGCCTAACAAGCCTTTAACATAGATTAATAGATGGCTTCCAGTGGCTTGGAACAGAAGGTCCTGCTGTCAGTCAGAATCTCCAAAACTATAACATTCTCCAGTAATTGTCCTGCCTAAAATAACACTCAACTCGTAGGTACTAGATCATAGTGAGTAGAACCCACTCCACACAATCCCAGGGGAAAATGGGGGGGATTTATACATAATTTAACTTGCATTTGGAAAGTGCATTTTACCATCATGGCTGAAGATTAGAGCTCACAGGGCTGTCTGTGGCAAGAAATGTTTGTGGTGTGAAAAAAAATAAAACCCAATGATAAAAGGTAGCATCTATTGACCTTGAGTTGTTGCAGCCTCTTCCTATGCAGCAGATGCAATATAATGTCTTTCTCATGGTCAGACGTGTTCTTTCTTTTGCCTTGGCAGGCCCTTCACCTCTGCTGGGCACACAAAGGCAACCAGGAGCCATGGAGGATAAACTGGGATGCAGCAGTCAAGGAGGAAGAGAGGCCAAGATGAAATAATAGGTGAGATCCTACAGAAGGCCAGCCAGCAGTTGGAATACCAGAGAGAGAAATGAGAGAGAGAGAGAGAGAGAGAGAGAGAGAGAGAGAGGCTGGACAGCATGAAGAGATTGGCAGTGCACTTTTTGGAGGAAGAATGCAAGTTGAGAGAGGAAAATAGAGGGCAGCAGAAAGAATTGCTTAAAAGGATGCTTGCACTCACTTAAACAAAACTGCAGGAGCCAGCCCCAGCTTCACATTCTGCTCTGGCCCCATGCCCTGCATTCTCTTCATGCTACCATGCACTCTTTGGGTAACATTGGAGTAGGGTGGTCTACCTGTGAAGGAATGAACAGTGATTGTCATCACCAAATGTACCCCCTGCAGTCCTCCACTCCACAGAAGCATCAGCCTGTGCATAGAAAATGTGTTAGAAGGGTGTAGCGAGGAGGAGTGGCTCCCCTCCTCCTCAGGGAGGGTTGAGCCCCGCCAGGGGCCGGAAGGGGCAGGGCCACAGGGCACTGGACCCACCCCTCAGAGGGTCAGAGGTGACCTGGAAGTATAAAAGCCAGCCGGCGGCGCTCAATTGGAGCCCAGCCGCCGTTGGGAGCAGACCTGCCAGAAGGTGCTCGTGACTGGGAGGCTGCTAAGGCCCAGGGCAGTTGCCCTGACTGGCCGGAGCTTCCCCGCGCCCACTACAATGAGGAGCTGCCGAGCTTCCCCGCGCCCGCTACGACGAGGAGCTGCCGGAGCTTGCCCGCGCCCACTACGACGAGGAGCTGCTGGAGCTTCCCCGCGCCCACTACGACGAGGAGCTGCTGGAGCTTCCCCGCACCCGCTACGACGAGGAGCTGCCGAGCTTCCCTGCGCCCGCTACGACGAGGAGCTGCCGGAGCTTCCCTGTGCCCACTACGAGGAGGGACTGCCCGAGGCGCCCCGCCCCTGCTGTTACCCCGAGGAACTCCTGGAGCAAGCCTGGATGGACTTCCCGGAGGTACTGCTAGACCTACCACCCACCCAGCCCCAGCCGGGAGCAGCCCATGCTACTGGACTTCCCAGGGGCTGACGCCACAGAACAGGTAGACCGAGGGGGGAGATTGGAAGTAGCCCGGAAGCAGCCGACCCCAGTCAGGCTGCAAGTGTACCTGAACCCATGTCAGTGTGTTGCGGTCGGGAACCCCACTGACCGTTAGCGGTGATTGCTGCTACTAGGGCCCCGGGCTGGAACACAGTGGAGTGGGTGGCCTGCGTTCCCCCTGCCACCTGTACTCGGGTGGCAGAGTCCCCCTCTCCCCGGCCTAAGGAGGCCATCAAGTCTAGTGATTGACTGCTCGACCCAGAGCCACGAGGGTCTGAGACTTTGTAACTGTGTGTTTGGTGCCTCGTCCAAACCAAGGGCTGGGCCCCTCTAACTGTGCCACTGCTTGGTCCTGCCCCAAAGGGCTCAAGCTGCCTGAACTATTGTTGCTCAGCCCTGAGCCAAGAGGGTCTGAGCCTCTATAACTTTGTGTTTGTTGCCCCATGTCATAAACAGATAAGTAAGAGTTAATAGAACAGAAGTACTTCATATCTCTTTTGCCTGGAAAGGGTTAACAAGTTCAGTGAGCCTGGCTGTCACCTGACCAGAGGACCAATCAGGACAGGATACTTTCAAATCTTGAAGGAGGGAAGTTTTGTGTGTGTGCTGTTAGTTTTTGGTTGTTGTTCTCTCTGGGGACTCAGAGGGACCAGACGTGCAACCAGGTTTCTCTCCAATCTCTCTGATATAGTCTCTTATATGTCCAGAATAGTAAGTACTAGGTAGATAAGGTGAGTTAGGCTTATGTTTGTTTTCTTTATTTGCAAATGTGTATTTGGCTGGAAGAAGTTCAAATTTATATTTTGCTGAAAGGATTTTAATTTGTACTTGAATACTTAGGCTGGGAGGGTATTCCCAGTGTCTGTAGCTGAAAGACCCTGTAACATATTCCCTCTTAAATTTACAAAGATAATTTTTACTGTTTTTTCTTTCTTTAATTAAAAGCTTTTCGTGTTTAAGAACCTGACTTTTTTTTTATTCTGATGAGACCCCAGGGGACTGGGTCTGGATCCACCAGGGAATTGGTGGGAAGAAAGGAGGGAAGGGGGAGAGAAAGGTTAATTTCTCTCTATGCTAGCATTACTTTCTCTCTCAGGGAGAGTCTGGGAGGGGGAGAGAGAAGGAGGGGGGAAGGTGAATTTTCCTCTCTGTTTTAAGATTCAAGGGGATTGAATCACAGTGATCTTCCAGGGTAACCCAGGGAGGGGAAGCCTGCGAGAGGCAACGGTGAGGGAAAGGGTTTACTTTCCTTGTGTTAAGATCCAGAGGGTCTGGGTCTTAGGGGTCCCCGGGCAAGGTCTTGGAGGGACCAGAGTGTACCAGGCACTGGAATTCCTGGTTGGTGGCAGCGCTACAGGTTCTAAGCTGGTAATTGAACTTAGAGGAATTCATGCTGGTACCCCATATTTTGGACGCTAAGGTTCAGAGTGGGGAATTATACCATGACACCCCACCCTATAGCAGAAGGCCAGGGCCCCGAGCGATTGTGTAGTGTCGCTCAGTCCTGAAGAAAGGGGCTGACGTAGACGACGTGTATCGAGGCCAGTGTGGCTCCCCTCCTCCTCAGGGAGGGTCGAACCCCGGCCGTGCGCCTTTACAAAGGGCCAAGGAAAATGCAGATACAGCAGACACCCAGAAAGAGTTAGTTATTGCATGGCACAGAGTTTCAGTGTTTTTCACCCTTGTGCATTGCATTTCCTCATATCCACTGTTCCCTGGGTTTTGCACTGTTTTTGTTTGTTGTGTTGTAAGTTTTGCTGGCAGCTGGTTGGCCTCTCAGGTTTTTAACATTACCTGATTGTTTGTAAATAAAGCATTCCACATGAACACAAGGTGTCATTACCACTGTTTCTTACATTTACTTTGGAGGAACTTCATCACAGTAATCCATGAACTGGGCTTTGAAGTATGTAAGAAGTTTAAATAACATGCGTAAAAAGACCAATTCACTTCAAAACATCAGACACTTAAGCGATGTGTTTAAGTATATGTCCAGTTATTACAAACTGAATTAAAATGTTCAAATGTTCCATTGCAGTGAATGATAAATTGTGTGATGAGGTGCAAGACCCAAGTACACAAAGTGCATAATACATATACTATTTCATTCCCTATTCGTTCATATAACTGTGCACATACATGTACATTATTGTTTTCACCCTCATCCATATGCCAATGCAAACTCATATGGGCACACAAAGTACCTCTGTTTTTTGTTGCATGTGCGGATCCTGCCCCAGTAATGAAAGACACACTTTCTGGCTGTTTATCTGTCTAGAAGTCCAGCAGTGTCTTGAGTCAAAATGGCAAAATTGTTCTTGCAGAAATGTCTGCTGTGCATGGCACTAATAATGCAGATGGTATTGTAAGCAGAGTCAGGATGAGCGCTACCCTGACATCTGATGGTGAATTGTAAGGAATGTGGAAAGAATTCCAAGAATTTCAAAAAATGGGGAAAGATTTGCATTGGCATCCACCCTCCACTTAGCATAAGCCCACAGCAGACTGGGATGGTTATTTTAACAGCTCTGGGATCCCCAATTTCTTTCTTATTGGGGCAGGAAAAAAAAGTATGTCACCCTGATTGTGTGAATGGGGAGCTGTGGGACTGCTTTGTGACAGAGATGACTCAACCTCAGTTGGGTGGTACTTGCTAAACATGGGACATGGGTTCCAAAACCCCATGAAAGGAGAGAGGTTGGGGACTGGTGTGTGCACCTGATGGTATGGGCCCCTTGTGAGGGCCTGGAACACCAGTTGCACATCCTCCTCTCTCCACTGTGGAATGTCAGAGTTGATTTTTTATTCCCTTAAGAATCTGGATACAGGTTACTGAGCTGAACTCACTTTTGGCTAAGGGTGCACTAGCACTGGGGCTCCCCTACTATGAGCTGAAATCACTGAGCTGAGAGCACTGAGTACTGTGCTAACTAGTGGGGGAGCCTGAAGCTATACTGTGGAACAGAGCAGCTGGCGGAGTGGAGCAGTTTGTGGGGATGGCTGGAGAGGATCACGGGACAGCTGGTGAAGTGGAGTAGCTGTGGGACGGGTGGAGCGGCCCACAGAGTGAGCAGAGCCGAGCAGTTTGCAGGGACAACTGGAGCAGCTCACGGGACAGCTGGTGGAGCAGAGCAGCTGGTAGAGCGGAGCAGTTCGTGGAAAAGGCGGGAGCAGAACCTACGGAGAGGCAGGGCAGTTGGCCCCGGACCACGTAAGGTGCCCCTTTCTACCCAGGATGGGGGGAGGGACCTCTACAGATAGACTCTCAAACTTTGGGGCTGCACTGACCCAGGACAGAGACTTTTGGATTGTGGGACTTTTGGGACTGTGGGTGATTTGGGGGTTGCTGGACTCAAGAGCCCAGGAAAGAGGACACAGCCCAATTTCCTGGGGTGGGTCTTTGCTCACGGTTTGATCTATGAACTCTAGTTGAGGTGTTTTCCCAATTTAGTGTTTGTTGTTTATCTCATGTATTAAACCTTTTCTGCTACACCGAGACTCTGTGCTTGCGAGAGGGGAAGCATTGCCTCTTTGAGGCGCCTAGGGGTGTGTGTAAGATTTTCCCAGGTCACTGGGTGGGGGCTCAAGCTGGTTTGGCATTGGGTTATTGAAACGGAACTGCTGGATACTGAGCCCGGCCCTTGTTGCTGCCAACTCGGAGGGGCAGAAGGGTTACAGTATCAATGACGCTGGCATCCAAACGGTTCTTTATGCACCACTGTCAGGATTTCAATCTGCCAAATGAATATTTTACCACCAACCTACCATTACTGAATGTGCAGTTGAACATTCTTTTGTCAGGCCCTCTGAAATCAGGGTACAGTTTCATAAGCCCTGGCAACAGAGAGTATGCGGGGTCCCTTAGAACAACAGTGGGGAGAGTGGGGGACTCAATTTATAACACTGCAATTTGGTGGAAATAATGTCCCTGCTCATCCATGAAGATAAAATCCTGATCTCCAGAAAACCTGGCATCCCATATTATTTTGTATCTGCTCCTTTTGTATGTCTTGCATAACAATGGAGTGGTACCCTTTGTTGTTTATGTACTCATGCATTCTTTGCAATAGGCAAAGTGTGGGAACCTAAGTCCCATCAATGGCCCCAGCGCAGTTTGAGAAGCCCATTTTCTCATCACCAGCAATTATTTCAGAGACACTGTTTACGCCCACCACCTTTGGGTAAATCACAATCCTGATCACCTCACAAACCACCAACACCGCAGACCAACAGTGGACTTGCCAGCACCAAACTGGTTAGCCACTGACCTGTGGCAGTCTAGGGTAATCAGCTTCCAGATGGATGTAGCACCCACATCTGGACTGGCACCTTCTTATACATGTGTCTTGGCACTGGAGGGTTAAAGCAAGCTGCTCACAAAGCTCCAGGGATGCCGGCTTCTTCGTGAAAAATTTCTACAGCAACTGCTGCTCGTTCCAAGTCTGCATGATGATGTGATCCCCACCAGTTTGTGCTCATGGCCCTCCTCCAAAAGTGCCAGTCTACATCTGGATAATCTGTGGTTATGGCAACAGGTATAAGCCATATCAACTGGCTGGCATCTGCCAAGTCTATACCACCCTCCAAGAGGTGCCTTCAGTAGGATAAAAACCACTGTGAATGCCCACCAGCACCTCAGGGACACTCATTCTGTCTCCTGAAATAGGAATGAAAGTATGAGCTGTACAATTTCTTTCATTGGTGCTGTATCCATATTGCTGGGTCTAGTTGCTGGGAGCCCAGAAATGTCCCAGCTGATTGTGTTTATGGGCTAAGACAACTTTGATTATTGTGGGATAGACAGGCAAGTTTTCTCACAATATATCTTGAACAAAGGTTTAGAGTGGCTACTGCTGGTGAGGGTGCTAGGAATCCTGGGATATGCTAGGATATGTCCCCAGAAGCAAAAGATCTGACTTGGATATGCACAGTGCAGTAGATTCATAGATTCCAAGGCCAGAAGGGACCACTGTGATCATCTAATGTGGCCTCCTGTATTACACAGGCCATAGAACTTCCCCAAAAAGAATTCCTAAAGCACATCTTCTGGAAAAATGTCTAATCTTGATTGAAAAATTTTCAGTGATGGAGAATCTACTATGCCCCTTGGTAAATTGTTCCAATGATTGATTAATGTCCCCATTTAAAACTGAATGCCTTGCTTCCAAGCTGAATTTATCTAGCTTCAACTTCCCGACATTGGATCATATTATACCTTTCTCTGCTAGACTGAAAAACCAATTATTAAATATTTGTTTCCCATGTAGGTACTTATAGACTGTAATTAAATCACCCCTTAACCGTCTCTTTGTTGAGTTTAATAGATGGAGCTTCTTCAGTAAAAATTTGTAACCATGCTTAGAAATCTTGCCAAAATAATGAGAGAGACAAAAGTTAATGAAATAATCACTTACAGTATTTCATAGCACAAACCTGTATCCACTTCTTATATGTGCTGGGAATATTTCAGATGAAAATATACACCATTGAGCAAAAATACTTATTTTATTTCAAACTTGTTATTAAACGGTAAAATCAAAAAATGCTATGAAATTTCAAGAACATTTCTCAGTACAATATTTTGTTTAATAGTGAAGCTTTAATAGTGAATCCATCCTCAAGAAAATATGTAGATTTTTTTCCCACTTTTAGTGGCTCTGAACAAAACAAATCTTAAAATTTTGGATTCTTACCTATATTTCATGGTTTCCTTCAGCATCTTGCACTAAAACTCTGAATCCAAATTAGATTTCAGAATGTTCAAAATCTCGGTCCAACTATTGAGGCTCTGTCCCATTTCTTAATAAATAATATCATCTGATTTAAATATAAAAGTATAAGTGGAAGCAAGTAATATAACTAGAGAAACCTAAGAACTCTTGTAAATGGAGAAGCATAATTCAGCCATGTTTATAACAACTCTTCACTTTGAGCAAGAGACAAGAGTTAGGAAGACAGCCATTGCACTCCGTTATTCCAATAATTATCAAAAGAGGCAAAATTAACTTACTGAAATGGGAGCAAAGAAATTAGACTCCATACACCCACTTCTTTATCTTCATGCCTCCCTTCACTGTAATGCAAAAGTTATATGCTCTCTTACAGGGGAAAAAGTTGCTTTGGAAAACATTATTTACATTGCGTATAGGGAAGTTTTATAAATAGTGTTTTTGAGAACAAATTCTGCCCTTAGTTATCCCCGTGCATTAAAGGGAAATTTTGGCCCTTTATACTTACAGGAAAGTTATACATTGAGACAAGTATCACTTTTGTCCAACTTTTGGTGAAAAGGTCAAAACGTGCCTGTTTCACTTTACATAAGAAACTTCTTCCTCCGCAGCTTTAACAGTGGTCCATGTACTAGCAAAATGCTAACATTTGAATTTATAGTATTCAGGAGTGTAGAGGTAAATCAGAAGAACAACAATTATTGAGCCAAATTCTATTTTGTTACACTCAGGCAAACCCACTCAGTTCACAGTAAATGAGAGCAGAATTTGGCCCATTATGAGAGATTAATTGAGCAACTGAATCAAAATACAGTTTGCCTCTATGCTTCTCAAACACCAAAATCAATAGGTTGTTGAGTTGTGACTGTGCGCTCCCCAATGAAATACGAAATAGAAGCATTTTATCATTAAACCAACTTGAAGGGCTGGATATTGTTAGCAACTGTTGATTGCTGATTAACCTTTTAGTCACTGTGAACTACTGTACAAAAATAGTGGGCTGAATTCTGTATTCTTTACCAAATCAAAATTCCAATTGACTTCACTTGGAGTTTTGCCAGATTATGGAGTTTAGCATTGGGCCCTCACGTTATGAAGAACCTTACTAAAGCTGGGTATCTATACATTACATACATGTTGACACCGCATCTTGATGTCATAGTAGCAGTTGATCTGGCAATGCATGTGTCTGAATTATATGTCAGTAGCACTTTAGGTAGGACTTAATTTCTTATTTACCAAGAGTCTAATGAAAAAAGGTAAGGCAGATCTTTAAATAAAAAGTTATGATTTTTTCCCCCTAGGATATCAGGGTAGAATTCTTAGTTAGGAGTACAAGTCTAATCGAATCTCCTTTTGAAAATCTCACCCATCAGCCTAAAAAGAGTTATAGAGTTAGCATTATACTTTTAAAAATTCCAAATATTTTATATCAAGTGAATCACAAAAATATAGGAATCTAAACCTTTTCTAAGACTGTTCTGAAGCTATTCATTATGGTCCATCTTATAAATCTTTTTGAAGGATTCATGCCTGGAGTGGGGTGAGGATATACAAATGCCAGCAGGGTGAAAGGAAATATAGCTAAAATAAACAGATGGGTGGACAGATGGGCATACAAAGCAGAAATAATATAATCTGCAAAACAGATAAAAGTCCTATAAAGAAAAAAAGTAAAAACTAAGAAAATATGGCTTAAAAGACAAAAAGTAACAAATTTCACTTCAGAGGCTAAGAGAGAGAAAAGGTTCCTGTATTGTGTACAAATTCGAAAACCCCATCTTGGCCAGAGAGCTGGAGCTCAGTGCTTTACCTAAATCAGACTCTTTTCAGTTATCTCAAGATAGGCACTTGAAAATGAGGCAACCAATGTCACTAGTAACTTTTGCAAATCTTGATCTTCATTCTAGCAGCTCTTCAAATTAAAAATCTAAGGGCATGTGTGAGGGAGTTGCCACTCACCCCTTGTGTCTCCCCTTAGGGTTGGGACTGAGAATTAGTGCTCATTGCCTTGGGTGTCCCCTTACTGCTCATTGCTCTAACTGCAATAATCTTTCTTTTGGTAACTTGGCCCTCTAGCCAGATCCCCAGTTAGTCCACTCTTTCTGCGTTTACACAGTCTGCTTTCAACCTCTTGACTTTATATTGCTGGCCCAACCCTTCCCCAGATGGATTTCATTGTCAATTAACCCTGACCCTCCTTCTCTTGGATGATTCCAGGTAACCTCGTTAGCCCTATCATGGCTACTGTGGGGTGCAAACCCCATCATATAATGTCTACAGGGCCTCACAGTTCAAACTAAGGGGGTATGGATAGCAGTGTGCACAAAAATGCTGCACTGTGATGCCTGGGTATGGATGCTGTGGGTGCCAACTTAAAAATCCACAGTGTCTGCACAGGGGAATTACAGCGCAGCACTGTGGTGCACACTGCTATTCATAACCCCTTAGTCAGAACTGTTAGGCCATGTAAACATGCCCTAAGTAAGTTCATATAGTAAATAGCCTCTTCAATCTGCAATACACATACAGTTCAGTGCTCATTTAGGATCTGATCCAGACCTCATTGAAGTCAATGAGAAACCTCCCATTGACTTCAGTGGGATTTGGATTGAGCACCCATAACTGCCAATGAATTCAGTGGGGGTTGCAGACACTGAGCACCTCTGAAAATCACAACAATTATTTCAATGACTAAATGTGGATTTCGTTGCCTAAGTTGAGCACCTACATTTGAAAAATGTGGCTCGTGTCTGTGCTGGAGGGGCTGTCCCCATTCAAGAGTGGCAGAGCAGCTTGCTGGCACAGTGCCTGGCTTGTACGGTGGCAGCTCGAGAGCCAGAATAATGAGAAGAGATAAGTTGCATTATAAAAATACATCAAATATAATCTAAACAAAATAAGTGTTGCTTTCTGGACATGGAGGCCATTGTTAATGTCGTATCTGCTAATGATAAAAGGAAATCTCTGGAGAATCATTTGAGATTTGATACAGTTTGGGGTCTCTATTAAGACAAAGTAGGTTTTTTTAGTTTTTTTTTCTTTTTAATTAGCTTTTCAGTTTATTAAAGGGCAAAGGTGCATAAAGACATTCCAGAATTAATATGTTAGTGTATTTGTTGTAAGATAACCTCGGACAAGTAAGCATCAGCTCTCCTCTGAGCTCTCTCTGAAAGGAAGGATTAGAGCCACTGGAGTAATCCCATCCACCCCTACCAGGTTCGGTTGTCAAGAACAAAATCTTGTGGTCAGTGGCACCAAAGGCAGCCAATAAATCTAAAACAAGCAGCATGGATACCTGGCCTTTTTACCATCACCGTCTCCCTACCATTCCTAGCCCTGACTGATAGGTGCCAAGAAGCTGAGTACTCCTGGTACTGCTAGATTTGCCTCGCTACAATCTTCTCATTAAATCTCACCCAAGTAATTTAGGGCAATATGCTTACCTGAGAACTGGCTTTCTGAGCATTCATTTGAGGAAAGCTGGTACCCTACCCTCAAAGTATCTTTGTTAATAATGGACCCAATACTTCCCCATTTGACTTTACTAACCACGAGTGGTGTGGGTGTTGCTCACAGGTGGCTGCCCTGTGTTTGCCCCATTCATCAGGATCTCAATGAGAAAAACTGGCCAAAACTCAGCCAAAGATTACATGGTGCTCGTTCCCTCCAGACAGAGCTTTTCCCACAGAAACAAACAGTCTGGCCTGGATATGAGGGCTCTTATCTACTGAAGTATTGGAGTGATCAATTTTTAACTGCTTCCAGGTGATGGGAGTATGGATTCACCAGGATCCACCACCTTTTGCAGGATCAGAGCCTAAATTAGTAGCATTCATAATTAGCTGGGCTTGTTCTTACATTTTATTTATAATTTTTAATAAATAATAATCAGCTTGTTAAATTCTTTAGAATTCTGCATCAGATGCTTTCCATCTGTCTTGGCAGATATACAGAGCTGTCAAATTCCATCCAGAGGCTTCAGGCAGATTTGTGCACTGCTGGAAGGAGATTGTTCAGGTTGGATAGAGATAGGTTGGCTTTTTTTCCCAATTTATATCCCCCCTACTTTCTTCCTTGTCTTCTCTGAACAGGTTAATTCCTCTCTTCCACATCTCTGACTCCTCTACTGTCCTGTTTGTAGAGTCTGAGTACTCCATACTTGCAAGCTGACAGTTCACCTCTATCATTCCATCCAGTCATCAGCACTCTGCTGCCTCTGAAACATACGGTCAGAGCCTGAAGCATATGGAGATCTGAGCGTCTCCTGAGGGGAACAGTCATATGTTAAATGGAGCAAGGAAAGCTTCCATGATTAGCGCTCAGCTCTCATTTTGGCCAAATTGTTTCACAAGGGAGTGAGAACAGGAATAGATAGGAACAGGATGGCATAGCCTAATCCTGACAGTCAAAATAAGGTTTACGTTGTAGTTAGGCCTTGTAATACCCTTTGAGCAGATGTGAACTTTAACCCATCTGAATAGGGGTTCCCCATAGGCCAATGAGGTTGGGGAAAGGAGGTAGCTGAAAGACAAGTGGGAGATGAGTGTAAGAATACAAGAAAAGTACTAATTGTGGGACATACCTATATCAGGTGGAGGTTTTGGCAGCGCTAGATATAAGGAGCTTTCCCTGTACAAGAATCTACACTATTTTACATTGGTCAGTGGTAAAATAGCTCAAATCTGTGGTTATTCCCTTTAACTACTGATATCTGCACAGTAAAATAAATGTGCTTCTAGTATTTATGCTTAAGCACAAACAAATCAACACTCACATGAACAACCTGTGTATAAACCAGGCCTTAATGTCATTAAAGCAATTTTCATTTCAGGCTTTCATGGTAAGGAAATATAACTAGGAAAGAGTTGCAAAATCATAGCAATTAGTTTTACTTGAATAATCAGATCATGATTTGTGTCAAATCAAATTGTGCATGTGTATACATTTTATGTAATTTTTAAAGCTAAGTATTGTATGCATAAATTTAAAATATGTAACTGCAGTAATATATTTAAGGCAAACAGTGTGATTCTGGGTCTCTTCGAGAGGGCCATGCAAGACATGAGAGGCTCCTTATCCCCTTCTTGACCTCCTTGGCTGCATAAGCCAAAACACAGTCTAGCTCATAATGGTGTAAATATCTGAGGAATACTCCATTGTAAATATGTGGTTGATTTATATGCTGTATGAACTAATAACAGGATAGTCCTGTGCTCATAGGGTGTCACACATCTCTGCAGACTTGATGACATTAGAGTTGTTTCTGTACTAACTTTTTCAATAAATAATCTGCATTGTGTGGGTTATTTCTGTTAATATAGTGTAAGACATTTTCCAACATATATGAGCCCAAACTATTTAAAAATAATAGTAATCCTGAGATTGCCACAGGCTGCAAATTTTAGTAAAGCTACAATTCAAACAATTTACTCCTCTCTCACTGATCCTGGCATTGTGCTGCTTTTGTTACAAGTCAAATGGAGAACAAAATCTTTTATACCTTTGCCCACCACTGGACTGTATGAAACATCGTTGATGTTTAATATGTATGAAGTTGCTACTAGATGGTCTGTTATTTATACTTATTGTAAATCTAAAACTCTATCTAAAGTAAAGGTCAGAACTGCATGCTAGAAATAAGTACCCACTATCTCACTACAAAAGTAGCAACATGCCCTACAGGATTCTGTCTCCATCAAATCCAGCCATCAAGATATAAGTCCATCATGAGCATCTCACTAATAATGTCTATAAAACTGTTGAATGATGAGCTGCAAAACAAATATACTTTTCAATTTTAACAGGAGCAAGAAAATGGTATGTTTTTCATGTGGAAATAACAGCAGTTCTTCTCAGAGGGCATGATTTTTCATTCTGATTGTAGGTACAGTTTATAAAAAAAAAATCAATGCAGACCTGCTCTTTGAGTCAGTTTTCTTGATGGAGGAAGAAGTGAATGATAGATAAAGCTGGGTTGTATTGTTTCTGCTACTTTATCACATGTAAATAATTGAGAAAACTTACACAGGGGCTGGAGCAGGTATATATAAGTAAGAATACAGTTGAAAGCAAAAATCAATCAGCATGGGGAGAAAATTTCTTTTTATAGGTGAATGATGCACTGACCACAGGTGCACCAGCTGGAAATTGCATGGATTCAACTGTCATTAAACAATAGTCATCCTTTTGTTGTAAAAGCACAGCTTTTGGTGGTATTCATCTGTACAAGCAAGTTGGTGATATACTCCCTTACCTATTTAGTTGTACCATTTTATAGTCTGATGAAGGTATAGGTGTCAATATGATTAAGAGTTTCTGAAAATATTAGTAAAATTAATTTTAAAAAATGCACTAATCACCATCTCCGTTAGGCAATATTACTTTTTATTTTAGCAACTGTTAAAATTGATTTTAAACCCCTTTAGATTTCATGAATCATTTAGTTGAAGTTAATCTTTCTTAAGCAACTAACTTCAATGGGAGTTGAGGACACTCAGCACCCTCAAAGGAAGGATTCAGCATCTTAGACCCCTAATTTCTGGGGGAAGCTAAACATAAGTTTCCAAAATTTTGTCACCCTCTGACAAATCCTACATATATGCCACAAAGAATGTCAACAATTTTTAGCAGAACTCTTCACTGACTGGAGAGTTCCACACAAAAAAATGATGGGTTTAGTCTTTTGGGATATTTATGAGTGTTTTTTCCCCCCAGATGTAAATGCCAAAGTTTAAATTCAAAAGGGTGTGAGTATTTGGTGATGTTAGACAATCTTCTTATTCAACGCTTAGCCGAACTGTCGGCTGTAGCAATTGTTCACCATTTGGTCCATTCCTGTGCAGCTTCAAGGGCTTGACAGCCCTAGAGTCCAACAGCAGAACAGACTTGATGAATCCATATAATAGGGGTTCTGCCTCCACCCCTCAAGTTGGAAGGATTTTATCTCGGATGCTACAAGCCACCTGAAGAATGGCGTTCACTGGAATTTCTTGTGGCATTCTCACGACATGTCTGAAAAGCATAAGGCACCGTCTGAAGACAATGACCCCAGTAGTCTGTAGACCGGAGTAACAATAAACATCTGCATTACAGATGCAGTCATTCCACTTCATGCCCAATATATGACATTGGCATTTTGTGTGGAAAGCCTTCAGCTTTGCCCAGTCTGAGCAGTGCAGGTCTATGTTTTCAAGCCATACAACAGTATGGGGATGATGCAGCTTGAATAGATCCTGAACTTGGTTGTCATGCTGAGATGATGTTGGTTCCATATTTATTGTAAATAAGCCATAGCAGACGCTACGATGCCAATCAGATGGAGAACCTCCATGTGAGAGTTGGAGGAACCCAAATAGCAAAAACTGGAAACTGCTTTGACCGTTTCGTTATTCAAAGAGATTGGAGTCGCAGGTGGACCTAGTCCTAGATTTTGCGGCTTTGTCTTTGACCATGAAACATGGAGGCCAATCTTAGCCAACTCCTCTTCCATTTGAAGGAATACCTCATGAAACCTCTTAGGGCTTTGTACTAGAAGAACAACATCATCAGTGTAGTCAAGGTTTGAGAGCAAGAGATCACCAATCTTAATGCCTGTGGACCTGATGGAATGCTGCATTATGAAATCCATTGCTCTACAAAAGAGTGCAGGGGACAAGACACAGCTCTGCCTGACACCTGATACTGATTTAAGAGGTGCTAACATCCGATTTCCCAGATGTACATGGGCAGTGGTTCCATTATGCAGTTATCTAATCAAGACCAGCAGAGTGGTAAGGACCCCTATGCCCTTTAAGGCCTTCCATAGTGTGACATGATCAGCTGAAACAAATGCATCCTTAAGATTGATATACACTACATGCAGGGTCTTCCCGAACTCACGGTGTATCTCCGATAACAACCAGAGGGCCAAAATGGCATCTAACATGGACCTGTTCCTCGTAAAGCCTGACTGTTGGGGGCAACGCTTCTGATATAGCAGGGGCTCCAAGCATGCCAGCAGAACATGCACAAACACCTTCCCTGGAATGGACAGCGAGGTAATGGGCCTGTTAGGTAGTGGCTAAAGAGAAAGAAGTCTGATATCTGTCTATCTAACTTTTGTACCGTGTTTTTTATCATATTGTAGGAGGGCTTGATCCTGTGATTGCTGGAGAACTCCAGCCCTACTTCAGCAAAGTCCTGAAGCCTGTGCTTAATTTCAAGCCCTTGCATAGACCTACTGAAGTCAGTGTAACTATTTGCATACTTACAATTAAGCACATGCGTAAATGCTTTGCCAGATCAGGGTCCAAGTGCTCAGCAGTACCTTGCAGGATACAGCCCTGAATGCCTGATAAAGTTATCGTTTACATCAGAACAATGGCTTTGGAAAGACTCTGCTACCAAAAATAAAATTAATCAATCAATATTTTTATTGAGTTGTTGATTGAGATTATGGTTTGAAATATTGGTCACAGGTGTTTAAAACCAGAAGTCAGACTGGCCCAGAAAAGCTGTACTATCAAGCTGATTAGTGTAATGCTGAAAAACTCTGGACTACAGCAGTATTGCAATGTTTACATTACAGCAAGTTCAGTGTTACATAGCATTTAAGCAAATACATTGCTTTGAGATGACTTCTTAAAGTGGCATGTCTGGTGTATTCCTTTGTAGCTAACATCAAAAAAGATAGGAGAATGGGTAGCCAAATAAAAAATGTGTTTCAAACAAGGAGAGGATTTTCACTTTCTCTTATGATAGTTGCACACCTGACAGGATTAGGTACGACAAACCAAATCTTGCTGCTCTTCTTCAACATCTCTACAATCCAGCCTCTATCCCCACCATGAACAATCTCATCCAGGCCCTCATCTCCCACCTTCACTACTGCCACATCCTCTTCTCTGTCCTCCTGGACACATACAAAATCCAGTCCATACAGAATGCTGCTTCTAAGATCGTCCTCATTGCCTGTCACTTGGACCATGTACCCAGTTCTTTGAATCTCCAGGATGATTTTTCCTCATCCACCACATCAAATTCAAGTGTCTTGCTTTCACTTTAAAAACCCTGTACAACTGTACTTCTCCCTAGTGTGGTGTATTAAAAACTGTTAAAACTGTAGGCTGTCACTTGAAATTTAAGGGGGGGTTCCCTGGCCTGCTTGCAGGCTAGGAAGCTCTATAGGGAAGTGTGTGTTCTGAGCTTAGCAGCCAGAGTTTTGAAGTCCTCCAACCTACAGTAAGATGGGATGAGTTGTGCCTCTCTGTTTTAGAGAGCAGCCTGTTTTGTCTTTCTCTGTTTTTTTGGATTCTTGTGGGTTATCCTTCTGATTCTAAGAAATAAAGTAATGTAATATTGGAATCATCAAGCAAATATTTTATGTTTTTATCTAATTTATCTGTGTGTGTGCCCTGAACACCTACTGATCCATCTTAATCATTTTCCATGTCCCTCTGCCAGTGATGCCAGCCTCATCTGCTCATTTGTCTGCTTAGCAAACAAACACCTCTGTTCCTCTGTCTATGCTTCCCACAAATATCCTTCCTGAGATCATTGTCAAGGCCCCATCATCAGTCATAACCATCATCAGAGCTCTTCTTGAAAACCTACCTATGTCATTAAAAAAAAAATTGGAGATATATCTATCTCCTAGAACTGGAAAAGACCTTGAAAGGTCATTGAGTCTTCCCCCCTGCCTTCATTAGCAGGACCAAGTACTGATTTTTGCCCCAGATAGCCCCCTCAAGGATTGAACTCATAACCCTTGATTTAGCAGGCCAATGCTCAAAACACTAAGCTATTTATTTAAGCACCTCCAGGGCTTGGTAGCAGCTGAGCACAGAGCTTTGTGAATCCCAGTGGGGCCTGATTCTGGGGTTTAGGTGCCTGAAGTGGCAGTTAGGTGCCTAAGTCCTTTTGTGAATCTAGTCCTTAGCCCAGGGGTGGGCAAACTTTTTGGCCCAAGGGCCACATATGGGTATGGAAATTGTATGACAGGCTCATGAAATTGGGGGTTGGGGTGTGGGAGAGGGTGAGGGCTCTGGCTGCGGGGGAGGGGCCTCTGGAGTGGGGCCAGAAATAAGAAGCTCAGGGTGCAGGAGGGGGCTCCAGGCTGAGTCGGGGGGTGTGCAGGCTCTGGAGTGGGGCTGAGGATGAGGGGTTGACAGTGCAGGAAGTTGCTCCAGGCTGGGACTGAGGGGATCAGAGGGTGAGAGGGGGATCAAGGCCAGGGCTGGTGCAAGGGTGTTTCACGCTCTAGGCAAAACTTCCACCTTGTGCCCTCCCCCATCCCCAAGCCCTGCGGCAGCTCCCTCCCCCCCATCCTGAGGTGCCCCCTGTGGCAGCTCCCCCCTCTGCCCTGAGGCACCCCCCCGTGGCAGCTCCCCAACCACCCCCCCGTGCTGAGGCACTCCCCACCGCAGTTCCCCCCCAGGGAGCCGTGCAGCAACTCCCCACCACAGCTCACCTCTGCTCTGCCTCCTCCATGAGCATGCCGTCACTGCTTTACTTCTCCTGCCTAAGGCGCCGCAAGCCTGGGAGGCAGGAGAAGTGAAGCAGCGATGTCGTGCTCAGGAAGGAAGCAGAACAGGGGTGAGCTTGGGCGAGGAGTTCCCCCGTGTTCCATCCCCTCCCCACTTACTTGCTGCAGGCAGCCTTCCCTGTGCCCTTCTGCCACAGCTCCCTCTGCCTAAATGCTGGTGGTGACCGGGGCAGCCGAAGATCTGGCCGCTGCGGTCGCCGCCAAAGAAAATGCCACCCCCCAAAATCCTACCATCCTACGCTACCGCCTAGGTCACCTAATAGGTTGCACCTGCCCTGATCAGGGCTGAGGCAGGAGGTTGGGGCACAGGGTGGGTAGGATCTTGGCAGCACTTACCTCAAGCAGCTCCCAGGAGCAGCAGTATGTCCTCTCTCTGGAGCCTATGTGGAGGCATGGCCAGGTGGCTCTGCATGCTTCCCTGTCCGCAGGCACCATCTCTGCAACTCCAGAGATGGGGGCAGCAGGGGCAGTGCTTAGATCCGGGGCAGCATGCAGAGCCCCCTGGTGGCCCATATGTGTAGGTATTGGAGGGAGGACATGCCACTGCTTGTGGGAGGAGCGTGGAGTGGGGCAAACCCCATACCTCACTTCCCAGCAGGAGCTCAAGGGCTGAATTAAAACATCTGGAGGGCCAGATGCGGCCCCTGGGCTGTAGTTTGCCCACCTCTGCCTTAGCCCATAACTAGAGGACATGTCTGCTATTAAACTGATTGTAAGACTTTGTTTCTTTCACAAAGAAACATACAAGAAATAAAAGATATTGCTGTTTTAGGCTACAGAAATAATTGTATGAGATTCAATTTAAATATTTTCAAAATGATGACTAGAGCTAGTCAAAAAAATTCTCAAAATATTTTTATGGAACATGGCTTTTTCACTCAAAATTCTGTTTTCATTGAACATTTTGGGATTTTATTGAAAAAATCCAAAAGCTAAACATAAAAATTATCATTTTTCAGAATTTCAATATTTTTGGAGAAAACTTGAAAAGTTTTCATAGAAAAAAAAATAGACAGAAACAGAAAAAAAAATCAGTGTTTATGGCAGGAAATAACGTTTCCCAACTAACTATGTTAGAGACCCCATGATAATTTTCAGTGATCGTGAAAGGTAGTGAGAAGGAGGAGTGAATACATCCAAGCCAGGCCTGGTAATATGGTCATGTGTGGTATACATATGATGCAAGAATTAGACAGCTGGAAACAGATATTATCAGTCAGGTTAGGATCTGCTAATACTAGCACTTATAAAAACTGTGTCTTATCCCTCAAGACCATGCTTGCTTGCCTCAGAGGTGAAAGGCCAGGGACTAATCTTCTGAGTTACCATGCCCGGTTTTAGTTTCTGAAAACATCTTAAAGTCTTGACAGCAACACACTCCTGTTCTGTAGGGACCTCAGCAAGACTTATGTGCTGAGGCCAAGAAAGCTTCTTTGGATCTTTGCTGGTCAATGAATGAGTGTTAGTTCAGCTAGTAAATCAAATCATGACATCACACAATGGTAGAAATATTGGGCCAAATCCCCATCTGGTGTCAATCAGCATATCTACACTGATTAATTAGCATTTATTAATGCATAATAGTTTCATTTCAGTGGCGCTACACCACACTGGCTAAAGATAGGACTGATTTCTTTCTCCATCATTTTTCTAAAAAATATATTTGTTTAAAAAAAAATCCCTCCTCCCTTTCAACAGCAGCCATTTTTAGATTCACTGTGTTTAGAATGTTGTCTAATCAACACCCAATTACATCAGGGACCATGTGTCTGACATATCTGTCTGAAAAGAAACTGTAACCCAGCAGAGAATACAGTCATGTTATTGATGCAATCAGCTGTGATACCAATTGATGTTATGATAATAGTATGTTAATATCCCATTCTACAATATTATAGTATAATAAATATTGGGCAGTCCTGATAAAATGGGCAGATTTTCTCCAAAAATCTAGTATACCTCTGGATTTGTTAGAAGGCCCATATCATAGAATCATAGATAATCATATTAATACCTGTTTTCAGTTTGCTTCCAGTTATGATAAAGAGGCAAATAATTCAGTTCTATCTCTTACATCTTTGTCTCTGGTTAGTATAAACCTAATAAGACTCCTGTGATATTACTCACTGCCTGCTCCGTGCTTCAGGTTATAATACAATTTAACATGGTTATTTAGATGGGATGTTTGTACTAAAAGGGGAAACAACTGTCAATGATAAAGCCCAAACAGATACCTCAAACTGAAAAAGCTTATCATGGATTAAACTTTGTACCATTTTGTCTGATGAAAAGAGGAGATAATAGGAGACACGGGGATAAATGTAATGAAGAGAAACAAAACAGAGATTCTTAGGGGTTAATCCAAGCCCATCACTGAATACAACAGAGTTAAGCTGGCCAAAATAGGCTTCAGGCTAAATTCTAGGACAAAACTTGTTACTTTATGATCCAGTTGCATCTAATGAAAGGCTCTGTTTGCAAAGAAGATTTTGGAATTGGGATCAGTGGGGCAGAAGTTACCTCCATGATTTCTCTCTTGTTTGACGCACCAGGGGCCTTGTTGTAGCCTGATAAATGGTTTTCAAAGATCTTCATTGTCATCTTTTTTTTACCCTCCTTTTAAATAGAATGCCTTACAAAAAAAGGTACCGGTACTTAAGAAACCACACAACTTTGACCTAAGGGCACAAAGTCTTTGATGGTAGAGGTTGTAGAATACTCATTCTGTAAAATTTTACTTTCAAGAACAGTAAATTTTTCCTAGTCATTTTCACCACCATAGAAGGATAATTTAAAAAATCTGTGTTTTCCATATGACTAGTCACTTAAAAGTTTTTCGATTTTACTGTCTCACTCAGAAAAGTACCAATACATTGAACAAATATGTTAGATTACAAAGTGCTTTGACTATTGCAGAGAGTAAATTATAAAATAAAGGCTAAAAATTAAAAAAAAAAAAAGAATTAAAATTCACCTGAAATGTTATTTTAGGCTCAACTATAGTAATGATACTTTGAACTCAGTGGTATGTATATCATCTGAATGAACATAAATCCTCACTACCTAGAGATGAGATTATACCATGCAAATACAAGTCATATCATACTTTATACCAACACAAACCTCATAGTCAGAATATATGGTAATGTCTGAAAGTAGTACAGTAAAAAAATTGTGACTTTTTAAATTCAGATACATTTGTAGTAACTATATGCATAAAATGTAAAAGGCCCTTTACATAAGATATAATATTTTCCCATTTGTGTGTGTCTGGTTTTAGTTACAACTTCCTTTTCCCCCAGCTTCCTTTCATTCTTTAAATTACATAACTAACAAAAGGAAAGAGCTGTGATTCCTTATATTGCACTACATCTCAAAACAAACATTTGAGACAGAGCTCAGATTGTGAAATGAAAGGTGGAAAAGAGGGAAAGGGCTGCAAAAAAGAAAGGGGTCTATTGCATTAAGATTACATTTCTTAGAGTTTAGTCCTACAGAACATGCCTAAATGTCAGTATTTCTGTAACACGTTTTGCCTTAGCTGTAAGGAATTTGTAGAGATTGGGCCACAGTTGTTGAATATATAAATACTTGTGTGTGTGACATCCAGTCTGAATTTTTCATTCATTTTTGGTAACTTTAAAATCTAGTTTTGTTTTGTTCCCTGTCATGTAGGATGTAGCTAGAGTGAAATAACTGGGTGAATAGAAAGCTTTTAGAGAAACATTTCCTTTCTCCCCAACTTATAAAGCAGGGATTGGCAACCTTTGGCACGCGGCCCATCAGGGTAAGCCACCTGGCGGGCCGGGCCGGTTTGTTTACCTGCTGTGTCCTCAGGTTCAGCTGATCACGGCTCCCATTGGCCGCGGTTCGCCACTCCAGGCCAATGAGGACTGTAGGAAGTAGGGTGACCAGATGTCCTGATTTTATAGGGACAGTCCCAATTTTGGGGTCTTTTTTTTATATAGGCTCCTATAACCCCCCACTGCGTGTCCTGATTTTTCACACTTGCTGTCTGGTCACCCTAGCAGGAAGCGGCGCGGGCCAAGGGATGTGCTCGCAGCTGCGGCCCGCAGCCCTCATTGGCCTGGAGTGGCTGAATCTGCGGCCGTGGCAGGTAAACAAACCGGCCCGGCCCACCAGGGGGCTTACCCCTGTAGACCAGGAAGAAAGCAAATCCTTTAATGTATTAATAAAAAATATGTTTTGCTTAGTGTTGTTGAGGAATCATTAATGAGAACTACACACAAAAAATAACCTTTGTAGACATTCTCCCACAGAGCGAGTTGTTTATCTCTAAAAGACTTCATTATAAAGGCACTCTACGGATGAAGTTTGGTGCTATTTGATAGGAGAGACTAAAGGCCTAATTCCTTACCCTAGTGGAACTCAATTGACAGCAGTGGAATTACTCCTGATTTACACCAGTGTAAATGAATGCAGAACCAAGTCCAAAGGTTCTAGCACAATCATGAATTGAACAAACAATGAACAAACAAAACAAAAACACATACCGATGAAATAAAGCAAGTGTGCGTGTGGGGGGCAAAATGCAGCAATGTGGTGGGTACTTCAGCACTCACACAATTCCCCTGCACATCATGTGGCCTGTTTTTATTTTTATTGATGGTTGAGTGAGCAAACAGAAAGCCTTGATGGGTAGATAAGAGTCAGAATGGGAAAGGATAGTAATGTTAAGATGAGTTAAAAGCTCTTGCTGACCCTATCCTCTAACACCATCTCCCCAACTGCTTCCCCTGTGAACTTTCTGTGTTGCATTCAGTTTGCTGAAATAGAGGATAGAGGGGCCAAGCAAAGGATATATCCTGCTTCACTGCATAAAGCTAGCCTACTAGGGAGTGTAATGGGTTAGAAGTTAATGAAAGTGACAGTTCCAAGACAAAGTTAGCCAACGCCTTCCTGTAGAGCCTAGTGCTGAGAAGGGACCCCCTGCTGGTCCTACCTCTTTATATTTCCTTTTGCTCTCCTTCCCCTTATCAGCAGGCCCTGCCATGCCAAGCCAAGGGATCCTTATTAAAATACAATGTGCTGTTGCTAATAGAAGTGAACAAAGCCTCATTAGCACAAGGGTTTGAAGAGGACTAACCCTAATTACAGCACACTTAGAAGAGATGAGCAAATGAACAGATAAACACTTGGAGAGAGAAGTGAAATTTTCCTTACTTGGAAAACTATTGATATCTTATACTTACCTCTTTAAAGAGGGTCATCCACTTCTGTGGTTCCAGCCAACCCAATTTATTTGAGAAGATTTTGCTGTATTTTTTCTTCCACCAATATCTTCCCCATAAGGTTTTTACCAGAGCACATTTGTGTTACCCTGGAAGGGTAACAGAGGGGCACTCTGCACATGTTGGCTGGTAAAGGCAGGTTATACAGGGATTAAGCTGGCATCATTTAACACCTCCCATCAAAGTTGTATCTTATGGAACATGGGAGAGAGATGTATGTTCAAACTTTTATAACCAGAATCCTGTTCTCTCCTCTCTGATAAGCAGTCAGTGTGAATGACTGGAGTACCACTGTCCACAGATTCCCAGCACCGCCACCAAAACAAGCTCATAGTGACAAATTAAAAAACTTCACTAACATTTTTCAGGCAAAACTTTCACCTAAATATATTAATGGTAACTCTTGAACATTTAGTTACACTGCAAATCTCCTGCACCTACAGAGGACTAGATTGCCTACCGAAAGGAGGAAGAAGGAAACAAGGACTTAAAGAACAAAACAGTAGAGATGGTGAAAAAAATCAAATTTCTATTTGACTTCATTTTTTATGAGAGGGACAATTTTTTCACAAAAATATTCATAAAAATCCATCTAATTTTTTGAGCTCTATAGGATCTCCTCTAGCACTCAAGAGTGCGTGGCTAGAAGGCCATCTCCCACACCACTTCATGCACCAAAGGGCTGGTGAGTATGTGATTTCAGGCTGAGCCTTTTAAGAGCAGCAGTAATGCTCCCACAGCAGTATTTCTCAGAAGCCCTCATCATGGAATTCTACGCTGTTTCTGCTAGGTTTCCTTCTCCCCATAGAAATACTGGACTACAAGGTATTTGCTTGAAAAATATTTCATAGCCACGTGGTTGATTACTCTCTTATGAATGATGCTAGTTAATTTTTTGTCTTAGTGTATGAATTGTGATAATTGCAATAATCTGCAGGGACACGAAACCTCTATGCACTGTGATTGATGTGTGTCACATTGCTTTGGTAAATACAAAGTCACTGTTTAAGGGCCAGAATAAATTGCCATTTTGGATCAAAGCAGGAGTCCATCTAATCCAATGCTCCATCTCTGACAGACACCATTGATAGCTGCAGATACAAGAAATCTTGCTGTAGGCAGTTATGGAATAACCTGCCTATAGGGAAAGTTTCTTCTTAACTCCCAACCATTAGTTAAAGGCTGGCATATGCCATGCCCTGTGCAAAGGCCTGTCACAGTTGCATTCCTTCTAACTGAGGAAGCACAAGGATGGCTTTCTTCAAGCACAAAGGGCAAACATTTCCCCAAAGGGTATGGTAACAAAAGTGGCATCATGGTCCCAACCCTATGGAACATGCTTGGTGCATTAAGGGAAACAGGCTGCACCACCTGACAGTCCCCCTGAGCCAATGCAAGCACAAGAAAGGAATGAGCCTCATCCCCACATTCCCTCTTAAGCAGTGCAGCTTCCAACTCATACAGGGTGATGTCTTAAAAACACAGTCTGGCCCTAAGTATGAAGTAAAGGATTACTGGACTTCCCTCCCATGCCCCAACCGCTCATCAGGATTAAAGCTGATCAGATTAGAGCTGCAGGATTCCTTACCAGGTTGCCTGGTGTGGGCTGCTGGGAGTCAAGCTTCCAATGAGCCTGGAACAGTCCTATCATGTGGACTTCCCTGGGACTGAAGACCACAGGTTTCCAGTCTAGTGTCTTGAGGTAGCCCCACCTGGGGAACCCAGGTTTCCAGAGTCTGCAGCTCAAGGGCAGCTCCACCATGCCAGGGCCCCCAGAGTCTAGGCTTCCTGCTCCACTGAAGGGATCCTAAAAGACATGAGAACTGTATCTTGGACCTCCCCTGACACAGAGTCATGGGCCTGGAATTGCTGAGACAGGCCCCCCACATCTTCAGCTCTGGGGTAGCCCCACTATATGGACTGCCTCAGGGTGGGGACCCCAGGGCTTCCAGACTTCTGGCCCAACTGTCTCCCTGGGCTGTCTGACTCTCAAGGCAGTTGACTCACCACTCTGCCAGATCCAAGCACTCTGGAGATGCAGTTGGCCCTGGAATCTGGAAGTCCTGGGGTCTCCAACTTCAGGACAATCCACGTGGCAGGGCTGCCCCAGAACCACAGACCCTGGGAGCCTAGACAACTGCTGAATCAAACTGACATTTCTATCAGTTTCACAGCTGATAACTGCAGTAGTGAAACTGGCAAGAATATCAATTTGAATGAGCAGTAGTCAGTCTATTTCATTTTGGAAACATCATGTGTCAGTGTTTCTGAAACAAATTTTTTGCAGGATTTCTGGTTCATGAGAAGTTTTAAAAAATGTTTGCAGTTTTTATTGGACAGACCAAAACCAAATTTCCAAAATCTCAGAAATACTCAAACTAGAAATTCAGAGTTTTGGCCAGCTCTAGCCAGGATGGAAAATAATTGTTAAGACATCAAATGTCAGATTCGTATATGTATTGTGATGGGGCAAGGCCAGATGGCTATAGAAAAGTAGTGGAAGATAGATATATTAGCCCCAGGTTAAATAAATCCCCTGTACCAGGATAAGAAAATGGCAGCTGCTCCAAGTCAGTTAAGACACCTGGGGCCAATTAAGAGCTTTCCAGAAGGCAGGGAGGATATTAGGTTGATTGGGACACCTGAAGCCAATCAGGGGCTGGCTGAAACTAGTTAAAAGCCTCCCAGTTAGGCAGGTGGGTGTGCATGCCAGAAGCTGTGAGAAGTTGTGCTGTTGGTGAGACTGAGTTGTGCACACTATATCAGGCACAAGGAAGCAGGCCCTGAAGTAAGGGTGAAGTGGAGCTTGAGGAAGTGGGGGCTGCTGTGGGGAAGTAACCCAGGGAATTGTACGTGTCCTGTTTGTAAAAGGTCAGCTACCATAGCTGATACTATTAGGGTCCCTGGGCTGGAACCTGGAGTAGAGGGAAGGCCTGGGCTCCCCCCTTGATTTATCACTGAGACTGGGAGACAACAGAGACTGTGCAAGGGAGGACAGCTTCTCCTCACCTCTCTTGCTGGCTTATGATGAAAATGGCTCTGTAGACTGTGACCCTTGTCTCTAGAGAGAGAGAAGGGTTAAGGGGAGGGTCACAATGACCCTTTGAGGCTAGCGAAATCCATCAGGAAACTCAGGACCCACGGAGATAAGGAAAGAGCTTTGTCACAGTACACACACACACACACACACACACACACACACACCTGTCTTTAAGCAATGTGGTATTTGACATGGTTCTATGAAGGGGTGACAAAAAATAGCCTGTATTCTCAACATTACATTTTTAAGACCTGAGGACAGATTAACAGCTGGTGTAAATTAGCATCATTCTTTCGAAATCAGTAGAGATGGGCTCATTTACACATACTGGTGATCTGGCTCTCTAGAGCTGGCTGAAAAAGTGAACTTTTTAATGAAAATTCCCTACAAAAATTGAATTTTTTTGGACCAACTCTCCCCTCAGTTTTAGGAACAGCAGATAAGACAGCGATCAAACAAAACCAAGAAAAATATAGAGTATAGGGTGTAATAATGAGCAAAATATCCACACTTGCTTACTATGTCTATGACTGAGCACTCCACAACTGTCACTGCAGGTTTAAGGGGACTGTTCCTGACCAAGGGCTGAGCATCCTTCGCTTCACTGAAAGTCAGTAGGAATTTGGAAACATTCAGCATCTTACAAGAGACATTCAGCACATACCAGGATCAGAACTGAAATGCAGAGGCCTTGTCTTCTGATTAATATGAAACTTTCTTTAATTACCTGCTAGTGACAATGGAACAGTCTCTGTCCTGTCCATTTAAGCTGGGGGGGGGCAGCAAATGTTTAGGGTTAAAGATACCCAGAGTTTGATATAACAAGCATTGCGAATTACACGTGTTCACACTTATCAAAGTGACCACTTGGGATTTCATGCTGAAGTTATCCACTGGTTTTTAAATTATTTATTTAGAGTGTATTTAAAAAAGGATCTCACTAGGAGAAAGTTCAACTTATCCTGCCGAAAATTGATTCAACAGGAGTAAAAACAAGTTTGCTGGAGAGACCAAAGCATCAGGGACTGAGCAAAGGCAATCATGACACAGGAAGCAAGCCTATAGTTCAAAACCTAAAAATAGCCCCCTTCCACTTTGCCACAGTTCAATCATAGCTTAAAGCAGAAGTTGCTGCATTTTTTCCCTGTAAGTTTTAGCTTTGGAGAAGTTTTTAAAGACTTCCCCTAAGTGAAAATAGGCTTTTTACAGTAAATGGCATGATCTTGCTCTACATTACTTCCTTGCAAATCAGGGATAATTAGAGCAAAACCAGAGAAGCTAGCATTGTATAAAAGCAGCAAAAATGAGAAAAGAATCAGGCCCAGCATATTCATAAGTACTGATTATTTTATTTTTTTCAAAGTGAATCTGGTTTTGAATGATTAATAAAGCAGTATATGAACAGCAGGGCTGATTCCAGGGTTTTTGCCGCCCGAAACGGTGGAAAGGAGAAAAAAAAAGTCTCAATTGGCGGTAGCTCCACCGCACCACTTTCTTCTTCAGCAGCAATTCGGCGGCAGGTCCTTCCCTCCGAGAGGGACCGAGGGACCTGTCACTGAATTGCCACCAAAGAGCCCGACGTGCCTCCCCTTCCCCTTGCAGTGCCGGCTCTAGCCATTTCGCCGCCCCAAGCATGGCAACATGCCGCGGGGGGCACTCTGCTGCTTGCCAGTCCTGCGGCTCCGGTAGACCTCCTGCAGGCGTCCCTGCGGAGGGTCCACTGGTCCCGCAGCTCCAGTGGAGCATCCGCAGGCATGCCTGCGGGAGGTCCACTGGAGCCGCGGGACCAGCAGACCCTCCGCAGGCATGCCTATGGGAGGTCCACCAGAGCCGCCTGCCGCTCTCTCAGCATCCAGCAGAGCGCCCCTCGCGGCATGTTGCCCCAAGCACTCGCTTGGCACGCTGTGGCCTGGAGCTGGCCCTGTCCCCTTTGCTGCCCCAAGCACCTGCTTGCTGAGCTGGTGCCTGGAGCCGGCCCTGATGAACAGACAAAAGGCTTTTGTCTACACATTTCAAAATGTTGTGGGTGTTTTGAAGATCCCAGGTAATAATCAAGCTCTTGAGGGATCAGATAACACTCCCCCATCTTTTCTTTTTTAATACTATAGATAATTTAATAGAGATCCTGAATTTTACACCAACTACCAGACTTTTCTGAAAAGGACTTTATACAGCTGACAAAATCAGTCTGTCGCTCCCCAAAGAATAAGCACAAATACCTTGTATATGTGTATCTCCTTTCATATTTGTTTGCCAGTTGTTTTGCATGTACAAGTACTTGGACCATGTTCTGGCAACAGAAAGTAGGCCTAAGCTGCCCTGTTCTGCTTTGGAAGACTGCACAGAAGAATCTGTATGTGTGTTTTTTTCTGGCTGCCTTTGAAGGGTATGTGGACAGGAGAAAAAGTATATCCAGGGTGCCCTGCACCTCAGAAATTCCCAGCTGCTGATAGCCCTGGCTGTCATTGGCATCCAGGATGAAGCAGAGCAACCTTAAGGCTGCTCTACTTAGCATCAAATATAGGACTGGCATTTGGACAGTCCCAGCACCAAGGAGATGAATGGGTGCAAAGGGGATCCTTGTTGTCCCCGCTACCCCTCAGCCTCTCCAACTGCACTAAATGCTTCTCAGCTGCAGTTGTGGCTCTGCCCAATATATGGAACCTGAACTGAATCTGACTTATGTTGGCGTAAGTCAAGGAGTTAACTGAAGTCGGTGGAGTTATAATGTTGAAAAAACAGTGTAAGACAGTATAATCAAAGCCATGGACTTAATTTATATCAGCATGGAAAATGTTTTTTCTTTATAATAAAAAGATTTGCTTTTATGGTCCCATTTTAATTGTGTCCATGAATTCTCATGAAGCAATAGAAATAACGCCTTTTAAATACAGAACTATAACTTGAGCAACAGGGTTTCATTTGGAAACTCTTAAAAATCATTGCACTTTTAAGGGAGCAAACAAAAGAATATCCTTGTCAGTCATATCAAATCAGCTAGACACATTGGAAGCACTAGCTAATGAGCCCTATACTGAGGATTTCTCAGCACCCTCGGCTCCCACTGAAGTCAATGGGAGTGGTTCCCTGCTGCCTTGGGAGCCTTTCATGAATTTCACCCAGTATTTCAGATGCCTACGTGGCTGCCTAGAAGGTGATATATCTGAATTGGTGCTATGGAATGGGCATTCAGTGTGCAAAGCCAAAATATCTTTTTCAATATTGGTTACCATTCTAATTTTCTTGCTTAATTGCTAGTAGAATTTAATTTAATGGTTGCCTTTTATCTGTTTTGAACAGGAAAGTGGGAGTGTACCTCACGCACAGTATTTTTTTGAGAGAAAATGGAGACTCTTTAACCAAAGTTTTAAACTCACGTTCAAAGAGCTATTATATAAATTATGTCTCTATGGCAGCTTTCAGAAAGGATAATCTAAAATGGATATTGTTTGTTTGCAGTTCTGCACAGATCCTCATCTTAGCTTGAGATCAGGGTGGAAAGATCTTACAAAAACAAGCTGGTCCCTGAAGCCTACTTGGCCTCAAACACAACCCAGTCATTATCTTTAACCTTATCAATATACTGAATGTCAGCTGAACAAGGCAGCCGCAAACTTCAGTAAACAGAGCAAGGAACAAGGGAGAGGACGTGGTGATCTAATTCAGAAATCAATCATCCAAGACGCTTTTTCAAATGGAAAAAAAAGGCAATCAGCAGCCAGCCACTGGAAAATCCAGGGTTTCTCTCTCTCTCTCTCTCATGTGCACCACAATGTTTTGGCAAACAAAAATAATAAGGGCTCTCAGGTCCTTCCAACAAAGTGAAACATAATCCCTTCATGGAGAGTGCATCAATATATGAATGGAGTTTCCCAGTCTGTTTGGAAGGATAGAATCAGCTGTGCTCGGGGGATCCTAATACCGCTCTTATTAAGAAACTGAGTAGTTGAGAGATTTGTTTTTCCTGTAACACCTGAAGCAACAATCTTCCAGTGATAGAAGGAAAAAACATTTTTCTTAGGTTTGACTTTGAAAATAGCGTTCCTTCTTTGGCAGGGGACTGTCAGTCAAATTCCTCAGGAGAGGAAAGGGTCCCCTTGCCCATGCAATCTCTGAGGCCTTGGCTACACTACAGAGTTGCAGCGCTGGTGAGGGGGTTACAGCGCTGCAACTTAGGATGTGTACACACTTGCACAGCACGGCCAGCGCTGCAACTCCCTGGTTGCAGCTCTGGCTGTACACCCGGTCGAGCCTCGGGTGTAGAGGATCCAGCGCTGGTGATCCAGCGCTGGTCAGCAAGTGTAGACACCCACCAGCGTTTTTATTGACCTCCGTGGCATAAGTAGGTATCCCAGCATACCTTAGAAGCTTCTCTGGTAATCATGCAAACTCCACTGTCCTGGGCTCACCTGACCCCTCCTTTATATGCCTTGGGAATTTAAAAAATCCCCTTCCTGTTTGCTCAGCCAGGTGTGGAGTGCAATTAATCAATCAATCAATCAATCAGCGACCATGCCTCCATGCACCAAACGAGCCCCAGCATGGACCAATGCAGAGCTGCAGGACCTCATAAGTGTTTGGGGAGAGGAGGCTGTGCAAGCACAGCTGCTCTCCAGAAGGAGAAATTATGATACCTATGGGCAGATATCGCAGTCCTTGATGAGAAGGGGCCATGAACGGGACGCGTTGCAGTGCAAGGTCAAAATAAAAGAGCTGAGGAGTGCTTACTGCAAAGCTCGTGAGGGAAATCGCCGCTCAGGAGCTGCCCCCACAACCTGCCGTTTTTACCAGGAGCTGGATTCCATACTTGGGTGTGACCCCACTGCCAATCCGAGGACCATGATGGAGAGTTCAGAGCAGGGAGAAGGGGGGGAGGGTGTAGAGGAAGCCGACAGTGAGGCTACTGGTGTGGAGGGAGACACCCGGGAGTCCCAGTACACATGCAGCCAGGAGCTCTTCTCAAGCCAGGAGGAGGCTAGCCAGTCGCAGCAGCAGGAAGTTGATGGTGAGGAAGAAACTGAGGATCGTGCTCGGGGTAAGCAGATTTTTATGTTTTGGGAGAGGAGGGTTTGGGTTATGGCTGCCTGCATGCATGCCTATTGATTTGCTCTATCATGTCTCTGTAGTCTGCCTCGGTAATCTCTTGAAAAGTTGCAGCCAGAGCGTTTGCAATTTGCTTTCTCAAGCTGATCGGGAGAGCCACCGTGGTCCTTGTCCCGGTCAGGCTAACTCGTCCGATCCAGTGTGCAGCGAGGGGTGGGGGGACCATGGCTGCACACAGGCAAGCTGCATAGGGGCCAGGGTGGTATCCACATTGCTGTAGAAGACCCTCCCTCTCTTCCCAGGTAACACGCAGCAGTGATATGTCTGGCAGTAGGAAACCCTGTTGAGAATTTAGGGATAATTGAGTGCAGGGTGCCAGGTTCGCGTTTCCCCAGCCCATTGTGCTCTGTTGTTTACCCCCCCCTCCAAGCACGTAGCCAGCCACGCGGTGTGCTCCGGTGTTATGCACCCCCCTCCCAGCAGGCATCCAGTACCGCGGTGCGCTCCGGTGTTCCCCACCCCCCTCCCAACACGTAGCTAGCCCCGTGGTGTGCTCCGGAGTTATGCACCCCTCTCCAAGCAGGCATACAGCACCGCGGTGAGCTCCGGTGTTCCCCACCCCCCTCCCAGCACGTAGCTAGCCCCGCGGTGTGCTCCGGTGTTCCCCACCCCCCTCCCAGCATGTAGCTAGCCCCGCGGTGCACTCCGGTGTTATGCACCCCCCTCCCAGCACGTAGCTAGCCCCGCGGTGTGCTCCGGTGTTATGCACCCCCCTCCAAGCACGTAGCTAGCCCCGCGGTGTGCTCCGGTGTTATGCACCCCCCTCCAAGCAGGCATCCAGCACCACAGTGCGTTCCCCCCCCTCACCAGCAGGACGGTGTGAACGCGTACCAAAGCCCAACCCCCCCCCCCAGCAGCTCGCCACCTTCCTGTTCACTACTGTCCCCTGTTCAGGACACCAGCTACCTCCTGTACCCATTGCAGATAAACCCCAGTGACCCATCGGTCAATTCCCACTCCCAAGGGGAACTCGGGGGAAAACCACTCACCCCATTGCTCGCCATGACTTTAGCTTCCCTGCCCTCTCTATGTTATGTGAGGTATGTGAGAAGGATGCCACCAAAAGTCTAAAAAGTCCTTCACTGTGTGATAATAAACAATGTAGCCTCTGTGTATTACATGGTTCTATCTCCCTTTTTTCTAGTGACCTTGACTAATGCAGCCGGATCACCGGCCTCACGTAGATTGCAGAACTTGAGACGAAATCCCAGAAAATCAAAAGAGGAACTGATCAAATCAGTTATGAGTCACTACAACAGAGAAAGTAGGAAGATACAGGAATGGAGAGAGAAAATGTATGAATGGAGACAGAGTGTACATGAATGGAGGCAAACAGAAAGCAGGAGAAAGGAACTGTCTGCCAAAAAAACCACAAAGCAGATGATAAGCCTCCTGGCTCGCCAAACTGAGTCTTTCAAGTCTCTCGTAGCCATGCAGACAAATATGTACCGTTGTAACCCACAGCCCTCCCAAAGCCCTCTTTCTTGTTCCCCAGTATTTCCACAAAACAACTTTCTCCAGCAGCCAGTTTCTTATTACCCCTAGCTGCCCCCAACACCGGTACGATCACCTAGCAGCCCTGATAACTATAATTCTTACCCTGTTCACTCAACCCCCATTACCCTGCAGCATAGTAATCCTGAAGTGCAGCAGCCATTGAATAGTGATCAAAATAGGACATATTCAAACCTGCGAATGTACAGTCCACCACCCCAACCCCCTTGCCTTTTATGTACTGTATGTTGAATAAAGGATTTTTTTTCTTTTTCACTACGTTATATTATTGCTGGAAGTGGTAAATATTGTACCCCAAGGTACAGCAAAGCACATCAAATGCACCAAACATTACTGTTGGCTCTCAGCATCAAATTGCTCCCTTAAAGCATCCCTAATCCTTGAAGCCCTTTCCTGGGCCTCCCTATTAGCCCTGCTCTCTGGCTGAGCAAACTCATCCTCTAGGCGTCGAACCTCGGAGGTCCATTCCTCACTGAATCTTTCACCCTTCCCTTCACAAATATTATGGAGGGTACAGAACGCAGATATAACAGCGGAGATGCTGCTTTCCCCCAAATCTAGCTTCCCATAAAGACACCTCCAGCGGGCTTTCAAACGGCCAAAAGCACACTCCACAGTCATTCTGCACCAGCTCAGCCTGTAGTTGAACCGGTCCTTGCTCCTGTCAAGCTTCCCTGTATACAGTTTCATGAGCCATGGCATTAAGGGGTAAGCAAGGTCTATAAGAATCACAGTGGGCATTTCGACGTCCCCTACTGTGATCTTGCGGTCTGGGAAAAAAGTCCCTGCCCTCAGCCTTCTGAACAGGGAACTGTTCCGAAAGATGCGTGCATCGTGCACCTTTCCAGGCCATCCTGAGTAAATGTCAGTGAAACGCCCACGGTGATCCACAAGCGCTTGCAGAACCACGGAGAAATACCCCTTGCGATTAACGTACTCTGAGGCCAGGTGGGGTGGTGACAGAATAGGAATATGCATCCCATCTATCGCCCCTCCACAGTTAGGGAAACCCATTTCTGCAAAGCCATCCACAATGTCCTGCACGTTCCCAAGAGTCACAGTTCTTCTTAGCAGGGTGCGATTAATGGCTATGCAAACTTGCATCAGCACCATTCCAACGGTAGACTTTCCCACTCCAAACTGGTTCGCCACCGAACGGAAGCTGTCTTGAGTTGCCAGCTTCCAGATTGCAATAGCCACCCGCTTCTCCACTGGCAGGGCAGCTCTCAATCTCGTGTCCCTGCGCTGCAGGGTAGGGGCGAGCTCAGCACACAGTGCCATGAAAGTGGCTTTTCTCATCCGAAAGTTCTGCAGCCACTGCTCGTCATCCCAGGATTGCAGGACGATGTGATCCCACCACTGAGTGCTGGTTTCCCAAGCCCAAAGGCGCCATTCCACGGTGCTGAGCACGTCTGTTGCTGCCACAAGCAATTTAGTGTCTTCACCGTCAGGCGATTCAATATCATCATCTGACTCCTCACTGTCACTGTCACTCTCACTTTGCAGCTGAAGGAATAGCTCCACTGCCATGCGTGATGTGCTGGCAACATTAATCAGCAAGGTCGTCAGCAGCTCAGGCTCCATTTATAACAAAAACTGCAGAAATCGCGCTGCAGAATCACAATGGCACCAAACTGCTCGGAATGTGTAGCAAAGCACCACGGGGCATTGGAACAGGAAGCGGAAAGACCCGCACACTTCCTTCCCCTTCCCACAAGCCACAGCGCCAAAATGGGACGAGGTGTTCTGTGGGATAGCTGCCCACAATGCACCACTCCCAACAGCGCTGTAAGTGCTGTAAATGTGGCCACACTGCAGCGCTGGTTGCTGTAAGTGTGGCCACTCTGCAGCGCTGGCCCTACACAGCTGTACTAACACAGCTGTAACTACCAGCACTGCAAAACTGTAAGTGTAGCTATACCCTGAGAGGTGCATATTTTGAAGAAATTAATGTGCCATTGAAAAAAGCCTGAGGGAAAAAACTAATCTGCTTTATTACTTTAAAAAATCTCTTATTTTGGGAACTTCATTTGCTCAGTTAATGTATGCCTGATCTGTAATATTCAAATAGTTGTAAAAATCAGGGCACTTATACTTTATCTCCCTGTCTGTATAGAATGTAAGGTCTTTAAGGCAGGGACTGTGGCCACGTCCAGACTACCCGCCATATCGGCGGGTTAAAATCGATTGCTCGGGGATCGATATATCGCATCTAATGTAGATGCGATATATCGATCCCCGAGTGCGCTTATATCGATTCCGGAACTCCATCAACCCCAACGGAGTTCCGGAATCGACACGGAGAACCGCGAACATCGATCCCGCGCAGTGTGGACGGGTGAGTAATCCGATCTTAGATATTCTACTTCAGCTACGTTATTCACGTAGCTGAAGTTGCGTATCTAAGATCGATTTCCCCCCCTAGTGTGGACCAGCCCAGTTCTAAGTATGTGTTTGAACTGTAGTAGCATTGCTAGGCTCTACTGTGGCTTGGGCCTCTGGACACTGATGTAATACAAATAATTATGGGCCAGATCTTTGCTGGTGTAAATCAACATAGCTCCACTGAAGTGAATAGAGATATGTCATAGTACCAGCTGTGACTCCCGATCTGAGGCATACGAAAGTTTATATTAGTCACCAGATTATAACACCACCACACATACTTTCTCTCCTCCCTCCACTACTTTATTTTATTATTAGATTCTTTTACTATGGGGTTTTAAAATTCATCCAGGACCAGATTTTCACCCTCTTCGCTCACACAAGCAGCCCAATTCATGTCTATTTGACCACACGTGTGCGTAATTTGCTCACCAATGGGAAGAAGTAGGTGAAGGTCACAACCTGGTACTAAAGTCTTTAAAAAGTAAGTTACATAACTAGAGATGGGTTGAAATCCCTGAAGAAATATGAGGTGTTTGGGGATCTGTGGACTCAGCAACATCTGGATGATGCTGATCTGTAAGCATGAAGACACTTGACTGCCTATGATGCTGGCTATGTAACTGAGGCCCTCACATGGTCCTTTTTGTGTTTCTATATACCTTTACTTGTGGGTTTTTTTGTTTTTTTGTTTTTAACTTTGAAAGTTTTAGTATTGGAAATGCTAGTGAAAAAGCTGGTAGTAAGTATAGGCCAGAATCAAAATGCCTCTACACTTTCCCTGTCCCTCACCAACAAAATAATTACATTGCTGTGGTAGCCTGAACATGCCTCATTATGTAATTCTCCAGAAACAGCACTTCCAGAAAGCGGCATTTCCTGAAATGATAAGGTGTTCTCCTAGTCTACCCCTGCAACGTATCTACTGACATTGCCCCACCCACACTCAAAATAATTGTCTGTGGTGAATTCGAACATCTGTAATATCATGTGCTTCCACAAATGTATACTTCACATTGTTGTTCAAAGCTCTGGTGAATGGTGTGTCGTTGGATACCAATATTCTAATCCACACAGTTGGTGCCAAGGTTTAAGTGTAGGACATTATCTGTTTTGTTGTGGTTAAGGATTCAGAATAAGGAAGACCATATAAACTGGCAAGGGATTTAGTTCTTTTGGACGGATATTTCTGTAATTTCATGAGTCACCATTTCTGAGATCAGTTAACTGGCAACAATAGCAAGTACAATCATCTTTTTTTTATCCTGCGATCATATAAAAATGAAAAATTGGTCTAAGTTCTAACTAAAAATAAATCACTCAACCAAATTAGCCTAACCATTGCTTAATCACACCACAGCTTTCAATTTAAAAAAACATAAAACACTTCAAAGCTGATTTTTTTACATACAAGCAATGTAATTTTAATATCATAAATGTGAACTGTTAACACACAACATGTATTGACCTCCAACATTAATTATAGCGTGGCACATTCACCACCTCAGTATTGGGTTTTACCAGATGCAACTCTACTTAAATTAATAAAACACCGGTATAAAATCAGTGTAGATTTTTATGTCTATTTAACATTAACTTCTTTACTCCTGTCTTGAGTTGCTTATCATCCCATAAAAAATGCACATGAGTCTGAGTGGCTGAGGGACTTGTAAATGATTATTTGGAATTCCTTGCTAGATCACTAGGTGACATATGACACTAAATGACATATGAGTCATTAGTTAAGGTGGGCATGTGCTATCTTCAGTGAGCACATTATGGCCTAAAAGTCTGTAATGGCTAGGTCACAAGAAGGAAGATATTGAATTTATCAACACCTCTCTTCATTTTTCTAACCTTTCATTGGGATTCTTCATCTGATAGTTGTGTAACATGTAATTTGTAGAGATTTGCACTACTTTCCCTGTAACTTTATTGGAAACATTTAATACTTTTCTGAGTACATATTATTTCCCAAGCATCGTATGTGCCAACAGTCCTACAGCCCTTTCATAATTACCTTGTTAATGTCTGCTGAGCCCATAGATATGGTATCTGATTGAAACAGTCCTTCAGTCTGGCTAGCATTTATGATTTAATCACTTCACTTCCTGATTCTGTGGTATTCACAAATTGGACAAGAATATAAAATTAAAAACCCATAAGAGAATGCATAATCGTGTAACAAAATGTGTGTTGAATGCAAAGAAGAACACACTGCCATATGCACCCACAAAAGCCTGAAGTTAAAAATGGTAGGCTGCTACTGAAGATCTAACACTGATTGCTAGCAATAAAAGTGCTCCCTGGATGGACCACAATAATAAAACCAGGCCACCATTCAGGGTCTATCTAACTATTGCTTTTAAGTGTATTTGCAGCATCTGCATCTTGACGTAGTTAAAAACCAATGCAAAGCTGTTGCTTTTATCCCAGTGACTGGCAAGCAGCACTGAGTAAAGAGTGAAAAGGGTTTGAACACAAACTATACTGGAGGAGTGCTCTACCGGATCAGATGTGAAGACAGAAACAGATGCTTTTTCAATAGACTCATCAGAGCTTCTCCATGCTCACTGCACTTGTCCACATGCCCCAGGCAGAAACTTTTGTGTTTGGGTTTTGTTTTGGCTTTTTGCTGTGGGAACTTGGCTCACAAGAAACAAAGGGACTGGCTTAACTATTAAATGTCAATCAAAGAGATAAGAAACTATTTTAAAAATTGAATTAGCTTTCTTCTTCGGATCATTCTAGTTTGCAGGATTCAGTTTATTGCATTCATGTCAGCAACACTGAAAAAACGTTATCACAGTACAGTTTTTGCACTTTGTAGTAACATACGCAACAATCTGATTGTGGGTTTAAATTTACAATATTCTGGCAACCACACATACACTGATACCTGTAAGAATCTGCTTTACTGTATTCACATTACACAAGAATTATTTGTCCCAAGCCTGAGCAAAGCATTTAGTTTCTGTAACTGTTCAATAATTCAATTTGAACTTCTTGGATGGAAATAAATAGGAAAATAGATTAATAGGCAGTCATTCATTTTCTCTTTTATTTTGATATGAAATAAATAGAATTTATCGGAAGGAATATTATTCCTTCCGGTTTAATCTCTCTAAACCAATGGTAAGTGTATAGGAATGCCTTATGTAGTGTGATACAGAGAACCTCTTACCTAACTCTGCAACCTATTTCACAATTCATTGGTTATGTGAATGAGCTGTGAAAATTGTTCCTGTTTTTCTAAAGTATCAGGACACTAGTTTGCAAAAAGAGATTCCCCCTTGTTACAAGAGATAAAACTCATTCATGTAGTCAATTTCAAAAAGCTAAGGCTAGTGTGCCATCACGTTAAATTTGAAGAAACCTATTTCCCTATGAATACCAGCTCCAAAATCACCGGCATTACACATCTACCCCTTGTTTACAGCATGCAATCTGTATAAAGTAAAAACAGGAAAACAGGCAGCCCAAGTCCTTTCAGATAAGTGCATAGTTGGCTTTCCCAAATTGAGAGGAAACTGCTTTCAGTGCATTGGGAAATTTGAACAAGGACAGTCTATTTTAGTAGGAAACTGAATTTGTCTGAGATTAAACTAAAAAAAAATAGTAATGCTGAGAGACATATTTTAAAAGGTGAAGTTAAGCACCTTTCATTCTTGTCTTCCCTAACATCATTGTGCTTAGATAGGGAAGTGATCTGAAAGCATCTCATGCACTCTGCAAAACCTAAACACTGGTATAAGCCAGTGAAAATCCACTGAAGTCCATGATGTTGCATCTGTTCAAACTAGGACTGAACTGGCCCTTTATTGCCCATGAAGGGCTCAAGTTTGCTGTTGGTTATACAAAGTGCAACCCCACTCTGCTCAGTGGCAGAGGTACCCATATCACTGAAAGTAGAATTTGGCATACAGTGAGAAAACATCACTTTGAATTCACTTGGCTTTGTGGGCCTAGTTCTAACTCCCAACTGTCACTGCCAGTGGAATTGGGTACAGAACTGGGCCCTAAAATCCTGAAGGTTTCTCTCTCTTTTTAAGAGTCCATTTGAAAGTTCTGTGTCTCACACTATTTTCATTGCTTATCTTTGGGTTTTTTCTTTAGCACTACAATTTTTGTGATTTCTTCACTGTTTTCTTTTTAAATAAAAATTAGTGATCTTTTTTAGAGGAGAGTCCATGCTGACAGCAAAACCAATACCAATGGTATTTCCTACTTAGGGTATGGCTACACCTGAAATTTCAAAGTGCTGCTGCGGCAGCGCTTTGAAGTGTGAGTGTAGTCAGAGCGCCAGCGCTGGGAGAGAGTTCTCCCAGCGCTGCACGTAAACCACATCCCTTACGGGTGTAGCTTGCAGCGCTGGGAGCCGCACTCCCAGCGCTGCGGCACTGATTACACTGAGGCTTTACAGCGCTGTATCTTGCAGTGCTCAGGAGGGTGTTTTTTCACACCCCTGAGCGCGAAAGTTGCAGCTCTGTAAAGTGCCAGTGTAGCCATAGCCTACTTTACAGCTTGAGACAGGACAAGACAGACAAGGAAATGGTAATGAAACAGGCCAAGACCCGGCATAGACAATCCAAAAATCACGTGTTCCAAAGTTCTCAGGAGTGAAACACCACAACATATGCTGAGGAAAATTATTCTAATTGTGAGTGAGAAAACAAGGGATTTTGTGTGAAGAATTTGCCTTTTTACGGTTTCCAGAAATAATAATTACATTTACTTTTTTTCATCTTATTGACAACTTTTCAGGACAGACTCATCAGTTAAGAAAACAAACTCATTTTATGTATCCCACATCAGGGAAAATGGAGTTAATTATGATATCTGAGTACTGTGATTTGATATAGAATAGTTACAATTTAATTCTGCATGCTAGTTATCTATTGCTTTGGAAAAAAATTCTCAGCTCTGTGAGGGCAATTGTAAGAGAAAATTTAGTTTTTTCTGACCACAGTACCCAAATCTCACTGTTAATCATTGACAGTGAGGCAAGATTTCTGGGTTACATTAAAACAGAGTGAGCTTCTTCTTCCTTTCTTCACTGAAAAGTTTGACATCACAAACTGCTGTCATTATGAAAAAAAGTATAGGTGCAATTCATGTTTTTAGGCGCTCAAGAGTAAATGCAAATTGTAAACTGTTCAGAGAGAAAATGTAGTTTTTCCCTCTCACTATCAGGACTAATTTTTTCCTCAGCGTAAAATCTGGTGCCCATCTCCCTGAAACATTAGAAACCAGAACTATCTTGAATTCTATTATATCCACAAGTATAAATGAGGGATGATGTGCTTCAGATACAAACATATCTCTTCAAATATTGAATAATTTTGCATTTTATTGGTAATCACTTCCTGAGATGAACAGTCAATAAGGGCTATCTGTGTGGGGAAATTATTCCAGAATAAGGCATGATGTGAATTTAAAGCACAATAACTATTCCAGAATAGCTCTCCATGTCCTTATTCCAGAATAAGAGTGCCTTTTTCTGGTTTAGTTTAATCCACAAAAGACTCTTATGCTGGAATAAGAGCATCCACATGGAGAGCTGTTCTAGAATAGCTGTTCACGTTAATATCACCATGTAGACAAGGCCCCCGTCACTTCCTGTTTCCAGACCCCTCCCAATTAACTAAAAGGAATTTTATCTTGAGCATTTCAGATCACCGCAACTGCAGCATAAATCAAGAGCAGAGAAAGCAATTTCTCAAATAATCAAGAGCATCTAGGGCTTTATTTGTAGGCCAAATCCAGCTTCATCTGGAAATCTGTTTCTATACTAGCAGAAATTTCTATATGTATATGTTGAAGGTAGAGCTTGTCCCAACATTCCTGATGAACCTTTTTTGCTGAAGACAAAAAATGTTGCAGAGATGTATCAGTTTCAACAAACACTTGGGAAGGATTTGGAACTCTCTGGTCACTTCTAATGAGAAAGAGAATGCACACATGCTATGAGGACCCTGGGTCCAAACTGATGTGGTGTCAAAATGTTTTTTGCATTAAATCCTGAGCTTTTTGTTTTTGCAAAAATTTCAAATGGTTTTGTTTACTTGACAATGCTGCATGAAAACAAAGTTGAAACTTTGAAAGCTGCCACAAAGCAAAATTGCTGTCCTCTAGCTGAAGGTATAGCCCAATGTAGACCCATGTAACTCATCTGAATGTGACAAAGAACAGATAACTGAGTTGAAATTTGCAGTCAAAAGAACAGCTTGAAGCCTTCTTGCCAAGTGCATATAATAAAGAAGAATTCTATCAAATGTTGCTTCTGGAGTATGAAGCAAATGTTGCTACTAGACCCAACAAGTTCAAAGGCTCTTAATCTGTGAGCAAACAAATGCCTCCCATTGCATGTTTTGATGCCATTTCTGTTGCTACTTTTGGTGGTTTTCCCCAACCATATCCTTCAGATATGTTGAAAATAGTCTATGCTGTCCAAAAGGGTCTATCATGGAATAATATTTCAGATTATCCATTGAGGGCTTGAACTTTTTGCACGAAGATAATTGTGCTTCATATAAAATCACTCCCAGTAGTTATGATAGACAAGGTTATAGAGTGAAGGTGAGGGATAGGGGATATTTGCAGCCTGAAGCATGCCCAGAACATGACCTGTATGTGGTGGTTGCACTACTGAGTGCTAGGAACTCTCAATATTTTTTTAGAAGGACATGAAGACTAAGTCATCAGCCCACTCAATTTTCTGCCTATCTCCCTAGGAAGGTGCACTTTTTTTTCCAATAGGCCTGTCATAAACAGATAGTTAAGGGTTAATAGAACAGGAATACATGATGTCTCTTTTGCCTGTAAAGGGTTAACAAGTTCAGTGAGCCTGGCTGTCACCTGACCAGAGGACCAATCAGGACAGGATACTTTCAAATCTTGAGGGAAGGAAGTTTTTGTGTGTGCTGTTAGTGTTTGGTTGTTGTTCTCTCTGGGTTCTGAAAGTGACCAGACGTGCAACCAGGTTTCTCTCCAATCTCTCTGATACAGTCTCTTATATGTCCAGAATAGTGACTACTAGGTAGATAAGGCGAGTTAGGCTTATGTTTGTTTTCTTTATTTGCAAATGTGTATTTGGCTGGGAGGAGTTCAAATGTGTATTTGGCTGGAAGGAGTTCAAATTTGTATTTTGCTGAAAGGATTTTAATTTGTACTTGTATCCTTAGGCTGGGAGGGTATTCCCAGTGTCTATAGCTGAAAGACCCTGTACCTATTCCATTTTAAATTTACAAAGCTAATTTTTACTGTTTTTTCCTTTCTTTAATTAAATGCTTTTCTTGTTTAAGAACCTGATTGTTTTTTTTTTTTCTGGTGTGAGACCCCAGGGGACTGGGTCTGGATTCACCAGGGAATTGGTGGGGAGAAAGGAGGGAAGGGGGAGAGAAAGGTTAATTTTCCCTCTGTGTTAGGATTACTTTCTCTCTCAGGGAGAGTCTGGGAGGGGGAGAGAGAAGGAGGGGGGAAGGTGAATTTTCCTCTCTGTTTAAGATTCAAGGAGTTTGAATCACAGTACTCTTCCAGGGTAACCCAGGGAGGGGAAGTCTGGGAGAGGCAACGGTGAGGGAAAGGGTTTTCTTTCCTTGTGTTAAGAGCCAGAGGGTCTGGGTCTTGGGGGTCACCGGGCAAGGTTTTGGGGGGGACTGGAGTGTACCAGGCACTGGAATTCCTGGTTGGTGGCAGCGCTCCAAGTACTAAGCTGGTAATTGAGCTTAGAGGAATTTATGCTGGTACCCCATCTTTTGGATGCTAAGGTTCAGAGTGGGGAATTATACCATGACAAGGCCAAAGAAGGATGTGAATGGAAAGCTGTAGAAAAATGGACAGAAGGAGGTTTTTAAGATGGCTGCTTTCCAAGAAGAATAATATAATATGACAAAGTACAAAAGTTCATAAATATTTGACTTAAAGCCTGTGACTTGAACTCTTTAATTTTAACAATGGAGAGGAGGTTTGGAGACTGTAAAAGGTAAAATTGCTGCAATCATTGCAGTACACTTGGAGGAACAGATAAATCTAATAGCAGTAATAGAATAATAAAGCATTGGTGGGTGTGTGATTGTGTGGTCATGAGATGCAAGTGTTAGGCAATAGGACAATTGTATTGTGTTTCTCTAACCTTGGAAAGGAAACCCAACACTCTCCAGAACTCTCCAGTGAACGAGGTTTATTTGATTTCAGTGGAAACAAGCTGATATTTCAGTTTCAGCAGAGCTACTATTTTTCTTTCAGAATTGTTGAGAATCTCTCTAGCAGAATGTAACTCTTAATCAGGCTTGTTTATTCATGTTAAAAGTCATTGCAGGTCATATTGTTCATTTGGTGCCATTTGGTCTGCACTTACTCCTTCCTGCACAGGAAGTCCTTAAGATTAAAGATTGTATTTTTATGGTCCCATGCCTGCCTACCCTAAGCTATTACCTGAAGAGCAATGTAACCAGGAGTCAGTTTCTAGAAAGGATATTAATAGTCATTTTGTGTGTGTGTGTGTGTGTGTGTGAAGATGAAAAATAGAAGGAAATCAAGGTAGAGCAATATGGGGAAAGCAACACCATAGGAAACAGCTAAGTAATTTTTCACAATATTGGGAATAAGAGGTACTGAAAAGTACAGTGGAATTTTCATTTGGGAGGTCAGCTGTGTGCTAGATCAGTAGAATGTGTTTAAATTCAGGCAGAAAAAATGATTTAAATACCATAATACCATATAACACTGACAGATATCTACATCGTTTTTGGGTATGAATGGAGAGAGTCAAAATGCTTATTGTTCATTAAAAGCCACCTGTGGTCTCTGTGCAGGAACAGTCTTGGCAAAAAGGGAAAAAAATAACTGGCTTATACAGAATAAAATGTCTATGTAAATGGCTGGGAGGGTTTGGAGAACTTCCCCGTTTTATACATTTGATCATACTGTCAGGCTCCTGGCATCTCTATAGTTATAGCTGTATTTTTATTTTCAGTGGTCTATAAGTTAACCACAAAAATAATCTTTGGCTAGATTTTATCATAGGTCTCAACTTCTGAAAAAAATTGTTTTTAGTTGTTTGTTTTTTTTAGTAAGACATCATTAGCCATTCTTACATTGTGCTTTAAGGCCTGAATCATGACTCCATTTTTTCCAGGCAAATAATTGCACCTACAAACTACAGCTGTAAATGCTGGACTTTAGGCATATAAGTACATGACAGTTCCCACAAATCACATATTTAGACATCTAAATAATAGCATTATTGCCCACCATTTATTATGGCTCCTACAGTGTAAGCACAATGATGTGTGAGCAAAAAATGCTAGATTCTCAAATCTGCCTAGTAGTCAGTGCAACTGGGAAGGGTGAGGCTGCAAAGAAGCTGGCTGTGGCTTCTTGATTCTTGGGCATGAGATCAAGTATCAGAGGGGTAGCGGTGTTAGTCTGGATCTGTAAAAGCAGCAAAGAGTCCTGTGGCATCTTATAGACTAACAGACGTATTGGAGCATGAGCTTTCGTGGGTGAATACCCACTTTGTCAGATGCATGTAGTGGAAATTTCCAGAGGCAGGCTTAAATATGCAGGCAAGAATCAGGCTAGAGATAACGAGGTTAGTTCAAACAGGGAGGAAGAGGCCCTCTCCTAGCAGTTGAGGTGCTTTGTTTAATCCTGAGCTGATGGTGTCAAATTTGTAGATGGACTGGCATATGAACCAGTGGCATTGCTGGCATATGAACAGGTGATGGTGTGGCTGATCTGGTTAGGTCCTGTGATGGTGTCACTGGTGTAGATATGTGGGCAGAGTTGGCATCGAGATTTGTTGCATGGATTGGTTCCTGAGCTAGAGTTACTATGGTGTGGTTTGTAGTTACCTGTTCATTCACCTGCATGTCCACCAATGTAATATACACCATCATATGCCAGCAATGCCCCATTGCTATGTACATCGGCCAAACTGGACAGTCCCTACGTAAAAGGATAAATGGACACAAATCAGATATTAGGAATGGCAATATACAAAAACCTGTAGGAGAACACTTCAATCTCCCTGGACACACTAACAGATTTAAAGGTAGCCATCCTCCAGCAAAAAAACTTAAGGACCAGACTCAAAGAGAAACTGAGCTTCAGTTCGTCTGCAAATTTGACACTATCAGCTCAGGATTAAACAAAGACTGTGAATGGCTAGCCAACTACAAAAGCAGTTTCTCCTCCCTTGGTGTTCACACCTCAACTGTTAGAAGAGGGTCTCATCCTCCCTGATTGAACTAACCTCGTTATCTCTAGCCTGATTCTTGCTTGCATATATATACCTGCCTCTGAAAATTTCCACTACATGCATCCGACGAAGTGGGTATTCACCAACGATAGCTCATGCTCCAATACGTCTGTTAGTCTATAAGGTGCCACAGGACTCTTTGCTGCTTGGGCAGTATGCTTGAGAGTCATACTGTCCTTAGAATAATTTAGATCCACCTCAGAGATGCTCCAAAATATGCTGCCAGACTATTGACTTTAGAAGGCAGTGTACTAGCTGAGGATAGCCAAACCACAGTATTGCCTGGTCCTGCCTCTTCCTCTATGGTGGGGGCTACAGGAAGCCACCTCAATGTTAGTTGCGGACATCACCCTGCTGGAGGAATCCTCAGAGATCAGGTGGCTTTCCTGCCCCTTCTGCCATTAGAATCACGCAAAGAGCAAAATTCAAATAATTTGTTCTACACCTGCAAAAATGAAGACTGCTTTTCAAAATCATGTCCATCAAGTCAAACCTAGCCTTCTCCTCTGCGGCTGCCTAGGTCTCCTTGGCAACAGAACTAGTGCCATTCTCCCATATAAAGGGGAGGCTGGATTAAGTGTGGGGATCCATGGAGAGTAATAGTTAGGGTGGGAGCTAGGCATGGAGAAGGATGAAGGCAGGGCTAGAAATCTGCTACTGTACAAATCTTCTAAACCTTCCCCCATGGAGGGGTCACCGTAGAGGCACAGTGTAGGCTACTCCAGTGATTATGTTAAAGTAACCTTCATGGAGCAGCTTCACAGGAGCTGCCCAGCCTGAGGTGGAGGATTCCTCTCATTTCCCTCTCAAGTAGGCTGACCAGAAAGCAAGTGTGAAAAATTGGGACAGTGGGTAGGGGGGTAATGGGAGCCTATATAGGAAAAAGCCCCAAATATTGGGACTGTTCCTATAAAATCAGGGCATCTGGTCACCCTACTCTCAAGCATCTCTAAAGTCCAACTCAGAAGGTGGAGTAATATGGCCCTTCTTGCCATAGGCAATGACTACCTCTCTTTCTCATGGGTGCTCAACCCCGCATCTACTCCAGGCCCCAACCCCACTCCACCCCTTCCCACCCCTGCCACACCTCCATTCCAACCCCTTCCCCAAAGTCCCCGTCCCAAGTCCACTCCCTCCCTATTCCAACTCCTTCCCCAAATCCCCACCCTGGTCCCACCTCCTTCCCCGCCTCCTCCCCTGAGCACGCCACGTTCCCTTCCCATTCCCATTCCTCCCCCTCCCTCCTGGAGCGTGCTAGCACTGCCAAAAAGCTGTTTGTCAGTGGCCGGGCGAGAAACGCTGGGAGGTAGGCAGAGGAGTGGGGACACGGCATGCTAAAGAGAGGAGGAGGAGATGGGGTGGCGGGTATGGGGAGCTTGGCTGTCAGTGGATGCAGAGCACTCACTAATTTTTCCCTGTGGGCGCTTCAGCCGAGGAGCACCCACAGAGTCGGCGCCTATGCTTCTTGCTTAAACCAGACACAAGTGTTTTTATGACTTCAGCTTCCCCTTTTGCACTCAAGCCACTGAAAAAGTGGATCAGTTGCTTGTGAGCAAATGGTTCAGGCTGTTAATCTTGTAGAATGATATTCAGAAAAAAACCTATAACATGGAAATGTTATTTATGTGCAATAAATAGTTTTGCTCAAACTTTTCATCAGGATTTTGGAGTTGAAGGATTATTTTTCATATATGAACCAGTCAAAAGCTGTTCTGCATGGAGTTAAGTGGATGTGGCCTTCAGCCTTTACCTAGACATCGCACACAAAACCATGAAAAGTTCAAGCATCTCCATTATTCTGCTTTGATTGTGACAAACTGCTTTATTTATGGGTTTGCTTTCTTGTTGCTGAATTTCACAAAGGGCCAGGATTTGACTTTTTTTGGTATGTGAAATTCCCTGCAAACTATTTCTCTACCAGATCAAAGAAAGGCTGTTGTTCGTATCTAATGCATATACACTGAACATTGATTGCTTCAATGGAGATGCATCAGTGTAACAGAGGAAAATATATCCCTTTTTGTGTATGAAATCTTGATAAATACTCAGCAATGAATCTAAGTACCAGATATATATGAACTCTCACAGCAATTGAACTGCCCCTACAAGGCAAACTTTTGAACTACAAGGAGCTCTTCCGGAGGTCTGGGAAAAGTACTTTTGTATTTAACGGTGACAGTTACCTTTCCAGACCTCAGAGCTCTATGTAGCTCGAAAGCTTGTCTCTCTTGCCAACAGAATTTGGTCCAATAAAAGATATTACCTCATCCACCCTCTCTCATATCCTGGGAAAGACATGGCTGCAACACTGTATACATGCCTGTTTATCCTGAGACAAAAAAGAACTGCAAGTCCATGTCACAAACTTTTCTGCTATGTATTGGAATAGTGAAATATAAGCTTTTTGATGACCTATTCCACTCTTGCCTAAGAAGGGACAGCTGAATAAAATACTGGCCCCAGACACCTAGAAATGGCAGTGGAGACTCCACTAATGTGACTTGTGTTTCACTGTGAAACAGAGAGAAATCTGCATTAGCACCAGCATATTTGAAACTGAGACAGTCTGAGTGTGAAACAGCATTGTAAACTGGCACACACTCCATGGATACAGCTATGCTTAGAGAAGTGTTTTTTATGAGTGCCTTAATACTCTGGGATTACGTGTGTTGTTTTAGAGCTGCATTAGTCACACCCCAGGGAAATGTGAGATTTCAGGCCTGCCCATTTCAGCGTCAAGCAGACTTGACCCACAGAATTTACCATGCTAAGAGCAGATTTGACTCTTTTGATTATTTTCACCTGTTTATGTTCGATCATTTTTCACCTTAGAGGCTAAGCCTCTTACCGAGATACAGGCCCTACAATTTCTGAATGTCTGATGGCTTTTTAAATCAAAGAGATGGGGGTGGGAGGGAGGGGAAAGGTCCCCTTACACACTGCAAAACTGCATGAAAACATAGCATAAGACTGTGTCCAGGTGTGCCAGGGAAGAGGTAGGCAAAGGAAACCTCCCCTTTCCAATCCTGTGATGAGGATGGGCAAAATCACAGTCCATGCATTCACCATTTCATCAAGCTAACCCGAAGGGCTGGGGGGAGAAGGGAGGGTCTTGCTTCTCTTCTCCCTTCAGGCAGCAGCCAACCAGGCTGCCCAGGGAAGCAACTACATATTGCACCACCTTAAGGGGTTTAACAGTGGTTTTACTGTCCCTATGCACTGGGCAGCTTTCAGAGGCTTTGTGATAAGAGGCAGCTCTTTCTGTCTGCTCCCTGGGAATAGAACTGGTCAAAAAATGAAGACGAGATAAATTTAATCTAAATTTTTAATGAAAAAAATAATTGAAATTTTGAAAATAAGGAAATTTCAGCCAGGGATGTCTGAGAAGAGGTTGGTCACCAGGTCACCTTCAGGCTCCCTTTGCTGCATCAGCATGGTTCCCACTGCAGACAATAGTCAGTGAGTCTGAAGCCTGACAGAATCTAGTTTCCCGTGTGGCTAGAGCTAGAAAAATGCTGGTGTAAAAAATTATTATTTTCAAAAACAATAATTAAAACATTTTTTTCAATTTTTGCCCCCCCCCCTTTTATTCTGTTTACTATGCTAAAGAGGAAAAAAGGAAAGAAGAGCAGGAAGGGAGGAAAAATTTGAACGCAAACACTTTTGATTTTCAGTCGCTCTCTCTAGTTTTCAACTTTTCTTTTAAAAACTTGAACATTTCCCCAAAAATGACATTTTTCAACAATTTTTCTCATTAAAAACATTTTTCATTAAAAACACAGTGAAAAATTTCTACTAGCTCTAATCCTGAGGTTTCGTCTAACAATGGATTGGTGGTGAAAAAAGAACAAGAAGTCTTGCTACAAAGCCTGTCTCATGAGGTTTCCAGTTCCAACTGGATTGCTGGACCTCTGGAAAGCATCAGAACTGTTGAATGTTCATCCAAATGGAACCTCCAGATTCACCATTCACAAGCTAAGATTCAGTGGGAGTTTGCCAGAATGTACTAAAATTAATGCACGTGGGGATGGGGAGGCAGGGGGCTTCAAAAGGTAGAAAATACCTTGGATTTGTCATGGGAGGTTAGTGAAGGTTAGTGGTCATGGAAAAAGGGAAGGGGAAGAAGTATTGTGAGAGGATAACAAAGAACAGGACAAACTGATCACTGACTGTTTACTTAGTGGAAAAGAGGAGAAAGACGTTAAGGATCAGCTTGAATTTTGGTGAGTAATGAAGAATGGGAGGAAGATGGAGCAAAAAAAAAGGGGAGAGGAGTGAGAAGCCCTCAGAAATTTTGGAGAAGATTCATATAAGCAACTGAATTGAAGGAGATTTATTTGAACTGCAACTCCAATTTATTTGTATCCAACTATTTCTTCATAATTTAAAATGTCTGGTTTTTAATATTGCAGAATACAGTGAAACTTGTGTTAAAGGCAATTTTTAGTAAGCAAAACAACAGCTTTAAACAACTACTCCAGAGTACCCTTAAACATATAAAATTATCTGCACAGTATAAAATTACCTGTATTAAGTGGCCAGGACACCAAAAACTCGGACACTAACATCACAGTTCAGGGCATCTGCACCCCTATTCCCCTTAGTGGTCCCACGAGGGCACCCACTGTAGGCTCACAGCTCCTCAGCCATCATCTCTCTTAAACAGAGACCTGTGACTCTCTCCATCATGACTGGGATTTTTCCAGGCTATACAGTTTCCTCTGATATTCCCAGACTGCCTAGACTTTGCTTTCTCTTTAAGGGTTATGAACAGCAGTAATTGCCCATAGTTAAGCAAGCACATTTATTCTTAAGGTGAAAGCATTGGGGAGAAAACATTAAAAATAATAAAAGAATCTACATGCATGCTAAAAAATTTACCAGAGATCACCTCAACTCTGGTAATTGTCAGTTCTTCAGAACACACAACAATGTTTTCCCTGTGGTTTTTTCTGTGGTTACAAGTCCATAACTACCGTTTCAGAACCTGAACAACCACAAACAGCTCAGTCTTTCCTTTGTACAGCTTAGGCCTTTGAGCTGGCCTCATGTGACAGGTGATCAGCTGACAATGGCCCCTCCTCAAGGCATAGTTTCCAAAGTCTTGCTTTTTGCATTCACCTTTCCCTAGATTTTCCCCAGGAAAATCACTTAACACATTTTGTTCCAAAAGTTCATTTTGTCTAGCATATTGTTCGGTATAATCCTTTGAATCCCCAGGGCTCACGTTGTTACATCTCCCCGTTCAAGAGGCTACATTCAATCCTGGCCCACTATAATACATAAGCCATTCATTTAATACAATGGACCCAAAGATACTTAAACTTAATTCAATAAGGTCTCCTAAAGATATGACAGGAAATTGTCATGTGTGTCACAACCAGCACCCATCCCATAGAGATCAGATGAACCTCCTGATTTCAGAGCCCATGAGGCATATATCACTACTACACTCTGTGCACAAGAAACTCTGCGCTTTGCATTCATCTGTGTATTTTTAATAACAAAATAAATGATAGTCATATATAATAAATTGTGCAATTTTAGATCACTTTTTGTTGATGTCTTAAGTGGGCAATTAATACAGGTTTCACTGACTGACTTCTTGTCATTCACAGTTTCCCACTCCCTTTTCACTTCCATCAGTGCTGCCTTCTCCCCTTCAACTATCACATCTACCTTTCCCTCATCACAACCATTCCTTTTACCTTCCTCCTCTGTTTTCTGATGCTATTCTCTTCTTCAACCCTTTGCCATCTTAGCACTCCCAGCTCCCCTGGTTGTTCTCATCTCCTGGTATTGCTGTTCTCCTTCTATGCCTTATCACTTCAATACAGAGTGCTTCTCACCTCTTGTTCTGGCAGCTGTTTCCAGGAAGGAGATGATGATACTCAGCTGGTCAGCAACTGGCCAAATCTTATAACTCATTCAACCGAGAGCGCACTCCTGAATTATGAGATCTTGGGAGTGGGGGAGAGAGGCAGGCAAGTATTGTAAACAAAGGCTAATGATAAATGGTAATGTGTTCGTTTGTGGAGTCTCGGCCAGGGGTTTACCACAGGGATTGTTGTTACACCCAATGTTATTTAAGGTCTTTTATAATAATCTGGAAGAGGGAGTAAACTAGGTGTTGAATTTAACTCTCAGAAGTGGGGCAGAGTGAAGGCAGGGAGATAATATAATGGGACTTAGAGGCACTCAGATCTAATGAGACACGCACAACTATTTGGGACAGCAGAAATTATTTAAAATTATTTTAATTAGAATTTCACTTCAATAGAAATTTTTAAAATAGCGATAAACAAACATGGCATTGAAAGGGATCTTCTGAGTTCAATTCTTGCCCTATCACCTCCTTTTCACATGGCTTTGGGCAAGTCACTTCACCTCTATGCTTCAGTTTCCTCTTCTTCATCAGAATTAATAATTACTGTTATGGTTTTCCATATACAAATAGAAGCCAAATTCTCTCTTTCAGGATTATCTCTACTGTATGAGGGGAGGAACAAAACAAGAATGACAAAACGTAAGGTATCCATGACAGAGCACTGCGTGCACTCCTGTGTCACAGAGTGAACATAAAATGGCAGCTGCCTCTGCAACAGGGAGCAGATTTCATTGTATGTGAAGACAAAGTATGCAGCAAACAAATTAGAGATACAGGTTGCCTACACTTAGCATACTGCCTCACATAGTTGTGCAAAGAGAAGAAGTTATTTAAACCGAACTTTTCAAAAGTTATTTTAGTTTCTTCTATTTTTGGGTACCCAACTTTAGACAACCAAAATCAGAGGCCACTTTTAAAACTTTAGGATGCATTTGCAGTGTTGGACACCCAATAAATATATATTGTTGGTGGTAGATGGAACATGTAACAAATTGTATATGTGTCAAGTATTACTATTAACTCAAAAATGCACACAAAATAACAAAACAACATTCAGCCTGGATAAGGATAGTTAATCTAGGGGAATAAACTTGAAAACAAGTATGTAGGAAGTGAAACGTTTAATGTGAGTAGCTGACTTATTTAAATTAATAAAGGTGAGCAGATATAATTTTAATGATACTTTTTAGTTATTAAGCTTCAGGTATTCTGCCAAGTCTATTTGAAAAAAACAAAAGTGAAATGTCAGTGGCTCCTGGGGTATTGAAATTGAATGAAAAAATGGTGTTTTTTCCCTTTTTCTGAGAAGTATTTTTTGACTTTTAAATGGCTATTCTAGCATATGACCCTTGACTGCTTCATAGTATGAAAAGATTGCACTCTAAAAGCATTTCAGTGCTTTTCAGCCTACTGCAGAGCATCCTCGAACAGGACTTTGATAGCTATGGAAGATCTGAAGTAAAAAGTCAAAGGAAACAGTTGGGGGTCCCCACTATAATCTATGGTACTTAAAGTGCCTACAGGAAGACAGACCTTGGGTAACACACATATAAAGGGCAAAGGCTGTTTTCACTGGGCTAAGAAGCTTTAGAAAGTGCAAAAAAGTGGAAGGAAAGAAATTAAAGAGCTCTGAAGTTGAGAGACAACTCAGCTACCACATTGATTTATTTATGTGCTCTTTCTTTCTTTCCCACAATAAATCATTTACTTTTGCATGGCAAAGTCTGGTGTCTAGTGGCTGAACACAAGGAATTCCCATAACCCTCTGTACTCTGGTGTTTTGCTGCTTATGTCACACTTACAACTTTTCGCATCTTTCATTTTCTCTGAGCTTCAAGACAAGGTGGGAGAAAGGGAGGAGGAGAGGAACACAGATTCAAAAAGGATCTCATTACAAGCGGGTATTTAAAATTACCTTTGAGTTTTGCTTTCTTGTTGATTTGCTGAACCAGATCCTCAGCTGATTATTTCCATTGAGCTATGCCAATGTATACTGACTGAGGATCTCACCCACTATCTATTTTAATAGACAGTGTGAAACCAACATGAAAGCAAAAACTGTAGTCTCTCCCAACCTGTGTTCAGACATTGGTGGTTTGATATTCAGAGATGTTGAGCACCCACAGCTCCCATTAATCTCACGAGAAGCTATAGCTGCTCAGCACATCTGAAAATCAGGCAGTAAACAGTTTGAGCTCATTAAGAGTGTTGTCATCTCTTGTATATGTAACCTGAAAAATATTTTAGCTCAAAATTGAGTCACGATGGGACTTAGGCATACTACAGTAAGCTACGTGTGAGCTCATGGGAATACTCATAGCCCTGATGTATTCTACGAGTTTAGGTAGAATTTAGCAGCATTAGATAGATTTAATGCTGCACCCATCCACACGACAAAGCCATTTTTGTCTATTTAAAGGGCTCTTAAAATTGATTTCTGACTCCTCCCCGACGAGGGAATTAGCACTGAAATCTACTCTGCTGGGTTGAATTTGGGGTAGCATGGATGCAATTCAACAGTATTGGCCTCCAGGAGCTATACCAGAGTGCTCCATTGTGACCGCTCTGGACAGCACTCTCAACTCAGATGTACCGGCCAGGTAGACAGGAAAAGCCCCACGAATTTTTGAATGAGCTCCAGCATGGACCAAATGGGAGGTTCTGCATCTGATTGCTGTATGGGGAGATGAATCCATGCTATCCGAACTCCGTTCCAAAAGATGAAATGCCGGAATATTTGAAAAAAATCTCCAAGGGCATGAAGGACAGAGGTTATAACAGGGACCCGCAGCAGCGCCGCGTGAAACTTAAGGAGCTCAGGCAAACCTACCAAAGAACCAGAGAGGCAAATGGCTGCTCCAGGTCAGAGCCTCAGACATGCCGCTTCTATGGGGTGCCCCTACAACTGCATGCCATTCTAGGGGGTGCCCCTACAACTACCCCACTCCTGTGTTCCCTCTTCCCCAACCCCTCCCAGGCTACCTTGGCAGTTATCCCCCCATTTGTGTAACAAATTAGTAAAGAATGCATGAATTTGAAACAACAATGACTTTATTGCCTCTGCAAGTGAAGATCGAAGGGGGGAGGGGAGGGCGGTTGGCTTACAGGGAAGTAGACTGAACCAAGGGGACAGGTTTTCATCAAGGAGAAACAAACAGAATTTTCACACCATCGCCTGGCCAGTCGTGAAACTGGTTTTCAAAGCTTCTCTGATGCACAGTGTGCCCTGCTGTGCTCTTCTAACCACCCTGGTGTCTGGCTGCATGTAATCAGCGGCCAGGCGATTTGCCTCAACCTCCCACCCCACCATAAACATCTCCCCTTACTCTCACAGATATTGTGGAGCACACAGCAAGCACTAACAATGATGGGAATATTGGTTTCTCTGAGGTCTAACCAAGTCAGTAAACTGAGCCAGCAAGCTTTTAAACATCCAAAGGCACATTCTACCACCAATATGCACTTGCTCAGCCTATAGTTGAACTGCTCCTTACTACGGTCTAGGCTTCATGAGCCATGGGAGCAAGGGCTGGCTGGGGGAGGTGCGACTGTGCAGTGCTGCCGACTGAAAGAGCAGCCTGAGGCAGGTAGGACTGAAACTCCATTAGACGAAACTTAAAGAAGAGAATGACCTGGAGTTATTCTCATTTTTGTCCAGGCTCCCCTGACTGACCTCACCAAGGCTGGCCAGGAGCACCCATGTCTGCCCAGGTGCCCCCAACCAACCTAACCAAGGTCGGCCAGGAGCCAGGGCCGCCCAGAGGGGGTGGCAAGTGGGGCAATTTGCCCCTGGCCCCAGGTGCCACAGGGGCCCCCACGAGAGTTTTTCAGGGCCCCGAAGCAGAGTCCTTCACTTGCTCTGGGGGTCCCGGAAAACTCTCGTGGGGCCCAGGCCCCCAGAGCTTCTTCCGCTCTGGGATCCACCGCCGAAGTGCCCCAAAGACCCGCAGCGGGGGCCCCCCGCCGCCAAATTACCACCAAATTGGGACCCCCCACCGCCGAATTACTGCCTAAGCGGGACCCACCACCGAAGTGCTGGGTCCTGCTTTGGTGGTAATTTGGCGGCGGGGGTCCCCCACTGGGGATCTTCGGGGCACTTAGGCGGCGGGTCCCAGAGCGGAAGGACCCTTCGCAGCCAAATTACCACTGAAACAGGGACCTACACTGCTGAAGACCCCAGGCCCCCCGAATCCTCTGGGAGGCCCTGTCAGGACCACCCACAGGACGACGATGCTGGTTAGCAGTCATACTGCACCATCTGCTGTCCTCATGGCAAGGGGATGCTGTTGTGTAGCTCTGCAGTACTGCATCTGCCAGAAGCAGCCAGGAGACATATGGTGACAGTGAGCTGAGCGGGCTCCATGCTTGCCGTGGTATGTCATCTGCATGGGTAACCCTGGAAATAGGGTGAGAAACGATTTTTTGCTGTTGCTTTCAAGGAGGGAGGGGGGCCTGACGACATGTACCCAGAACCACTCGCGATAATATTTTTGCCCCATCAGGCCTTGGGAGCTCAATCAGAATTCCAATGGGCGGCGGAGACAGTGGGAATTGTGGAATAGCTACCACAGTGGAACACTCTGAAAGTCTGCGCTAGCCTCAGTACTGTGGCTGCATACCACCGACTTAATGCGCTTAGTGAGGACACACACAATCGACTGTATCAAATCGATTTCTAAAAACTCAACTTCTATTAAATCAACCTAATTTTGTAGTGCAGACATACCCATAGTTGCATTCAGTACTATGTATCCTGAACATAGACCCCCGTCACAATGGAGGTTTAACATACAAATGACTGCAAGCACTGCAGCTGGGATGGGCTTGTTCACCAGAATTTGTTCCTCTAGTGCATAGCCCAGTGCAGTTAATTCATTCCCTGGTTTGCTATATGTTCGTCACTACAGTAGACGCACAGCTTGCTGAATACACCTTCCCTTGGTTGTTAATTTGGAAAGCAGTTGTCATGAATGCCATTCAAAGCCTACCAGGATGAAAAATATTACAGACCTTTGAAGAAAACAGCATATCTAATACATGGGTAGGAATACACAGAGTTGTAGAGGTGCAACAAGACAACAGAATAGGGTACCAATCCAGATCCTAGTTTGCCAGTGGTCCTGTCTTCACACAGTCACCCATAGCATAAGGGACACTGCTCCTGATGACCCAACCAACCAGCTCCACTTCAGCAGCGCAGGAATTGTGTTAGAGCTTTGTCTCATCTTGAAATAAATATCTTCATATTTATAGTGTATAAATACACCTCAGTATTTAGGACTCCATCCTGCTAGATGCTGAACACTTCCCAAGAAGCACTGAGCACCCAGCATCTCACAGAATCCAGCCCTTAAGTAGCACTGCATACCTGTTATCCTGAGATGACTGTTCTGCTACATTAACAATATGTTGGAGTTATGCGTGTGACTTTGACGTTACTCTCAACAGGTCAACAACACTAAGAAAAGGGGAGGAAGGATGGTCTCATGGATACGAGCACTAGATTAGGACTCAAGAAATCAGGATTCAGTTCTTGGCACAACCTCAGACCTGCTGTGTGACCTTGGGCAAATCACTTAATCGTCCCTGTACTTCAGTTCCTCAGCTATAATATTGAGACAGTATTTCCTTACCTCACAGGATAAAACTGAGGATAAAATCCAGTGATGATGAGGCACTCAGATATAACTTAGATAATTTTTTCACATCTTAGCTCATAGAAAGTGAAGAAGTGATGAAAGCCATCTAAGTACCTAGATAGAAAAGCATATAACACAAAAGCTTAACTCAAATTACCTGACACAATGTAAAGACCCTTATCTTTAAAGAGAGGGCTTTTACAAAAACAAACTAAATGATCTAGACCAGGGCTAACTAGGCTAAGTGGGAACTTTCTTCTTTCCTTTGAACAGGTTTCAAAGCAAAACAAGATAAGCAGAACCTCTTTTAAAAGACTTCTCTTCACAGAGAGCTGGGATGTGACAGGAAGAGTGAAGTGGATCTCATTTCAGAAGTAGACACTTCTTCAGGAGCAGTTGCCTGAGTTTTCTGGGTTTTTTTAAAGCCACAACAGATAAAACAAGTACATTTCTAAGACCTTTGGCGATTTGCCAAGGGAAATGCTAAAATCTATCTTTTAGATAATATGCAAAACTTACAGATGAAATATGAATCCTACAGGGGTTTGCATGAGAATTAGTTCCTTTTCGAAACTGAAGTCATTCAAATGTAATTCATAACTGCTGCTAAGTGAATGGATCTTGTTATTTCTGATTTTTTTATTGTTCAATTGGCAGTAAAAATAAACTGGACATGTTTTTACAAGAGATTTCTAGATTTTGGCTGGAAATGGACATGAAGAAGTCCAATTTAAATACTTGTGGTGATTTTTTACTTAGAAAAAAGCACCACAATATTGCAGTTTGAAATTTTACTTCACAGAATCTTTCAGAAAAGAATAAGAGTTTGTATTGTGTTCTTAAATATGAATTAAATGCACTTTACTCAAACAGTAGCACTATCCTTCTCTCCAATAAACAATGCAGGGCTAAACATTTGTCTATATACTTATTTAAAGGAGATAAGCAAATAATTTGCTCCATACATTTAGCTTGTTTTTCTGCTCTAAGAATGTCTGCAAACGGGTCTATTTCTTCTATTAGAAAGTCTTTTGCAATTTTTCCTCTTCACTATGGACCGATTGTGAACAATTTATTGTGATTATTGGCTACTTGATTTTCAGAATTCAAGCAGCATCCCATCCTATCTGATATGAAATGTACTAAGTGCATGGTATTTACTGGTCAGTTTTTTGTTTTCATTACAGTCTTTGACATTAAACAATTTCATATACATTCGTAGCCTTAGCTGCGAAGGTTGTCATTATTTAATAAATTTTCTTTGTACCAGGATTCTTGTGGGAGGATTATAGAACCCTGTCCCATTTCAGTGATAAACAGTGTCTCATATAAAATATACTAACTACCATTATTGGTCATCACCATACAATCAAGAGAAAGCTGTGTCAGCAAAAAATCAGAGATATTTTGTCCGCTCATCAGACAATTTCAAGCCCCAGGCAGATTAAAGTAACTAGTCATAACATCAGCATCAGCTGGGCTTCATCACCACAACCTGACATTTGTGCTATCTGTAGATCACAACAGGTTGTTACACAGAGTTGTCACTCTGTTTTGCTCACTTTGACTGTGACAAATAGCCAGTTAGGTCTAGAAACCTCCTTTTCAGACCAGCAGATGTGGAGCAGATGATGTGGAGCATCAAGCTGATACAGATATTAGTGTGATATTACTTGAAAGGGAGGTTTCATCTAAGGATGATGCATTTTTGGGTTAATCTGAGAGATAATGCTGCTGCCACAGAGTCTATTAATTCTTAGGATAAAATGGAGGAGGTGAGTTTCATTGTGGAATGCCCTCTGGAACATACATCTAACACACACATGAACATAGAACTCACAGTAGTGCACTGCTAGCATCTCACTTCATCAGTGTCCAAAAACAATATAGACATGCCATCCTAGGAGTTAGAAAAGGAGTCGTTATTGGAACAAGCGGCCACAGGGAGTAACAGAAGTGAAGGAAATTGCCAGGTTATTGTCTCTGATGTTCCACACAAGCAACATGCAGATCATTGTACATAGTACCAGGGAAACACCAAAGGTGAAGGCCGTAGATGTAGAAATATTTTTTCAATATCCCTGTGATCCCACCTATGTGGTTTATGAACAGATACTTAAGCATGGAACTGACTTCAAAACAGGTGCATATTTTATCTCTCAGAAACAACAAAGCACAACTACAATCAAGTCTGTACTCACAGAAAGAAGCAAGGTGAGAAGCAGCGTGGCTTAGGTAAAGAGGAACTTTAGGTTGCGAGGGCAAGTACCTCCACTGGTGAGAAAGCAGAACAGAAACAACAGATTAAAGTTCAGTTTCCAAGAGAAGGCCCAGTGTCTTTATGACCCAGTTGACCTAGTAGAAATGTACTATAGAATTACATCAGGATAAAACCAATGTGAATCTATAGTAATTAAGCACCAAATGATGTTAATCAAGCACAACCCTGCAGTGGGGGTGCATCACCTAAAGATCATTAATACAGAGGGGGAAAGCACACACTACTACCCCCTTTGCTGTAACACCCTCCCCAATTTGGGATAGAACTGGTCAGGAATTTTTCTGGTGAAAAATGCTAGCATTATTTTTCTGCAAAAGGATGAAACACCCATTGGCAAGGATTCTCAGGTCTAAAGTGGAATTTCTGTTCAAAGCCAGAGAGACCTTCACCCTATTATAGCTATGGTACTCACCTAGGTTACAGGAGACATAGGAGAAACAGGTTCAAGTCCATGCTCTGCCTGATTCAGAGCAGAGACCTGAACCCAGCTCCCCATATCCCAGTTCAGTGCTCTAATCACTGTGTTACCAGATATTCTGAGATGGGCCTCTTTCAAGCTCACCTGTTGGAGCTGTTCCACTTTGTATCAATATTCATTGAGCCAGAGAGTGACTATTGCCAGGGGTGGCAGGTTTAAATAATTTTTGGTGGTGCCCAGAACTGGTCCAAGTCCCACCCCACACACACATCTGCGTTGTAACCCGATATACATTTTTTAAAATAATGTAAAAATGTGAGGGCTCTTGGGTGGGGCTTGTGATGAGGGGTTTGGGTGTGGGAGGGGCTCAGGCAGAGGGTTGAGGTGCAGGGGTGAGGGCTGTGGGGTGGGGCCAGGGCTGAGGGGTTCACAATGCAGGAGGGGGCTCAGGGCTGGGACAAAGGATTAGGGTGCAGGGCGGATGAGGGCTCTGGCTAGGGATGAGGGGTTCGGAATGTGGGAGGGGCTCAGAGGGCAGAGGGTTGAGGTGCGGGCTCTGGAGTGGGGCAGGATGCCCCGGGGCTGGGGCCAGAGAGGAGGACTCCCCCAGCCAGCAGCAGCAAACTCCAGGAGAGGGGTCCCCCTCTGCCCCCAGCAGCACGCTCACCTCGCACCACTATCACTAAACGTGCTCCTAGGGCCTCTCTCAGGTCTAGGAATCCCCTCACCTCCCCTGTGGTGGGTGTCGGGGGTGGGGGAAAGGCTGTCATTACATGTGCGCCTCCTCCTCTGCTGCTGCTGCTTACTGGGGGTTGGGCTTCCCCTTGCCCAGCTTGGGGCAGGAGTGATGACTGCAGGCAAGGGGGCCCCCTGTGCTGGTGGAGGGCCCAGCTGGAAAAGGTAAGGGTCTGAGGCAGAAGGGCAGGGGCAGGGTCCGCCTGCCCTGGCACTAGTGGATAGGGGCGCTAGGACCTTGAGGCAGCAGTTGATGCTGGGAGCCAGCAAAGCGGAGCATAGCATGGAGCTTCAGGGGGCAGCCACTGGCTTGAGGCAGGGATGCTCCGGGGCCCAAGGGAGGTGCACAAGGGTGGCAGGTGGGGCCTGGGGAGAGACCCAGCCCCAAACATTGATGGACAGGGCCGGCTCCATGCACCAGCACAGCAAGCAGGTGCTTGGGGCGGCCAACGGAGAAGGGCAGCACGTCCGGCTGTTCAGGGGCAATCCGGCGACGGATCCCCCAGTCCCTCTCGGAGGGAAGGCCCTGCCACCGAAGAATGAAGATGGCAGCTTTATTTTTTCCCCCCTCACTTGGGGCGGCAAAAATGCTGGAGCTGGCCCTGTTGGTGGAGATGGGCTCACAGGCACTGAATATTGCTAGAGTCCAGGCACCACAGGCCCTGTACAACTTGCTGCCCCTGCCCATTGCCCAGTAGTTATAGCATTTGCCTGGGCTGTGGGTGACCCCAGTTCAAGCCCTGTCCCAATCAATAGTTAATTATGTATATAAAGTGGAACAGCTGCAACAGGAGAGACTGAGAGAGGCCCAGGCCAGATTACCCAGGCGTTCACATAGGATGTGAGAGATTTGGGGTCACTCTGAATCAGGCAGAACAGGGAGTTGAAGCCAGTTCTCTCATATTTCCTGCATCCCATGAGAGTGCCATAACTACTGGGCTTTTGTCTATAAAGGGGCCTTTCACAAAAAGTTCTGAAGGGAGTCAGTTTTATCCTGATGTGGAACAGCCATTTGTTCAATAAACCCTTGGAAAGCCCAGCTGTACTTTGGGGGGCCATGAAACAATGGGCTGGGGCAGAAGGGATAGTCTTTGCACTAACCATTCTGCCCGATTCTTATATAGACCATGTAAGGAAGGCAGAGGCTCCTTGCAGCCCTCCTATCTCCCATATTGTGCACCTACATAAAGGCTAGACAGAATGCAACCCTAAAAAAGTTTTTATAAAAATTAATCTAAAATTCTATACCATTTAATAGAGAATTTTAGCTTTTCTACATTTTTTAAAGTATTCTATAGAGTTTAATAGAAAATCCTATCTCTGCTATATGTTTTAAAATTTCTTCAGGAAAGGTTCCCCCCCCCACCCTTCCTATTTAATTCCCTAGATTTTGCCATATAAATTAGTTTTCTATGCTGTTTTTAACGCGTTTTTTCTGTCGGACTGAAGAACTTTAGCCATACTAGTTCTACAAGCTCAGCATTAACTTGGCTGCTTCGACTGCAGAAACTTCCTGTAAAAGTGACAGCTGGTGGTGATAGGCCTGACATCCAGGGGAAAATTAGCATTACCTAAACTGAATTAGGCCCCTAATGAAACATGATGTAACAATCACAATAACTTTTTTTGAGGCTGACAGAGTAAGGCCCTGAGCTCCTCTACCTTCACTTGAGCCTTAATTGAGTGTGAATAATGAATATACATGTTAAACAGCTCCATTATTCTTTACTGATTTTGCATTTGGACACTGCTGCGCTGTTCTTGGTCTGTGTTCCATTGTTTTAAAGGAGGGTGCAGGACATATACTGGAGGATTGCAGCCCAGATGTTTCAAGCCACCCACAGAAACCAGTCAATGGGTCATAAATTTGTGAGGGGAGGGAAAGATTTGCAAAAGAATTGGAGGCAACCACCAGGAGAGGCTTGAATAAAAGGGGCCCTGCTGGTGGTAGGGTACCAGTAGAGGAGCAGGCTGAGAGCTTTCCTCTGGCAATCTGTTCACTACTGGTCATGAATTTTAACTAGCTACACATAGAATGATTGCTTTGCTTGTTTAGACTCCTCATTTTACTGACATGCAGCAACGTAGTCCAACAAAGGTCAGAATTACCGAAACACCATAAACTGACAACTAGTGACAATAAAGAATTGATTTTCTTAAGATAGTGAGGATTTTTTAAAAAATCAGCTTTTTCCTCCTTTTGCTTTAAACTTCCATGTTGTGTCAACTCTCATTGGAAATCACATCTCCCTCTTTAGATAAAGTAAAGTTTCCTGTATTTTTTCTTCTTTTCTTTATTATAAAATGAAATTTAAAAATGGCCTGAAAATTCCAATTCTCAGAAATTTAGAGTGAAGAAAAAAATTTAAGGGGCCTGATTCTGCTGCTCTTACTCACAGTGAGTAATACCTTACTCCCATTTTATTTTATTCCATAGGGATGTTTGTGGAATAAGGGTGGTAGGATAGGGTCCTTTTAGATTGTCAAAGAACTAAAATTACAATTTTAGCCAGATTACATCCTGGGAGATCTGTGCACAATGGGGTCCCTCTACAGCACCATGCCCCCACAGCACCATGCTCTGCAGCTCCCCAGACTATGCAGTCACAAAATTGTCTGCCCCTCTAGTCCCACAACCCTCAAAGATTTTACCATGAAAAGTTAATACAACCCCAGACTTTCTTAATTTCTCCTTTGATCCTCACTCTGCCCAGAAGGGGTAGCTGTGGAAAGAGATGGTCCTTGGAGTCATCTCCTTTTGATCTACATTTACAGGGAGCCAGGTGGGCTGCTGGAGCCACAGGAGAAGAGAGGGCTTCTTCTCTAGAGGGCTTCTCTAGAATGGTCCTAGCTTCCCAAGCTAATGTTCTTATTGGATGCTAAGGAGATGCTGGGTGACACTGTTCTCTTTACAGTGAAGAGATACCCTTTGATTTGAAGTTGTCATGGTATAAACCCTCACTCTGAATCTTAGCGTCCAAAAGATGGGGTACCAGCATGAATTCCTCCAAGCTCAATTACCAGCTTAGCACGCTGCCACCAACCAGGAATTCCAGTGCTTGGTACACTCCGGTCCCCCCCAAAACCTTGCCCTGGAGACCCCCAAGACCCAGACCCTCTGGATCTTAACACAAGGAAAGTAAACCCTTTCCCTCACTGTTGCCTCTCCCAGACTTCCCCTCCCTGGGTTACCCTGGAAGATCACTGTGATTCAAACCCCTTGAATCTTAAAATAGAGAGGAAAATTCACCTTTCCCCCTCCTTCTCTCTCCCCCTCCCAGACTCTCCCGAGAGAGAAAGTAATCCTAACACAGAGAGAAATTAACCTTTCTCTCCCCCTTCCCTCCTTTCTCCCGACCAATTCCCTGGTGGATCCAGACCCAGTTCCCTGCGGTCTCACCAGAATAAAAAACAATCAGGTTCTTAAACAAGAAAAGCTTTTAATTAAAGAAAGAAAAAACAGTAAAAATTATCTTTGTAAATTTAAGATGGAATATGTTACAGGGTCTTTCAGCTATAGACACTGGGAATACCCTCCCAGCCTAAGTATACAAGTACAAATTAAAATCCTTTCAGCAAAATACAAATTTGAACTCCTTCCAGCCAAATACACATTTGCAAATAAAGAAAACAAACATAAGCCTAACTCGCCTTATCTACCTAGTACTCACTATTCTGGACATATAAGAGACTGTATCAGAGAGATTGGAGAGAAACCTGGTTGCACGTCTGGTCCCTCTGAGCCCCCAGAGTGAACAACAACCAAAAATTAGCAGCACACACAAAAACTTCCCTCCCTCAAGATTTGAAAGTATCCTGTCCCCTGATTGGTCCTCTGGTCAGGTGACAGCCAGGCTTACTGAACTTGTTAACCCTTTACAGGCAAAAGAGACATGAAGCACTTCTGTTCCATTAACCCTTAACTATCTGTTTATGACAGAAGTGCATATCTTTCATAGTTATTTATAGGACAATGCTGGAAGTCAAAACAGTCATCAAGGGTTAGTAGATATTAAACTTAGCATCATATGTTTTCATTAATGGGTTTAAATTAACAAGAAAGAAATACTCCAGTAATTAGAGCTATTAGAAAACTAGTCATTCATATCAGCTACCAAACATGTCTCCCAAATTTCCATTAAAAACATATTTTCTGTCCTAATGAATGATTATTTGGTCTCAATATGATTTTCTGAAAACAGCTGAATTATGATGCATCACTAAGTATGGATGGCTCAAAGGTTTAATTGCCTGTGTCAGAGTCTTTTCCCAAAATCAAGCACTAAAACCCAAGCAGCCAAAACCATTAAATGCTACAAATAATACAGCTTTTTTACCAACATTACAGTCTCTTAAAAACTCATTGCCATCTGCCTTGTCAAAGTTATAAATGAAGAAGTTGAATTTACTTGTTACATTTTGTTCAATTAGATAAAGTTTGGCAAAGAGTTTCACTTCCCAGCAGATGGGAATCTCACCGTAGGGGGGCAAGTCAACAAAAGAAAGTAGCAGGGCATTCACATAAATTCATGGGATCCCTGGACAGAGCTAAATGGATTAAATGACAAGGACACTAGAAGTTAAGCATCATCTTGTTATACTAAAATGTCTCTGTGTATTAACATGCAATACTGACTCATCCTTTCTTGATAGTAGAGAAAAAAGATATTTTTTCTTTTTAATGGTATACACTTATAAGCTTTGACTGTCTTTTCTTTCTGTCTTTCCATCTTCTTTCGTTCTCTCAGGATAACATGAATCATACAAATTATAAAATCATACAAATTATAAAACTGCACCACATTCACATCTACTGGCTTGCCAACTACAAAACCAGTTTCTCCTTCCTTGGTTTTCACACCTCAACTGCTAGAACAGGGTCTCATCCTCCCTGATTGAACTAACCTCATTATCTCTAGCTTGCTTGCTTATATATACCTGCCCCTGGAAATTTCCACTACATGCATCTGACGAAGTGGGTAGTCACCCACGAGAGCTCATGCTCCAAAATGTCTGTTAGTCTATAAGGTGCCACAGGATTCTTTGCTGCTTTTACAGATCCAGACTAACACGGCTACACCTCTGATACTCTTTCCAGATGGATTGTTTCCAGTTAGGAATCATCAAATCAGAGACGTCTACTGAATAGCCAGCTTTACAGAACATTTCATAGTCAACAGATATTGCTGCTTTTGGGGATTTCTTATTGACAAATATTCCCTCTCTCATGTTTCCTGGACCAATATTTTGCCTTTCTGAGAAGAAGCTGCTAGCTCATTAGGGATATCAGTGTCACCCTACCTCAGAGGAAAGATCAAACGAACGCAGTCTTCCACAACCAAGTCAAATGTAGGCCAAGCAGCCAACTAGCATAGACAGAGGCTCTCTGATGTTTACATTTGGGATATATTTCTTCTAGCATTTATGCAAAATATTTCATTTAAGAAAAAATAGTTAATAAATAATATATTGAGCTATATCTATCTCATAGAACTGGAAGGGACCCCAAAAGGCCATTGAGTCCAGCCGCCTGCCTTCCCTAGCAGGACCAAGTATTGCTTTTGCCCCAGATCCCTAACTGCCCCCCCCAAGGATTGAACTCACAACTCTGGGTTTAGCAGGTCAATGCTCAAACCACTGAGCAAAATAGTAAAATCAGGTTAAAGTAAATAAGGATATCTTCCATATTTATTGACTGTTTTATGTCACTATGTTATACTCACTGATTTCAGAGAAGCTAATTTTACTCACCCTATTCATACACATCTAGGGACAAACATTGAATGTTTGTGTCATATTGTTCCAAAATAAGTTTCTTTAATCAATGGGTGTAATCTCTAACATGGATATGGACATCCCTGGTGACAAAAACCTGGTTAAGAACACAAGAATGGCCATACTGGGTCAGACCAAAGGTCCATCCAGCCCACTATCCTGTCTACCAACAGTAACCCATGCCAAGTGTCCCAGAGGGAGTCAACCTAACAGGTAATAATCAAGTGATCTCTCTCCTGTCATTCATCTCCACCCTCTGACAAACAGAGGCTAGGGACACCGTTCCTTACCAATCCTGTCTAATAGCCATTAATGGACTTAACCTCCATTTATTTATCTAGTTCTCTTTTAACCCTGTTATAGTCCTAGCCTTCACAATCTCCTCAGGCAAGGAGTTCCACAGGTTGACTGTGCACTGTGTGAAGAAGAACTTCCTTTTATTTGTTTTAAACCTGCTGCCCATTAATTTCATTTGGTGGCCCTGTCATAAACAGATAACTAAGGGTTAATGTCTCTTTCACCTGAATCACCTGACCAGAGGACCAATCAGGAAACAGGATTTTTTCAACTCTGGGTGGATGGAGGTTTGTGTCTGTGTTCTTTGTCTTCGGCCTGTATGCTCTCTCTCAGCTATGAGGGGATTTCTATTTCCTGCTCTCTAATCTTCTATTTCCAAGTTGTGAGTACAGAGATCATGTATTTACATGTCTATAGTTGCTGGCGTGCTTTGAATTGTATTCTTTTTGAATAAGGCTGTTTATTCAATATTCTTTTAAGCAATTGACCCTGTATTTGTCACCTTAATACAGAGAGACCATTTGTATGTATTTTTCTTTCTTTTTCTATAAAGCTTTCTTTTAAGACCTGTTGGAGTTTTTCTTTAGTGGGGACCTTCAGGGAATTGGGTCTGCAGCTCACCAGGGAATTGGTGGGAGGAAGAAGTCAGGGGGAGGTCTGTGTATGTTAGATTACTAGCCTGATTTTGCATTCCCTCTGGGTGAAGAGGAAAGTGCTTTTGTTTCCAGGACTGGAACTACAGAGGGTGGACTCCCTCTGCTTAGATTCACGGAGGTTGCTTCTGTGTATCTCTCCAGGAGCACCTGGAGGGGGGAAGGGAAAAGATTTCTTTCCCTTTGTTGTGAGACTCAAGGGTTTGGGTCTTGGGGTCCCCAGGGAAGGGTTTTGGGGGGACCAGAGTGCCCCAAAACACTCTAATTTTTTGGGTGGTTGCAGCAGTACCAGGTCCAAGCTGGTAACTAAGCTTGGAGGTTTTTCATGCTAACCCCCATATTTTGGACGCTAAGGTCCAAATCTGGGACTAGAGTTATGACAGGCCCCTAGTTCTTATATTATGAGAACAAGTAAATAATTTTTCCTTATTCACTTTCTCCACACCACTCATGATTTTACTTACCTCTATCATATCCCCCCTTAGCCTTCTCTTTTCCAAGCTGAAAAGTCCTAGCCTCTTTAATCTCTCCTCATATGGGACCTATTCCAACCCCCATTTTTGTCACCTTTCTCTGGACCTTTTCTGGTGCCAGTATATCTTTTTTGAGATGAGGATACCACATCTGTACACAATATTCAAGATGTGGTCTTACCATAGATTTATATAAGGGCAATAAGATATTCTCTGTCTTATTCTCTATCCCTTTTTTATAATTAGGTCACCCACATTATTTTTCCCTTATGTGTTATAGAAATACTGACCAAAACAAGTTTTGTATATTTATAAAAACTGTAGACTAGCAAGTGTTAGACAATTTTAATTAAATGCATCACTGCCAGCTCTGCTTATAATACAGACTATTGCCTATATACTAGTAAATAATTGTGTTTTTTTATACTTAACAGCTCTGATACAGCAATGCTGAGTGATTAATTTGAATGTTGGATATTTTAAAAGGAGAAAATATCATTTTTGATGTATTTTTCTATTCCTGGAATATCCATTAATGCATTTACTGTTTGGGAAAATATCCATGCAACAGAGTCTCTTTCCTGAGGATGCAATACGTGACAACATTTCCAAAAGCCCTTTGTTAAGATGACATGCTGGGAAAACTATCTACGTTACACCTTTTTTCCCCATAGTGTGAATATTTAATGTAAGATGTGGGGAGATTCTGTCAATAGGGGAGTTTAACTCATCTTAATCTCAACCAAATGCCAATGTGTCTGTACAGAGATTCATTTTCGGATCTCTTCTAAAAGAGTGATGCCATTTGAACAGAAAGTAACATTAAATTTATTGGCCTCAATTAACCCAAGAAGAAAAAAAAGGACAAATAAAGAGGAAAAGTTGACAGAAAAACTCTGTCCGATCCTCATTAGTATTAACTGCAGTGTAGGAAAAGTGTGAACAGTTCAACACCCTGTCATGCAGCAAATATATTAATCCCTGACACCACATGTTTCTGAAGTTGTTGGTGGTGTATATTTCCTTCATTCAAAGAGGGAGTCCCTAATATCCATCGCCTTCCTCCTTCCAGCCCAGGGGTGTGGATGGATGGAGATATCAGGAGGTGCTTTGTGCTTTGTAACATTATTCCTTTCCACTCTGATTTCTCTTTTAATATCAATTTTATTTTCCAAGAAAGCTTCAAAAAGGTAAACAGTCTTCTCTGATGGCCAATGTAAAGAATGCTGAAAAGGAGGAAGAATGTCCGAGTGATTTTCTCTGAGATCCTTCTTGCATCATAAGCAAAGAAATACTAGAAGGCAGATGATTCTAGAAGCAAACCTCTAGTTAAGTAAGCAGTGTAGGGTAGAGAGTTTAGGTTTTGAGGACCATTATCCACCTTCTATGGGGAATGAGGGCTGTATAGTTTGAATGACTTCCACATCAGGACCAATCTTCTCTCAGACAGGCTAGCTAGAATAGTCAGCAGGGCGTTTGACTAATAACAAAAGGGGAAGATAAGACAGAAGCTACAAGCACTCAGCATAAAATTGAGATGTTGAGAACAAAAGTAATCAAGGAACCAAAGGACATAAAAAAAAAGGAATTTAATTACTGATATACCAATTCTAAAAGCCTGCATAACAAACAAGATGATTTGGAATGGCTCATAAACGAGCATAAACTTGATCTAGTGAGTATTACTGAAACCTAGTGGAATGATTCCTATGATTAGAAAGTTAAAGCAATCCTTATAACCTAATTATGAAGGATAAAGGGGACAAAAGGGAAGGGAAAATGTCACTTTATGCCAAAAATGGTACTACCTGTTTCAAGTCACTGATAACTTGGAAGAAAATGAGCTTGAATGCTTATGGATCAATGTCCTAACAAATAAAGCACAAGATGGGATATAAGTTAGCATCTGCTACAGACCACCAAATCACACTAGAGAATAGGATGACCATGCTTTACGCACCTATCTATAATGTGTAGGAAGAAAAGCTATGTGACCATGGGGAAATTCAGTTTAAGTGACATATGCTGGAGGACTCATACTGCCAGTACTAATATATCCTTGGAATTTCTAAATATTATAGGTGACAATTTCCTTAGTCAGAAAGTGCTGCAGCCAACATGGGGGAATTCTATATTAGACTTATCTTGACAGAGAAAAGAAAATGATCTCAGACATTAAAAAAAAAAAGGTACCTTAGGTACCAGTGATCATGACTTGATTACATTTATAATGTGGGAACAGCATAACATCCAGACAAGTGATATATACATTTGGTGCTTTAAATGGCCAACTTCACAAACCTGAAAACAGTTGTGAACCAAATCAGCCAGGAGGAAGAATTTAATCAGGAAAATGTGAATGATAATTGAGAATTGTTTAAGAACACTTTACTAGATGCCCAAAAAGCCACAATCAAGAAAGAAGGCTGTATTGATTAAAAAACCAACCTGAGTTAGAGGGAAAGTGATGGCGGCTATAAAAATATATATAAAAAATGGAAGAAAGGAGAAGATTGTAGAAAATTAATAATGGAAGCAAAAGGACACAATGAGAAATTGATGGCCAGCAGAGTTATGGACAATAAAGAGGAGTTCATAAGTTGGAACAAAAAAAGAATCCTAACAATGGTATTGGTCCATTATCAGATGGAAACGTAGAATTATCTATAATAATGCAGAAAAGCTAGAAGTTCTATATTGGGGGTGGGGGAATGAGGTAGTCACATCATATTATAACACTCTTTCCATTCCACTGGGAGGATGTTAAATAGCAGCTACTAAAAGTTAGACATTTTAAAATCAGCATGTCTGTCTAACTTGCAGCCAAGAGTTTTAGAAGAGCTGTCCGCGAAGCTCACTAGACCATTAATGTTGATTTTCAATAAGTCTTGGAACACAGAGGAAGTTCCAGAAAACTAAAATAAAGTTAATATTATGTCAATATTTTAAAAAGATAAATAGGATGACTGGGGTAATTATAGGCCTGTCAGTCTGACATTAATCCCAGGCAAGATGATGGAATGCAACATCAACCACTCCATTAATATAGAGAATTAAAGGAGAGTAATATAAATTTATGCCAATCAGCATGGATTTATGGAAAACAGATTAGGTCAATTTAACTTTTTTTTTTACTAGATTATAATTTTTGTTCATAAAGGTAATACAGTTGATGTAATATACTTGGTACCCATGACATTTTGATTAAACAACTAGAGGTGAGCTATTGAACTGCATAAACTATCACTGACACATCCATTCCAGGGGTCAGTAGCACTCCCAGAGCAAGACTGGGATTAGGAATCAAAAAAGTGGTTTTACTGTTCATAGCCACTACCTACCCTAACATTTCTTTGGTAATTTAATTATCCTGGAGGATTTTACCAAGAGTCAATTTTTCCTTTACATTCTATAAAGTATGCTGACCATAATAGGACAAAGCTGCCGCATAAAGAGGTTAGGATGGTTTGGCAAAGGAATTCTAATGCAAGAGGTTTTGTTTTTTATTTGTCTGATTCCATTGCTCATGATTTAGGGCCAGGATGTAAAACAAGCTTCGTATATATAAACTTAATTATAATGTCAGGTTAGAAGAGAAACATCCTGGTCTATAGTCTACAAAGCATTAACAAGACTCCCCCCACCTTTAGCCTGGCTATTCATAAGTCTAAAAGTGCTGGATTGTTACATTAAATTAAATTAAAATAAACAAATACCAAAACTGAGAGATGGCAATCACAAGCTTTTGAAACTACCCTATTGCTTCTATGAACCCAATGATTTTAGTCTAGTGAAATCTATTTATATAGATTTAACATGGATAATGAAGGACCAAAATAGATATGAACTCTTCCTATAATTGAATAAGGATTTCTTTGTAGCCACCTTTTATTGCTAATTAGCACAATTTATTTACAGAGGGTGACAAGTTCCTGTGGAAGTTCGTTGTTTTAATATAAAGGTAGATTTGTTTTTAGTCAAGCCATTTTCTCCGGGGCCCACAGACCATAGGCCTGATTCTCCTTTTACTTTTACTTATACTGAAGTAAATCCAGAATAATTCTGTTAAAGCTCATAGAATTATCCTGGATTTGCAGAATCAGGCCCAGCATCTCTGATTGCGCTCATGAGTGATTCACTTCAATGTTATTTAAAACAAATTTCCAATGCAATAAAGCCTCTCCCCTTTCTAAATGTAAATTATATTTAATATGCCTGGGAACATGTGAGGCTGCCAAACTCTGAGGCAAGCCAGCCTTCATGACTTCAGTCCATTCTCAGCCCTTGATTACAATTTGATTTCCTCTGGCATCAAAAGACAAACTATTTTAGTGAACAATGTTCTTCCTTTACCAAGAGTAAGATCTAGTTACTTGGCAGAGGGCCTATTCATTTGCAGACAACATGTCCAACCTCTTAGCAATAGCTGAACCACAGACTTTGATTTAAAGCAGCACAAAGTGAGGAAAACAGAACAGAATATGTATGGCTCACTTGAAAGGTTTGTTGTTTAAAGAATCTAGTTATCATTAGACTGTTGTACAGTCCTTAACATGGTCTTCTGTGTACTTTACATATATGGCCACATTGAGAGAATGACAGCAATTTCCCCACAACTGCATATAGAATTCACAGTTTGTGTTACCCTTAATTTTGGTGCTTTCTATAAATGAAATGAAGCTGAATTTAAAATGATGATGTTAATAATTTTAGCTATCAGACAAAAATAAATAAAGATGATATCTTCAGTATGACAGGAGAGTACATTTAATTACATGGGGAGTTCTGTAGAATTTTTATTGACAGTTCTTAACATAATTGATGTTCCATTTGAATAAGACCTATAAAAGAATTAAAGAGCACAAAGTAGAATGTTCCCATGCTCCTAGTCATCTACCATGTCACAAGGAAAATGAAAATGGCTTCTCATTGACTTCAGTGGAAGTTCAGAGCAACCTCCACCTCAAAGGGGGTTCTCAACACTAGGGCTGTTTGTAAACCTTTCAGTGGAACATTTTTCCATCAGAAAATGTCATTTCATCACAACAAAATGTTGTGGGAACAAGTCTATTTTGATGTTTTGTTTAGAAAAAATAGAAAAAAGCATTTTGATAAGGTAAAAACAGAATGTTTCAATTTTTCATTTTAAAACAACTGAGGGATAGCTCAGTGGTTTGAGCATTGGCCTGCTAAACCCAGGGTTATGAGCTCAATCCTTGAGAGGGCCACTTAGGGATCTGGGGCAAAATCAGTGCTTGGACCTGCTGGTGAAGGCAGGGGGCTGGACTCAATGACCTTTCAAGCTCCCTTCCGGAGCTAGGATATCTCCATAAACTTATTTATTTTATATTCTTTTGTAAATTATATTTTCAAATCAGCCGGAATCAGAATGAAACATGCAATTCTATCCCCAGGGAACATTTTGATTGACCCAACATGAAATTTGATTGAAAATTATTTGTTGCTGGAAATTTCTAATTTTTGTTTGTTTGTTCCATTTAGGAATGAAAATAGGATTTTGAAATGTTGATATTTCCTACTGAATGGAAATTCTGAGTTTCCACCAGCTCTGTTCATTCCTCTGCAGGCTCAGAATACAAAAGAACGAGAGACTGGGGCTGACTAGCAATACGGTCTCTTTAATACCTAATGCAAAGGGCCCCCAGACTGGAACCAAAAAGAGCATTGTGTAATTATAATGTGTTGGATAAGATGTCCAAACTAATTAGAAAAACAAATTATACATAGAATACGCAGTATATTAGCAAGCTATAAAGCATATCAGTGGGAAGAAAAATATGTGGGTGTTTACATTTTGTAATTTTTGTAGAAAAAGTAAAATTGCTTCCAAATTGGAAGACAGTTAAGATCTTGAGCAATGCATCATTATCGTGAAGAATCAGGGATAGGCTTTGAGAGCAAAAATAAATGTATTTGCCTTGTATATTCTTAAGACTGTCAGAAAATAACATTTTTTAAATAAAAAGAAAGTGCTGCTGAGTGTACACTGAGAGCAGCAATCTGGCTAATCCTTTGTAGGTCTGCTGGGTGAGAAGGGGATGCAAGGAGGTTATGTCCCATGTGGGAAATTCCTATAATATTCCATGGAAAACTTTTCCATATGGATTTTATAAAACTATCTCACAGACAAAGTTATTCACGTAGCTGGAGTAGCATAACTTAGGTCGACTTACTGCAGTAGTGTAGACATAGCCTTAGATAAATTATGTGTTTTGTGAGATGCAAGAACAGAGGATAGGAAATGAATAAATTAATTTTAAATTGTGACCTGAGCAAGGATATAACATAGCCCTTCAGAAGTAAACAAGCTCAATATTCTACTCTGCACTCCCCTCCCCAGCACTGGTCTCTGTCATCCTTAAAAACTTCCCCTGTTATAGTCCTTCTAAGCAAAGGACAAAATGGCACACATGGCTTCAGAACTTTACTTCCAATACAAGAGCCAAATTCTTTGCTGGTGTGACCCCATTAAATCAATGAAATTACACTAGGGATGAAACTGTCTCAAGGACAAAATGAAATGAACAGTATTATTTGGAGGGAGGAGGCGGGAGGGAGGGGAATTCTGTAACATGTTTTCATTAATTTTGTTACTCTAACAGTACCACACATTTAATCTCTCTCTCTCTCTCTTTCAACATCTCCTCATTGCCAGTGTAAGTACAGCTGATCACATAGGTAAGATTAAGCACATCAACTATACAAAGCAGCCAGAAAGCTGAATTTACCTATTAATTTTTTTTCTCCCACACCCTCATCATGGATTGATTTCAAATCCACTAGGCAAAAAGCAAACATTGCTTCTTCCCATAATGGAAAATGACAAAAGAACATTAGCAGGTACAAAAATTACTTACTTTCCCCTTTTGTCTTTCTCTCTGAACTGGCAAAAAGCCAGTGGCTGTTTTGCTGTGTCATGTATGAAATGTTTCACTTAGCTATTATACCGACCACACAAACCTCCTTTCAAACTGACTATTAATATTTATTTTATCTTCTGGCTTCTCTGAGACTGAGCAAATGAACTGTGGCCTCATTGAAATGATATGGTCTCTTGACCCTGTAACAGTTTAAAATGATGTAACTTGAATTATTTTAATTGGAAGGCTGGAACAAGTCAAAAGCTGTAATGAGATCACGACACTTCGAGACAGCAGAAGAGCTGCCATGCCATGAAGAGTGCAGTCTTCACATTTAGAGTAGTTTCACAGTCCCGGTGTCTCATATCTCATGAATGACACAGTAATAAAAAGCTGCCCAGTAGCACCCCCCACCCACCCACCCTTTTAACGACTTTCGAGTCTGATTCTCACTAAGGGAGATATAAGTAGTAGCAAAAGTGACACCAGAGCATTTCTGTCAGCATTTCCAGGGCAATACACATTATTTTAGGGGTTTAAGTCTTGGCAATTTCACCTTATTTGTCCAACTTGGCAGACATTGGGATCCTGTTTGTAAAACATGCTGAAAACACCACATTTCAGTGGGTTGTTTTGTTATATATTCCATGAGTGTTCTTCCCCCAACCACTGGAGTCAAAACACATAGGTTTTACTCCCAGTTTATAGCTAATCATGTGTTTGCTGATTTCCTGAATTGGAGCTGTAGTGCTTAAAGTTACCAATCTATAATACTAGAATAATAATGCTCACCAACCTCGACAAAGTGCTTTGAGATCTATGAGCACAAGGTGCTATATCAGCAGCAAAGAATCCTGTGGCACCTTATAGACTAACAGACATTTTGAAGCATGAGCTTTCGTGGGTGAATACCCACTTCCTCAGATGCTATATAACTGTTAAGAGTTATTATATAAGGTGCTATATAACTGTTAAGAGTTATTCTATCTTGCCATTGGGTTAAGTAGAGTAAAACTTTGGCCCTTGGGCTCAATCCTATTTCCACTGATGTCAATGATAATTTTGGCATTAGCTTTAAAGGGAGCAGGAAGTAGCTCTAAACGATTAATAATTTATTTTAGAATGACACCTGAGACCACAACTGCCATATCCTATAGACCAGTGGTTCTCAATCAGTGGTCTGGGGCCCCCAGGGGGCCTTGAGCAGGTTTCAGGAGGCCCTCCAAGCAGGGCCAGCATTAAACTCACTGGGGCCCAGGCCAGAAAGCCAAAGCCCCACCACACAGGGCTGAAGCCCAGGTCCTGAGCCCTGCCACCCAGGACTGAAGCTGAAGCGTGAGCAACATAGATTCATGGGGGCCCTTGTGGCATGGGTCCCCAGGCAAAAGTCCTGCTTGCTACCCCCTAATGCCGTCACTGGCTCTTATATGCAGAAAATTAGTTATTGGAACACAGGTGGGCCATGGAGATTTTAATAGCATGTTGGGGGGGGGCTCAAATTAAAATGTTTAGCCCACCTCACCTGCTCTAGGATTTTGCCCTATAGCACCCCTATATGTATATGTTACTGTAGTGATGGGTTAGTGGCAGGTCCTTGCCCTGAATGTCTTACAGTCTAATGGCAGAGGAAAGGCAAGTTAAACAAAGTAAAATGAATGCAAAGTGCAGAGTGTCCAGCAGAGCTTGAAAATTTTAAGGTAACAGAGCTTGAATTCAATAATTAGAATATAAAAAAATAACCCTTTGGCATGCAAAGACTGTTCTTGGTCACTGATCACTATTTAAATTGGCTTGGCTCTTGTGATTTAGAGATGAGCAAAAAAGCATACATTTCTCTGAGTTTTAGATTTTTGTTGTGAGGGTTTTGTAGGGGAAAAAACAATTTGCATAATATATTTTTACAAGTGGTTAAGCCTGTAAGTAGACTAAAAGGCTGATATTTTTCAAAATACTATTTTTTATTAAATGGCTAGATAATTACGCTTTACAAATAGCTATTGAATATATATATATATATATATATATATATATATATATATATATATAAACACACACAGATGAAGGCCAGAAGGGATCATTATAAACATCTGATTTCTGCACACTGCAGAGCACAGAATTTCACTCATTTATGTATCTAGTAAAGTTCTAATATATTCAATGAGATTCCTGGTGTACTTAAAGTTAGGAATTTGCTGAAATACCTTGCTTTGGAGAAAACCTTTTATCAGTCAAAACTCAGTGGTTATGTGAGCTCTCCCTTCTATTTCATCGGGAAAACTGCTATTAAAATGCTTGGTTTTCATCATAGAAGTTTGAATTAATCTATTTCATCTCTACCACTATAAATAAGCCTTCAAATGTATTTATAGTGAATTGTAAGGATTTGATGGCACTTACATTTCCTGAGGCAACTGGACATTAAAATAAGAGACTGAAAAATATTGTTTATTTGCCTTCCCCCAAAGTCATCTGTAGGCAGAATTGCATGGAAATTTCATCCCAAAAAGGGATTTGCTAAGTAAAGTTTTGAGCAATTGGAAAGGTGGGGATAAATTGGAAGACGGGACTCAACCTCAATGTGTGCTACTGCTATAATATACGCAAACACAGACTGTAAAGTGCTTTCACATCTTGGGATGAAAAGTGTCAGAAAAATGTAAAATGCTGTTATTAAAAGTAAAGAAATAGAGTTAGTGTGGATGGTTTGACAGTATCTGAATTCTTGGTACTGAGGGCTACTGCAGCACATACAACCATAAGATTGGAAGGGACCTTGAGAAGTGTTCTAGTCCAGTCCCCTGCACTCATGGCAGGACTAAGTCTTATCTAGAACATTCCTGACAGGTGTTTGTCCAACCTGCTCTTAAAAATCCACAATGACAGAGGTCCCACAATATTTCTAGGTAATTTGTTCCAGTGCTTAACTACCCTGACAGTTAGGAAGTTTTTCCTAATGTCCAACCTAAACCTCCCTTGCTGCAATTTAAGCCCGTTGCTTCTTGTCCTATCCTCAGAGGTTAAGAATAATTTTTCTCCCTCCCCCTAGTAATGTTTTATATACTTGAAAACTGTTATGTCCTCTCCCAGTCTTCTTCAGAGTAAACAAACCCAATTTTTTTCAAATTTACCTAATAGGTCATGTTTTCTAGACCAGAAGCTTTCAAATTTTCCAGATTACTGTACCCCTTTCAGGAATCCGATTTGTCTTGTGAACCCCACATTTCACCTTTCAAAAACTGCTTGCTTACAAAGTCAGTCATAAAAATACAAAACTGTCACAGACACACTAGTACTGACAAATTGATTAATTTCTAATTTTTACCATATAATTGTAAAATAAATCATTTGGAATGCAAATATTATACTTACATTTCAGTCATTGTCTGTATGATATTTTAGTTTGTACTGACTTTGCTAGTGCTTTTTATGTGGCCTGTTGTAAAACTAGACAAATATATAGATGAATATGTGTACCTGATGGAGAACCTTTAATCATTTTTGTTGCTCTTCTCCAGACTTTCTCCAATTTGTTCACATCATTCCTAAAATGTGGCACCCAGAACTGGACCTAATCAGCATGGAGTAGAGCGAAAGAATTACGTCTCATATCTTGCTTACAACACTCCTGCTCACACATCCCAGAATTATGTTTGTTTTTCTTTTTTTTTTCAACAGTGTTACACTGTTGACTCATATTTAGCTTGTGATCGACTATGAGCACCAGATCCCTTTCCGCAGTATTCCTTCCTAGACAGTCATTTCCCATTTTGTATGTGTGCAACTGATTGTTCCTTCGTAAGTGGAGTACCTTGCATTTGTCCTTATTGAATTTCATCCTTTTTACTTCGGACTATTTCTCCAGTTTGTTCAGATCATTTTGAATTTTAATCCTATCCTCCAAAGCACTTGCAGCCCCTCCCAGCTTGGTATCAGCCACAAACTTTATCACTGTACTCTCTATACCATTATCTAGGATATACCATGTGATTATGCACTGTTCCAAGACTCCCTGCAATTCCTTGGCACAATGATAGAGCATCTAAATGACAGACTGAAATCTGCACTTCTTTGTTTTTATCAATGTGAATCAAATGCTTGACATTTTTATATACAGCTTCATATATTTATAGTTAAATTTGGCTGGATTTGCTGCTCATTGACAGCACAGTAAAAAAAGGAGATTTCTATTATTATTACATATGGCACCTTTATTATTTCTCCAGCCACAGAAGTCTTCTTAGCGTATGTGCAACGTGCATCAGGTGGCACGTGACCAGGATTCATCACTAAATTTGGTACCCTGGTTGGATCATTAGCTTCCCCCACCAGGCCAGGTACTGATGGGGAGCATGACATGAATGCTGATCCACACCTCCCACCACAGAAGTGGACATATATATCTCAGAAATAAATACTACATAGCTCCAGTCCTTCCTGAAGTCGTTATTGATTTTGTTTGTTGCTTTCAAAAAACAAAAAAATAGCAACCTCACATCAGTGAGTGAATTTGCATTGTCAAGATACAGGGAAAGCAAATGAAGAACCCACAAGAGAAAAACAGCAATTCATTCAATGGAAAAAAATCAAGCACGAAATGTGATGAGAATCAGTGTCCTTTCTCATGCACCAGCCAGAAGAAATCTACCAAACAAGGCAGCAGGACAATTAGCCTGCACTATATATAGAAATCATACACATTACACGTGTGTGTGTGTGCGTACACTAACACACATGTGTGCACCCATATATTGAACTGGAGTTACTGTACAATTTAGCTAACAACATGTTCATGAGGCCTATACAAATTAATTATGCTAAGTTAGTGTTAAAAAATAACATATATAAACCCTCTGATTTACAGTGTTTTACAACCATAGGCCCCAATCCTGAAATCAGATCCATTAGCACGAATTCCTACTCAAGTGCCCATTGATTTCATGAGGACTCTGCACAAGCACAGGGGCTTGTGCTAGTAAATTTGAATGCAGGCCTGTGATCTGTGTTTGGAAAACACTGTGATCGCCTACTCAAAGAGTTTACAAAGCTTGGGTCTCACTGTGCTTACATTGAAGCCAATGTCAAAACCCCAGTTGACTTCAGTGAGCGCAGGGTAAGAATGCTGAACATTATCACACTAAGCTTTGTTTTCACTCAAGGCATAATTTGCATTGGAAATGAACATGGAAAGGGTTAGCCAAATGTTAATCAGCTGGTGTCTGCCTTTGGTTACACAAGCTACTCTGACTAGCTGGGGATCCCTGAGAAAATTAAAGGAAACTTCCTTGTGGCAGTAGCTTCAAAGGGCTGGGATGGACAGTGTGCTGGATTTCTTTTCCCAACAGTGTCTAAATTTGTCTCCATTGTTCTTTTTTTCACTTAGTACTAAAATTGGATACAAGCCAGAAAGGGACAACAATATCTTGACAGAGAGCTCCATGAGTCCAACACAGGGTCATGTATATTGTCCAAACTCCATGTGCATCAGAGATTACACTGATGAAAACAAAAGAACTACGCCACAGAATGGTCTTGATCCACGCAAACAAGAGAAACGTGACCTACTGTTGAAGTGTTTTCCTGCCGTAGTTGAAGCAGATGGACAATAAAAGTTCCATCCTGTTTTCAGTCTCCCCAAACACTTAAAGAAAAGTGCAGTTAGTAATCAACTACAGTTCCAGGTGTAGTACTCCAGTGTTTTTCTATAGAACTTCTATCTTAATAAGAGGCTATATTATATGTAATTTTAAAACGGCATTGTTTTAAGGGTCAGTTGATAAAATTGATACAGTCTTGGCTAAAATAAGCTAGGATACTCTTTCTACCAGACTCAAGCTCTCCATGCAGTATAAACATGTCAGCATTCTGAAACATTTCTCCCTCCCATATAGGCAATGCAGGGTCATATGACCCACAGATTTCTGCCAGAATGGGAGCTGGGCAGAGTACGACTGAGGGGGACCTGTCTGAGAAAGGCACTGGCACCTAGCACTCCAACTGAGCCCTGTTAGATGGTGCCCAGAGCAGGGAAGAGAGACTGGGCTGACAGCACAACTCCACCAGAGGGGGCACAGGGAAGCCCGCTGAGTTCCATCCCTTCCTTACCTGCAGCCAGAGTTACAATGCTTTGCAGTAGGTATCTGGAGTCTGCTCTGGCTCACACCATGCCTGCAGCAGGGAGATGATGGAGAAGTAAGTGGGGAAGGATCTGTGAGGGGAGTGGCGGCAGGGCTGACCTTAAGCGTGGACGATGTGGGTGATGGCCTATGGCACTGGAGGATTCCATGGCAGTCACCAGGAAGTTGACCGTGGCAGTGATAGTGAGGGGAGGCCTGCCATTGTCAGTCATGGTGAGGATGACTTTGAACACCTGTCCAAGGTCTTCAGACAGATCCCCCCAAGCATAATCTCACCTGTCTTCTTGTTGATGGCTAAGAGCTCTGGCTGCTGCTGCAGCTTCTCCACAAAGGAGAAGGTGAGTTCCGCATTGACCCCATCATCTGCATCTCTGGCTTTGATCTGAACCACCAGGGAATTGAGGGAGGGGTGCCTTGCTGGAGACCCTGATCTCCATGGACCCCTAGGTGGACACTGGTTGGATGATGACTAGGGCATGGTTATTCTGGTACACCATCCTCATTTTGATAAGGGTACTCCTGAGGAGCTGAGGGGAGCCTCCGTTGCTCACCTGGAACCTCAGGTCCACCTGTTTGAGGATCTCATAATTGAATGTGCTGAGGGTGTACATGGTCCTGGTGGCCAGATCCACAGATCTGGAGATGGGGGTGCCCATGATCTGTGTCTCCAGCAGCCTGTAAATTAACTTTCACTAATACTGCAACATACTTAATCTCAAAGAAAGGGCGCCAAAACACAAGTTTATCCAAGATGCCATTTTCTATAAGGCTGGCCCTAAGTGGGGGCAAGGTGGTGCCAGTTTAGAGGCTGTGTGGGAAGAGTAGGAAGTTTATTTCAAAACTTTAAATCTTAATACTGTAACATAACCAATAGGTGTCTCTGACCCTTCACCTCAATAATTGTTCTCACATGACTTTCATTTTTTTAGCCAGAGTGGCATTCGCAAATGTGTTCATTAGGCCTGGGAATTTTATAAGGCTGGTTACTTATCTTTCTGAAAAGGAGTTCAAGGACAGTCTACCTTTAAACTGAGTTAATTCAATAATGTACCTATTAGCTTTGTACAATAATGAAAAGACAATTAAGTTTGAACTTTTGCTACATGAAGAAAGCTCAATCACCAAGTACATCAGGAACTGAAACTGACTCCTCTGGAGTTCAGAATTATGTTAACAGCAACTCAAGTTACAACGATACTCTGCATTCCAATTCAAACACTCATACAGAGGTTAGTGCATCTTTTGTACAGGGTATCCCAGGTATATGTCTCCCCCTTATCCATTGTTTTGGATATCCGTTGCTCATCAATAGAGGAACGTGTTCTGATTCACGTTGGTCCTGATTTGCATATACGTCATTGCATGGATCAAGACCGACGTGAATTGGAATACATTCTCCTACTGATGAGCAGTACTGTGTTTGCATTGGCTGCCGATTGACTCCTCCCCCTCTCTCCCAGTGCCTCCTGCCTGCTGCAATCAGCTGTTAAGCATCATTCAGGAGGCACGGGGGGAGAAGGGGCAGGAAGAGGCAGGTTGGCCCTGAGTACAGTACTGTTCTCTACCCATCATGAGTGCAAAACACATTCAAAGTGTTAAAAGTGGGCCTGTGTTTAATAGGCAACGTAAGGATGTAAAATCAGAAGTGAAATTAGATGTTATAAAGCTTAGTGAAAGAGGTGAGCTTGCAGCCGACATTGCTCGTATTCTTGGTTTGCCTGCTTCGACTGTACACTCAATTTTTAAGAGTGTTGATCAAATTCATGAAAGCACTAGAAGTGCTACAAAATGGTCATCAATGAAGATAATGAAACAGAAAAGCAGTACAATGGAAAAGATAGAATGTTTGCTGGCTGATTGGATTGATGACCTCTGTGAAAAGAAAACACCTGTGAGTTTAAGCTTGATTCAGGCGACGGCCACAAGCCTGTATAATGATTTAAAGGAAAGAGAGGAAGAGAGCTCAACAGCAGAAAAGGAGACATTCAATGCTAGTCATGAGTGGTTCCACAGATTTCAGAAGAGTACCAATCTACATGATGTAAAACTCATAGAAAAAGAGGCTAGTGCAGATGAAGAAGCCGCCAAAATGTTTCTTGCACAGCTAAACACAATTGTTTCGGAAGGTGGCTACTCTCCAAAACAAGTTTTTAATGTCAGCGAGACGGGCCTTTACTGGAAGAAGATGCCAACGAGGACTTATATTTCTTGTGATGAGAAGACTGCTCCTGGATTCAGAGCCTCAAAAGACCACTTAACCCTTCTGCTTGAGGGAAATGCAGAAGGCAATTACAAGTTGAAGAAGTTGTTTGTCTACCACAGTGAAAACCCAAGAGCAGTGAGGGGCTACATCAATTCTCGTCTCCCCGTAATTTGGAAATTGAACAGAAAGGCCTGGATGACATGCAATATTTTCCGTGAGTGGTTTGTAGACCATGCTGTCCCTGAATTTAAGGCTTACCATCAGAAGGAAAATTTGGCCTTTAAGATTCTCCTTCTGCTGGATAACACAAGTGTTTACAAACTGGACTACAAAGCCCTCTGCCCAAGCATCAAATTCCTATTTTTGCTAGCCAACACCACATCATTGCTGCAGCCTATGGACCAGGGTGTAATGGCCACAATCAAGGCTTATTACCTATGGAGGACGTTCTCCATGCTGATTAAGGAGACAGCAGGTGAAGGAAAGCCCACAAAGGAGTTTTGAAAGTCCTACATATTGAATGGCATGGAAAACACTGATGCACTGTGAGAAGAGGTCCCTTCACAATGTATGAACAGCATTTGATGCCATGCATGGCGATATGCTGTCCACAGCTTCGTGGGATTTCTGCTCTCAAGAAAGAAATTGTCAAATTGGCAAATGATGTTAATTTCGAGGAGGTGGAGGATGATGATGTACAGGTGTTGTTGGAGTATCACACTGAGCAACTGACAAATGAGAAACCGATTGAGCTGGACCAATAATGGATATCTGACAAAAGCAAGAACAATAATGGTGATGATGTAGGGCAGAAAGCCAGGAGTCTGATGACAAAGAATCTCTCCTGTTTCTTTGGATTGATGGATGAGATGATGGAAATCATACAGAATGGTGATCCTTTTCATGAATGTCTGCCAAAGTTTCCTGGGCTCTCAATGCAGTGGTTTGCTGCAGGGAGCTTTATCATTCAGAGATTCATGCAGGAGAGAAGATGTTGATACAATCCTTTTAAAAAACTTCTGCAGCCAAAAAGCCAGCCATGGAAAACCCAGCCACCAGCCCTACTTAAGTTAGCATAACGTAATTGACAGTTTTATATTGTATTACTGTACTATATTTAATGTATTAAAATATTCTTTGTGTTTGAACGGTGTTAGTAAGGTTCTACATTATTTTATTCAATGTTTTATGTGTAAAATGTGTAGTGTATAACCTCTCATTGTAAAAGGGTACACAGTTTAGGTAGACAGTTTAGGCAAAAAGAGCATTGTCATAGGTGAGTGTGGTGATGCTGGGAACTCATCCCTCCCCCTCCCCATTCCACTATTGCTTATGGGGAAATATTCCCTGGTATATGTCCTTTTGGTATCCATCACTCTTTTCAAGAATGCAATCCCAATGTATCTGGGGGACCCCATGTAAAAGAGACCCTTGCTTTGGACTGGATGAGGTTTTAAAATATATCTAAGAAGGCTTGTATGAGGCAGTAATTCATTTTCCAGCCAGTGCCTCTGGGAACAAAACCATAAAGTTCAGGCAAGTGTAGTATAATGAGAATAAATGGCTTGCATACAGTGTCTGTGATGACAAAGCTTTCTGTTTTTACTGTCAAGCATTTGGCAACGGGCCAAACAATGAACTGGCATTTCAAATTACTGGTTTTAAAACATGGAAGAAAACAAATGAAAGATTTTGTGAACATTCAAAGGGTGAATCCCATCTAGAAACTGTTACTAAATAGAAGATGTGACACTCTGTGCCTCGGGGGAATCCTCCACCCCCCCCCATGTTCATTGTTATAAAATGATTGTCTGGTATCCAATGCAAAGTTTGTCATGTCAGGTGTCTTTAGAAGGATCATGATGCATTGAGAATTGTTGTTATAGTAACATTATAGTAATTGTTGTTACAATAATATTATAGTAGTGTTATAGGTTCTCATTTCATGTATATTATTATGAGGCTGAAAATGTGTCCTCATGGCTTAAAACAGGCCCAGGTAAAACTCTTCAAGAGCAGAGGGGCAGTTCACACCTCATCAGGGCATGTATGGGACAAACCCAGCCCAGCCTCACAGGAACAAAGGACACTGGCCTAGGCAGCAACAAAGGATCTGTTGGACTCTCAAGTGAGTCAACTCCCTTCCTTTAGTCAGTTTGGGACTACGATGAGGTAATGCTCACCTGACTCTGAAGTTGAGGAGAGTAGGAGAGCCAAGAGGGAAGAAAGAACATGATAAAAGGGAGAGACATTTGCCATGCTCTTCCTCTCTCTTCCACCTCCATCTATGGACATCATCATGAAGCGACTGAAGTGCTGATCAAAGGGGAGATCCTGGCTGAAGGCAACCAGCCAGTCTGTGGTGAGAAGCATCTAAATTTGTAAGGGCACTGAAAGTGTTAAGAGCAGCTTAGAATGCGTTTTGCTTTTATTTCATTTGACCAAATCCAACTTGTTGTGCTTTGACTTATAATCACTTAAAATCTATCTTTGTAGTTAATAAATTTGTTTGTTTATTCTACCTGAAGCAGTGCATTTGGTTTGAAGTATGTCAGAGACTCCCCTTGGGATAACAAGACTGGTACATATCAATTTCTTCGTTAAATTAACAAACTCATATAAGCTTGCAGTGGGTTGTGTCTGGGACCAGAGATATTAGCTAGTGTCATTCGGTTGCACAATCCAAGGAGCAGCTTACCTGTAAGAAGCTGTGTGTGAACAACCCAGGAGTGGGGGTTCTCACAGCAGAGCAGGGTAAGGCTGGCTCCCAGAGTCAAGGATTGGAGAGGACTAGCAGATCACCAGTCTAGATAACACCAGGGGAATGTCACAGAAGGGCAGGCTACAGTCCTGTAAAACAGGGAATGTTGTGTCCCAGCTTGACAATCAAAAGAAAAAAAGCAGTGGAGGACAACTGAGAATATTTAGAAACTACAATAGAATACTTTATTTTGCACTTGCCAGAGTATACCTTTGAGGGAACACAGTGAAGGAATGGATTCCACAAAATAAGATAATTTTCAGGAATTGATGAAACTGCGTAATACAGACAATGAACTGATTCAACAATTTCTGATTAACTGACAGAAGTACTTCACCTACCTACGCAGCTCATATCAGAATGAAATAATGGAGATTACGGCTTCACAAGTGCTAGATTCAATCATAACTAAAGTCAAAGAAGCTGGAGTGTTTTGCAGAAGAAAGAATGGATCTGTCAAAACATGAACAAGTTGCTTTCATAGTGCATTACACAAACCAGTCATTTGAAATACAAGAGCAGTTTATTGGCTTCTACAAGACACTGCAGGTGGATGGTGTTTCACTTGCCACACTGATTATCAGCCTTGGGATTTGATATTTCAGCTGTAAGAGGTCAATACTATGATGGAGCTGCCAGCATGAGAGAATCCTATAAAGATGTGGCCACATGGATACTTAGTGAAAATCCTCTAGCTTATTATGTCCACTGCTGTGCTCATATATTAAATCTATGCATAGTGGACATGGTTTCCTGCATTCCAGTTGTTGAAAATGCTTTCAGAATTCTCCACGCCCTATGAACTTTCATTGAAGGAAGCTCAAAGAGACATGCTGTCTTTGAAAAAATGTCAGAAAATTGGGGGCCCAACAACTCTTAAATCACTCAGGGACTGTCACGTCAAGGCTATCAGAGCTGTTTTGGAAAATTTTGATGAAATGGTTCAAGCTCTGAACAAAATAACACAGTGGGGTTCGAAAGCTGGAGCTGAAGCTTATGCACGTCTCAGAAATGTGCAAGATTTCAACTTTCTATACTGCATGTTTTTTATGCAGACAATGCTAATGCAAACAAGCCACTTGTCCAAACTTCAATGAAAAGACTAATATATTAGACAGCAATAGTGATGGCTAAATCCACTTCAGTGTCTGTACTAAAGGAAATGAGAGGTGCATCCCCAACCTTTAATCGCATTAATGAACTGTGCCAGAAAGTTATCCTGGCTCTTGTGCATCTTGCAAAGGGGCTATTCCCACAAAAATGTGAGGAGGGGAAACGTCCTCTTTTGAGAAACCCAAGGACTATTATAAGCATGAAATATTGTACAGAACTCTGGATACCCTTATTAAGGAAGACCACTTTTCTGAGAATGACCTGTTCATTTTCAAGTCCCTTGCAGACATTCTCTTTTCTGAGAGCCCACCAGATAAAAATGTAGGCACTATCTCCACCACTTACAGTATTGATCAAGACAATCTGAACTCTGAAATCAGTTTTCCCCCAGATTTCAAAGATGGGAATCCTGACACAAGTAATGAAGAGGAGCCTACCCAGCTTGAAAAAAGGCTGCAATTCTTTCATGAAAGGGCATTGCATGACATCCTTCCAAATCTGTCAAAACTCCATGTGTTTTACTTAACTACTCCAGTGACTATAACATCAGCTGAGAGAAGCTTTTCTTCCTTGCAGCAATTGAAAATGTACCTGAGGACTACAGTGACAGAAGCTCATATTTCTAACCAGGCAATACTACATATCAAAAGAGGGCAAGCTGTTACCATATAGAACATTATTACGAGGTTCGCAAGCAGGAAGGACCGAGGCCTACAATTCTTTTGATAAGGTAAAGTCAGTACTTTTTAAAGCATTTACATTTCTTATTGCTTAATGGTTAGTTATCACAAAAATATGATCGTGCATGGACAGAAAATCAGGAGAATAGTATCCGCTGTGAAAAATACCCAGATTTGGTCCTGTTTAGGAGTAATAATTAAAAACAACAACAACAACAAACATTGTTTATCGTTTAAATTTCAGTCCTTTCTTGGATACACCATTCACAAAATAAAGATACAATAGAATTAGGACAGATTTTTGTTAAAGCATTCCATATTGGTGCCATCTATTTATTAAGAATGGAAAGTTAGCACCTGACAACCCTGAAACAGGTAGTTGTTCTGTTTTCTTTCTGATTAAGAACACCGGCTAGTCGTCTCAACATTATTGCAGTGCAGTTGTCACGTTGTGAGGGTTTTGTTTGTTTGTTTTTTAAGTAAAAGCTTGCAATGGGGTTAATAAGCTCCAATATTAATATAAAACTGTTTTAACAACATCCAAATTACACTTGCCAGTGATGTTCAGTAACAACTGACTTGTTATATTTTATCAATACATCCACTGCTCAGTGAGGAGGGAGAAAAAGTAATAGGAAACTTGGAAATGGCAGAGATGCTTAATGACTTCTTTGTTTCAGTCTTCACTCAGAAGTCTGAAGGAATGTCTAACATAGTGAATGCTTATGGGAAGGGGGTAGGTTTAGAAGATAAAATAAAAAAAGAGCAAGTTAAAAATCACTGAGAAAAGTTAGATGCCTGCAAGTCACCAGGGCCTGATGAAATGAATCCTAGAATACTCAAGGAGTTAATAGAGGAGGTATCTGAGCCTCTAGCTATTATCTTTGGAAAGTCATGGGAGATGGGAGAGATTCCAGAAGACTGGAAAAGGGCAAATATAGTGCCCATCTATAAAAAGGGAAATAAAAACAACCCAGGAAACTACAGACCAGTTAGTTTAACTTCTGTGCCAGGGAAGATAATGGAACAAGTAATTAAAGAAATCATCTGCAAACACTTGGAAGGTGGTAAGGTGACAGGGAATAGCCAGCATAGATTTGTAAAGAACAAATCATGTCAAACCAATCTGATAGCTTTCTTTGATAGGATAACGAGCCTTGTGGATAAGGGAGAAGCAGTGGATGTGGTATACCTAGACTTTAGTAAGTCATTTGATACGGTCTCGCATGATATCCTTATCGATAAACTAGGCAAAAACAATTTAGATGGGGCTACTATGAGGTGGGTGCATAACTGGCTGGATAACCGTACTCAGAGAGTAGTTATTAATGGCTCCCAATCCTGCTGGAAAAGTATAACAAGTGGGGTTCCGCAGGGGTCTGTTTTGGGATCGGCTCTGTTCAATATCTTCATCAACGACTTAGATGTTGGCATAGAAAGTACATTTATTAAGTTTGCAGACGATACCAAACTGGGAGGGATTGCAACTGCTTTGGAGGACAGGGTCAAAATTCAAAATGATCTGGACAAATTGGAGAAATGGTCTGAGGTAAACCGGATGAAGTTTAATAAAGACAAATGCAAAGTGCTTCACTTAGGAAGGAACAATCAATTTCACACATACAGAATGGGAAGAGACTGTCTAGGAAGGAGTATGACAGAAAGAGATCTAGGGGTCATAGTGGACCACAAGCTAAATATGAGTCAACAGTGTGATACTGTTGCAAAAAAAGCAAACGTGATTCCGGGATGCATTAACAGATGTGTTGTAAACGAGACATGAGAAGTCATTCTTCCGCTCTACTCTGCGCTGGTTAGGCCTCAACTGGAGTATTGTGTCCAGTTCTGGGCACCGCATTTCAAGAAAGATGTGGAGAAACTGGAGAGGGTCCAGAGAAGAGCAACAAGAATGATTAAAGGTCTTGAGAACATGACCTATGAAGGAAGGCTGAAAGAATTGGGTTTATTTAGTTTGGAAAAGAGAAGACTGAGAGAGGACATGATAGCAGTTTTTCAGGTATCTAAAAGGGTGTCATCAGGAGGAGGGAGAAAACTTGTTCTCCTTAGCCTCTAATGATAGAACAAGAAGCAATGGGCTTAAACTACAGCAAGGGAGATTTAGGTTGGACATTAGGAAAAAGTTCCTAACTGTCAGGGTAGTTAAACACTGGAATAAATTGCCTAGGGAGGTTGTGGAATCTCCATCTCTGGAGATATTTAAGAGTAGGTTAGATAAATGTCTATCAGGGATGGTCTAGACAGTATTTGGTTCTGCCATGAGGGCAGGGGACTGGACTTGATGACCTCCCGAGGTCCCTTCCAGTCCTAGAGTCTATGAATCTATGAATCTAAAGTCATTTATGCCTGAGAGATTTGGGTAATTAAAACTCAGCGGTTACCCATGCCGACCTCTACATGAAACATGTTGGGTTTTTTTAAGTATAGGAAGGATATGCAATTCTACAAACACCATTACTTTGTGCCAAACAATGTTTTTATTAAAATAAAAAATTATTTTTCCATCAAAACCTCTCTTGATTTGGTTATAATAATAAAGCTGTATGTATCTGAGTTGGAATTCTATTTAGTCACAAGATTGATTCTGGCACTTTATCCTAAAGTAGCACACTAAAGAAGCAAATGACAGAACACATAAGCATTTCTGTGAGCGCTGTGAAAAAAAAAGAATCTCAAGTGTCAGAGTCACTCGCGTTTGAATTGGCCTTAATGCTTAACCATATATTAAGACAACTTTCTTGTTAAGATTTTTATGCACATATGGATCAGACAACCATTTTTCTTCATGGGTAGCCCTCTTTTAGAACAGTCTAGCTACTTCAAAACTCCTTTGCCTCTTGGGTACCTGCCCTGAACCTTGCAGCATACTACCAGAACCTTTAAATTGTGCCCTCCCTCCTGTAACTATCAGCAGTTATGGATCACCTCTGCCCTCCTATGAGCCAAATCTACCACCTTCTTGACTTTAACAGTGCAGTATTTGACTTGCACTATTATACATTTCCAACAAGTTCTAGGAGAACTTTATTAACCCTGGAGCCTTAAATTCATAGACACATGATTCCAGCCATCACAGAGAATGAAAGAAGTACTTCTGGAGAAAGAAGTACTGGAAAGGGAGAGAGGGAGCATGGTCAGTTTATTATCATTAATGATGTAAAATTGTACTCACAAACGAAAATGAAGAGGATTTAGATGGGAGGAGAAAATACCTTTTACTCCTATGATAAGTTGAAATAGTGCTGATTGCTTCTTGTTAACAGGACAGTCTGCAGCTGTGCAAGTAACTAAAAAAATCAGCTCTGTATTAAAATATTATTTGTGAACACAAATCTATAAATAAATCATTGAGAAAGGATTTTCTCCTCCACTTAGTATCACTAATAATTGTCATTATTTCTCTGGCTTTTCATGGCTCTCATTGAATGATAGGATTCTGTAATATAAGAGACATATGCTTCCATTTTGAATTTCACACCACTAGTATAAGAGAATTGAGGTGCACAGAGAGGGGGTGCATGGCGCTGAAAATCCAGATATAATCAGAGAACAAAGATTCATTTCCTACGATGATAGGTATGTCAAGTCTATTTCAAAAGCCTAAAGCAGTAGTTCCAGTCTTAATATTGCTAATCATATTAGCTAAATACCACAGCAGGTAAAATGAGTTTTCAATAAAACTGCTGAGTAATTTTCCAGCTAGTTTCATGCTTAGGATAATCTTATTTTTTTCATTGTCAATTTTGCATGGATATACTGGGGCAATTATCTTCAGGCATTTGGAAACTAAGCTAGCACAGCAGTTTGCCAGTCTGTCTCACTGTGACCCACCATGGTGTTTATGTTATGCATGCCAGTTGTTATTAGCTCACGTGTGTGGGATACTATTTTCCTCTTTATTGGTTTAACACTATAGCATGTGGAGTATTTATGGAAAGGGAAGAATTTGAATTTATGGGCTCGATACAGGTGTCTGGTAACCATGCCCAGGTAATTTCAGTCATGCCATTTTTAATGCAATAATAAATATTATGTATGAAACTAAAAGGAGACAGAAAAAAAATAATTGCAGTTGTTTATGTAGTGACAGCAGCTTGCTCCATGCGGTACAAACATGGCTCTAATCTGATTTTATATTATAAGGCCCACAGGCATTGACTTTCCCCAGGCCCCACCCTCACTCCACCCCTTCCCTCAAGGCCACACCTTTTTCCACCCCCACCTCTTCCTGCTCCGTTCCACCCCCTCCCCCAAGCATGCCGCATCCTCACTCTTCCCCCACAACCTCCTGCATGCTGCAAAATAGCTGATTGCAGTGGACAAGAGGCACAGGGAGGGAGGTAGGAGGCACTGATTAGTGGGTCCTGCTGGGGAGCAGGAAGTGCTAGAGGGAAGGGGAAGTGCTGATGGGGGGGGCTGCCAATCGGTGCTTAGCACCCATCATATTTTCCCCATCAGTATTCCAGCCCCAGAACACCCCTGGAGCTGGCGCCTATGATAAGGCCATGATTACCCCTCCTACCATGGTAAACTCTATACATGCAAACATATGGTGCTCAATATATCTCCTCTCAGAGTAGATAACAGGGGGTAGCCATCCAGTTGCACTGATGTCTCAGGATTTGCATATATATTGGAGAATATGCAAGAAGTATATGCTCCTCTGTTTTATATTCTGTTTCATACCACCCATCTCCCCCACAGCACAGATTCTTGGAACCTTTTTGCCATTAATGCCCTGGTTGGACCTATGGATTCCCCAACTCAAGGGTGGGGGAGTGCAAAGCCAGAAAATGCTGCACCACATAGTATTAATTTCAGTGAAAAATTGCCATGAGTTAGGAGAGGAATGATGTTTCAATAGGAGCCATCCCCTGGTTCCATTCCAACACTCAGCCATGACTCTCCAAAATCCATTCAACCCAGCTGCACAGTTCATGCCAAGAGTTCTCTGTGGGATCTGATGAAATGAGATGATGTTGCTTCTTAGGCTTCTCTCCCTCATCGCATGCAAAGATAAGATGTATATATAGACAGCCCAAAGCTCAGTCAGTGCGGACATTCTTTTAAATAGATATTAAAAATGTATCCCTAAGACAGTCTACATGGTGGGTTAAAAGTTAAAAGAAAGTGCTTTAAGGAAGCATAGGAATAAGGAGAGGCAGCTTTTTTGATTTGTGAATCTTCTGCAAAAAAAAAAAAAGACATTTTCTTTTTTTTTTTTGCAGATCAGCTTGATGCAGACGGTGTGCTGTTCAATCTTCTATACAAAGAAACCAGGCAGAAGCATGCCTGACTTTGAAATTATTTTTAAAAAATATGCTTCTATTTTCCCAAGCCATGAAAGAAAGTGGAAGACCATTTTTTCTGGGCTTCAGGACTAAACTGAGACCTGCAGTTTTGAGGGTTCCCCCTTAACTCAGCATGTTTGTGCCACCAAACATTTCACCGGGACTTTTGGATTTGATTCAGAAAATGTATCCTTGACAACACACACACATACACATGATTCTAAAATTCCAGTTAAGACAATGACATGCTACATAACTACAACTTCAAAACAAAATCACTGGGCCAGATCCTCAGCTGGTGTAAACTGGCATATCTTACTTGAGTGATGAGAAGCTGTTTGGGCAGCATAAAGCGTGAGAGCTGAAGGAAAAAAGTGACTGCTTTAGCCTGCACTCTGCCCCCAGATGCCCCTTTTGTCTCAGGTTCCAGTGTAACAGTTAAACCAGGAGCCAGCCAGTCAGCATTCCAGATTTATTTAAAATAAAAGAAGGTGAATTTCCTCTTATTTCTCAAATTAAAAGTGCAAAAGTTTTGTCAACCTGGATGACCACTCTGATACTGAAGCAGCAGATACCTTATTAGATCTTTGAGACATTTGACTCTGATTTAGGATCTACTTAGGCCCCAGTCCTGAGAACACTCTGTTCCTCTCTGAGTTTATGTGCTGCAAGTAGTCCATGGAACTATTCACAGGCCTCAATCCTGCAAAGACCTACTGGTATGTGTATGCTTAACTTTATGTACTGTCTGTAGTCCCATTGACTTCAGACTATTCACAATGTGTCAAATTAAGCATAAGCATTCTTAGAACCATCATTATTCCTATGCCAATTTGAGCCACAATTATTCCTTCATGCAGGAATAATTACTACTATCCCATGCTACTCATCCATGTGGGCACAAATGATACTGCGAGGTGTGACGCTGAGCAGATCAAGAGTGACTACAGGGCTCTGGGAGTACGGGTTAAGGAGTTTGGAGCGCAGGTGGTATTCTCTTCGATTCTTCCTGTTGAAGGTAGGGGTCCGGGCAGAAACAGATGCATCGTGGAGGTGAATGCCTGGCTGCGAAGATGGTGTCACCAGGAGGGCTTTGGCTTCCTCGACCACGGGATGCTATCTGAGGAAGGACTGCTAGGAACAGATGGCGTTCACCTTTCGAAGCGGGGAAAGGCCTTATTTGCGCACAGACTGGCTAACCTAGTAAGGAGGGCTTTAAACTAGGTTCGACAGGGACAGGTGAGCAAAGCCCACAGGTAAGTGGGGAACAAGACCTGGGAGATGGATTGGAAACAGGAGGGAGCACGGGCTATAATGGCAGAGAGGAAGGAGGGTCAGGGCAAAGCTAGGAGGCAAGATCAAACCAGTATCTTAGATGCCTTTATACAAATGCAAGAAGTATGGGTAATAAGCAGGAAGAACTGAAAGTGCTAATAAATAAATACAACTATGACATTATTGGCATTACTGAAACTTGGTGGGATAATACACACGACTGGAATGTTGGTGTGGATGGGTATAGTTTGCTCAGGAAGGATAGACAGGGGAAAAAGGGAGGAGGTGTTGCCTTATATATTAAAAATGTACACACTTGGACTGAGGTGGAGATGGACATAGGAGACGGAAGGGTGGAGAGTCTCTGGGTTAGGCTAAAAGGGGTAAAAAACACAGGTGATGTCGTGCTGGGAGCCTACTACAGGCCACCTAATCAGGCGGAAGAGGTGGATGAGGCTTTTTTCAAACAACTAACAAAATCATCCAAAGCCCAAGATTTGGTGGTGATGGGGGACTTCAACTATCCAGATATATGTTGAGAAAATAACACCGCGGGGCACAGACTATCCAATAAGTTTCTGGACTGCATTGCAGACAACTTTTTATTTCAGAAAGTTGAAAAAGCTACTAGGGGGGAAGCTGTTCTAGACTTGATTTTAACCAATAGGGAGGAACTTGTTGAGAATTTAAAAGTAGAAGGAAGCTTGGGTGAAAGTGATCATGAAATCATAGAATTTGCAATTCTAAGGAAGGGGTAGAAAGGAGTACAGCAGAATAGAGACAATGGATTTCAGGAAGGCGGATTTTGGTAAGCTCAGAGAGCTGATAGGCAAGGTCCCATGGGAATTAAGACTGAGGGAAAAAACAACTGAGGAAAGTTGGCAGTTTTTCAAAGGGACGCTATTAAGGGCCCAAAAGCAAGTTATTCCGATGGTTAGGAAAGATAGAAAATGTGGCAAAAGACCACCTTGGCTTACCCTTGAGATCTTGCGTGACCTACAAAATAAAAAGGTGTCATATAAAAAATGGAAACTAGGTCAGATCACGAAGGATGAATATAGGCAAATAACACAGGAATGCAGAGGCAAGATTAGAAAAGCAAAGGCCCAAAATGAACTCAAACTAGCTATGGGAATAAAGGGAAACAAGAAGACTTTTTATCAATACATTAGAAGCAAGAGGAAGACTAAGGACAGGGTAGGCCCACTGCTCAATGAGGAGGGGGTAACAGTAACGGGAGACTTGGAAATGGCAGAGATGCTTAATGACTTCTTTGTTTCGGTCTTCACTGAGAAGTCTGAAGGAATGTCTAGTATAGTGAATGCTTACGGGAAGAGGGTAGGTTTAGAAGAGAAAATAAGGAAAGAGCAAGTAAAAAATCACTTAGAAAAGTTAGATGCCTGCAAGTCACCAGGGCCTGATGAAATGCATCCTAGAATACTCAAGGAGTTAATAGAGGAGGTATCTGAGCCTCTAGCTATTATCTTTGGGAAATCATGGGAGACGGGGGAGATTCCAGAAGACTGGAAGGGGGCAAATATAGTGCCCATCTATAAAAAGGGAAATAAAAACAACCCAGGAAACTACAGACCAGTTAGTTTAACTTCTGTGCCAGGGAAGATAATGGAGCAGGTAATCAAAGAAATCATCTGCAAACACTTGGAAGGTGGTAAGGTGATAGGGAATAGCCAGCATGGATTTGTAAAGAACAAATCATGTCAAACTAATCTGATAGAGTTCTTTGATAGGATAACGAGCCTTGTGGATAAGGGAGAAGCGGTGGATGTGATATACCTAGACTTTAGTAAGGCATTTGATACAGTTTCGCATGATATTCTTATAGATAAGCTGGGAAAGTACAATTTAGATGGGGCTACTATAAGGTGGGTGCATAACTGGCTGGATAACCGTACTCAGAGAGTAGTTGTTAATGGCTCCCAATCCTGCTGGAAAGGTATAACAAGTGGGGTTCCGCAGGGGTCTGTTTTGGGACCGGTTCTGTTCAATATCTTCATCAACGACTTAGATATTGGCATAGAAAGTACGCTTATTAAGTTTGCGGACGATACCAAACTGGGAGGGATTGCAACTGCTTTGGAGGACAGGGTCAAAATTCAAAATGATCTGGACAAATTGGAGAAATGGTCTGAGGTAAACAGGATGAAGTTCAATAAAGATAAATGCAAAGTGCTCCACTTAGGAAGAACAATCAGTTTCACACATACAGAATGGGAAGAGACTGTCTAGGAAGGAGTATGGCAGAAAGAGATCTAGGGGTCATAGTGGACCACAAGCTTAATATGAGTGAACAGTGTGATACTGTTGCAAAAAAAAGCAAACATGATTCTGGGATGCATTAACAGGTGTGTTGTAAACAAGACACGAGAAGTCATTCTTCCGCTTTACTCTGCGCTGGTTAGGCCTCAACTGGAGTATTGTGTCCAGTTCTGGGCACCGAATTTCAAGAAAGATGTGGAGAAATTGGAGAGGGTCCAGAGAAGAGCAACAAGAATGATTAAAGGTCTTGAGAACATGACCTATGAAGGAAGGCTGAAGGAATTGGGTTTGTTTAGTTTGGAAAAGAGAAGACTGAGAGGGGACCTGATAGCAGTTTTCAGGTATCTAAAAGGGTGTCATCAGGAGGAGGGAGAAAACTTGTTCACCTTAGCCTCCAATGATAGAACAAGAAGCAATGGGCTTAAACTGCAGCAAGGGAGATTTAGGTTGGACATTAGGAAAAAGTTCCTAACTGTCAGGGTAGTTAAACACTGGAATAGATTGCCTAGGGAAGTTGTGGAATCTCCATCGCTGGAGATATTTAAGAGTAGGTTAGATAAATGTCTATCAGGGATGGTCTAGACAGTATTTGGTCCTGCCATGAGGGCAGGGGACTGGACTCGATGACCTCTCGAGGTCCCTTCCAGTCCTAGAGTCTATGAGTCTATGAGTTAATACAGGGATCATCAAACTCTGGCACGCAGCTCGCCAGGGTAAGCACCCTGGAGGGCCGAGCCAGTTTGTTTACCTGCCGTGTTGGCAGGTTCAGCCGATCATGGCTCCCACTGGCTGAGATTCGCCATCCCAGGTCAATGGGGGCAGCAGGAAGCGGTGCAGGCGAGGGATGTGCTGGGGGCAGGTAAACAAACTGGTCTGGCCCTCCAGACTGCTTACTCTGGTGAGCCGCGTGCCAAAGGTTGCCAACCCCTGAGTTAATATTAGAACACAGAAATGTGCCAATTTTTTTCTTTCCACCAGAGTTTAGGAGATCTCTTTCTAGAACAACAATTGTGATACATTCTTTATTCTGATTTTTATATATTTTACTTTAATATTTTGTCTTTGTTTAAGTAAAGTCATCATTTCTTAATAAATGATTAATAAAAAGAAGTGGCGGAGGGAGTGAATTAAATTGGGCCTCAACCTGCTGATTAAAAGTCAGCCATGCTACTGAGACTATGAGATGGAGGGCAAATAGGTCCAGCTAGAGCAGGCAATGTTATAAGAGTGAGATAGAGTTAGAGGGGAAACACAGAAATATATTCCAAATAGTCTAGAAAAAGGTATTATCTTTTTTACTGTTATTTTACAAGGATACTTTTCAGAGAAAGACCTCCACAAAATGCTTTTTTAAAAAGGTAAGAAAATGAAATGTAAGATTAGTGAGTCACGTTTAATAAGCAATAAGCCGGTCCCTGGACTGTACACTTTATTTTGATGTATTCTACAATGGCAGTAGTCTATTATGCACTTGTTAGGTGGCTCAAGGCCATCACATTCAGGTTCTCAGCAATACCTCAGAGGCTCTGATATCATACTAATGCACACCCTGTAGTGCCTTATTGCTATGTAAGAACACAGTTTTTCTCAAGTTCCAGTCCCAATTCAATAGACTCCAGTGTTCTCCATGTAAAAATAAACCTCTCTACTTCAGTTACCCCACCTATACCTCATTGGGGCCCCACCCCATGATTCTATTACTTAAGGCAAAGCTGGCATATGGTTTACCAGCATTCTCATTTGTTGACCTGGGGCCTGTTACAAAGGAAAACAACCCAATAACTTCAATGGGAATTTGCTGGTGCCCTTGAGATGCAGAGGAAAGATATTTCATATCAGACATGTGGACCCATTTTCTGACCACTGACACTGTATGTATGAGAGCTAGGTCAGAAAAATGGAGGCCATGATATTTATCTACCTTTTAGTGGCGTTGAGTCAGAGCACTGAATAGGAGACTTTTGAAAATCTAAATAACGTTTTCCAAGTGCTATATATGTGCAAAATACTATATTATTAAACTCAGGCATCAAATTGATATGTCATGGCTCCCAGCCATGCAGTCAATTCACCAAACTATACTATGCAGTCTTTAAGGAAGAAGCAGCTATAAATCTCTATCACTTCAGAAATTTGTATGTGTGAAGTTATGTAAAAGTAGTATTTTTCAATTACAAAAAAATACAAAGGAAAATATATCATATGGAAACTAAGTTTTTGCACACGTGAAAAATTAGCAACAATGCTGAAATTTCAGAGCAGTTTCATGAACTCAAGAAACAGGCAAATTTCCTTGACTAATGTTTCTTGACAAATCTTTCACACAGCTCTAATTACCACTGTCCAGTATCAGAATCAGAAAGATAGGGTCAATTTAAAACTGGAGCTGGAAACCAAGACAGAGCACAATCAAGATAGTTACGTGGATGGATAAGAATCAAAAGAACAGCCAGACCCCAGGAACTTTCAAGATGGGAGTGGCTATCATAGGTGGCGGGTCTTATAGGCCGGGAGAGCCTCGGACTTCCTTGGCGCTGCCACGGCTGTTGGACCACCGGTTGTGGGGTTTGGGGAGGAAGTTTTTGATTTATTATGCCCGATGAAGGTTCTGGGGCAACTGAAGAGGCAACATATGCTATTCACCTTCTCAGGTTCGTCAGTAATCTCACTGGACTCCAGGGAAATTACTCATGAACTCAGGAAGCTGAGTAGAAAATACCGCCTCCACAGTCCCCCTGGAACCTGCATGGGGCATATCAAAAGCTTCTTCCAGAGTAGAGCAGAAATATGTTTTTCTCAAAGCGTCTTGGGGTCTGGGGAGGGGAGGCATGGCACGGCTTTGGCTGAATCAGGGCTTCTCCAGGCAGGGGGTTGGGGAGGGGAAAACGGTCCAGCTGGGGAGGAGCAGGGAGGGTCTGGGGCAGGGTTGCCAACTCTGACTGAAGCTATTCTGGGAGATTGTTTTTTCCAACATGACAATGTCCTTTTCTTAAAATATCCTATTAAAATCTCCTGGATTGCTTTCAGTAGTCATCAGGAGATCTATGCCAATTCCAGATAACTCCAGGCCAACCCTGGAGGGTTGACAACCCAACTCTGGGGGCTCTGGTGTAGTGCAAGAAATACTATCTGTAGGAATTTGCTACATCAGATAGCAGTTTTTTACAACCCCTTACATATGAGCAACTGCTACAGGTAGCAAATTCCTACAGGTAGCAGTTTCTTGTACTACACCTCTCATGGGCAGGTGGGGAGGAGGTCTCAGGGCTCTGGCCAAAGGGGACAGTGTCTTGGGGCTCCAGCCATAGGGAAGGGGGGAAGAAGAGGTAGGACTGGGGCTAACCTCCCCAAAGGGGGCTTAACCCACCACCCATGATGGCTACTCTAATTGAACAGCCAGAGTCAAGCAAGTCAGGTACTAGTACTGAGAGAAATTAACTTTATATCATTACTTCTCTGAACACAATATCTCTAATCAGATATTAGAGCTTAATGAGTCTTGCAAGTACACTGAACAAAAAGATGTCATGAGTACAGTAGAATCACAAATGTATATGTAACCCACACACCTCCTAGATGTGGTACGCTGTCCCATGGAGTGGCACCAACCCCATAGAAATTTATAAGCCTGCTACAGCCTTAGCTAACAGCTATGCAGCTTTTAGCTCATGCATTTGGCACCAAAAGTCCCAGGTTTGATCCTGCCTGCTGATGACTAGCATCTGTCAATGTTACATATATATTAGGCTTTGACCACAGAGGCGATTTACTTTAATTACAGTCCCTGATGGAGAGGGTCCTGATGGCAGCCTTCACTGTTTGCAACAGTGAAGTTTACTAGAGTGTCTAAGCTTAATAGGTGCAAATATCAGCTTTGTCTGTCAACATTAAGGGTTGCCCCAGAACAGTTACACTGAAGACTAACTGGTGCAAACTTCCAGTTTAGATAAGGCAAATTGGAAGATCTTCAGGAAAAGGAACATATCTAACTATATTTTGTATAACACTTACCACAATGGGGCCCAGACCCTGACTAGGATCATAAGGGCTGTGAATGCAATATAAACAATTATTGTTCCATTGTACACATAAGATACTGTTACTGGAAATCCCTGTTTATATCACTTTGCTAAGCACAAAGTATAGTTACATTATTTTTCAAAAAATATTTTTCCAGGGTATGAGCTGACTGGCTTCGTGAATGGAGTTTGGAGAGAAAAAGCCTGATTGAAGTTAGAAATTACATAAATCACATTAGAACTGTAATTTTCAAATTTATTGTGTGAAGTAATTAATCAAAGCATGGCTGAGTTATAGTACTTGAGAGACTTTGATCTGACAAGAAGAAGAAATAGAAACTACTGGGTATCAAGCTACAGTGTTAGAACATAAAATGTTTCTCTATGCTAGTCACAAGTTTAATTACTTCTTTTTTTCCACTGACAGACCCAAATTAAAATAAATGGGCCAGATCGAGGTAAATCTCAAATGCATGGAGTGCTTAAGAATATATTGTTCCTGTAATGCAGGAATTCCATGAAATTTATAAATAAAGCTGTTCAATTTTTTTCCCCTTCAAATGCGGGGAGTGTAGTGGAAAAGGAGAAATAGATTATAACTATATTTGCCCTCTCCCAGACTCCTGTACCCCACTGTCACACTAGCCATATTCCCTCTGAGTACTCTGCAGCAGCACTCAGGCAGAAGTACCTCAGGATAAGATACATGGACCACTGTGAAAGATGGAATTTGGAGTAATGCACTGGGAGGCCAGATATACTCATGTGTGCACACAGATATCCTGCAGTACTTATGGATGTGTCTGGAACTGGGGGAGAAGGTGTACAGTTGTGTAATGGCAGTGGAGTAGCAGTTACTGTTCCGTAGTTTTTGTCGGGACATATGCCTGGAAGCAGTATAATTCAGAAGATGTGAAAGCATTCTGCCTGTGTATTTTACCAATAAATGTATCACCTTAACTTTTTTTGTTTTAATTATTTTTAAAGCATGTCAGTTCATCTTCCTGCTCCTGAATCCATAATGTGCTGTGCATTCTCTGTGGGATGCTGGCATACTCAAACCCTCAGCTGGAAATGAGGGAACTCAGAAATTCACATGAAGTCTGATCCTTGGAGGAATAGATAATAAATGAACAGAAAAGATCCAAAAACCCCTGCTTCCTGAAAACAAAAGCAACACACAAAACATTACCACACTTAGCCATTTAAAAGCAAAGACATGACTTAAGTCATATCTGCTGTGCAGTTTTAGACACAATGCACTTTGCTAGGCCTAGCCTTGCTATATCCTTCCTGAGGCCCTGTTTCCTTCCAGGCACAAGTGTTTTCTCAGACTTCTGATCTCAGTTCTCAGACTGTCATTTGCTGAGTTCTCATGTCACCAAAACTTTGTTTTGCAATCCCCATGTTCCAAGGACTTTCCAAAGGCTCCCTCTATCTCTTGCCAGTGAGACTAAAGAACAGTAGAGAAGGAGTAAACAGGAAAAGTAAAGCTGTTAAAAAAATACTGACTCCTTCCTTGCTGTACAGTAATTCACTTAAGTAGAGATAAGAAGTGTAATAGCTTTGTTTACGGACTTCAGATGAGATGCACCATTGTTTGTGAAAGGTTCTTTAAAAAGTACACAACTGTCAAAAATCCTCAACTGCAAGGAATGACAGTACTTTCATATGCTTGATTTTTACAAACTTGCATGGAAAAATTATGCAAGGTGCACCTTTTTTGTAAATTATTTTCAGCTCTGTTAAATCAGCACACAAGAGGGAATGTACACAGTAGAATGTCAGAGGGTGAACTTCATCAGCTAAAAAATTTGTGTTGACCTCCCCATCCCACCCCCCAAAAAAATAAGATAACCCAAGATATCATTAATCCTTGTAGAATTACTTGGGAAATTCTTTTCCCAGGCTATCCTCTTCTTAAACATGTTCTCCAATGTCTTACACACAGTCAGGGTTTCCTAATAGCAGACAAGTTTCTTCCCTCCAACCCAAACTCCGTTTTCCTGGGATAAATACTTTTACTGTGACAAACACAGCAGAAAAAAGTTGGTTAAGCAGATAAATCCACAGGAAGGGGGAAGGAAAGAAATGAGAGATTTAAAAAGGGTGGAGGGGAAATTGAGCCCAGTAAAGGAAAATGTAAAGGGTGAAAAAAGAAAAATGAGGGAGCCACAGTAAGGATAAGGAAAACAGAGAATTCAAACACAGAGCATAGGAGTAAGGAGGGAGAGATAGGAAAGGAATATAAGACCATACATTTCAAATGGGGGAGAATATCCCTCTTCTAACCATAAATAAATTAATTATGGATTGGTTTACTGACAACCTGGTTCCTCCCTATTTAAATCTTACCTGAACACAGTAGATGCAGACATTTTAAAGTCATAAGGGACCACTGTGATATCTACTCTGACCTGCTGTGTAATACAGATCATAGGGCTTCCCTGAACTAGAGCATATCTTAGTTGTTTGCACCCAGCTTACCAAACCATCCAGATCACTCTTTATCATTGACCTGTTCTCTTTGCTATTTACCGCTCCCCCATTATCTAAAATGTGATGACTTTATTTCCTTCCCATTCATTGATGAAAATGTTAACTAGCGTAGGGCCAAGAAGAGATCCCTGCAGTACCTCACTAGAAATCCATTTGCTTGATGATTCCCTGTTTACAATTACATTTTGAGACCTATCAGTTATCCTGTTTGTAATCCATTTCACAAGTGCCATGTTGATTTTGTATCATTCTAGTTTCTTAATCAAAATGCCATTTATGGACCAAATCTGTAATCTTAAAAATATATATATTGAGTTACTTTGATGCAATCTATTTTCTTTTTTAAAATGTGTATATTTGCTACAGGTCACAACCATTGATATATCCATTACTGGCTATCATGGTACTCGGTATAAAACTGCATCTAGAAAGAGGTCCCGAACTCCCTCCCATAAATTTCCCTCCAAAATTCCAATTTGCCATTCCTATTTGCCTGCCATATGGCATTGAGCTGAATGGGGGAATTGGGCAACATGCTACAAGTGGAGTAATTTGAGTGACTAGGACTTCTATGGTTAGGACAGTGAATTCAATTCTCAGCTTTGTCATACACTCCCTATGACATTGGGCAAGTGATTTAATTTTCTTGTGCCTCAGTTCCCTGTCTGTAATAGGGATTGCACTTTCTTTCTCTCCCAGTTTTCTGCCTTTTTTATTAGGATACCTTTAGATTGAAAACTCTTTGGAGCAAGGACTGTCTCTTATTAAGTGCATATACAGTGCCTAGAACAATGGGAAGTTGATCTCTGTTGTGGCCTCTAAACAATGCAGTAACTTTCCATCAAAAAACATTTTGACAGGAAGTAGCCTTTTATTTTCCAAAATGAATTTTTCACAAAATAATTGTTTCTTTGAGAGATCTTCAGTTATTTGAGGGGAAAAACAGAAACCAAAACATTTCCAGTTTTTATTTTGTTTTTCTCATTATCTCTCTTTCCCCCCTCTTGTTGTTTGTTTCTGGAAAGGTGTGGAGGAGGGGAAGCCAGATAACAAAAATTTAAAAAAATAGTTTTTGGTGGGTTGTTTTTGTTTTTGTCAAAAAAAAAAACTGTGACATTTTAAAAACAAACCCCCCAAAACTTTTAAAATCTCCAGTTGCGTAAAAAAAGGTATTTTTTTAAAACCAGATCCAATAATATGAATAATATCCTGGTGACCCTGACTGAACAATCTTGCCCTGCACTAGCAGAATGGCTCTAGTCTGATTGCATGGCTCTGTAACACTTGTGTTCCTACATCTCTGAAATTCAATGAAAGTGATGCACTTTGGAAAAGCATAACCCTTGATTCCTTTTCTAATTTTCAAAGTGCTGTAGAAACTAAGTCCTCAACATCCCATGAGAGCGATACTTGCTTCCTATACCTCCATTTCACAGATCAGGACACAGATGCTATTGTCTTTTCTTAAGGTCATTCAGTAGTATTTGGCCCAGACCTAAAGATCAATACACTAGACCACATGCCTGTCTCACTTGAAAAAAAAAATCTCTGAAGGGCAGTATTTTTATTTATTTAATTATTACATTATTGTGAATTTTGTCTTATTTTAAGTTGCATCCATTAATTTGAAATTTGAAGGCTGTTTAAACTGTGACTGTGAATAAATTCCAACTGGAAATTAGAAAACAGTCTAGAATCATTATAGTGAGGCTCTGGAACAACCTCCTAATAGAAGGATTGGAGGCAAGTGACTTAATGAGTTTTAACATGGCACTTGATAAGTTTATTAATGGAATTACATGCAAGGGATGCCTGCACCAGCAGGGGTCTGGACTTGAAGACCCAGGAAGTCCCTTCCAGTTCTATGTTCCTATGTTTTGAAACATTTGATTAGAAAGACTAGTTGACTAATGGTACATTGACTGTCTTAAATTGCCCCCATTACCCTTGTATCTGAGCACCTCAATCTTTAATGTATTTATCTTCACAATACCACTGTAGCATTAACCTCACTTTACAGGTGTCAGACTCTCTGTGCCTCAGTTTAACTCAGTGATGCTCAACCCACAGCCTGTCAGGGTAATCCACTGACTGTCCACAAGACAGTTTGTTTACACTGACTGTCCACAGCTCCCACTGACCACAATTCACCATTCCCAGCCAACAAGAGCTGCGGCAAGCAGTGGCCAGCACATCCCTGCAGCCCATGGCTTCCTGCAGCTCCCAGTGGCCGGGAACAGTGAACCGCAGCCACTGATAGCTATGGGCAGCCATGCCTGCAGACAGTCAATGTAAACAAACTGTCTCCCAGCCTGCCAGCAGATCACCCTGACAGGCTGTGTAGGGCCCGTGGGCCATAGGTTGCCCACCACTGGTCTAAGTGAATTGCCCAAAGTGACACAGGAAGCCTACAAGAGCAGAGAATTGAATGCTGGTCTCTCAAGCCCTAGACTAGTGACCAAACTACTGCACCATCCATCCTCTCACCTTAAATGTTAGCTCAGAGGCTTAAGCGTGTGGGAATTTAACTTTTTGGTACAAAGAATCTCTTTCTCTCTGGTGGAATTTGCATATTTGCCGTACCTAAAATGCATTAGCTAGGAGATTTACAGCAAGTAAGGACAGAGGGCTTGCATGGATAAAGTCAATTGAAACCGGGGGCTGGGGGGGGAGGGGGAGCTTTCACCATAGCAGCCCAGGAGGCAAGGGAGATGTGGGGGCAGACTGCCTATTCCTGCCAGGGAGAGCTCGGCTTTTGCTTTTAGCAGAGGAAAGTGGAGCTACTTCCTTTCTCTCCTAATACTTCTTATTTTAACCTCTGGGTTTTGAAAGCAAGATATCTCTCTAAAAGTGCCCTTTAAGTCAATAAGAGGGCCAGCAGTAATGTACTGTACCTTGTTTGTTGGGTTATGTGGGGAAATGCATGTTAACTTCCCTTCCACAAGAAAAGTTTTCTCAGAAGGGAATTCTGATGCCCCTTTAGAAACAGACTCTTGGATATTTGCTTTTTCAAACATGCACATCTAATGGCAAGGGAAGAATTGTTGCCGGGGAGGAGGGGGAGGCGGCACAGGGAGGCAAGGTCATTCAGTAGAACCTGAAAATACTTCACAGCAAGGTCAAATAAAATAATTGCCACATCTCTTAAAATTGGACTTGTGCAGTCTTGCCTGCATGTTCACTCTTTGAAATATTTGACACTTTTACATTTCTGATGTTGTGAAAGCAGAGAGGTTTATTTCAATAGGAAGAAAGAGAGAGAGAGAGAGAGAGAGAGAGAGATTGATTGATTGATTGATTGATTGATTATAATGTTGAACAGGAATAAAGAGATCTTACTTCTAGTCCCAGTTCTTCTACTGTGAATTCCTATATGATCTTGCCCAGAAGCATGTTCTCTCTTACCTACCACATAGATTTGTTACAAGGATTACTTAATTAATGTTTTGAAAAGTACCTTGAGATCCTTGGATTTCAGGCAGTTTTAGTATAATAGTGTAAAGTATTAATGCCTCCCAAAATTTCTGTGGGAATTTGCTTGAATTTATAGAAGAATTGAGTTCTGCTCATGGTTTTGTGTTCATTTCCACAGTTTTCTGATCAATTTTTACACGCATTCATAGGAAGTGAATATTAAGCTTGCAAACTCAAGTATTTATACAGGAAATGTTACGTTTTAAAACAGGATGGGACACTGCTGGACGTAAGAGTGGCAGAATTCATGAAACCCCATATCAGGGCCCTGATAAAGGGAACTTAATTGAGCTAGACAAGAATCTCACTGCACTCTTTGCCACAAGCACCATATCATTCACATGCAGTTGTTTTGTGCAAACTTTATGAGAGAAAATATAAGAACATAAGGATGGCCATATTGGGTCAGACCAATGGTCCATCTAGTCCAGTGTCCTGTCTTCAAACAGTGGCCAATGCCAGGTACTTCAAGGTAGGGTGACCAGACGTTTCAATAAAATTGGGACCGTCCCGATATTTAGGTGTTTGTCCCGCGTGCCAACTGATGTTTGATCGGGAAGCAATTTGTCTCAATATTTCACGGTACTCCATTTTTGTTTTTGTTTTTGCTCTACTGGCGACCCCCCACCACCCCTCATGTGTCCCAAAATTTTCTTCCTCTCATCTGGTCACCCTATTTCAAGGGGAATGAATAGAATAAGGCAATCATCAAGTGATCCATCACCTTTTATCTATTCCCAGCTTCTGGCAGTCAGAAGTGGAGACATCCAAAGCATGGGGTTGCATCTCTGATGATCTTGGCTAACAGCCATTGATGGAACTTTTCATTCTTTCTGGAACCCATTTACACCTCTAGCCTTCACAACATTCCCAAGCAAGGAGTTCCACAGGTAGACTGTGCATTGTGTAGTACTTCTTTTTGTTTGTTTTAAATCTGCTGCCTCTTAATTTCACTGAATGACCCCCTGATTCTTGTGTGATGTGAAGGAGTAAATAACACTTCTTATTTACTTTCTCCACACCACTCATGATTGAACAGACCTGTATCATATCCCCTCTTAGTTGTTTCTTTTCCAAGCTAAGTCTCAGTCTTCTGTCTCTCCTCGTATGGAAGCTGTTCCATACCCTTAGTCATTTTTGTTGCCCTTCTCTGTACCTTTTCCAAATCTAATAGTATTTTTTTGAGATGAGGTGACCAGAACTGCATTCAATATTCAAGGTGTGGGCGTATCATGGATTTATATAGTGTCGTGATATTTTCTGTCTTAGTACCTAGCCATTTTCTCATGGCTCTTAATATTCTGTTAGGGTTTTTTAACTGCTGCTGCACATTGAGTCGGATGTTTTCATGCACATTGAGTGGATATTATCATATTCAGATACTACAGTGATATCTAAATATTTATCATTTGTATTTCTATACAACTCAGATGTTCCAGTCAGTTCCATTGTTCTGGGTTTTGTAGAAACACAGAGTAGTAAAGGACAGTCCTTGTCCTAACAAGCTTATAGTCTAACTTGATGCAACAAGTGGCTGTAACGGATGAATTGGGGGAGGAAGATGAGTGCAACAGAGACAGGAATGCACAGTTATATAGCCTAGCTTTATGCACAGCTAGGAGATTTCAAATATTTGTAGGGGGAACTAATATATTAACAAATAGGAGAAATCATTCAAATCACTCATGCCTACTGGCCTATGCCTTATACATTATCAATTTATAAGTGGGTCCTGCAGAGAAATCAAAAGCAAGATATGTCATATAGGGGATAGAAGGGTAAATACATAAAATTTAATTTCTTCACTCAGGCCATAAACCTTACAGTATTAATTTTTTTCTAGGATAATTACTTTTTATTTTATTTATAATTACATTTAAGGCTTATGTGACCTATAAAGGGAAATCTCTAAAATGGTCTAAAATTGCCTAATCCTATTTATCTGCAAGTTCTTCCTGTGCTGTACCTTTTCCTAAAAGAAGTAAAGCCCCATTTTCTACCACAAGCCATTATCCTGATTATGAATCTGATCCAAAGACCACTGCAGTCAATGGAAAGATGATAGCTTTGAACCAATCAGGGAACAGAAGAAATAGCAGGTGACTTAGGCCCAATCAGAAATAACCAATACTTCTTGATTTTAAATGTTGAGTACTAAATATTTCAAACTGTTATCAATCCACAGAGTTAAAAAAAATCAGCTGAGTGAATTAAAAAAACACAAATACTTTGAAAGATTTGTCATCGATATTCCACAAGCAGGAAAGTTTAATTTATCAAGTACGTTTTTCAAGTAAAATTATTCACTGCAAATTATTCTCACAGATTTATTATTCTATAATTCATACGGTGAATGGGCTTCCGATAATATTAATGAATCATCCTAGTAAGGCAAGATTAGGTTCCGTGCTTAAATGTTATCAGTCAAGTTTTCAAAGAGATTTGCTACCATTTACTGTTTAGTGTGAAGATTTCACCTCTCCTTTTTTAGGGGACAGACCATTGTGAGATGATGAGTCATCCCTGAACTAGAACCTGATTAAGCCATATGCTGTGATCAGTCATTCTTGTGCTAGGCTCCAGCCAATCCATGTGCCAGGAGCATGTGCCAGGAGCTGTCACTTCCTGGCTTGGAATTTTCCCCTGCCTCATAGTGGTAACAGAGTCCACAGGCCTTAGCCTGCTCCAGCTCTGATCTTGCTCCAGCTTCACTTCCAGCCTTGTCGTTGCTTTGTGCCAACTCTACTCTGGACTTCTGACTCTGGCTTTGACCTCTGGCTCTGGCTGCCACTGCTCCAATCACTAGACCTGACCTTCCACGTCTTGGTTTCTGACACCCTTGCCATCAAGCAGCAACACATAATGCCAAAATCTACAACCAAATTAGTATATCAAGATGTTTTTAGTGCTAAGCTTGCTGTGCCCAAAACCAGGACACTCGATGGCACATACTCTCAAGGTATTCCATGAACAAAGCAGCAATCCCTCAATTGGATGCCCTGTTGCTACAAACCATTAATGATAAAGTCACAGGGAAATATCAAAAATATGATCCAGTAACTCTGAATGCAAACAATTAAAAAAATTAATAGTTAACAATGGAAGCTGAGGGGAGAAAATGGAATCAAATTTTGACAGCCTGGAAAACCCTAAATCATGCAACAACAATAAATATCACACTAATGAACTATTTTAGAACTGCTTGGACTTAGCACATAAACAAACAAGGGGCCACAGACTACCTATTGTTGCTCAGCCCAAAGAGAAGATCCAATTGTTTTCTTTGAAAAATGGCTCTAGAAAACCCTAGCAAAGGATGTCCAAATGTGTGTAGATGGAAAAAGCATGTAGTCTGCCTGCTGAGAGACTGGATCAAAGGCAACTAATTTACAAAGCAGTCTGTGATTGTGAAAAATTAGATTGAGGGGGTAGGGAAAGATAGAGAAGAATTTTATTAATGTTATCTAGAAGGAAAGGAAAGTTCACTTCTAAAGGGGATGGAATCTATATGTTCCCAAATTTGGAACACAGACTAAGAAATGTGCACTTCTTCCTGTAAAAAAGCATCACAAAAGAAGAGTCCAGAAGCAGCTTTGTTGTTTCCAGCTAAATTTTGGGTCAAGTGCAAGTGAAAAATGTACTTATTTTCAGACTATGAATCTAAAGCATCGTTTTTGTACAGGATCAATAATACAATGGAAGAGAATAAATGGGGATCAGAGGAACACATTGTAACTTCACAAAGGGACTATTTGTCATCATGCCTTTTTCTCCCTATGGATTCGTTAAATATAACAATAGAACTGCACTAAGGCTTGCTAGTGCTGAATATTTAGCTATGCTTTAATTGCTGTAAGAACTTTCTGAAGGAAAGTTTTATGTCCACTGTTTCTCTATATTTTCTTCTTTCTTAGAAGTTCATCTTTTCTTATCTATGGTGAGGGTGTCCTGGGGAGGAATTGACTAAACACAGCTGTGAAGAAATCATCATTTTTCCTATTTTGCCTATTGAGATGATATACAAACTTTACACTTCATTTGCCTCTAGCACGCTGTCTCCCAACTATCCCAAAATCTGGCCAGTTTCACCACTTATATGCAGGGCAGTTGGCTGAAGTGGAAATTGGACAAAATGAAGGTAGTGTAAATGGAAAGAGAGAAAGTTTTAGGACCAGGTTCCCACCATCATACCACCCTCTACTGAGAGAGTCTGCTGTCAGATCTTCAAATTAATCAGCAGCTTTGAGGTTCATTTGGACTCCTTGTTGCTGCTGTTCTTATTAAGTAATAGCTTGGCTATAGTAATTTGAAGCCTTCATGACCTCCAAGCCAAATTATTGCAAATTACTCTACCCAAGTATGAGCATATGATCCTTTTAAAATGTTATTTTAGTCCAGAATACAGCAGTTTATCTCCTCACTAGCATTAGCCACTGAGTGCACATCACCCCAGCATTTGCCATAAACTATCAGGGTCAAGGTCAAAGATAAGGCCTTACATGAAATTAGCCCTCAAATATAACTATCTTCTTTAGCAGCTATGTTCCTTCATGAACTATAAAGTTATCAACGTCAAGTGAAAAGCTCAGGAGAGCAGAAGATAGTGCTTTCATGTGAAAGTCATTGCCTGAAGAGTAGAAGGACCACTAACATCATGGTCTTTAGAATGAAGTGAAACACACACTTCTTAGGCTTGGTTTAATACAACTAAAAACAGCAAAGGAGAAGAAATTGAAGAGGAAAAAGAAGGTGAGGAGACATGAAGGCAAAGCAAGGAGATGGCGGAAGAGAGAGAAGGAAATTAAAACTAAATAACAAAATAATTCTTCTCACTACCTGGGAAAGTAGGGAGAAAAATGAGGCCATGGATCATTTATAGATTTAGTTTTTAACTCCTGGGGAGGTGTTCAGATATTACAATAATTAATACCGTTATAAAAACCTCAATAGGTTAGTAAGATATAGAGTGGTAGCTAGCGTAGCTCTTGGATGAACTAACAACACGGTTTGAATTTGTGAGAGTTCTAACTGTGAAATTTGCAAATGCTTCCACATAAAGATTAGGTACTCATGCAGCCTCTGTTCAAAAAGATCATCTTGTTGGTTGCTAGGAGATGGTAGAATTCTCTTGGAGAAAAATCAGTCCCGATTTAAAAAAAAAAGTTTTACATAAAGACCTTCTTAAATATAAATATATTTGACAGCATCTATTATTATTCACTGAGTTCCTTCACATCTGAATAAATGGCAGAAAAACGGTTTTATTCAAATATTACTATATCCTAAAATGTTAACTGGATTTTCTTGCCTCTTCTTTTCCTCCTTTTTGTATACAGAACTGATATTTGCTTCCAACTGAAACTGATGTCTTCCCTTTTCTATAGGTCGCTTAGTGAAAGAAGCATTCGGTAAACTGAGATCAAAAATTGAACTCACTTGTTTTCACTTTTACTGTGAAATATCCTTTGTGGACATTCTCAGAACAAATTGTACAACTGGGTAAATACTTTCCTGGGGAAGCAACTTGGACCTAGCAAGACTGAAAGAAAAGTGCACCAAGACTTTCACAAATGAGTGGCTGGGAGAAGGCAGGTGGGAGACTGTGCTTCATGAAAGCAACCCATAGTCCAATTTCATTTCAATAACATTTGTAATTTTCTTCCTCCTGGGATGGCTGGAGGTACAGCTGCCTTATATTTGTGTCCATGTGCCCAGCTTTTGCTAAAAGTGACCTTGACAAATAAAACGTGAAACAAATAATATACTTGCTGTTTTAAAATTGTATAGTCAATAAATGAAACAATAATCTTTCCTAATTTAGTGTATGCTGGCTTGCTATTGTGGACCTGAGAACTTCACAGCTGCACAACACAAAGGCATGCTGCCTACACAATATGTGGCTTCAGCAGCTGTGCCTTTCATTGACTGGAGCTGACAGAAATGTAGACCAAGTGCTAACAATGAGAGATCAGTGCTGTAACATTACCATGAGAATGAGCACGCCAAACTCTGAGTATATCTTTTTTATTGTTATAAAGTTTCTTAAGACTTTTTTTTCTAAAGTATCTTAGAATCAGGCAGCAGCATGTTTCCTAATACAAATATTGACAGGACTCCTTCAGCTTATTTGGAATTTTCCTGTGAAAGCCTCAACAATATGGTAATACCACTTCACCACTACTCACACATTTGTTCTGACTGTTGGCACCAGGAAGTCCTTATTGTTTTAATCAATACCACTGGAGTGATGACATTTTTTTTTTTCTTTTAGTGATGCATTGCAATGCATGGTGCATTTCCTTGCTTTAAGTTCTCATGAAAGGTTTTTGTGCTGTGTTCTGTATATGCAAAAGAAAATATGTTGCTCCCCACCTCATCCCATTCTCATTGTGTTACTTTAGGGCCTAATCTTTTTACTCCTACACACGCAAATAGCCCCAAAGAAGGCAATGGAGCTACTGGCATGAGTGACAGTTACTCACATGAGTAAGGTTCCCAAGATCGGGATTTACTCTTTTGGAGCTGTTGCTCAGATGGTAAACTCCCCCCACTGAAATACACACTCACTTTAACTGTTTTCTTAAGCACTAGATTACATTATAAATAGAGGGAAAAGGTGGGTGAGATAATATCTTCCACCAATAGAAGTTGGTTCAATAAAAAATATTACCTCACCCACCCTTGTCTTTCTCATCATGGGACCAACACGGCTACAGCAACACTGCATTGTAATAGTTTACAGTCATTTAAATGAACTAGTACCAAATTCATATAATATGATTAATGTTATTACAAGCCCAAATTCAGTCTGGGCCTAAGGTGGATGCACTGACCTAACTTTCAAGCTTTCTTAAGAAGAAAAAAAGGGCACATGATCAGTGGCTAAAAAATACTGTGTTGGTCACTTTAAACAGAGCTACACCCCTCTAAAGAGGCTTTAGAGTGAGTTGCAGGGAAGCAGATGGTGTAGGACAGTGGTTCTCAAACTAGGGCTGCCGCTTGTTCAGGGAAAGCTCCTGGCGAGCCGGGCCAGTTTTTTTACCTGCCGCGTCCACAGGTTCAGCCGATCACGGCGTCCACTGGCCGCTGTTCACTGCTCCAGGCCAATGGGAGCTTCAGGAATGGCGGCCAGCACATCTCTCGGCCTGTGCTGCTTGCCATAGCCCCCATTGGCCTGCAGCAGTGACCTGCGGCCAGTGGGAGCCACGATCGGCCGAACCTGTGGATGCGGCATGTAAACGAACTGGCCTGGCCCGCCAGGGGCTTTCCCTGGCCAACCAACGGCCCTAGTTTGAGAACCATTGATGTATGACATCTTCTCCCACATTTTGCGGCCTATGTAAGGGCTGTGCTAAACTTCGACCCCTGTGCTATGAGGAGAGCAAGGCCTGTTCCCTCCATACTACCCAGCAGGGAGCAGGTGAGGCCATGGCTCTACGCACTCCTGTGGAATGGAGCTGGTCCTTACAGGAGGAGTAAGCTACAATCCTTAAAGAGATGTAGGACATCGTACACTCTTCTGGGCAGCTGGAAACTCTAGCATATGGATTTTATGAAGGTTTTTGTCAGCCGAGTGAGGACTCCACTTCTTTTCTCTCTGCCCTGTTTAGAATCCCAATCAGTCCCAGACTTCCCCTTCATCAGTCTGTCCTGAATCTCTCTAGCAAGCCCACTTTCTCCCTATCTCCAGTTTCCTTCTCCTAGCATCACAACACAACACTACCCCCTGCAGTGCTGCCCTTTATCATAGAATATCAGGGTTGGAAGGGACCTCAGGAGGTCATCTAGTCCAACCCCCTGCTCAAAGCAGGACCAATCCCCATGAGATTTTTGCCCCAGATCCCTAAATGGCCCCTTCAAGGATTGAACTCACAGTTCTGGGTTTAGCAAGCCAATGCTCAAATCACTGAGCTATCCCTCCCATCCTGGAAGGATCCTGGAAGAGAGAAACCAACAGGACTCCACTGGCCATCACATACAGCCCCCAGCTAAAACCCCTCCAACGCATCATCAAGGATCTACAACCCATCCTGGACAATGATCCCACACTTTCACAGGCCTTGGGTGGCAGGCCAATCCTTGCCCACAGACAACCTGCCAACCTGAAACATATTCTCACCAGTAACTGCACACCACACCATAATAACTCTAGCTCAGGAACCAATCCATGCAACAAACCTCGATGCCAACTCTGCCCACATATCTACACCAGCGACACCATCACAGGACCTAACCAGATCAGCCACACCATCACTGGTTCATTCACCTGCACATCCACCAATGTAATATACGCCATCATATGCCAGCAATGCCCCTCTGCTATGTACATCGGCCAAACTGGACAGTCTCTACGGAAAAGGATAAATGGACACAAATCAGACATTAGGAATGGCAATATACAAAAACCTGTAGGAGAGCACTTCAACCTCCCTGGCCACACTATAGCAGACCTTAAGGTGGCCATCCTGCAGCAAAAAAACTTCAGGACCAGACTTCAAAGAGAAACTGCTGAGCTTCAGTTCATCTGCAAATTTGACACCATCAGCTCAGGATTGAACAAAGACTGTGAATGGCTTGCCAATTACAGAACCAGTTTCTCCTCTCTTGGTTTTCACACCTCAACTGCTAGAACAGGGCCTCATCCTCCCTGATTGAACTGACCTCGTTATCTCTAGCTTGCTTGCTAGCACACATATATATACCTGCCCCTGGATATTTCCATTACATGCATCTGAGGAAGCGGGTATTCACCCACGAAAGCTCATGCTCCAAAACGTCTGTTAGTCTATAAGGTGCCACAGGATTCTTTGCTGCTTTTACAGATCCAGACTAACACGGCTACCCTCTGATCCTGGAAGTGGTAGGCCATGCTGCAAAGGGATGATTTTCCTAGCAGTTCTGGTGGGAATAGAGGGAGACAGAGTACACACAGTAGTTTCAGTGGACCTGGCATCAGGAGAATGCATGGTCCTCCTTTGAGAAGCTGGGACAAACAGGGAAGCACCCCCAAACAAATAGAGAAAACTCAATTTGTTTATATAGTGCAGTAGATTTTCACAGCCCAGTACAATGAGTAAAGTGTGCAGGACAAACAAAGTTCCTAACTTCAAATGTTTACAATTTAAAGGCACACAAGTTTACAAAGCCTGATTACAGCAGCTGTACACATATTAGTTGATCCTCATATACATTTTGAAATCCCTTCCATCCTTTTTCCCCCTGCCTTGATCAAGTAAATATGTGGCTTCTCAGCTCCACTGATAAGTGTCTCAAAGACAGACTTTGTAATTCCCTTGGGGTTTTCCAGCTTTTCTCCCCTCCATGACTCAGACTTCCCATTTGCCTATGAACTTGGCATCATTCTGTCCTCAAACTGTTCTCAAACTGTCCTTTAACCTCCACCGCCGAGCACACTCCTACAGACCATAATTGCTGTCCATAAGAGTTTTGCCATTAACTTCAATGGGAATAGGATCAGGGCCTATATATACCAGTATACCCACCACCACAGGCTCACCATTCTTAGTATATGCCATTGCCTAAATTACACTTTTGTTGAAATATTCATCTCTGTTATCCTCTTATTTTATGGCTTCCCTCAAAACAAAAAAAGCACGCAGAAAGTGCCTGGTTGTTCCATGTAACTGACTGAGTAAACCTGTACAGGGAGAGACTCAACACTTCAGGTGTGTTTCAGATGGGGAAATACAGTTGAGCCAGTGCCCCTGTGCCTAGCAAAAACTGACTGGGTTTAAATAAGAATCAGACAGGGATCACTTAAAGTGATCATTACAGGAGTCTTATGTATGTGGTGCTTAATGCAAGTTTTGCCAACTAATGCAACTGTCTTGGGTACTATAGCTGTTTCAGGTGTGCACTTGCTGAATGTGCAGGGTGAAATTTTCAAGAGTGCTCAACATGGTAAAAGTACCCTTGAAGTTAGTGGAAGTAGAACCACACCTCATTAAAGTAATCAACTCAATTATTATTTTTTTAACATCCAGGCCTCTGGGGTCTTTTTTTAAAACTGAAATTAAACTGAGATTGCATCTAATCAGCTCTCATTTAAAAAATATCTGTACCTTCTTATTATCAACAACAAATGACAAAAAAAGAGAAGCCTGATTTTAAATGCTAGCTTTGACCCTGGCTCCTTGTGAAAGCTAATGTACCACATGAAAAAGGAGAGAGAGAAAGAAAGAGAGAGAGAGAGAGAGAACCCAGTATGTGGTTTATCAAAAGCCATTTCAAAGCTTGATATAAAGTTCAAACCTTTTGCAGCACATATTATGATTAAGATGAAATATTTAGTGGCACTGCATTCTGGTCATCTTTTGACAATAACTTACCATGTATCATAGGTGATGGGTGTTGGAGATTTCAGTCAATAATTAAAAAGAAACTTCTCATTTTTGAAGAGGAAAATTTATAATTTTTAATAGCACACCATTGATTAACTTGCACCCTCCATTTTAAAGTCCTGAACAAATTCTATAAGCATTAAAAAATTAGTTGCTTTAAAAAAAAAACCTTCATACATTGCCATTTAATAGCCATCCCTATCCCCTACCTAAACAAATTGGCATGACTCATTCACCTATGGACAATAGTAAGTCACATTCTCTGGACTTGCACGTAGTGTTCTTTAGAAATCAGACTGTTACAAATTACTTCAAGCTTCTCTATAGGATAGTTGCAAGGTGAATGCAAGGTTAGAGTGGAATTAGAGGTACAGCTACTGCTATACTTTTTCAGATTAAAATCTCACTAATAATTAATGTTTGAATTTAAGCAAAATGTTAAATGTTTAAAGAGTAAAGTTCTTTTGATTATTAAACCAGCATTAAAGCAAGATGGAAATTAGATTGCAGTACATTCCATTAGGCCCCATGTTGTTACCCTCACAAGTGATGATCGCTTTTCAGAAATATGTCGGCCAAAGTGGACAGCTAAGAAATGCTCATTTTCATTTAAAGATTTATTTCCAAATATAATTCACATCTTAGAAGTGGTCAGAACACTTTGTGGAATTTCAAAATAGTGCAGCAAGCAAAAACTAGTTCAAGATTTCCTCCATCACTATATTTCCACCTACTCCCTGTCTTTCTCCACTCCTTTTTTAATGTTGCTGCTAGAAGGGAACAACTCAATACCTGCCCCGCACACCACTGAGTGGGCAATTCTGGATGGCCCTTACATAGCCACACTTGAGAGAAAATTCCTTCCTCAAAATTCACTCTCTCAAAATATTGCTGCTAGAATATTTGTAAAAAATTAACATAAAGGCATGAACATAGTTGAAATGATCTCACCTGAATATCTGAATTAATACTGGTGATAGTTTTGAAGTATTAGTGGAGTTGTAGTGACAACTGAGACAGCACTCTAAAAGACTGGTGGGCTGAGAGGTGCTGTCTAGTGATCTGAGTGCAGGACTGGAAGCTAGGATTCTTTAGTCCTAATCTTGTTTTTAGATTGACTCTGTTTGGGGCCTTCGGCCATTCTCATACTATCCATGACTCAGTTTCCATATCTGTTAATACTTTTAAAAAAAAATCCAATGCAAGTTTGTTGTGCCAATTGTGAGAATTAATTAGTCAATGCTGATAAATCACCTAGATGACAAAGTGCTGTGGCTGCTGATTATTCAATTGGATGGGCTAAATAGAAAGTGGTTATATCTGGTCTCTACTTTTATTCAGTGAGGAAGGAAACGCTGAGTTTGATCCAGATGTTGGTGATGTTATCGGTGACATGCCAGACTTTATCAACTCTGTTGGATTCTACTATATTCCCTAGCATGCCATGACTGTCAAATCTGAACTATCTGGGCATCTGACTGATTTTTTCCCCACTGGGTTTGTAGGAATTTCAAGACAATTAGCAGATTTGGACCAAAATATCACTAGTCTGAAAATGTTGATGGTATTTTTCCCCCTCTCCCTCTCTCCACCATTTTAAATACTAGAAGACTTGCCTACTTCAATCCTCAGGCAGTGCTGCAGAAGATTAGTTTACCCTTAGCTGGGTGATGGGTGAAGGCCAGTGCTTGGATTACTGGAGTCCCTGGTACCAAAAAGGATCAATGCTCTGCCACGCCTGCATTTGAAAGTAAACATTTGCAAGAAGGAATAAGATTTTATTTGTAAAATATCTGTTTTAAAATAATATGATGGATCTAAATTTAAATACAATAATCCCTTTTCCTTCCTCCTCTTTTTAAAGGAGGAGACAATATGGTAGGACATGTTTCGAATCTCGTAGGGTATTTTCAAATGCAGACAAAGTTGTTAGCCTTGCTTCTCTTTTTTTCTGCATATGCTAGGATTTTAAGCACTAGATTGTCCGCAGGTTACAAAGCACAGATTGGCATTTGTATATACTGTGGCACTACCTCCACCTGCCGCAGACAATGTTTACTCTGTATGCAGTGGTGTTGTAGCTCTGTTGTTTCGCAGCCAACGAAGTCAGTAAAAACTGCTTCATAATAAAAAATGGATCTCATGTGTCAAGTTGTTCGATTTATTTTATAGGAGTTGTAGTCAGTTGCTTCTTCTCAGACTTTTGAATGGATATTTCTATTAGGGAGAACTCGTCCTCAAATCATCTTAATACTGTGTACTACTGATACTGTCCACATATGTGGATGCTTACATTTCAGTATAGAAGTGTAGCAAAGGTACATGCCAATTTTAAGCACCAGAAACAGGATACTGGCACCCAAACTGATCATTCAGTTTTGAAAACAACCCAGCTATAAATCTGTTATTACCTCCACCTTTCCTTTGTAATATACAATGCTTTCCAACAACTTTGATTACATTTGCTAAGGACCCTTTCCAATATGTGTGTAATTCAGAAGTGCCACTACATTAGACTAATCAGAAAGAGACTTTACTACACAAAATCTAAATCTTTGCACTGACTGTTCACTTAAATCACTTGGTTGAGTGCTGAGCAGCAAATGACAATACATTTTTTTTCTCTCATTCAGGACGGAAATGTGTTTAATTAGGCATTGAAAAGAGACAACTTCTACAGTCTTCATCACAAATGGTTTTTGAAGCAGCTCAATGATCTGAAACACCAATTAGTTTCAGTTCACACCTATTATCTGTCCCTCATTACAGTGTTCAGTGCAAAATTCAAATTTGCCTCCATGCCAAAAAACGATGACTTTTTCTTTATTTTGTAAAGTGTTTCTTCTAGCTGTTTTGAAAGCCATCGTGACAAAGGTCATTACTTAGAACTTAATAAAGATAACTTTTGGTGTGCCTCCCATTTCCTTTTTTCATTCTATTTATGCCGGCAGGGATCCTCCCAGGCATATACTCTTGCTTCTCCTTCTTCCCCCTCCAATCTACCACTGTGACTCCTCTATCCAGCCTTCTTATACAAGTCACTCACACCCCACCCAAGCTGTTGACACACCTCTGCACCCTACACTCCATGGTTTCTCCAAAAGGTTCTCCATTAACTGTCTGTTAATTGCCAACTTCCCCATATTCACCAGTCACCATCCCAAAGTGTGAGAGATTGTTATTTTTAATCCAACTTTTACCATATACTGCTACTGTGCTCTCAAATCAGCCATGTCCCTTATTTGGTTCAAAGGCTAATATTATTTAGCTGTTAATGTTCATGAGGGAAAAAATGCACTTTGTTTAAATTAGATCTGCTGTTTGAATATCTTGCCTTTTGTTAATAAGCTTTAGGACATTAATTAAAATATGCTAGTTTTAACACTCAGAAAAACAGGTGAACAAGTATCATCAGAGTTACTTATAGGATAAAAATATCTTTGAGTTACTGGTGTATCCTCTTATCAATTTTCCTTTGAACACCTCCATCATTACATTATGACATCTATTTATCGTAGTTGTCCTCTGAATATATCAAGCAGAAAAACAAACCAGGGGAGCCTGATCAGAGGTCTGGCCTGGTTCACACTTGCAATGCCAAACACATATCACAGGAATCTATTTCAAAGAGAGTGGCTGTATCAAAGAGAATAAGGCAAACAGTTGCCACTATTGGGACTTGAACATGCTGACACTACTCAACAATCTCCAACAGAGGGTTAACGCACTATCTTTTTCTAATCAGATAGGCATTACAACATGTAGAAAATGGAATTTGACCTTATTGCAATATCTGGCTACAGGTGCTGGTACTTGCTTAAAACCTTGCAATGTAGAGACATGCATGGATTTTAAAAGCTCTTTTACCTGCTGTGCTTAACTTTAGAAGCCAATATGGGTTTTTTAGGAAGAGTGGTTGTGGAGTAAAGCACTGAACTGGGACTTGAGAGATCTACAGTCTGTTGTATGGCAGAACCAAGACAGTGTGAACTTGACCAGATAACTTAATCTTTCTGGCTCAAGGCCTCTGGAAGATGGGGACAGTGCTTCCTTTGTTCCATCCTTTCTCTCTTGTTTAGTTACATTAGAAACTCTCCAGGCCAAGGGCTCTGCTCTGCGTGCGTTGTGTGTGTGCATGTACGTACAGTGTCTAGCACTGTGAGTTCCTGGTCTTAGTTGAGGCTTCTAGGTGCAAATGCAAATAGTGATTTATGTGATACTGTGAGACCAACTGGGTGTTTAAAAAATATTGTGGAGCCTACCTGTAGGCACCATCCTACAAACATTTTTTTATATTCCAGTTGACATTGGAAACATACGAAAATGAGGTTTTTCAAGCCCTAATCCAGCCTGCTAGAAAGCTAAAGGTACATATCTGAAAGTGTCTTAGAGGTTTATCTCCTGCCAGTTAAAAACAGATGAAAATACTACTGAACTAGGAGTATATGAAGCATTAGGGCCTGATTCTGTGTGAAAAATGGGATTGGGCCCTGTCTTTATGGACACTAACCCTTTCACTTATGTTTAAGACCTAGAAAGTTGGGAAGTGGCTCAAAAATCTGGTTCTAATAATCTAACTTTGAAATGCATTTTGGCGCGACACACCTGTCGCTGCCTTAATTGGAAAGGCTCCCTCTGCGTGAGAGTTGCTGGAAGGTATTCTATCCTGCCTTGCCTGCTAACCTAGAAACAAGATTCCTCAGCTTAGAATCCTAAGTATGTGAAGTGCTTTTTAAGCTAGTTCTGCAAAACACAGCAAGAGGTTGCAGCGTAAAGAAGACAGTCAAGTGGCAGACTTATGAAGCAGTAAGAAGGATCAACCCCCTAATGCTGTATGTCAAGTACAGGGCTCCAGTTCCTCTTCAGACTCCTCTGGGGAAGGCTGGGTAGCACTTGCTTGCCCCCTTTTTGAGTTAGATGCACTATGATCTTTCTCTGCTACTGTGAATTGGCTCAGGTACACAAAATGCTTTTGCTAGAACTCAGCTTCAAATATTGTAATAATTAATAATAATAATTAATAATAAATTAAGCTTTTATAGCTTTGCCTGAAGCTTTGACTGTTTCTTTGTCAGACCCTGGTATCTGTTGGGAATCAAGGAAGTTGAGTCACTGGGTTCAACCAATGGACTAACTATCATATACGGATAATACTTTCATCTTTTATAGCAATAGTACAAGAATCAGAAATAGTTCCAGCTCTCAGCCCTTTTGAGACTAGCCAGAGAGATGAGTTTTCTAAGTTTATGTAGCCAATGTTCAGCATAGTGGCACTTTCTTTGAAAGAGATTCAAGGGCAGAGACCCTTAGACCTTAAAAAAAATGATATTTATTGATTTGGAGCTGATTTCTCCCACATCCAAAGAGAGTGTAGTCCTTAGACAGGGAACTATTTCTCTGGCTGTAAATACTTTTAATGGGTGAAAAATGCTTATCAAACCTGGCTGTAATTTTTAACAGCATCATTTAAAATGATTAAGTGGTTATTTCATGCTTGGCATTAGCTATTATGGCTTGTGAGAATTAAGGAAATGTCTCCCCAGGATGTTTTGTTCAGCTCTTTTCTGTTAGTTTAAAATGTTTAATATTCCATAATTGAAGGAGTTTTTAGGTCAAATTCTACAAATTTGTTGAATTTTGTGATCAACTACAAAATTCAAAGTTCTCCAGGGTTGCCCACTCCTATAGTATATGTGCATATAGCATAACACTCTCAGAGAAAACAAATCAGTAGGTCATTATTTCTGTGAATTAGGCTCACAGTATAGTCTGGGATGTTTTCACCCTGTTTTCAAAAGCATTACATGGTGCCAACGAGATTAGAGTCTATGCTAATCTTAATCTTAATGTGGTCAGAAATGCTATGGGAAAGAAACAGCAGAAGGCATACAACCAGAACTGTTTACAAGATAAACAAAAAGTTTACTGCTTCCCATATACTAGGGAAACAGTTGGATTACACATCAGAGTCTGGTTGCTTTAGACAATACTACCAGGAAGTTAATGGAATTGGAACAAGGAAATTACAAGGACTCTGCACTCCATAAAAAAGTGTAATTAATCATTAGTGAAAAAAACACAAAAAACAACACTGGAAGCTCTGCTGATAAATTAACAAAAGAAAATGTAAAGACTGCATTGCTGTAAAAGGTTAAATTAGCTTTGTGTTCCTAAAGCTAAGACACCTAAAATTAGAAAAAATGGTAATCTCATTATGCATTTCTGCCTGGAACACAACCAGTGATGTGAGGCAGGTTCTTTAGTGTGGTCTTGCAAAGCAGGCATGATATCATAAAGTGACTGTTTTATTAATTTCACCCTAGAGTGGGAGTAATTCCACAAAGAATAAAAACCACAGTCCTACTTCAAGCACACAGGAAAATCACTTCTTTCAATAAATGTTTCCTTTTAATGGAGTCAGTCCTCATTACGAGCACCTGGACTTACACTCTTGCGTCAAGTATCTGAGGGGTAGCCTTGATTGTCTGGATCTATAAAAAGCGACAAACAGCCCTGTGGCACCTTATAGACTAACAGACGTATTGGAGCATGAGTGAATACCCACTAAGTCAGATAAGGTGCCACAGGACTCTTTGTCACTCTGGTGTCAGTTGTCAAGCAGGTGAACTGAACTGATGCTTTGGAATCTTAGTGCCACAGTTTCTCCTCTGGAGCAGTCTTTTTTCACACCTTAGGGGTGGCCAGACAGTGTTTGTGGCAAGGTAAATGTCTCACACAAAGGCTTCTAGGAGAAAGGGGTGTAGATTGTAAGATCTTTGGAATACTGTCCTTTTGTTCTGTGTTTATACGGTGTCTAGTATAATAGGGTCCTGGCCCATGATTGTGGCTAATGGGTGCTATGGCAATATAAATGATAAGTGCCCTGATTATGACTGTGGACATTGTAATAGTGGCAGGGTTCTTCTGCCTTGCCTGAACAGGTCTCCTAGCTGCTAATTCACCAGTTTCATTTTGCTCTCCCCTGGACAAGGCAGCTCAGCAGAGCTAAGCAAAAACCCAATATGCAAATGAAATAACACCCTTATGCTGCATAGCAAAATCAGAGCCTTCCTCTTTTTGGAGAAAAATCTAATAGGAGAAAGCTAATTTCTCACTCCCTAGGTACTAGATCTTCTGAAAGTCCCAAAGAAGACTGTGAAATAGTCTTCTCCTTAGAAAAATTAGTTCCAGGAGTTCCTAAGGAACAATCTTGAGGATGGAAATGTAGTCTCTCTCAACAGATGAATGTAAAAAACCACTTGATTTTTCCCTTTTCCAAATGCAAGAATTATTCTAAATTCTTGTTTGTCATATAAAGAAAAAATGGTTTCTGTACTTCCTATCAGTTTTAAGTATCTAAAAATCTGTGATGCTGCCTGGTCTTCAAGCATGTTTTACCCTCACATTATAGAATGTCTAGTGGCTAGGGTAAAATTTCATTAGATGATCCTGTTGTACAGATTTTACAGAACAAAAAGTCTCTCTTACTTGATCTTAAAGATTCTCTTGCTGGAAAATAGATATTACCCTGAAAAAGAACTTGAAGTGTGATGAATAGCTAGCAGCTAACAGTGGATTTTTCTGTGGGACCTTCACCTGAGAGGAGAGTGTAATTTTGTATTCTGGAGGTGCAGTCTAGATTTTGGGGTGATTTTCTCTAGGTGTGTGGCTTGATCCAGTCTTGCTGACAGCCCTTAGTGAGGGAGTGGTGCTGACTCAGTTTAAAACTCAGTCACTAGTGAACACTGAAGCTGTTTATAGAAATGGAAATTACTGCATCTCAGGTGGAGGAAAAACTGAGAGAGCTTAATGTGTTCAAATTAGGAATACCAGATAATCTCCATCTCAGAACATTGAAAGAACTGGCACATGAGATTGTTTGTCTAGGAACAAGGATTTTTAATAAATCTATTAGCCAGTACTATCATATGAATGGAGAATACCTAACATCACACCTATATTTAAGAAAGGGAAAAACAGAGATCTGCCCAACTACAGACCTGTTAGTCTAACCTCAGTATATGCAAGATTTTGGAACAAACTGTGAAGGAAAGAATGATTAAATTCATAGAGGTAAAACAGAAAAGGGGATATAATGCTACACGGGTTTACCAAGAGTAGATCATGCCAGACTAACCAGATTTTCTTCTCTGATAAAATAACTGACTTATTTAGATAAGAGAAATTCAATAGATATAATATACTTGGATTTCAGTAGAGCATTTTATATGGTAACACACTGAAAATTATAAGTTAAAGTAGAGAAGGTGGAATTAGTACAAGAATTGTAAGGTGGGTAATGGAATTGACTAAATGGGAGAAGGCAGCAGACTGTGCTGAAAGGTGAACTATCAGACTGGATGGAGGACTTCCTCAAGATTTTAGAATCAATCTTATTCAATATTTCCGTTTATGACTTTGGCACAAAAAGTAGAACTATGCTAATGAAATTTGCTGACAACATAGAGTTGAGAGGCATTGTCAATACAGAAGAGGATCGGATTATTAAACAGAGAGATCTGGATAACCTTGAAGTCTGGGGTGACTACCTGGATGGTGCATGAACCACCCATTGGGGGAAGCTAGCCCCTGGCCTTGCCTCTTCTGCCCAAGACCCTGCCCCTTCCTCACCAGAGCCCAGAACCCCACAGCCCCAGTGCCCCCAGCCCCAGAGCATGGCCCCGGCACCCCCAGCCACAGTTCCAGAGCACTGGGCAAATAACATGGCCCCAGACCCCCCAGCCCCAGTGCCTCCAGTGCTGGTGTGCCAGGTGGGCAGTGCTGGCCTGGCATCCCCAGGCCCAGAGATCCAAGCAGGCTGCGTGGAGCCAGCGACCCCAGCCCTGGAGTGCTCGGCAGCAAAAGCACTGGCCCCAGCTGTCCAAAGTCCCAGCCACAGGCCACCTTAGCCCCAGGTGGGGAGGAGGGGGTGGGGGAAAGTGGGAAGCTGAAGGGAGCCTGGAGGGCAGAGCATGGGCAGGGGCACACCAGGCTGTTTGGGGAGGCTGTGATACCTGCGACCCATGTGTGATAAAAACGGGATGAAAATCAATAGCACAAAGTGTAAGGTCATGCACTTAGGATCTAATCATAAGAATTGCTGCTACAAGCTGTGGGTTCATCAGTTGGGTGTGATAAAGGAGGAGAGAAACATATGTGTGCTGGTTGATCACAGGATGACTATGAGCCACCAATACGAAACTGTTGCGAAAAAGGCAAATGTGATATAGGATACATCACACAAGGCATTTTCAGTAGAGATAGAGAAGTATTAATGCTACTGTATTGGTAAGACCTAAAGTGGAATACTGTGTACAGTTCTGGTTATCCATGTGCAAGAAAGATTAATTCAGACTGGAAGAGTGAAGAAAAGAACTACTAGGATGATGAGGGGAATGGAGGGCCTCTTTTATGAGAGGAGACTGGAAAAGCTTGGCTTGGTTAGTCTAGCAAGAAGAGGGTTGATAGGGGACATGTTTACTCTTTATAAATACATTGGGGGTAAACACCAAAGAAAGTGAAGAGCTATTTGAGCTAAACTGAAATTTTGGCTCAAAAACAAATGGATATACACTGACCATGAACAAATGCAGGTTAGAAATTAGGAGAAGGTTTCTAACCATCAGAGTAGTGAGGTTCTGGAACAGACTCCCAACATTAGTTGTGGGAGCAAACAACTTCCTTAGTTTTAAGAGAGCTGGATAAATGTATGAGTGTGACTGTACGATGGGGTTGCTTGTGATGGTGAGGAGCAGGGCTCAGCAGCCCTGAAGATCCCTCCCGGTTTAAGTCTTGCGCTCCTAAAACTCATGCTTCAGATCTTCAGCTGGTCACCAGCTGGGTCAGGAAGAGATTCCTTTCCCCAGTGTATTCTTGGGACGGGGAAGAGTTTGTTCCCTTCCTCTGAAATGTCAGAGATGGCCATGGCTGGACATGGGGCATTGTATGTGGAGAGCCAGGGCTCTGAGGTGCCAAATATTCTCTCTCTCAAGTGCATGGCTGGCTGGTTCTTTCTTACATACTCAGTGTGTAACTGGTGTCCATATGAAGGGACGGGGGAAAAAAAATTCCCCATGTCAAATTGGCAGTGACCCGCGAGGTGGTGCAGTGACCTCTGCAGCATGGAGTGCAGGTTATTTGCCAGGATAATCTAGGTATATCTCACTTAATCAACTCCATGCCATTGCAATGGTCTCAGGTTGTGATATACCTGAAGTCAAGCTAGATGATCTGGTGGTCCCTTCTGGCCTTAAACTCTGACTCATGTCCATCTTTGGTGCTATGAAAGTTTGAGAGCCATGATAACGTGACTGAAAGCACTTGTACAAAGTTAGTTTAGTATCTGAAAGAGAAAGAAAGACAGCTACAAAATTTTCTTGATTTTATTGACATGCCCGCCTATAGATTACTCGCATAATGCAGCTACAGATTTCCTTTCTGTCCTATCTCAGAACATTGTTTATAACATTCTGCCTTGATATGACCTGTAATCTAGAGAATATGATGGGGATATAAGCACAAGGAAAAACCTCCTGAAGATATGGTGAACAGCTCCACAGTGGTGCAGTGCCTAATAGAAGAAACTTTTGATGGAATGCAATAGCAAACTTCAACCCTGCTGCTTATGTGTCTAACTTTACACACAGTGAATAGTTCCACTGAAATCATTGGACCATTCACACTGCATAAATTTAAGCACATGTGTAAGTCTTTGCAGGATCAGTGCCTTAGATACTAAACTCTCCTGCTTGCAAAATCAGATCAGCAGCTTTGTAACAAAAGTAAAAGCAACTCAGGAACTGTACAAGAAAGTTAAACAATGATAATCGGCTATTGAGTATAAGAACAGATAATAAGCCCAAAGAACTACACAGCAGTTGAAACCAGGAAGGAATCTTAATAGTATATTGAGGACTTTTAAACAACTGGGGAGAAAAGGAAGAACATCTGCATTATTGGATTACTGGAGGAAATGAAGAACAATTATCCAGTTTCTTTATTTGAGATTTGGATCCACATAATCTAATAATAATTTGCTTTCTAATAATAGCAAAGTTAAAATTGAATGCACCCACTGGACTGCAGACCTCCAGCAGCAAAATGCAAAAAACTAAAGCCAATGATAATGCACTTCCAAAACCCTAGGGACAGAAAATTAGTGTTACAAGCTACATGTAATTCGATAAAATAGTTGTACCATTCCAAGACTAAAAGAAATGTATCTAATAGAAGGACCATGATCTTCCAAAGAAGGAATATCAGCTCTACCTTGAGTGATCTATTCACCACTCAAGCACAAACATTCCTGACCTTTGCACACACACAAAAATGAAAAACCAAGAATGTCTGTGTTCAAGTGCTCAAAAGATCATTCAAGGTAGAGCTGATATTCATCTTTCTCTGGAACATCAGGGTCCTTCAATCAGATGCATGTCTTTTAATCCTGGAATAATAAAACTATTTTATTGAATATAATTAAAGGCTACCTAGATTCATGGATTCCAAGGGACCATAATGATCATTTGGTGTGACTTCCTGCACAACACAAGCCAAACCTTCTCATTTAGTAACCTCTGAATCAAGCACATAATTTCTGTCTGAAATACAGCATATCTTTTAGAAAGACATCTCGTCTTGCTATTCTCTAGATCAGTGGTTCCCAAACTTGCTCTGCCGCTTGTGCAGGGAAAGCCACTGGCGGGCCGGGCCAGTTTGTTTACCTGCCGTGTCCGCAAGTACGCCGAAGATGTGGGACAGGTAGATCATCTGCAGATCCACCGCCAAATCTGCAGGACCGGCGGACCTCCCGCAGAAACACCACTGAAGGCTCCCTGACTGCCATACTTGGGGCGGCAAAGTATATAGAGCCACATCTTCATAGGGGTGAACTCACGTGACCACACATCTGAAATCTGGGTCTTTGCTAACAATGTGAGTGGGGTGAAGCAAGGGGAGAAGGGAATGATGTACTAAAGAGACATTCATTTGTCAGACTTTCACACAGGTAGGTGAAAAACTGAGACAAAGAACATTGCCCAATGTACTGTGGGGTGGGTATTTGCTTATAATTATATGCTTTTGAATTGTGGTTCTGATGTTTTCAAAAATTAATTTTCCCTTTTAATAAAAGTTTTATTTTGTTATACACAGACTCAGTGCTTGTGAGGTTGGAGGTATTGCCTCTTAGCGGCACCCAGGGGTGGTGGTTAGTTTTCCCAGATTACTGGGTTGGGGCTCAAGCCAGTTCTGTTTTGTATTGTTAAGAGGAACCCCTAGGTTTTGAATCCAGTCCTTGTTGCAGCTGATGCCACCTGACGGAAGGGTTATGTAGTAGCCAAAATGGATTTGTCAAGCGCAAATCATGACAAACCAACCTAGTTTCCTTCTTTGACAAGGTAATTGGCCTCATGGATAGAAGGGAAGCTATAGATTTGATATATCTTGATTTTAGTAAGGCTTTGGATACAGTCACACATGACATTCTCATAGACTAGGGAAATGTAGTCTAAATTATCAAAAAATTGGGCCCAAAATTGGCTGAAAGACCATGCTAAAAGAGTAGATATCAATGATTCACTGTAAAACTGGGGGGAATTATCTGTGGGGTTCTGCAGGGGTCTGTCCTGGGTCTGGTACTATTCAGTATTTTCATTACTGACTTGGATAATAAAGTGGATATTATACTTATACAATCTGTGGATGATATCAGGCTTGGAGGGGTTGCTAGCACTTTGGAAGACAGGATTAGAATTCAAAATGACCTTGACAAATTGGAAAATTGGTCTGAAATCAACCAGATTAAATTTAATACAGACAAAAGTGCACAGTACTTCACTTAGGAAGAAAAAAAAAGAAATGCATAACTACAAAATAGGGAATAACTGTCTATGCAGTTGTGCTGAAAATGATCTGGGGTTTATAATTAGGGCTGTCAAGCAACTAAAAAAATTAATCACAATTAATCACACTGTTAAACAATAATAGAATATAATTTATTTAAATATTTTTGGATGTTTTTCTACATTTTCTCACTTCATTGAACCTCTGATGTATGTAATACTTAGCGACCCAACAAGTGATGCAAGCTATCCTTTAATTTAAAATTAATTTGGTAAAAATGAAAATATTCGCAAGAAAGTTATATCCCAAATACTATTCACACTCTGTGTTTGTGTGTGTGTGCACGCATGCACGTGCAGAAGGACTGCACGTAGTATTTGCAAAAATGTATATCTAGAAAATATCTTGCATAACTAGGGAAGGAAGAGGATAGTGCAGGGTTTCAGTATCACTTAATCCAGGGCAAATGGAGAAAGGAATAAAAAGAGGAAACATAATTGTTTTAGAGCACAGATCAGTGTTTCATATCTAGCCCTCAAGCCATATGTAGAGCACAGAGCAGCTTTTGTGACATACTTTGTCAGAACCTAGTTGTCTCAGGCTATAGCTACACTACAGCTTAAGTCAAAACAAGTTATGTGAACTAGCCTCGCCCTGAGTGACATAAATTACACTGACCTAAACACTGGTGTGGACAGTGCTATGTCAGTGGGAGAGCTTCTCCCACCAACATAGCTGCCGACGCTCACTGGGAATGAATTAAGTAAGTCACTGGGAGAACTCTCTCCCATTGGCTTAGAGTGTCTGCACAGAGAGCTCTCTACCATAGCCTCAGAAACTGAATCTCTTTCCATGATCCACTGCAACAGCTGCACTAAAGAGAGATGTTGTAATTGATGAGGCAGGGCTTTTCTTTGTGGACACTGGGGAAATACCTTGATCTCTAGTAACAGGGAAGCCAGAGCAGTGCCATATTTAGGACCCAATGCGGACAGATCTCTTTGCATAAGTCTTCCCTCAAAAACAGTGCTACAAAATGTCCCAGCGCCCTTTTTCCAAACAAGGGTGTAACCAAAATATAGTTAGAACAACATATTATCATTATATACATCCTGTAATGCATTGTTTTGTCACAAATATTTTATCTACATATGGGTGTGGTATGAGACGACTTCAGTAAGCCTACTGATGGTGATGTATCTCCTGCGAATATGCCACTGTGACCAGATTCTGTAGAAAAAGATATGCAATAAGATTACAAGGGCCCACAAATGCTATGTGAATAATCATGCTAAATATAAATGATGACATGTCATTAATTCTACCTGTTTATGCAGATCATTTTCAGAACTCAGTGAATTAATCAGTTAACATATCTTGAAAGTCTTATACATTAAAAGCTTTTATGTACAATAAGAAATATGAGATACTTCAAATTACAACCTGAAATGCTGCTTTAGGACCAGGGATAATTTAGTGGCCTTTAATCAATTTCAATTGTTGTTGATGTAAGCAAGGTCTGAGGAGCTCTCCCCTGACAGCTAGTGATGAGCTGGGTGTCAGGACTAGACTGTATTCACATGAACACACATACTGTGCCTCGCTATCCAACAGAGTTGTGTTGCCTAAGTGATCAATTTTGGCTGGTGTTGGGTTACAAATCACTTTAGTATTGAATGCAGGGATAATGAAATGTTGTTATCCTTATTGTATGAGGAAAGGGCAGCAGAATGTACTTAGTCTGTCCTGACTGAGGGAGTCACCCTCAACTGAACTCACTAAGCAGGGGGTTCAGATGCCTGGTAATAGATCCCAGTGGAGAGTGAGGGGGTGGGGCAGGTGTTCCTGCCTGGAAGTGTGGGCTTGGCCTAAGAGTCCTAGGCACCATTTAACTTGCCCCCTCCCTGTTTAAATATAGAGCTAATTATGCTCCATTGAGAGGCTTTTGCTTTGTTAAATGATCACTGGAGCTGAAATCATCAATAATCAGGTCTAAGTGCTGCTTAGATCTGCTGTGGGGCAGCGTGTCTGTGGAAGAGACTGAGTCGCCTGCATTAAAAGTGACAAGATTCAGAGGGGTAGCTGTGTTAGTCTGGATCTGTAAAAGCAGCAAAGAGTCCTGTGGCGCCTTATAGACTAACAGACGTTTTGGGCATGAGCTTTTGTGGGTGAATACCCACTTCATTGGATGCATGCCACAGGACTCTTTGCTGCATTAAAAGTGAGATTCCCTCACTGAGAGCTGAAATCACAGACAGCTGGGAGGAACCTCAAGAGATCGACCTGCAGAGGTCACAATATAGAGCAGTGATCGGCAACCTTTGGCACGCAGCTTGCTAGGGTAAGCACCCTTGTGGGCTGGACCGGTTTGTTTACCTGCCGCATCTGCAGGTTTGGTTGAATGCGGCTCCCACTGGCCACGGTTCGCCATCCAAGGCCAATGGGGGCAGCGGAAGCGGCACGGGCCGAGGGATGTGCTTGCCAGCGGGAGCCGCAATCGGCCGAACCTGCTGACGCAGCAGGTAAACAAACCGGCTCGGCTGGCCAGGGTGCTTACCCTGGCGGGCCACGTGCCAAAGGTTGCCAATCCCTGATATAGAGGTTGGCGGCAGCAGATGGTGATGGTGCAGGGCCATCAGTGACAGAGCAGACAGTGTCACATTAGAGTGAACAGTGGTACGATGAATGACTGCAGCAAAGTAAACAATGGTGCAGCAGCAGCAGGCAATGATGCAAAGTGAACGGTGGCAACAGTGAGTCCAGTTATGGCAGCAGCAGTGAAGTCATTGCTTGATATTTTTTCCCCCACCCACCTCCCAGTGGGAGGTGAACTCACATGAATACACCTCTCAACTGTAGGTCTTTGCTGACCAAGGACAGCAGCTGTGAGTGGGATGTGGCAGAGGGAAAGGGGACTGGCATGTTAGAGGGACAGTTGTTTGTTGGACAAGGTGAGAAATGGAGGCAAAGGACACTGCCCAAGGTACTCAGGGGCAGGAGTTTTGCTCATTATCAGATTTGTTTGAATAATGGTTGTGATGTTTTCTCAAACCAATGTGCTTTCCCCTTTATATTAAAAGTTTTATCTGCTATACACAGATTCAGTGTTTGTGAGAGGGGAAGTATTGTCTGTTAGAGGCACTGAGGAGTGGTGTTTAATTTTCCCACATTACTGGGTGGGGACTCAAGCCAGTTCTTTACTGTATAGTTAAGAGGGACCTTGAATATTGAACCTGGCCCTTGTTGCTGCTGACTCCACCTGGCAGAAGAGTTACATTTTGATCACCCTAAAGCTCTGAATCTTTATGGAGAAAAATGTGATCAAATAAAATATAATTCTCTAACAAATGTAAGTTGTTGCAAATCTACTGTTTATACTAAGTCAGCCCATCATTTAGAACTCAGCTCTCTGAACAATAAAAAGTGTTTCTGGGTGCAGTTCTTCCAGCTGCTAAGATGATTCTTCTCTCACTGTACATCTTTCTTCTGTGTAACTGTGCTAAATAAAAAAAGAAACTCAAACAAACAGGATTTTTGCTTTCATTTCACTGAGAGACAGACAGCCTGCATTTTCTCTTTTGTCCCTAGATAACATACACTAGATTTTGTTTGATACACATTTTAAAAGTTCCTTTTAAGTTTTCACTTCCTAAAGAATACTTGTGTTGCCATAGCTTTTTTTAACCTTGCTCAACAGCATCTTTCACCACTCACTACAATTCGAAGCTTTTGATCTCTTTTATCATCTGCTTTCTCATACTCTTTGAATTGCACACATGGCAAATGCTGTCCTCTTAAGTGTCGATTGACTTATTAGAAGAAAGCAAGGAAATATCTTTCTTTTTATTCTGAGTCCCAGCTTAGACAATACATTCGGAAGGGACAGTCTATGTGAGCTAATCAGACCTATTGTTCACTGTTTGCAGTGTATATCAGAAATACAGCAGGGGTGTGTGTGATGTGGGACAGATGGGGAGGGTTCCATGTAAGACAAATATACTTGCAGCTATACCACCTTAGGGCATGCTATTGTCAAATATCCCAAGCTGAGTAGCACCAGACTTGGTCACCACTTGGATGGGAATGCCATCTAAGTGCTGCAGGAAAGGTGCTGGTGGCACTCATCCTCTGAGCCAATACTGAACCAATAGCCCAGTATGGTGATAGGTGGTGGTGTGATATTTCAAGGCCCATATTCTAAATGAGATATAACACTGAGGTCCTGATCATGTGTGACCATTAAAAATCTTACAGCATCTTTCACTAACTAAAGTAGCAGTGTAGCCCTTATGTACAGCCCAAGTTCCAGTTTGGATAATCACAGTGTGCTGATCCTGGTTGCCTAATTCAGTGGCAAAACTCCCATTGACTTCAATTAGATATGGCATTCTTCACTTCCAGTCCTCACCTGCTTTGCAGTTTTGCTGTGCACTGTTAAACAGCTGCAGTGTCAGGCACCAGTAATGGGTGAAGTGATTTCTGTAGGTGTAATGGTATGTCCATCTGTGATAAAAAACTTGTGGCATGGAGTGTCAGAGCCTGGATCAGCTGACTAGGGCTCACAGGACTTGGGCTGTGGGGCTAAAAATAGCCGTGCAGTTGTTTGGGCTCAAGGAAGAGCCTGAATGTCTACACGGTCACAATTTTATAGCCCTGCAGCCCAAGCACCATGAGCCTGAACCAGCAGTCCTGGACCAGCCATGGCCATGCTGCACGTCTTCTATTGCAGTGTAGATATACCCTACGAGGCCAAACTCTCTTGCAATAAGGCAATATAAAGCTGCCCTTAAGATGATTTGGCTATTGGATGATTTCTCCCTGCATAGGGACCTCCAGTGCTGACAATTCCATCCCACAGCAACCAGTGAAGGGCTCATGGGCAGGAATGCCTCCACTCCAGCATGCTGTTTGAGACCATAAGCAGGCAGTGCAAATTACAGAACTTTGAAGGATGCACTAACTTCCACCAGGGAACTGGCTTGACCCAGAACAGCCTTAATATTAGGAGAGTGCAGAGGTAGCTTAAAGCCATATTTACACTCCCTTTCTCAGTGAACACTTTTTGGCCATATCCTGAGATTTGACTCAGTGTTTGCAAAGCAATTTGAGATCCTCTGGGGAGAAAGGTACTATATTAATGTAGAGCATTATTATTATTTATCATAATGTTCTCCTTCATTTTGCTGTCTTTTCACTTGTTTACAATGCTGCAGAGACACTGTACAAATGAAAAGAAATTACAAAATACCTAATGGGCAGACATGATTTATATTTAATAGCCAATTTTTAATTAACTCCTTTAGCACATGGAAGAGGCCATGCACTCATATCTTAAAGTTAACAAATAAAGGTGTAATTTATGTGTGTGCATATCTAACATTCTGCTCTAACTTGCTTACTGCAAGCACAATAGATGAAGCAGAAGATTTTAGTTTTCATTCAAGAGGACAGAAAATTTGAGCAGGGGGAGAAGAAATACATTGTGCAACATTCTGTAGAAATTAATTTTCAGCTAAACTAATTATACTAGAGACAAACACTATATATTTTGTTTGTATAAGGGTTAGATGTTGAAAAAAGGATGTGGGAGAGCAAAATTAATGCATTTGTTCACTTTGTAGTGCTTAAGGGAGCAAAAATTTAACAGTTAGAAGTCGGGGGCGGGAGGGGGGCGCAGAAACAGCAGCAGTAAAGAAGCTTACCTCTAGAAACAAACAAAAACGAGTATAGAAGAAACACTACATAACAAGTCCTTTGCACCTTCCCATAAACTGAATAACAAAAGAGCCTTCCTGCCTTTCTTTTGTCCCTTCCCACCTATTGAATACTTCTTGGCAAAAGCTACATTTTTATGAGCTATAGCAAAACTATACAAATGGGAATCTTGCTTTCCCCTACACATTTTACAGAACCATTATGCTGCTTTATTTTAGCTTGTTTGCCAACTTTTTTACACAGTTCCAAAGATCCAGTGGCCAGTGTAATTTGTGAGGAATGGTGAGAGATGTCAGTTTTGGACCTGAATTGTCCCTTTCCATGATAAAAACCACAGGAGGGGATTTTTCGTAAGTCCTCTGTGAGGATTTCATTGCAAAGATATGTCTACAATGTCCAGCTGAGGATGGCAAGGCACTGTTTCTTCCCCACTCCTAGCCCCATGGAAAATCTACCTCCAAGTATGGCAGCTTCTCTGGGAACCACAGGAAGTCAGGGCCATCCATATAGAGACCTGCCTAGGGTTGCCAACATTGTCTTTAAAAAATATGGGACTGATCTCAGATGTCCCCAATCTTGACTTGAACCTCTGGGGGCAAGTCCCTTTCCCCCTCAGCCCCATTATCCCCAGGGTTTTTCTCTCTCCAGCTCTGGATACTGCAGAGACCCAAGGGCCTCAGGGGCTGCGTCAGCAGCCACTGTGACTCCTATTCAGGTTCTGTACCAGTGTCAAGAATTGAGTGGGAGGTTTCAGTTGCTCGTCTTTGCCTGGTGCAGCGCTGTGCACCTTGCTGGGGACCTTGGCAGAGACTCTGCGAGTGGAGAGGCTACAACCCAGGAGCATTGAACCCCCCTGCCAGACAGAGATACTTCCTGAGCCTAGCCCTTCAGCACAGCCCCGTCCACTTGCCCTGCCAGACAGAGCCTGCATAGGGAAAGCAGTTGCTGATAGGCTGGAGTTAGCAGGAGGTCCTGTCCAGCAGGGGGGTACATCTTTCCTCCTTCCGTATACTCTCCTCCTGACCCTGGCCCTTGAGCACAGCCCTGTCTGCTTTCCCTGCACAGCACTGAAAGGCCAGGATCAGGAGGTTAATGGAAAGATGCACCCTTGAGTACTGGCCCCCTGCTATATTGAAATATAGATTAAAAGGCATCAGGACAGACAATTTTCTGTTTAAATAAGGGACATCCTTTGTAATACAGGACTGTTGGCAACCCTACCTGCACCCCACAACAACTCCGGCAATGGTGGCTTCCTGGTAGTGCAGCTGTATTGGAAAAATGAGGGCAGGGTCTCTCATTCTGTATATGGTGGCTCCTGGGTATCCCAGCAGTTGAGGGAAGAGATCAGTAGTAAAGTTAACACAGTCTGTGGTTGTGTAAATTGTATGGATTCAGAGGGAGTGCACTTCCTGTGGCTGAAGAGGAGCCAAAGAGGCATCTGATGGTGCCACAGACGCATCAGAGACTCCTTTCCGCAAGAGGATGATATCTGCATATGGAGGACCACTCCTTATGTAGATCTAAAGAGCAACACAAGAAACATTTCTCTGATGGACTGGGTTTTTTAAAGAGAATTGTGCTGTTGTTAACTAGAAGGATTTGAATCTACTCAGAAATTTAAAGTTTTAGAAGTAGTGCCCGTAAAGCTAAATCAGTGAATAGAGTTCAGATGAGGTGGTCAAATGTGTATTGATAAATGCATTTTATCACATGGATATCACCATGACACATGGTATCAGTGTCTCTTTTACCGTTTCTAGACAGGCAAACAAGAAGACAGACAACATGTGCGTGCTTACTAAATCTTACCATTTACTGAAATCTGCTTTGCAAGATTTTTTCCTATTGAAAATCTCTGTTTCAAAAATGTGTAATCAAAATGAAAAAGCATATTGCATAAAAAATATAACCTATGTATGTGCAGTGGATAGGACAGATATCTTAATGTAATTTATCTACAGTAATGATAAATATCTATTTAGAATATTATTGTTAATTATGTTTAAAAATACCTTCAATGATGTTCTACTGATTTCTTCAGCCAGGCTTTCTATTCGCAGATCAGTTGGGTTAACTACTTTGCATACCATACTGAAAAATGCATAACATTTAGTGCATTCATTTATTACCCACGTCTCTCTTGGTGAATTAAACATTATTGGGTTCTGTTGTGAGTGGACAAGAGGTCACTGCAAACAACATTCTTCACACACTGAGCTTGACCACAGAGTTCACTTTGACTCATTTCATAAATCTATGGAGATTTTAAAGCTGACTAATTGGAAAATGGATATCTTATGGGGATGAGGGTAGGATTGCCAGGAAAATAAGGGTCCCAATCATGTAAAAGGCTGAGCATCTCCTAAGCAGCCTCAGCACACAGGGGCTCAGTACCTTGCAGGATCAGTCTCAAAAGGACCAGGCCAAGTGCTTTGGGATTAATAACACTATGGGCTCAGTGCAGTCCTGTAGGGAAGCCAAATATGAGGCCTCCAATGGTGGTAAAGAAATACATCACATTTATATGGTCAAAGCAAAATACAGACAATAACTACCAGTGTTTCCATGGTTTTATCATAAGTCATATGATATTTGGTGCTTTTCTTAAAGCCCCAGCCCCTGGAGTCATGGGATTACATGAGACTCTCAGCCTTCAGCAAACAAAACAAGTCTGTAGTATTCATGACTGCAGCGAACAGCTTGAACATATGATATCTATAACCTCAAAAACCAGAAAGCAAGTAAGAACACTACCTTTATTATAATTTAAAATCTTATTCTTTTTAAACCAGCCTCATGATTTCTGAATACTTGGTGTCAGTGATATTGCAAATCAACCTTCACAACATCCCAGAGTGAGTACAATTATCTTCATTTTACAGATAGAAAAATTAAGTGACTCCCCAAAAAACACACATCAGGTAAAATAATGTACAGAGAACCTTCGCTCCAGCAGTAAAAGCTTTCAGCAAGAATTTCAGTGGGCTTCTCAACTCTTTCATACTATACTATTCAGGTAAGATCCTTGTGTAAGAAAAAAATATATTGAGCCCCGAGTTTTGTTGTGGCAAAATATAATTCTGATCTGAAGCAAGAATACAGCAATATAAGAATTCATATATTACTCATTAACTCAAAATGGCTTAAGAAGGAACTTGCAAGCATTTACAACACCAACAGCCTATTGGCATCTGCAATAGACAAGTTCTCAAACATTCTGCAAACTGCTCTATTGTACTAAATGCCTCTAAAATTGCATTCTGAAAAAACATCATCCTGGGATAAGATAAGATGACTGCCATGGACCAAATTCTGTATAATGAATTTCAGTTATTCTAAATAACGCAAAGGCATGAATTGGTGTGATTCATAAGGCAAAAATCCTGTGATCTTTCATGTCTTCATGCTCTCTTATAACTGTTAAAGGAAACAATATGACTTTAATATAGATTTTTCAATCATTTAGTGCTTTAGATTATGATAATTATTAAAACAATTAATAAAAGTACTTTCTTCACAATGTACACTTATGAGACTCTCACAGATTGGGACAATTACTTAAGTGGTACAATTCTTTTTCCAATGGGGTTTGTTAATTTAGAGGAGCTTATGGTAATGTCTCATAAATTCCTACACATCTGAAATTCCTGTATATAACAAGCCAATCTGGTAGCTTTACAGCAACACAACACAACTGCCAGAAGTCCCTTTCTTCATTTCTTTGTGTATTTGTACTCCAGGTAAGGAGAATAATGTCTAATCACTCTACAATTGAATCCTGCTGGTACTGATGCTTGCCAGAGTCAGTCTCAGCAATGACTCGCCCTTACACTCAGAGAAGAGCAAATGTCTGGCTATTAAACAGAGGATTCTGAAAGTATAACAGTCATGAAACCGGAAGGATCCTGCCTGGATAGGTCTTCTGTGATGGGTTCCCCAGGGTGCAACCTGGAACTTGGGTACCACTGAGCCCTCTGGTTTGCCAATCTGGGCTCCTCTCACACTCTGATGTTGTGAAAAGCTGCAACCCTCTCTAGGTACTGCACTTACACAGACATCTAGAGGCAGGAACACACCCAGCTGAGTTACATGAACCCCAGAGTTGTACTGTCTTGCTCTGGTCAGAAGCCTGACCAGTGTAAGTTTATTACCCAGTCCACCTCTCCCTCAATGTGGAGAGGACATGCACCAGCTTTTGTACAGTGAGCAGAGGTTTCCCCAGTGCCAAATACACTTTTAGGTAAAACATAAAACAGGTTTATTAACTACAGAAAGATAGATTTTAACTAATTATAAGTGATGGGCATAAAGGATAGAATGCTTACCAAAGAAAATAAAAGCAAGCTAACAATCTAAGTTCTATAATCAAGCAGTGTCTCACCCTGATAGATAATACAAGCAGATTACAGATCTTCAGTACACAGGCTGGAACTTTCCTTCAGCCTGGGACCACCTCTCCAGTTTAAAGTCTTTCTCCTCTGGATGTGTTTCCAGGTGTTGAGTTGTGGGGGGACTGAGGTCCAGTGATGATGTCACTTCCCCTCTTTTACAGCTTCTGCCAGCTTGCTCCATGTTTACATGCTATCTCTGAGAAGTTTCCATTGTATACAGCTCCTAGGATAGTCCTAGGGAGTATGGATTCCCTTTAATGGACTATCAGTGCATCTGGCTGTTCCTTTGTTGTACCTGAAAGTTTGGTTGTGGGTGTTGCAAGCCTCACAATATATTTGAGAAACACACACATAGCAAAACTTCACACACAATTATAGAGCACACAGTCCAACAGGATATTGATGTTCAACAGATCAAGACTTTTAAAATGATGCCTCACAAGGCATACTTTGTACAAAACAGATCATAATTATATGACAGAGGTAAATATGGGGGTTCCAGATTGTTGCTTTGAGGCACAGAGTGCCACATCTTCATTTAGGTCTCAGAATGGTGATGAATGGTCCATACAAGCACGCTATCAAAGGATGTGCTGCAAATGACAAGAAAGACATCACTTTCTGGGAATGTTTACTGAAAACATCAAGAAGAACCTAAGATTTTAGTGATATGCCCCTTCGTTAATACTCACAATAAATTCTAAGGACCTCCTGTCATAACTTTAGTCCCAGATTTGGACCTTAGCGTCCAAAATATGGGGGTTAGCATGAAAACCTCCAATCTTAGTTACCAGCTTGGACCTGGTACTTGCTGCCACCACCCAAAAAATTAGAGTGTTTTGGGGCACTCTGGTCCCCCTGAAAAACCTTCCCTGGGGACCCCAAGACCCAAATCCCTTGAGTCTCACAACAAAGGGAAATAATCCTTTTTCTCTTCCCCCCCTCCAGGTGCTCCTGGAGAGATACACAGACACAAGCTCTGTGAATCCAAACAGAGTGACTCCCCCTCTCCGTTCCCAGTCCTGGAACAAAAGCACTTTCCTCTTTACCCAGAGGGAATGCAGATTCAGGCTAGCAAATCCAACACACACAGATTTCCCCCTGATTTCTTCCTCCCACCAATTCCCTGGTGAGTACAGACTCAATTTCCCTGAAATTTCCCAGAAAAGAAAACTCCAACAGGTCTCAAAAAGAAAGCTTTATATAAAAAGAAAGAAAATACATACAAATGGTCTCTCTGTATTAAGGTGACAAAATACAGGGTTAATTGCTTAAAAGAAATATGAATAAACAGCCTTATTCAAAAAGAATACAAATCAAAGCACTCCAGCACTTATATTCATGCAAATACCAAAGAAAAGAAACCATATAACTTACTATCTGATCTCTTTGTTTTTACACTTAGAAACAGAAGACTAGAAAGCAGAAACTACTTTTCCAAAGCTCAGAGAAAGCAGGCAGACAGAAAACAAAGACCTCAGACACAAAATTCCCTCCACCCAAAGTTGAAAAAATCCGGTTTCCTGATTGGTCCTCTGGTCAGGTGCTTCAGGTGAAAGAGACATTAACCCTTAGCTATCTGTTTATGACACCTCCATAATTAATGGCTGCTAAAAGGTTCCCACAGTTACTAGGTCAGACAGAAGGTGAGACAGGTTCTGCCTCCAGAGGGGATTAAACACACATACCACATTTATTAAAACACACATACAATAGGTCCCAGAGCATCAGAGGACGGTTCTCTGAATAGGCTTGTTTCCAAATCTGTGGCTGAAAGATGCCATAGAAATTATGATTTATTATTTTATTATAAGTTATTATTGTATTATAAATTATTACCGACAAGAACCTAAGTACAGCAATCAAACTAGGCAAAGCTAACAAAGTTTCAGTGTGTTCTGGAAAATCTGTGTATCAATTAGTCTGTCATTTATCAATGAAGGCTGTCCATTTCCTCCCAATATGATTTATAGTACAGTTACCCCAGCCTAACAATAAAGTAAATCCTGCTTACTAAGCAGCCACAAGGAGGTTGGTAGTGACTTTTAAAGGAACAAGGTTGATTAGGATTTGTGGACCAAGGATGCTTATTTCTGTGAGCTGCTCACTTCCTTGATGGCTCCATTCCACAACTTGGAGATATGGAGACTGTTGTTTTGGGGGATTTTGTAACCATACAAAGAGTTCTTTCTGACAAATGGTCAAGGATAGTTCAGAGTACAGCCAACACTTCAGCTAACCTCAACCTTCTTCCTAGTGCAGAAGCAAGTTAATACTTTTGTCATGGTACAATTCCCCGCTCTGAACCTTAGCGTCCAAAAGATGGGGTACAAGCATGAATTAATACCAGCTTAGAACCTGTAGCGCTGCCACCAACCAGGAATTCCAGTGCCTGGCACACTCTGGTCCCCCCAAAACCTTGCCCGGGGAACCCCAAGACCCAGACCCTCTGGATCTTAACACAAGGAAAGTAAACCCTTTCCCTCACCCTTGCCTCTCTCAGGCTTCCCCTCCCTGGGTTACCCTGGAAGAACACTGTGATTCAAACTCCTTGAATCACAAAACAGAGAGGACAATTCACCTTCCTCCCTCCTTCTCTCTTTCCCCCTCCCAGACTCCTCCTGAGAGAAAGTAATCCTGGCACAGAGAGAAATCAGCCTCTCTCTCCCTCTTCCCTCCTTTCTCCCCACCAATTCCCTGGTGGATCCAGACCTAGGCTCCTGGGGTCTCACCAGAATAAAAAAAACAATCAGGTTTTTAAACAAGAAAACCTTTAATTAAAGAAGGAAAAACAGTAAAAATTATCTTTGTAAATTTAAAATGGAATAGGTACAGGGTCTTTCAGCTATAGACACTGGGAATGCCCTTCCAGCCTAAGTATACAAGTACAAATTAAAATCTTTTCAGCAAAATACCAATTTGAACTCCTCCCAGCAAATACACACTTAAACTCCTTCCAACCAAACACACATTTGCAAATAAAGAAAACAAACATAAGCCTAACTCGCTTTATCTACCTAGTACTCACTGTTTGGAATCTATAAGAACCTGTATCAAGGAGATTGGAGAGAAACCTGGTTGCACATCTGGTCCCTCTGAGCCCCCCAGAGTGAACAACCACCAAAAACTAACAGCACAGCACAAAAACTTCCCTCCCTCAAGATTTGAAAGTATCCTGTCCTCTAATTGGTCCTCTGGTCAGGTGACAGCCAGGCTCACTGTTCTTGTTAACCCTTTCCAGGCAAAGAGATATGAAGCACTTCTGTTCTATTAACTCTTACTTATCTGTTTATGACAACTTTTAACTTCAATTTAGCTAGTCAGGGTTCTCTTTGGTTGTAGCCCTCAACCAGGTACATCAAGCTAAGAAGTGTTACCCTGTGTCTACTCTTGATCTAATTTCAACTCTTTTTCCTAGACTAGGGCCAGGTCTACACTATCACGGCATAGCTACGGTGCCTCAGCTATGCTGCTGTAACCCTGTAGCGTAGGCACAGACTGCAGCAACAGATGGGGTTTTTGCATTGCTGTAGGAACTCCATCTCCCTGAACAATGGTAGCTAGGTTGAAAGAAGAATTATTTCATTGACCTAGCTGTATCTACACCTGTGATTAGGATGACATAGCAACAATGCTCAGAGGTGTGGATTTTTCACTTCTGAGTGCCACTGCTATGGCCTTATCTACACTTGTCAACAAACCAGTGGAAGTGTGTACAAAACAATGCTCCTGCCCCTAATTTAACTCTTTTGCTACGTTGACATAATAAAATCACCTTGATGAGCAGCATAGAGCTTCTTGCTACAAAGTTAAAGCAACGCAGTGTGAGTGTAGACACTTAAATGTTTCTGTTGCCTTAAATGGCCTCCAGGAGGTGTCCCACAATGCCCATCATGACCACTCTGGTCATCAGTTTCTACTCTGCTACAAGGTACACAGGCATGCACCTCTCTCCCTTTAAATCTCTGGGAATTTTTGAAATTCCATTTCCTGTTTGCTCGGCAAGGACAGCTCACATAGCATCTTCCCAACTGATCATGCCAGCTTTCGGCAGCAAATACGCTCCTGCCTGGAGTACACTGGAGTTGATGGATCTCTTGGGAGAGGAGGTTGTGCAGTCACAGCTCTGATGCAGCCGTAGGGACTTTGACACCTACGAGCAAATTGCTCATGGCATAGATGAGAAGGAGCATGAAAGGGACACACAACAGTGCCATGCTAAAGTCAAGGAGCTGAAGCAGGCATACCAGAAGGCAAGGGAGGCCAACCGTTGCTCTGATACAGCACCAAAAACACGCTGCTTCTACAAGGAGCTGCACATCATCCTCAACAGTGACTCCACGTCCACCACCAAGAGCCCTGTGGATACTTTGAGGGGATTAGAGGCAGCAGCCAGCAGAGTCAACCCCAAGGATGAAGTGGTGGACAAGGAAGTTGAGTTGGAGGAGGATGTGGAACAGGCAACAGGCTCATCCAGTGGCGTGTCAAATTAGGACCTCTTTTTGACTCTGAAGGAATCTAGCCAGTCCCAGCAGTCCAGCTCTGGCATGTCTGAAGCAGGAGAGGGGAGCTCCAGTAAGTACTCATTTTGCTTTGATAGTGCACGGTTACATGAGGTTGAGGTGTCCTTTATTTTGTTACACGATGCAGTTGGGAGAATGGATCAAACTTAACAACACTAGGTACTGTTTGCATCTGCTTCACAGTCCTCTGTGCACTTATGCAATGGGAGCCCTGCAGAAAAGTTTCTTAATGCACACCAAGATCTCCCAGGAATCCTCCACAGAGATTTCTAGGAAACTTTCCTGCAGATACTCTGCAATTCTGTGCCAAAGGTTGCTTGGCAGAGCTGCTTTGCTTCTGCCCCTGTTGTGGGAAACTTTGCAGCACCAATTGGAAATTACTTCTGAAGGAACCAAAGCAGCACACAGTAAGCAGCATACAGACCCAGTCAGAAGCTGAACGCATGCAGGAAATGCACCTGTGCATCTTCGGTTACCCTCAGTAGTGTGATTTCAGCTTCGATCACCCTGTCCGTGGAAAACAGTGCCAGTGGTCAGAACAGTGTCCCTAGGCGCCTCTTCTGATCCTCATCGAAAACCACCTAGACCCTTTGTCCCATCTTGCACCCCATAGGCTGAACTCACCATGTTTAGTGTTTTGGTTGTCCTGCATGCTTGCCAACGGAAAGTGAGACAGAGGTGTAAGTAACTTCTATGATTCAAGACTGTGAGTGCACACACAATACTGACTGTGTATTTTTTCTTTTCCTTCTGCAGATGTGCCCTTGAGGGCCAGCTCCTACACACCGATGGAACACCTCCGTCAGATAAGGAGGCAAACGAGGAGGAATAAGGACAACATGTTTCACAAAGTGCTGTAATTGTCACATCAGGCCAATAGCGAGCACAGAGCATGGAGAAAGACAATAAATGAAAAAACTAGAAATGGATAGCCAGGAGAGGAGACACGGACAGGAGCAGATAATACAGGGTCAGGAGCAGATGATAAAGCTCATGGAGGCCCAAACAGAAATGCTGTGGTCCCTGATTGCACTGCAGGCAGAACACATGCATGCTCAACTCCCCCTGCAGCCCATACAGAACTGTCTTCCTTGCCCTCTCCAAGCTCGCCACACATTTCTCTCACATTCCTGGCCCATCGTAGTACAACTTGCACTTCATCCCTAGGGACATTTTCCATAACAACAGCTGGCCATTACACACAGCTATGAGATTCTCACTTCAGAGAGTGCTGCTCACTATCATGCCCCTTTTAAGAAATGTTAATGCGTGTATTGCTGTTTAATTGTAGTCTGCAAATATATCAGTTGCCACCATGTATGAATTTCTGTTGCAACCACACTATGTTGTTCACAAATAAAGAACAACTGCCTTTGTCAGACTAAATTTTTATTAATGTTCGGGCAGGAATCATTACAGGGGTCATTCAATGTGATAAGTAAACAATGTCTGACTGAATGAATTACAGAAAGACACATTACTGGGGCTCATTGACAAAATGCTGCTTAAAAGCTTTCCTGATTCAAATAGCCCCCTGTTGAGACCCTCTAATACAATGTTTCTCAAACTGGGGTTGCTGCCTGTGTAGGGAAAGCCCCTGGTGGGCCGGGCCGGTTTGTTTATCTGACCCGTCATCAGGTCTGCCCGATCGCAGCTCCCACTGGCCGCAGTTCGCGCTCTGGGCCAATGGGTGCTGCTGGAAGTGGCGTGGGCCGAGGGACGTATTGGCCACCGCTTCCAGCAGCCCCCATTGGCCTCCAGTGGTGAACCGCGGCCAGTGGGAGCTGCAATTGGCCAGACCTGCGGACGAGGTAGGTAAACAAACTGGCCCGGCCCACCAGGGGCTTTCCCTACATAAGCAGCGACCCCAGTTTGACAAACACTGCTCTAATACCCCTGGGGTCTGTCTGCTCAAAATCAGCCACAAGGTGATCCACCTCAGTGTTCCACCTCTCAAGAAACCTTTCCCCCTTGACTTCACAAATGTTAGGAAGAGCACAGCAGGCTGTGATGATCCCGGGAATATTTTTCTCATTGAGGTCTAACCTGCCAAAAAGGCAGTGCCAGCTACACTTTAGTCTACCAAATGCACATTCAATGGTCATGTTGCACCTGCTGAGCCTGTTGTTGAAGAGCTCCGTGCTGCTGTCAAGGTTTCCAGTGTATGGCTTCATGAGCAACAGGAGTAAAGGGTAGGCTGGGTCTCCCAGAATCACTATCAGCATTTCCAAATCCCCTGTTGTAATCTTATGGTCTGCAAAGACAGTCCCTGCATGTAACTTTCTATACAAGAGTGTTCCTGAAGATACAAGCGCCATGCACCATCCCTAATCATCCTGCATTGATGTCAGTGAAACAACCCCAGAGATCCATCAGCACCTACAATACCATAGAGAAGCAGACCCTTCTTTTGATGTACTCTGTCGCAAGATGGTCTGGGGCCAAAATTGGGATATGTGTGTCATCTATCACCCTGCCGGAGTAAGGAAATCCCATTGTTGCAAAGTCATCCACTATTTCCCACAAATTACCAAAAGTCAAAGTCCTCTGTAGCAGGAGATGATTAATGGCCCTGCACACTTGCATCACCGCACCCCCACAATGGACTTCCCAACTCCAAACTGATTCGTGACTCACCGGTAGCAGTCTGGAGCTGTCAGATTCCACACAGCAGACGCCACTTACTTTTCCACCCGTAGGGCAGCTCTCATTTTGGTGTCCTTGTGCCACAGGGCAGGGACGAGTTCCGTGCAGAGTTCAAGGAAGGTGGCTTTGTGCATATGAAAGTTCTGCAGCTACTGCTCATGATCCCGTACCTGTATCACAATCTGATCCCACCACTCAGTGCTAGTTTCCCAAGACCAATAGTGACGGTCCACCGTGTGAAGCTGCTCCGTGAATGCCAACATCAGTCTTGAATTTTCTTTCCATGGCACAAAGCAGGGCAGGCAGCATGGATTCCTTTTCAGATTCACAGCTCATAAAATACTGCAGAATCAGCTGTGTTGTGTTCACAACACTTATCACAAGACTGGTGAGTAGTGCATGATCCATGCTTTCAGGCAGAGATGGCAGGCACAAAGTTTACAGGGGCAGTTGAAAAACAGTGTGAAATGCAGTCAGAAGCCAGAAAACTGCATCATGAGGCAGTGAGCCTGCCTCCATGATAAACTGTGATCCATTCCCAGAATTCCTAGTGGGAGACGGTGGCAATTTGCACAATGGGATAGCTACCCACAGTGCACTGCTCTCTCTGTCCATGCTAGAGCATCAACTATGGATGCACTTCTCCGACACAAGGAGCATTTTGTGAACATGCACAAGCAATGTAATTACAATAGTTTATGATAGTTGATGTAACTTAAATCGACTTAACTATGTAGTGTAGACATGACCTACGTCAACCTAGGTTTTAAGTGTAGACCAGGCCTAGGCCTCTCTCAAGAGTGTTATTCTCGAAATTTGAACATAACTTTCACAAATCCTTAATTTACAGATCTTTGACTATACACTTTGTTAAGTGTATTGTATCAATATACATGTAGGAAGTATTTAATCAGCAGATCTGTCCATGTGGAGAAACTTTAATGCTAAAAAGAAATTCTTGAAATAACACATATACTACAGTAGCTGCTTTTCTAATTTTAAAAGACAGTCTTTTTTTTTTTTTAATTGCACAAATAGTTCACGTTAGGAGTTGCAAACCTGTTTTAATTAAGCAATAACTGTATTACAGGAATGTACTAAAATATCTGAAAGCAGAAATTTTCTTTTTTTATGACCTCCTGGTAAAACATAAAAATGGCCAAACTGATTTGTTTCAAAATGTATACAAAAATAATTGCACTGAGAATTTACATCCCAAGTTTCCGCTATGAAAATTTTTTTAGAGGCTGTTACTGAACAAGCCACTGAAAACGAGGATTCATAATGGAAATGCTGACAGACTGTTAACTATAACAGTGCTAGCCAGACACACACCCGCATGCAATTTATAAGCATCTGAGGCTATCTTTGATATACGGTGCTTCATGTCACAGTTTTGCAGTTCAGTGCAGATACCTCCCTCACAGCATAGGCACTATCTTGCACAACAAATCACTATCTTGCAAATTTCCTGACTTCCCAGAATAGCTTTGAAGAGGGAATTGTTGTAAACTGAGAGTGAAGATGTATTATAAGATGTGATAATGAGGCATGAATTGCACTGCAAGCACTTCACTTTACTTTTTCTGAGTGGTAGTCATGTTAGTCTGTATCAGCAAAAACAGTGAGAAGTACTTGTGGCACCTTATAGACTAACAAATTTATTTGGCCCAATAAATGTGTTAGTCTATAAGGTGCCACAAGTACTCCTCACTGTTTTTACTTTTTCTGTTACAGATAATGCTTTGAAGAAATGGCTGAAAAGTCATGCAAATTTATTTTTTTCTTTTCAGAACAAATGTAAGATAACCCATTTGTTTCATGTGTCCAATAATAGGACACCCAGAAAATCTCTATCTGATAATGGTACAAGAAACAGCAACCTAATAATCACATGTGGGTTCCATTATGGTTTGGCATAATCTACTGTCTTATATTATCAATAATTCATCAGACGCCTCAGCATATAAGCATATATACAGTTGCAGGCCAGATCCAGAGCTGAAAGGAAATTCATGGTAACAAATATGTTTTCAGTCCACACTATGCTTGAGCCTCCTTCACTAGATCCATTCCACAGGGAACCAATTCTGCTTGCTTCTGAAACACATTTTCCTTTCCTGGGAGTGGTTCCCAAAGCATTAATCTCTGCCCCTGTGACCAAATCATGTTCCTTTTAAGAATTGTTTCCAGAATCAAATACAGTCATTCAAGCCACCATCTGGCTTTGAAGGAAAAACCTTCTGTATGTGGAAATACAAAATTGATATGTCTCCAGTCTAGACTAATAATTATGTTAAGGATAGAGCCAGTTCCCTTATCCCCACAGAATGGGTGGAGGCTTTGATAAACCAGTAATGGTAGGTGTTAGTCTAGTGCTCACTGAAGAATTTTTTCTGTGTTTTTTTATAAAAGAGAACTTTAGTCTCAATCTAAAATCCCACATCCATTGGGGAAAGACAAAGAGTTAGCTCATTTATCAATCAAAGGCAAAGGAGTAAATTTAGTGTAGTCCCACAAAATAGGAAACGTAGTGTTGTTCACCAAAGGTTGACCTGCTTGTAGATTTTTTTCTCTGAATTGCCTTTGTTTTGAATGGGAAGCAGAGTTCCTCTAATTGTGCAATTCTAATTCTTCTAATTGCAGACTTTTTATGTATTGAAATGGACAAATTCATTTAAAATTGTTACACTATTAAAAAGAAAAAGAGTGCGTGAACAAAAAAAAGATTGAGAAAACTGAGTGAGGCTGTTAACCTTCATTAGAAGAAATGTGCAGCTTGCATTGATAGGGGCCAATTTTCAAATGTGGGTTCTTTAGGCCCCATTTTAGTAAAGCATTTAAGAACAGGCTTAACTTTTGTTCAGAGCTCCATGCAATGCTGTGTCCAATAACATTATTAATCCTGCAAAATCGAGAAACTATGGGATGTATTCATGAGTGCCATCTACTGGCACCTAATCTATTAACTAACCAATTTTAGACATCTCTCATTTATAGACCACTCCTGTAAGAACTTAAGCAAATGCTCAACTCCACCCCTGTTCATCACGGCATTAAAGCATATGTTCATATCCCATTTGCTCAAGCATTGTACTGAATAGGGATGGACTTAAGCACATGCTTAAACACATGCTTAAGTGCCTTACTGAATTGAGTTCTTAATAGGACATCAAAATGCTACATTTGTACATTCAAATTGAAACTAGTCTCAAATGTACGCACTGGAATCCTTCCATTGACTTCCATGAGTATTGCAGTCCAGAGAGATCGCTTCCATCCATATCCACGGGGGCACACAGACATAACCAATGGATTTGCCTCTCTGCAAATGCAGGAGGGCAAAGTATGCTGCCTGAAGCCCTTAAAGTAGAGTTGTAGATTTTGTACTGGTAAGGAGGAATTCAGCCTCATTGTGGTCGTCCAGTTCTGCACCACCCCTAACAGATGGCTGTGCCTAAACTGCACAATCTAGCTAACCCTTAGGGGTATGTCTTCACTGCAGAGTTAGCTCTTAGTCAGACATTGCGCCAGGCCTGCTCCCATCCACACACAAAATCCTTTCACCCGAATTTGGTGGTGCTTTCAACCCCAGCTAGCAGGCCCTGCTGATGGTATGAGTTGGAATCACCCTGCTGCCTCTCTTCAGGCTGGTAAACCACCCACTTTGCAGTGAGGACATAGGCTAAATCACTTGAGTGCTGATAGTCCTCCAATGCCTTCTCACAATTCCCCCAGTGGGAATCAGGACAGATACGTTTTCCCACAGTTCACGGGGAACAGCTTATTGCAGCACAAAGAACCCTGGGATGAACACTTAGAAATCCTAGCAACACAAGTGGGGAATGCAGCTTTGCAATGTGGCTGCTTGCACCCTGCTTAGGCAAACCTGGGTGCTGACCATCTGAATTAATGCTGCAATGAAGACATACCCATAGACTATAAACTTATCAGGGCAGGGCAGGCACAGTCTTTATTTGTGTCCTGTGCACCCAGAATCTCCAATTTACTTGCATGTGAGCTCCTGGCTGTTCAGCACTATTGGAAATCAGGCAGGTTTTTAATTGCTAATTTAGGAGCCTAACTTTTCATTCCTGTTTTTAAACTCTTGACTGAAATCTACCTGTATATTCTCTTTGTGAAAGAGAAACACCAAAAGAAACACTTTTAATCTGGCACTGTATATCTCTAGAGATGCATTACATAGTAATTCACTTAGGGACGTTCCAAAGCAAAATATCAAGGGGAAACCTCAGATATTTTTGTATTTTTCTTTCTTCTATTTAGCTGTTTTAAATTCTGGCCAAAGCCCATACAGCCTGAGGTCCTGTTAATCCCAGAGGTGAGATTTTCAAAGGCAGAAATTACAGTTAGATGCCCAACTCCGTCATTTGTGTCTTTGAAAATCTCCTTGATGATCCCTGAATATTAAGTCTGTTTTATTTGCACCTTTGTTCCTATGCCAATTCTGGCTGGAACTCCAATTGAAGGGTTTAACATTTTTATACAGATCAACTAGCAGAATTTATTAGCAGGAAATCAAAGTAAATCCAACTTGTATCTTCTTTTGCCATTACTAAAATTGAAAATTTGGGTATTCTAGTTTTTATGCTAATATGGATGGTAATTTGGAAACTGCGTGCCAGACTCCAGAGACCTGCCCTCATAGGTGTAGGATGATATAATTGCACCAATGCCCATTGTGATTTAAGCTCCATACTTTATGTGAGAATACAACTCAAAAAAAGTTTCTTTTTTTATTTTATTTCCCCACTTATCTCCACCCTCCATGCCTTTCTCACTTCCATTTTGGAAGTGTTATGGGGAATGTTAAGAAGCATGGTGGCTAGAGGCATGATAGACAGTTACCTAGTATCCATATTCTCTGCCCACCCTCTGTTCATGGGGAATTCTGTGGTGGAATTTCAGGGACAGGAGGGAGAATTAGTGGAGTATCTTTATGCCCCAGCAATGCTGCACCACCTATCAGCCATTGTGAGCACACATTAAGGCACATGGCAGTCCATCAGGGGTTTTCACAAATGCTTTGGTGGCCTCAAAGTGTGACCTACTGTACTTGCCTCTGAGCTGGCACCTCAGGGGTTTGATGTACTCCAGCCTTGAGCAGTCTCAATATTTACAAACTTAAACACTAATACATCCATCTTTTGACATCTGTATTTTGTTATTTTATCTAAAACCATCTTTAATTACTTTATTGGTCATGCTCTCAGTAAATTAGTTAATTTTCATGAAACTAAATCGGTTTGGGAATAAAATTAGATCCAATTTTAAATTAACCATATTTTCTTATACACGTAATTCTGATGAAACAGAAATTCTGTCTCAGAGTTATGAAATATATTGTCAACTGCATTATGTGTTGTCTGTGCTCAAAAATATCCCTGTTTTCTATACACAATTATTAACTGTCTTTTACTTCTCCCTGTAGGGTTAAGCTAGTGATTCTATTTATGTATACATTCTGTCCTGCTCCTTTCGTATCAATACTGTGCGAAAAAAACTTTGTATTGGTGTGACTTGAAATTTTACATGAGTACCCCCTCATCTTCCAATTAAACAATTTTCCCTTTCCAAAGCAGTCCCTCTTCAACAATTCTAAGGACTCAGTCTGTTCTCACAAGTTTCAAAAGAAACAAGCTTTAAAAGAAGAAGGTTGCTTTCCTCCTTGCCACCTGCTCTGTGCTTCTGCCATGCTTCCACCCAGCTGTTCTGCTGATCTCCCAGATGCTTGGCCTGTGCTGTATCTGCAGCAGAACTGCTAAGAAATCTGTGAAGCTGCTAACAGAGAAGCAAAGCAGCTGACAGAAAATGCACAACCAAAAGCAGCAGCTTTGGCAGTATGTGTGAAAGAAGTTATTAGGCAATACAACTTATGCACCTGCCTAGCCTTAGCAATTCAAAATGTGACACAAATTCAGTCAATTCATGTTTTTTTTTTACTCTGTACAATGTAACAGTTCCTGATCTTGTAATAAACAGCTGATAACTGAGTAAAGCTGAAAATAGCTACTGTAGTTTGAAATAATGTATAAATATTTGAACCTCTTTGCTGTTAAAGGTTCCTGCTCTTCTGACCTTCTTTTTCCTCTTACTATTGTGAACAAGATTATTTCAGATCACCATAAAATACTTATCAAGTGGTTTATGCTCTGCTGCTCTTTCCCTGCTTGCACAGCAGAATCTTTCCACTTCAAACTCCTGGTGCTGGATCCTCAGGACCAACTGAACTAAATTCTGTGCAGGACCATCAAATGGAATAGAAAAGGTAGCTTCCCTGATTCTTTCAGCTCCTCTGATAGCTGGCCTGACTGTAGACCAAATCAGTCCTTGGCATATCCTAGTTCCGTGGACTATGGAGTTAGAGATTGCCAGAGCACAGTGCCTGCCAGGGATACCCCTGTTGTGCAGGGTGGGAAATGTAGCATACTCTCCCGTGCTGCTGCCCATCATGCGGGTAGCCAGGGCAAGGAAGTAAGGGGGCAGATGCTGCTTTAGCCAGGCCAGGATTTGGCCCTCAATTACAATGTTCTTGAAGTGTACAAAAGCTGTTTAAGAAGCAAATGGGATATATAATGCATTACAAAAACAGAGGAAAAACAATGTAAAAAATATATATGAATACACAGTACTGAAGAACTATGTGCTGATTTGGTTACCTAACCCTAAAGAGAAAAACATAAAATTATGACTGAAAAAACTAAGATTATTTAACCGAGAAAAAAGAACATTAGATGAGACTTCATTAAAGTATCAAAAATTACAAAAGGAAACTGATTAGGGAAATGACCAGTCCCTCTTTTTACGCATTTACCTAATACACCTCTACCCTGATATAATGCTGTCCTCAGGAGCCAAAAAATCTTACTGCATTATAGGTGAAACAGCATTATATCAAACTTGCTTTGATCTGCTGGAGCATGCAACTCCCCCCTCCCCCCCACGGAGTGCTGCTTTACTGCGTTATATCCAAATTCGTGTTATATTGGGTTGTGTTATATCGGGGTAGAGGTGTACAAGAACTTGTGGACACTCAATGAAATTAAAGATGGTAAAATTAAAACCTACAAAATGAAATATTTCTTTTCACAGTGTATAATCAACCTATGGAGTTCTCTGCTATTGGTCATGAGAAATATACTGCAGCTGTATTTGTAAAAAAGACTGGATATTAATTATTATACATTATTATTATTATTGTGGTAGGCAAATTTAGACTGATGAGAAAAACAAATCTCATACTTCGGGGTATGTGAAAGACTGAAAGAGTCATAAAATTTTCTCCATTCTGTAACACTGCATAGTTTGATGGGTGCATTATTTAGGATAATGGAATCTTTTTTTCTGAAACATCAGGTTTTGGCCATAACCAAGACCTAAATGTCGGTCTGATCCTGTGTATTGGAAACCCTGTGTTCCTATCATGCTGTTGTGAATAAAAAAGGAATAACAATTAAACAATCCTGAATTCCTAGTAAAAGGAGTCCTGCTATGAATAATGTACCTTTGTAATTGTTTTATTGCACCACCAAACATGATCAAATAATTTGTTTATTAAATCACATAAAGAACTATGATAACACACTGTTCATGAAGCCTACAGTCTCTGATGCATTAATAGTACTGATCAGAATGGGGAAGGGTTCTGTAACATAGAGGACTGGAGAGGACAAATATAGATGCTGCTAAAGGTGTCCTGCAAAGGGGAAAACATAGGCTTGTGTCCTTTTTTCCTTGCTTAGGATTTATAAAGGAGGCCTGAAAGATATGATCATTTTCTGCTTGTTTTTTACATTACAGTTCAGGTCCTATGCACACTTTGGTGACTGGAATACTAGTAAAATTATGGCTAAAACTGGTCAAAAAAATTCCAGTGAAACATTTCTTGGCAAGAACTTACTGATTCATTGAAATTGAAACTTACTGCTAGTACTGATCGTTCAGTTTCAACAAAGATCCCCTGGAAAACTTGTGTAGTTTCTGCCAGCTAACCTACCCAACTACTGAGGAGCCCAGGCTTCCAGGATCCACAGCTGTGGGGCAGTCCACAATGCAGACTGCCACTCATCCTGGGACCCCAAGGCTTGGACTATCTCTGAGCTGGGGACCCCAGTGGACTGCATCAATGTTGGGGACTCCAGGACTTTCAGGGTCCATTTACTTTTGCAGAGGATTTCAAAATGTTTGCGTTTTATTCCAAACTGGAATGAAACCTAATTTCAAAATATCAAAATCCTCCATGAAATGGAATGGTAAAACAAGCAGAACTAAAACCTTACATATTTTTCAGTACTTTATCTATCATAAAGAAGAAAAAAGGGCACAAAAGGGATTATATTTTTAGAAATCATTTGCAGTTCACCTTTAACTAATCATCAACCAAAACATTTTTGCCAAAAATTAAATAAAGCAATAAAGTGTCATTTTAACTATTTTTTCACTTTTCCCCTTACGCTTCCATATTACATATAGTAACAGGCTGTATCAATTTGAATTAGGTCTTTTTTTAAATTGGGAATTCAACCATGAGAGAACTGCATTGCCTAGTGCTCCCACTATTCCACCTGAACCAATTAAAACATCAACGGCAGTTTGGGTAAATTTCCCCAGTGAAGATAAATAAGTCTGTGACAGTGCTGGGAGCACAACCAAGCATCTTCATTCAACCACTTATGCTCAGCCTAATCACTAGATTAGACACCCTCCCTACCCTTACAGTGATTAGTTGCTCTGTTTTTAGAAAGGATTTTTTGTGCATCCCAGGCCTTGTCTACACTAGTACATTTACCTACAGTGTCAGCAACTGCTGCAGTCTAACTGCATTCATACACAATGCCAAATTATGGCTCTTTATAGACTAACAGAAGTATTGGAGTATAAGCTTATGTTCCAATACTTCTGCTAGTCAATAGGTGCTACAGGTCTTTGTCGCTTTTTACAGATCCAGACCTACATGGTTACCCCTCTGAAATTATGGCTCCAATCTTGTAATCAGACACAAGATGTTGGACCCTTGTGTGGCCACATGGGCTTCACTGAGGCCACTGAGGAAGTGCAAGGTGGCCTGTGGCCGGGGATTCAAGGGCAGGGTCAAGGCCCCCACTCAGCACCACCCCAGGGAGGGCGGAAGCAAGGAGGGAACTGGATGCGCCACTAGGGCATCCCTGGCATGTACTAGTCACACTTTTAGCAACTGCCCCGCCTAAGGAGTTAGACCCCCTAGCGGCTGGTCCAGGCAGCTGCAGAGGGAGAGAATAATTCAGAACCAACTGAGGGGAAATTTCTGACCAGCCCTTTAGTGTGGGGGGGGGGGCGGGGGCGGTGTGTGAAAATTTTCTCAACTTTTTTACTTTTTTAAATGTTTAAACTGTCCCCAGCCACTACCCGCAACCAGGGCTCCCGGCACGTCACAGCGACACCCGCGGAAGTGGGCGCGGGGCCACCGCACAACCGGTGACACCTTCTGGCTTGACATAGGGCGCGGAGCGGGGCTTAGAGCCCCAGCCCTCCGCGTGCGCGCTTAGCGGACCCCACGCCCCTGATAACCCGGCCACTTGGGGGGTGAGGCAAATTGGGCCCAGCCGCCGCCAGTCACCCAAAGGCGCAAGGACGTGTTGTGCGCATGCGCACAGGCTCTACTTCTTCCCACCCACACCCGTTCCCGAGCTCACTCCGACTCGGCCCGAACCTCTCCGAGCGCCTTCGGGTGTCTCCGGCAGTCAAAAAGAGGGGGGAGCCGACTGTGCGTGCGCGGTGCATTGTGGGGCGGCAAGGAGCCGAGTCACCGCTGGGTTGAGGCCGCCATCTTGTCTCCGTCCGGATTCGCTGCCGCCTTCGGGGCCTGCTCCTTCTCCTCAGTGAGCCGGGCGGGGGAGAGGCCCAGCCAGGCTGATGCGCGTGTCCCCTCGCGCCTCTCTCAGGTGCCGCTAGCGTCCAAGCTTCGGGCGGGGCGGCCGCGGCCGGGGGGCTCCGCCATGGGTCGGTCCCGCAGCCGGAGCTCGTCCCGCTCCAAGCACACCAAGAGCTCCAAGCACACCAAGAAGAACCGGAGCCGCTCGCGGTCCCGCTCCCGGGAGAAGGAGCGGGCGCGCAAGCGCTCCAAGTCCCGGGAGACCAAGCGGAACCGGCGCCGCGAGTCCCGCTCCCGGTCCCGCTCCAACACGGCTCCCTCGTCCCGCCGGGAGCGCGAGCGGGAGCGCGCCTCGTCCCCCCCGGACCGCATCGACATCTTCGGGCGCACGGTGAGCAAGCGCAGCAGCCTGGACGAGAAGCAGAAGCGGGAGGAGGAGGAGAAAAAAGCGGAGTTCGAGCGGCAGCGGAAAATGTGAGTGCCCACCTCGGGGATCCCGAGCCCGGCTCGCAGCGGCTCCCTCCTCTCGCTTCCAGCCCGGGGCAGTCTCGCCGAGCCCCTCCCTCCCATGCTCCCCGCTAGAAAACACCCACTGCGGAGCCGCTGCTTCCCTCCCTCTCTCCTCATCCATATCGCTTCCTCCTCTAACCTGCATCTAAGGGCCTTCGGTTCGGTCTCCTCCTCTATCCGAGGCCTCGCCGCCTCTGGGGCTGTGTGTGCAGCGCTCACTGCCAGACTTTTGTCCCTCCCCTTTTCTGCGAGCATGCAGCTTATTCTTTAGGCTGAGGCACTCCTAGTTGGCCCGAGGGCTGTGTTGTGCCTCGTAAAAAGATGCACTCAACAAGTATACTAACTCGGGGTTTGTCTCAGCATTAGTGCTGAATCAAAGAGGATTCATATCATGAAACACTTGCTCAGTTGAACAAAACTAGCATGTTTAGTGTTCAAGTGTGTGTAGCTCTTGTTATATTTCATAAAACCCACAGGCCTTCCTTCATTTTAATATAGTTTTGGAATTAGGTGCCCGAATAGTTCACTTGCAGCATTATTTAAGTTATTAGAAGTATTTTTATTCTCCCTTATGATTTCTCATTCCATCACAGACAGCAACAAAACCCCTTGTAACAAGTTGTAATAAATCCATCATTCTGAGTATCCTATAAACCTTGCACCTTGAGGTATGAAACTGTGATGCAAAAATATTGACCTGGAGAAACAAAAATACTGTCTGATCCTACCTTTGTAAGTGAATGCTTAGGCAGACTCCAATAATGACAACCAGTTCAATTAATTTTACAGCAACTCATTTTCTTTTGGCATTGTTCTGGCTATATCAAAATGAATGAAATAATTACAAATTATCCATATGTTGGAAATTCTTATCTCTCCATATTGCTTCTTTCATTTCTATTTTAATGTATTCTGCTGTTGAGAGTTCTCTTGACCTATGCTAATTGCAGTTTGATAGCGATATCAAATATTGTGGGGTTACAGAACACAAATTTGAAAAATTTCAATATATTTTGTCTTAGAGACACTGGGTGCTGATTCTCCTGTTAGACCTGGGTCAATCAGGATTAATTCTATTGAAATCAGTGAAGTTACTCTAGCCCAAGGGTTCTCAAACTGGGGGTCGCGAGGTTATTACATGGGGAGTCGCGAACTGTCAGCCTCTACCCCAAACCCCATTTTGTCTCTAGCGTTTATAATGGTATTAAATATATTTAAAGTGTTTTTAATTTATAAGGGGAACTGCACTCAGAGGCTTCCTTTGTGAAAGGGGTCACGAGTACAGAAGTTTGAGAACCATTGCTCTAGCCTATAGTAAGAGTGAGAAGAGATTCCTGCTCTGGCTGTTTATTTTTAAACATTCAGTCTCTTCTCAATTTGGAATCTTAATGCCTTTGTTCCGGATTCTTTTTCGTTCCCAGGTAGCTCTTTAAATGAGCTGTAAGGCAAACACTTATACGTTCTCAAAAAAAATATTTATGTGACTTGTGAAATATTTGCAATTTTAAAGTAATTGGACATCTACTTTTTTATAACAAAGACCTGATTTCTTACCAAACCAAAATGGTTCTTTAGGGAAGGGAAGAAACTGTTCTGGTATTGAAGGAAAATAAAAGGTTTAAGATCTTTATATCAAATAGTCAAGCAGTTGATCATTATGTTTCCATTAAATCTTTGATTTGCAACAAATCTGGTTCTCTTTACCTGACTAGTAGGCCTGAGCTCATTAAGAAAAAAATCTGTCGGCATTCTTACCTGCACTTGAATATTTTTCTAGAGCAACTTTGTAATACTACACAAATCAGCTTATTATGAAAAATAATAGAATACTTATGATCTAGATGGGCAATATGGGATTTGATCAAAGTAGTAACAGTGCAGTAAAGTGCAGTCTTTCTCTCACAGGAGTTTGTTAGGCAAACAGAATTCTGCTGTTTGTCAAAATACTATTTAAAAGGTGCACAAGAGTCTTTAGTTGTCCAGGTTATTTAAGTGTTGTGAACTTAAAAAATAAAATAAAAAAAGAATTTCCATGTTTTTTGGAGGGAGGGGGTTGAGGAGTTTTGTTTTATGGGGGGAGGGAGGGGATTCCATTTGGGCTTTTTTAGTGTGGCAAACTATATTAAATTTAAATTTTGTGCTTCACTAGTTGAATCAAGCACTTCATATTTCATACTGGCTTATTTGTCACTTATCAAATTGCCTAGTGATAGCCATTTTCAATGTATGTAGCTGTCTTCTGAATCTGTACAGAATGGCTATCCTGAGATATAAGAGACCTCTCTGCTTTACCCTGTTTTCTGTTCTTTTCAGTGATGCTTAATTTCAAAGTCTACAAATAAATGAATATGGAAATGTTTATGTGGCAAATCCACTGAATCATAAGCACTTTCCTTCTTGCAGCTCTCATAAAACTCCTAACATACTGTATATGAATCTCATAACTTATTCTGAAAAATCTGACACAAACATGCTTTGACTTTCTGCTGTTTCTGAAAATGTTGCATGTTAGAGGAAGATGCTAATTTTACCTCTGTCTAGGAAGTCTTGTATACACCTGTTACAGAAAATACCTTATTATAGATAGAAACTACGCTACCGTATTTAAGCCTGATCCTGCATTTGTTGAGAATCTGCAACACTGACTTGTAGAGTTAAATCTTTAAATGTAGATGTTAGGGTGATGGTCTAATACAGAACTTAAATCTTTGAGAATAAATTCTCATGTAGTCACGCTTTTTTTAACACAGCTTTTATAGTGTAGTTTTTTATCACATTTCCTGGAACACTGACTTGGGGGAGGGGTGTAATGTAATAATTGTCTGTAATTTTGGAAAGCAATGCAAGTGCTGCCCCTAATTTTATGCATCTTGAATTTTTTTGCCAGAAGTAGGAGGAGGTGTGAAACCTTCACAGTGTGATGCTAATTTGAGAACAACATAATTTACTTACATTATTTTTTAAAAGTGAGCAGTTCACGTGTTCATTTGCCTGAAATATTTGCTTCAATTTGGAAAAAAAAATGGTCATGTGGATTTAACTTCTCATGTTCAAATATTTGATTAAGAGGGCAACAATAAATAAAGATTTGTATAGCTTGATACCTGATATATACCAAGGCTTAACGTGAAGCACACTTTACAGCACAATTACAGCCGGCTGAGTAATATAATATTATTTTAGATTTGATCCTTATTCTGCAGGTTTTAAAAACAATTTAGAGAATATGTCTACAAGAACCTTGTAGTTATTTCTGGAATGAAAGTGCACTGGGCAACAAATACACTGCACAACAGTGAGGTGAGGAAATGGGCCATGGAATATTTTATATCCACTTAAAGCAGAGAACTTTGGTTTAAGGTTTCATCAGAAAGAGCCCACATCTGCATCAGTAGAATGAAAGACTAAATTGTCTCTTCTGGGGGTTAAACCTGTAGGTTCAAGGAGTCCCTAGGTGTTTCAAATATGTTATTTAGATAGTCAATCCATTCCTTTTAGGATATGTGTTGTCTTACTGTTTTATAAAATCCCCACTAGGAAATCCAAAATCTGTCAAATTATATAATTTTTCTGAAAAATGTATGAATAATTGAAAATGTCTTAATATTAGAAATATACTTATAATTGAGTGAATAACATCTGAAACTCTTACTTTAACAAGAAAGTGACCAGAAACTATTCTATTTTAGGTCTTATATTGTAAACCATAGATTATTGGTCCTAGCTGACAAATTAAGATTTATCTCTTAAACATATTGTAGTCAGTATTTCAGTAGTGTGCTTAAATTTCAATTCAAATAAAAATCCAGTGTGAATGTAAAAATAATACAGTACAGTAACCCTGAAAAGTGAATACCATTTAAGGAATAGCTGTAGAGTATTATTTTATATAAAATGAACCTTCTGTTAGTATTTGAATATTTAATTCACGAACGGGCCCAATCCTACAAATACTCACTACTATGCGTAGTGCTTGCTATCATGAGGAGCTTTTTCATCTTCATGGTAGCAAGTACTACAGCAGGTATTAAGCATTTGTAAGATCTAACCCAATATTTTACTGTTCGGTGAAAAATGTGAACGGAGTTAAAGTTAAGTGAATATAACATTTTGCATCCTATCATATTTGGTGTTACCCTTTAAAAAAAAAATAGCATCTCACTGAAAAACAAACACAAACCCCCACTCTTTAGAGAAAAATCCTTTATAAAAATACAGAACACAAAAGTAATGCTTTATTTAGGACTCCAAATTGATGATATTTGCTTTTGTACAATTATGCTTGACACTCAATACCATCATAAAGAAATTAAGTAGATCTGCAGTATTTGATATGTGATAAGGTAAATTATTGGAGATCTAGATTACGCCAACACCTGGAGCTTTTGTTAGGAATGTTCAAATTACAAATCTTATTGTCTCTGCTTTCTGTTTTGGTTAGAGACCAGTTTGGTGCCTTTGAGGTGGAGGTCTTAGGGCAGTGTTTTATTACTTCATGTAACACAAAACCTAAAATGTTTTGAATTTTGAAAGGGGGATGGGTACCCTAGCTGATAGCTACGTTTCAATGTTACTGTGCTTTAAGTAACATTGAGTCAAAATAATCCATTTGCTTTATCGCAACCTACTCAAAATGCTATTTTGTTGTTAAATGTAACACTTTAAGACGTTAAATATGGTATGTTCCTATGGCTTTTGTAGTCATCTTACTCACTTTCTCTTAAATGTAAAGCAAATTTTTTGTACGGGTTGTGTGTGAATAAAAAATAAAAGAAAATATTTAAATATGTAATACCAACCATAATCTTTTACATCAGTCTGTGAATTCAAAGTTTTACTTAAATTTCATTATTGACATAACTAATTCATTTATTATTTTCATGTCTGTTTCTAGACGCCAACAAGAAATTGAAGAGAAACTCATAGAGGAAGAGACAGCCCGAAGAGTGGAAGAACTTGTGGCTAAGCGCGTAGAAGAAGAGCTGGAGAAACGGAAGGATGAGATTGAGCGAGAGGTTCTCCGCAGGGTGGAGGAGGCTAAGCGCATCATGGAAAAACAGTTGCTCGAAGAACTCGAGCGACAGCGACAAGCTGAACTTGCGGCACAAAAAGCCAGAGAGGTAACGCTCGGTCGTTTGGAAAGTAGAGACAGTCCATGGCAAAACTTTCAGTGTCTGGTTGTGCCTCCTGTTCGGTTCAGAAAGAGATGGAATACAGCAAATCTAATTCCCTTCTCGTGTAAACTTGCATTGCTGCGAAACTTAATTTTTAGCCTATTCAGAGGAGCTCACTGATACTTAAAACAGTTACTCTCCTAAAACCTGTACAAGGATACTTGAATTTTAATGGAACTGACCTACATATTTGAGAGTTGTTTGAAACTTTTGCCATGGCTGCAGGATTTATCCACAATCCTTTCTTATTTGGGGGGAAAGGGTTAAAATTTATAATAATATATCATTCATTTGTTTCATTTTATTTACCTAGACTGTAAGAGGCTTTTTGCCTTCAGTCAGGAAAAGAGCAGGGTCCAGCATTGAGCTGCAGTACCTGTCTTTAACTAGGTTTTCTTACTGTTCTCCCTTTAAAACAAACATTCTCTTTGAGCATACATTGGACTAATTCCTGTACTTTGAACATAAGCCCAGCCACCATCTTCACCAAGGACTTATGTCCAAATCATTATATCCATTTTTCAATAACTACTAATTCCTTTTTTTTCCTCTAGAATTTATTAAGGAGCAGGTTGTCCTTGTCTGAAGTCAAGTTAAACGTGTGACTTGTTTTATCAGCAGTTGGAGGAAAAGCTGAAAAACATCTTTCTGTGAGGCAGTAATTTGCTACTAAGGCTTTGATGCTTGTCTGCACTAATCACTCCAGGATCCAAAAATTTAAAGTCCATCTTTTAAACCCTTAAAGAAAATTCAGCTAAATAGCACTGAGTGTCCAATAACTCTCTCACTCCGTACTTCTTTTACTAATTGGTCTAAATGAATAACTTGATTAGTTTACAAGCGAAAAATCATTAATAATGATGCTTTCTCCTTAAGGCTAAATGTCAACTGTTTGTCTGCCAATATAATATCTTCGAAATAAAAGTTCTTTTGCTGAGACTTAAGATATGCAGAATTTCACATGTGTGCAATTCAAAGTTCAACTTTAAGAGAAATGCATTTTGACTTTATATACATTAAAGTTTGCTGAAATTTGTATGTATTGGATTTCAGTTGACTAAATGGATGCATCATTAGAAAAAGGTTTTTTAAAAACCATTTAAGTTTGGTACGGAGTAGTTTCATCAGTGCTTTACTATGTAAAATGAATTTCAATTCTTGGAGCATAGCATGCTAGCTAGTAGCTGATTACTAGTCATCGTAAGAAGTTTTTTCTTCATATGCTTGTTTTGTTTCATATTAACTTTCTTTTTTACACAGACACAAACCTCTGGCTGATTTAAATCTTCCAAATATTAAAATAATTTGGATATTTATTATGTGAACTGAAGCACCTCAAAAACCTTCCCGCACTCTTCATATTTATGTTTTGCATAACAAAGTTTTATTAAATTCACCAAGGAAACAGCAGTTTATAAGGCTCTATTTCCTCGTCATGCCTTTTCTGGACTCCTGAATTCCAGTTCAAACTATAGATGACAGTTTAAGCTGTCTTAAAATTGTCAAAATATTGAATGTTAAGTCCATTTTCCCCACGAAAGAAGCCCTTAGTTCCATGAAGTATGGATTACCATTTGTATTTTTCACTAACAGTAAATGTATTTTTCTTATTAATTGTTTGCCTTAGGAATGATTTACATATTTTTGTTCCTTCTTACCATAAACATCTGCATTCCTCAGCTCAGCCTTCCTTGTATGTTGTTTCTTTATAAATGGTTGAGCTGCTGATGCAGGTATTGCCAAGCTAACAGTACAAATCATTTTAAAGAGGAAGCTGGCGCGTATGGCAGCCGAGGAGCACACTCTGCAGGACACTGGACAAGACAGTAAATATTCAACTTTTAATGCTGATTAAAGGAGTATAGGTAAAGAATACGTAGGTATACTTAATTGGTGAGACCAACTATTCACTTTATTTATATTTTATATATTACTTTTTTAATTTGGTAAATACTATCCAGTTTTTGTAGTTGTCCTTGTTCATTTGTGTGGTATTAAAATACTAGTAGTAAATTGTCAGGAATCTATGATTAGGGAGGGTTTAGTTGGTTGCTGTTTGGACTGGGAGGGATGATTTAAATTTAGTACTGGAGACCAATTTTAGTGGCTGCACAATTTACTGTTGAGACAAAATAGGTGGCTGTAAAGCTGCCCTGTAAGTCAGTTCACAAAAGAATTCTGAGGAAGATTAGTGAAGACACATAAATGAGTATTTTACTTTTCTAACATCTTACCCTGTCCTCCCCTTTAGGAGGAAGAGCGTGCAAAACGTGAGGAACTAGAACGAATATTAGAAGAGAATAATCGAAAAATTGCAGAAGCACAAGCTAAACTGGTTGGTAGAAATGAAGTTTACATTAATGTAGACATGTTCAAATCCTATTGCCTGATGTGCTAGATAAGGGTTTTGTTTTTTTAAAACATCTAATCCTACTCTCATTGAAATCGGTGTGAATGCTCCCATTGACTTTGATGGTGTGCCGTTAGAGTGGCTCGTGTGTTTCCGCGGCGGTAGCAATTCGGTGGCAGCTTCTGTCTTCAGCTAGAAGACAGAAGCTGCGCTGCTGCAGACAGATGAACATAGAAGCTGCCGCCGTGTTGCTACCTCCGTGGAAACGCGCGATCTGCCCTAACAGCACGTGGACTGCCCCCACCCTCAGCAGCGGCAATTCGGCGCGCTGCTTGGGGGCAAAAACACAGACTGCTGCCCCTTGCAGTTTGCCGCACCAAGCACCTGCTTGGGATGCTGGTGCCTGGAGCCGGCCCTGCTAGTGTTGCTAGTGTAACAGAACAGGTATAAACGTGTTTGACACAAGCAGAATTCCATTGTGCAGTGGTTGAGGAGGACTTTGTCAGCATGTACACTTCAGACTTCTGTATATGACAGTTGCACTCATTTAAAGTAAATCAATGAGTTTTAAACCAGTTTAGTTGAATCAGTGCAAAACATTGCTTCCCTGTATAGATGCTGCTACTTTGGTTTGAGTGGTTTATTTTGCTTGATCTGTTTAAAATAATGCAAAATAAGCCTGATTGCAAAGGGGTTTGCACCAGTTTAACTAAATTGTTTAAAATCACACGTTAAACCAATGCAGCTTTCTTATGTAGATAAGGCTTTTGTTAAAATTGGTTTCTGGATTTACATCTGCTTTAAAATCTCACTGTCAGTTTTTTTGGTTTTACAGTTACATTTTTAATTTATCACTTTATGGAGAAACAACTATAAAAACAGAAAAAATATTCAAATTAACTATATGCTAAATACTGTTAAATGAACAAAATAAAAACTTGAAAATACAGATGTTCTTCCGCTAATCTTTCTTTCATTAGTAAGTATGTCCTGATAGTGCAAATAGACATAAGTCATTTTATGCCTGAGTCATTCCATTAAGCTTACTGCATAAGTGCTTGCACTATTTGAGCCTAAATGGTAACTTGCAATAGGTTGAGAAAGAAATCGAATGAAAACTTGGCAGGGTTTTGCCCTATATTGATAGTGCCCCTTTAAGTTATCAAGCACAAATGAGAAGTAGTGGAGAATATTCCTTTTTATAAATTGATTTCCCTAATTATGAAAACAGGAACAATGTTATGTTTAAATTTGTAATGCATATAAATATGTACAGATAGTATTTGTAAAGTTATGTTGAAAATGGAAAGAACTATATTAGTGTATGAGATTATGATATGCACTGAAAATGTTTATGCATGTGCAAAACTTTACTTCTGTGAAGCCAATAGAACTTGTAACATGAGTAGTGACATGTCTTAAGTTTGCGGAATTGGCTTCTGTGTTTGCTGAATACATGTAAAATAGAGATTGAGAAATCACTACTACAGGGACTGCAAAATATTATGTATTCTAAATTCTACTGATTTTGTACACAGGCTGAAGAACAATTGAAAATTGTTGAAGAACAAAGAAAGATTCATGAGGAGAGGATGAAACTAGAACAAGAGAGGCAACGTCAGCAAAAGGAAGAGCAAAAAATGATTCTGGGCAAGGGAAAGTCTAGGCCAAAACTGTCTTTCTCATTAAAGAGCCAGGATTAAATTGGAACTCTGAACTCTTAAAAAGAAAAATGAAACAGAAAAACTTTGTATGGTAGCTTCATGTTGAAGTGGTTTCTTTCACCTTTTTTTTTTTATTATTTTTTTGAGGGAGGGGGGTCTTTTTTTTTTTTTAAATGTTTTGAAAGTCTGGAAAGTTAGCTTGTTCTAATAGGGGCTGTGCTCTGCAATTCTTAATATTTTTTTTTTAAACTTCCATTAAGTTAAATCTTTATCAGATCACTGTTGCCTTTTAGAGAGTAATCTGTTCTCATCCATTTTGTTTCTGTAATAGTGGTTTGAAGCAGATCAGGTCACTTTATAAATTGTATATGATCTGATAAGGTTTTTACTGACCCATTGATTTCAGAGTTATACTCTGATATTAGTTCGAATTTCATGCTGGTTTTGCTGACTTTTAATAACAAAAAAAGTTAGTATATGCATCAGTAAATTCCCAAGTACTACTGGACCTCTGTGGTTTATTGTTAAATCAGTGTCCTATGATACTGTCCCACTGTTGCACTTGATGTTCCTGATACAGGTAAGGAAACAGTTGGTCAATTCTGCTATGAATATATAGAGAGATTGAGAGTTCAGTATTGTCGCTTAGATTGTTTTTATTACATTGACAGAATTCAACCAGCATTCCCCATTGTGTAAATAAACCAAATTGCTGAATAAAGTACAGTCTTAAATTCATATGTTTAAGTAAATTTTTTTAGTACACTTGTATAACTACAGTAAGAGTGACAGTTCACTTTCCTAAATTCAAAAATATAGTGGCATTTTTTAAGTTCACTTCCAAAAAGTTGTTGCTTTTCCTACCTCTAATGCAAGCATTACACAGACAATTAAAAAACCCAGTTTTTAATATTTTTTTAATGGCTGTCTCTATTTTCATTAAATGTTGGTAATATTCTGACAGAGACTTATTTTGGCTTCTTTAGCTTACTGAACCCAGAAAAGTACTTTAGTATCTAATCCCCTTGAGTTTGCCTCATTATATGGTATGTTGTATAATTTAGGGTCATCACCATATATAGTGAATCTGATAGATTTAGGAAGGGGAAAACAAATCCTGTATATATTCCTGTATATATTTATTTTTAAATTGAAGGGCAAGCACACTTGGGAGATAATGAAAAGCAGAAAGTGAAGTTCTGTTTTAAATACTTGTTTTAAGCGCAAAGCAACTGTTGTTCATGTGCAGCATCCTGAATGTTATCCATTTATATACGGGTTTTATTCTGACAAATGAAAACACAGATTGAAAACTATATATAAAATCCCCTTTTGTATGTAACTCTTCTGCAGAAACTTCAGCTACTGTAGTGTCCAGTTCTAAAATTCCATTTTTCCTATTGGTATTACATCATCTATAATGAATACTTTAAAATGAAAGATCATAATTGTTGACTAAACATATGAAGATTTTCCGGACTGAGAGGGAAAGAATACTTGATACTTCACCAGATCTGTTTCTGTGGATTTGATAAATAAAATGTAGCAGGTTGAATGTGTCACTGTAACAGTATGCAACAATCTTTGTCTGGAACTTGGAGTCGGGTGCAGATTGACACTTTCCGCTTTGCCCTGAGTGTCACTATAAGCATGAAGATATAAAATACCTACATCAGTACTTGTACTTAAATTTGTCTTTATAAATTGTTACAGAAATAGTGTTGCTTAATGAGTAAGCACTCAAACTGAGGCCAAACAATGTACATGACCTGTAGCAAGCATCAGGCTTTATTTAAAAACTCAACTGATAACCTGTATTTCTAAAATATAAAACTTCCCCTTGTTCCCTATATGAGAAACAAGCTATTAAAAAATCAATACTTAGCCCTGTGTATTTTGTTTCCTCTCCTTTTCTGAATGCAAGAAACTAAATCTGCCCTAATGCAGATTAGCAGTTGTAATATTTCATACTTCATTAATTATTTTCTTTTGTTAAATAATGGCACTAATACAATACATAAAATCTTGGTTGTCTTAGTTATGCAGTATGTGGCTTTCTTGAGATTGTAATTTTTAAGTCATCCTTCCTCTGACACAATGTAGTATAGTCCAAAAAAAAAAATATTAGGTTTCACATCCTACTACATGTGTTACACTTATGTATTTGTATTCTTCCTAGGAGCAGATCCTCAGCTGGTGTGTAATTGTCAAACTCCACCAACTTCAAATATTTCTGCTTACTAGCTAGCATTTTATAAGTTTTGTACAGGGAGAGATTCATGTGTGCTTAATTCTTCTTGCTTCCCCCAAAAACTTGTTTGTCAGTTATTTGTGATATCTTAGAGTTGTGAAGGGGAGACTGGGAATAGTCCTCTTGTTATACCTGTATATTTTCTCTTGCCACTAAAAGAATGACAACCCTGAAGGCAATAGTGAAGACCCAGTTCTTCCACTGCTATTTGATGATTAACATCCTGTCGCAAGAAATGACTTAAGCCTGCAGCCCCCTCCCTGATATTTGTACCTGTCTACAATTACAAGTATTTGTTACATATGCAAATTCCTTAATACTTCAGGCAACAATTAAACTGATCAGATAGATTTAGTCTGTCAGTTTCCCCCAAAGGATGGGTCATGGGAAGGTTGTAGATGGGTTGCGAGAATGATTCAGAAGAAGGGAGGCTGGGAAGGGGCTGGAGAATGAATCTGCCCCGTAACCCACCTCGCCCCTCCTCCCCCCAAATGGCTTCTGTCCTTATTTCCCCACTCCAGGCATTACAACCTGGCATGTGGGGTTGCAGTACCACTCAGGTTTGGCCCACTCTGGCATGAGGGATGGGTGGCCAGGCCAAACCTAAGCAGTGCTGTAACCCCACACTCCAGGTTGCAATGAACTGGAGCCATTAGTGGAGGCTTACTCTCCACTTCCCAGGGTCTCCCAGCACTGGGATTCGGGTGAGGGTGCTGCTGTAAGTGGTCAGTACTGCCTTGGCAGGGTAAGGAGGAGACAGTAGCGCTGGTGAAAGAGGACACTTGGCTTATGGTTTTGTCCCTTTCCTCTCCCTCCCAATTTGAACCCTGGGTGCCTTGCAAAAAAGACCATGCAGTTGGTGAGTATGCTTAGTAAAAAGTTCAGGGAACTACTGCATTAGTTACACTGAACCTTGTTGAAGTCACGATTATGAGCTGCAGCTCCCATTGACTTTATTAGTTTATTTTGGGGGGTTATTTCTCATCTAGCGTAGAAGGGGTGCTGATTTCTCCCGTTTTTAAGCCACTTCAGCCTTTGCTTTGAACGTGTTAGCTTACTGAATATTTGATAGGAGTGGGACATCCTTGTGTCCACATGCACAAAGGCAGTGTGCACCATACATTTCTCATCTGATGATAAAGATGGCCTTTGTCTCCGGTGCCTGTGCTTTTCAGGAAGTGTCTGTTGGATTTTTTTTTTTTTTTTTTTTTTTTAAGGAATAAATAGGGTGGAATAAACTAGAGCTGCTACCCTAACCAAAGACTCAAACAACTTTTTCAAAATCAGAAGAGTCTCTTTTGCGGTTACAGTAAACCACCCTTTAACCGTACCACAGTCACTGGTCTGATGAAAACTGACTTCTGCTATGAAGTGGACCGAAGAGCTGCTGCCTGTGAAGCCTACAGAGACAATTTGGCCTGTGAGCTATCTAAGCAACATACCAATGTCCTACCCACCCACATAACAAAGGGAATGTCACTACACCGCCAGGCATTTAATATTGAATCAATTCTCAGCTTGCTTCCTAAAAAAAAGGAAAAATCATTACCACCCATCTACCATTTCTTCCCCCTCACATATGCACTTGCCCCAGATAGTACCACCTGCTTTTTTCCCTATGGTATTTCACATGCTCTACCACTATCCTCACCAAGAATGTGGAATAAGTTTTCTCTCACTAATAGAGGCTATGCTATCTCCAACAATCTCTCTGCCTGCCCTGGCTACCTCTGCTTTTCAGAAATGACTGGTGCATTCTTTTATTTTTATTTTTTTTCCTTTTTTTTTTTTTTAAACACAAGGCATAAATAGATATGGTGGAATAAACTAGCGCTGCTACCCTAGCTATAGATTCAAACAACTTTTTCAAAATCAGGTTTCTTTTGCACTTACGATAACCACCCTTTAACTTGCCTCATGCAGGCTGTTGCTTTTGGCCCTCATGTACACAAATGATCTTTTAATAATTTAAAAGCACTGAGGGAGGTGTGCACTGTTGCACCGTCACTATAGCATGCTCTGTCCTTTGTCCCTTTGGAGGTGGAAAACAATTCTCTGTCCCCAGTGAGGGCCTGATCTTGCACTATTGGACTCCCTGGGAGTTTTGCTACTCTCTTTAATGGAACAGGGTGGGGCCCTTATAGTGCAGTAGAGAAATTCAAACCAAATAGGAAACACACACTTCAATTCGTATGCTCTGGCAATTCTTTTAGAAGTAGCAGTGGAGGCTGCATTTATCCGTGACAGCGGGGGCCAGGAGGAGGGGAATGTGCCGAGCTCTGAAATTCTGCAGCTACAGAAACTGGAGTTCCTTTTCTCACAACTTTCCAGGCCTGTGTGTGTATATTTTCATGTTTGTATCACCCAACCAAGACCCAGACTTTTTTTTTTCCATATGCTTGTGTGGTGGTAATTGAGGGCTTAATTTTCATGGCAGTGGAGAGAAGAGAGCAGAGCCTCTTTTTAATATCTCCATAATGGATATCCAAATGACTCCTATCTGCCTGGAATGACCAAAGGTTGTACTGGCTCAGTGATCCGTTCTGTGTGAGTAGACATACACCTTTTTTAAAGGCCATTGAAATAGATTAACTTTGCTCCCTGGTTCTTTCCCCTGCCCCCAGCAGGAGACATCAGAGAAGAATTATTTATGTTTGGGGTTTTTTAAAATTCCTTGGGGGTCAGTACCTGAGCTAAGAAGAGTCAATATAAAAATAATTCAAACATAGAGCCAAAAAGCATGGGCCAAACTGCACACTACCATGTTTTACAGCATGCATTCTGTCAGTGATGGTATTTAGTGGGAGAGGAGAGCATTTTCTGCAAAAGCATAGGGAACCAAAATTGCTGAGTTACAAAATAGAGGCAGGGAAAGGGCACATTAATAGTTCAGATCTATATTCACTGTGTCAGAGACATGGAAAATACATCTCGTTAAATTTTGAGTGATGGCAGTGGTCTGAGTTTTAGGATCTTCAAGTGCCCAACTCAATTGGCCTTACACAAAATATAAACAATCTGTTTAAAAGCAGTAAGTATCATTTGTCCACCATTTGACCAATGAGGGTGGGGGTTTGCACTTTAAAATATTTTGATCCCCCCCCCAACTTTATGTTTAAAAGGGATTAGTGAAAAATTGGGGGCCGATCCTGCTTCTATTCTTCTAAATGAGAGTTTTGTTGAAGGTTGCAGTGAGGATAGAATCAGAGCCAATATTTGTGCGGTAACCGCGATCGGGGGCGGGGGGGTCAAATTATTCAGAGACAACTCTCTGGTTTCTGCTCTGCGGTTTGAATGAAGGAAGGAAATAAAGTTTTTCTAAAGCGCAAATCTATTGTTCTATTTTTGTTTGCTTTTTACATAAGCTAAACACGGGTAGCAGTTTCTCTTCATTGTATCTATTTCTGCACCAACTCATGGGGCCGATCCTCTTCTCCTTTGCTCACGCAAACCCCCCCACCGAAAACGGGAGCTAGGTCTATGCTAGGCACTCAGGATCGTGCCCCAAAACCATATCACAATTTCCCGCGGGAGATCGAGCCTTGGTCTCCAGTATTTAGACAGTGGGGAAACTATGTTTTCGATGAAATGCGAAGCCCTGGGTATATATCCCGGCCACAAACTTCCTGATCTTCTGATTTGTTAAAAAAATTTCCTTAAAGAAGCGATTCCTGTGGCTAAAAAAGCGATTGATAGTTTAAATTTTGTAGCCTTCATAAAATCTTACGTTTCCTCAGCGATTTCTAGTTTGTACGGAGGTAAACCAGGAAAGCTAGAGCCCGATCCCGCGAAGTGTTGAGTTCTACAGGAGTAAATTGTGTTGAGCAACCAGGCAAGATTCGGACACTAATGGGGATGGGGGAACAGGCTATGGGGTAGCTCGGAAGGTTTCCTGCCCTGTTTATAAAACACAATGCTGCCACTGGAACTTTGGTCCCACTTGGCTTTCACCTACTCGCACTGAATTTCACTTCTGGGCAATGTAGCCTCTCAGACTTGGAAAATTACGCCTCGCTGCTGAAAGAAAAATAATGCTATTGTCAAATCATTTTAAATCGCCAGTAAGGAAACAATCGAAAAAGTTATTGGTGGTACTTTTAAAAATGACTAATGAACAAATACATCATTTAGCACATTATTGTTTTGTGTGCAAATTATTGATGTATATGTTAATTGATGTATATTCCATAAAAATACTGTAAGTGAGCATCATGTGATGTTTAGTTATACAAAGGCGGGTTTCTTTTTAAGGTATGGTTTGTTGTTGTTTTGGAAACTACCTAAACAATTTGATTTGTCTAGAAACATGATTAACCTGAGAGCCAAAAATATAATGCGTTACAAGTTGTATTTTTAGCTGCTGAGAGATATTTTCAGACAATGCAGAGCTCTTCATTTCCTCTGGTTTACTTAAAACAAGGATACAGAGAGTTAGAGGTCACCGTTTACTCACAGCTTTTACAGAACACCACTCCCTAACCTTTTGCTTCAAACCAAACAAAAGTAGAAACATAAAATAGAGAGTTTAATCTACTTTATTTACACTTCTCAGTCGCTGGAAACATTGATCAAACTCACTGTTTATATTGGCTCATGAGGGATACAAATCACACAATTTCTTTAAAAAATAATAAATTAAACACTCCCCCCCCCACACCGACTGACGAAGGTGGATGCCCCTCCGGTGTGAATAATAAATAAACTCTTTCTCCCACTTGTGTTAGGAATCGGATCCCATCCTGGGACTCAGATCTTTTTCTACCTAATTGCGGCGCCGAATCTGCAATTCTGACAACATTGCAGGCTACATTTAATTAATAGTTTACTCAGGACATATTCGATGTTTTGTGTGAAAGACAAACTGATTTTTCCTCTTTCTTGAGTTGTCGATTTCATTAGAGAACTACCATATGCAATTCACACAACCCACGAGGCATCAAAAGCGCCTTCAACCTCCTTTTCCTTCTCATTGTGTTGCTAACTGTTTGAGTGATCTGTGCCAGCCATGTCTGTGAACTCTAAATCAAATTTGGTAAAAAGTGGAATTGTAGCCACTTTCTCCAAAAGGAATAAAGGAATCAAATGAAAGTGGCAGCTGGTTTTCCTTATTAAGACCCTTTTCCTATTTCAGTAAAAACAGAACGAACTATACTGATTGAAAAAAAATATTTTCTCGTGGAATGAAATTATTCTCATGGCTTGCTCCCATATTTTCTGTATGTCATTTAACTAAACGGTGGGGAAAATGATTCTATTTCAAGAGACGAAAAGAATAGCGTAGTTCACAGGGATCTGGCTTTTATTTACTTTGTCGATTTTGGGGCATACAACACCTACTTCAAGAGATTTGTCAACCTACATAATGTAAAAAAACTGTGTGACTTACTTATAATTATTATTTAGTCTTGAGATCAACATCATTCTGAACAGCTAGTCCTCCGCCAAACCTCCATTCCAAAAATAATTCCTAAAAGATGCGCAGCATTAGAGTGTTTGTTGTTATACTCTGGGGAGAAATAGATGTAGGTTTTAGGGAGAAAAGGAAAGGAGTCACAGAACGGGGATTAAACCCGTGTAGATTCCTTTTGCTTCATATTGAAACCAGTTGACCAAATGGCCGCTAGTGGGCGCTGTGGCTCTGTGGAAACGTACAAAGGGCGTCTGAGACCTGCACGTTCCGATTCGTTCTCTAGGGCTGCGAGGAATGATCAGAGTGCAAAGGCTCGAACTGGGTCTTCCCCGGCCACCTACTCATTTTTTACTTTTTGTGCCACTTTCAGTCGGATTTGTTCTTTTTGAGCCCTGCGTAAAGGGACCTTTGGGAGAGTCTGACCCCAAGGAGACAGCCAATTTTGACTCTAATTTGCCATTTCTTGCCTCGTTGCAAAAAGTTGCCCGGTGCTGTTGAGATTCGCAAGATCTGGAGAGAGTATTGACCGAACAACCCTCATCATAACAAACGTGTAGACGTGAAGAAAGTGGCACTGAGTGACAGACAAGAAAGGGCGAGAAAATTCACACCCGTGTTGAGAGTCTCTAATTATCTGTTGCAAATTCAGGCCCCACATCTCTTTGAAGTGGCTTTGCATTTCAAAATCCTGTTTATTTAAGACTGTCCGTGGCTAATTGTTTTGTAACAAAATAAACTTTGAAAACTGTAATTAAGAGACCTCGTGGGAAATGTTGACAGGGTCAACGTGACAGGATGGAGCGAAAAATACCAACTGAAAATATCAAAATGTGGGAGTAAGGGCCCGGGAGGACGGAGAGCTTTGTCTCATTATCTCTGTTATTAAAGTATACGCTATATGTGGCTTCATATGATAAACTTGACGACGTGAAGTTCCATAATAGCGATTCTCCCAGTGAAACGTAATTAAAGTCAGGAAGCATGACCTGCAAATAGGGAAACATAATTATTCCGCAAGTACAGGTTGGATGCAGAGAGGGATAAACTCCACTTTAATCCTTTTTATCCCATGTATAAAATTGCCAGTACCTCGCAGCCATAGACATTGTTTGAGCCTTTATGACAAGATGTGTAAAAGTTTTTTTGAATTGTTCTTTTTAATACTATAATCGGATGGAAAGGTGTTAAACCGTGGTTGGAGTCTCACCTTGCATTGTACTATTCTGATCATGAACATAGCGATGGTGATTTTTTTTATTATTGTTCATATTGTTAACAGTAAGATTATATTAAAGTGTTTTAAGGGGATCACCTGTCACACACAAGACCCTATCCGAAGACAGAATGTCGAGGGCTGAGGTGTGTAAGTGACACACACGACACCCAACCAGAGCCTCCGCTCCTCCAGCAGCCCTATGAGCGCAGGCTGAAGGGGAGGATGGGCTGAGTTTATATTGCTATGACAGCACGCTAGGAGCGGTTACATTCATTCAGGGAGACTCCAAGCGGCAGCAGCAGCAGCAGCGACTTGGAGCCTGAAGGAGCAGGGGAGGGAAAGGCTGCAACTCGCCCGGCTCTTTCTCTCTCTCTGTCTCACACACGCACAAGCCACCTACTCAGCGGCAGCAGGGGCACTCCAAGCCAAGGGGCTCCTGTCTGTCTCTGGCTGGATCTGCCCGCTTGCCACCCAGCGCAGGGCTCGCACTGCAGATCTCGAGTGGAAGAAGCAAGAGGGGAGATTTTGACGCTAAGGAGCCCCCCCCCATCACACAGCGGGGACAGCACCCCCGCGCCGGGGACGGGCATGGAACCCTGCGGATGCGCTTTCCAGGGGCTCCGGGAGCTGATATTCGAAGTGGATTTATAGAGCAAAGCTTCCCTTCGCCATCCCTGCACTGTCCGGGCCGGTGTCCGCACGGATTGCACGCGCCGGGGACCGGAGAGCACAACCAGAGACCCAGGGGGATCCTCCTGGCGGAAGCCGGGTCACTTCTCCCCTTTAATCGCCCCCATCTCCAGTTCTGCTCGGTTTTTATTTTACGCGATCCCCAGGCGCCGTGACCGTGGATGGCGCACTGGATCCAAAGCGGAGTTGGCAATTTGAGTGGCGTCTTGCAAGCCAGCCGGGAGCCCCCAAAGAGCAGGGAGGACTGAGGCGTTTGCATTGGTGGTGGCGTTGTTACTTCGGAGGTGGCTGGATTCTTATCTCGCTGGAGAATTTCCGACATGCCTGGGGCACAGATGACTCAGTAACGCTGCGTGCAGTTCTCACCAAGTGCTTTGTCGCTCGTCTTGTTGTTGGTTTGTTTCTGGTCAATCTTTCTTGCTGGGGGATACCGAGCGTCCACCCGCCCCCGTTGACCAGGTACGGGGAGTCGCACGGAGGAGTTGGCGAGGTTTAGGCAAGGGACTTGGAGCCGCTTTCGACCATGGCTGTGCGGAGGGGAGACTCCTCCCTTTGGAAGTACGGCTGGGGAGTTTTGATGGTTTTATGCAGAACTGCAATGGCCAGATCGATAGTTTTAGACCCGATATATTGGAATTCCTCCAACCCCAAGTAAGTTTGCCTCATTCTGCTTCATCCCTCCCCGCCCCCGCCGCCCCCGCCCCCATCGGGGTCTGATTTAATTTTAATAGCTCAGCCAGCCAGCGAGGCCGACGTGGGTCGGTGGAGCGTGGAGAGCGCGAGTGGCAGGCACTGCGGTCCCAGGGGGCTGAGCTCCCGGCGGCGCCTGCTCTCACCCCGAGGGCAAGGTGCTGCCGCCGGGGTACTGCTGTGATTAATCGGGCACCACATGTGGAGCAAGTCCGGGCAGGGCACAGGCAGCGGGATCCTTGCACTTCTCCTTACCCACCTTTCCGTGGCTCCCTATGCGCCGAGGCGATCCCTCGCCCAGCTCTCTCCAGCTTTGAAACTCTCCAACGCCCCAGTGCACTTCAGGATCTTGCCGCCCATTAAATACTCCCTCCCCCCGAAGACACCGAGGGGGGGATTCGTGCACAGAGTCTGTCTCAACGGGGAGGATATCTCGATAGACCTTGCCCGGCTTTTGTTTCTCTGCAGGACAAATATAGACACGGCCATGGGGCCATCTCCTGATGTGCTTGGCAGGGGCCGCTCCCAGGGAGAGGCAGTGCCTTATGATTTGGAAGTCAGCGGGCGTTTTGCCTGAGCAAGAAGTGCAAGGATCCTGCCAGGGCTCTGGGACGGGGGAGATATGGGTGACAGAAGAGTAAAGGAGGATCCCTAGAGTGAAGTCTATTGCTATTCCTGGGAGTTTTGCCCTTGACCTCAATGGGGCCAGGATTTCCCCTTTAGACTGCATACTCGACTTCAGATGACTTTGCAGTTGCACAGCGCCTAACGCCAAATGTGACTGCGCCCCATGGGGGCTACAGTAATTGGATTCCTGCCTGGCTTTATTCTCCCAGCACTGGGAGAGGGCAAGACTGAGTACAGAGCCTCAGGGCAGATGAGCTTTTTCATACAAATCCCCAGCAGGGCCAGATCCAGCGGGGCTCATTGCCAACCATTATAGCTCCTCACCTCCAGCAAAACAGGGAGTGCAGGTTGGTCCCACTTCCTTAGAGCAGCGGTGCTTTATACACTCTGAGAACTACTGCTCAGCTTCTCCATGTGGAGATGCAGGGCCAGATTCAGCCCATTGACTTCAATGAAGTTGCACTGGCTGACAGCAGGGCTAAATTTGGCCAGTGGACTTGATGAGAACAGGGCACATGCTTGTGAGTAATGTACTGAGTATTGTCCATCAGAGGGCATTTTCATGTCTCTAGTCAGAGCAGGCAGAAAGTATATGTGTTCTAAGATTTAATTATTAAGGCACAGTCTTAAAATATACTCCTATTTTTTGAAAGACTCCTCCTTAGGTGTATTGAGATTGTTACTTTTGGAAATAGGGATGTTATTTGCATAAGAAATCCTGGTGAAGAGAAAACTAGGCAATGATGCAAAGAGAGCCTTCCTTGCTTTAAAATGTGTATTGTTCCAAACTGTTTTATTTATGCCACTGATGCATATATCTAAAGTTGGCTTTGATAAACTTTGAAACCCATCAAAACTTTGGTGATATGGAAAGATTTTCTTTAGCATAGTCTGAACTCCCCCCTCACAGTATTATTAGGAAGGATAGTTTGATAATGAGTTTAGAAAGTTTTATGCTAAACATATTATTTAATGTATAATTTTAATTAAATGTGTTTAAAAACAAACCAGACACACAGAAGATCGCAAATGTAAATTTCAACATGCTCACGTTGTTTATTAACTGAATTCAAGTTTTCTCATTTAATCAATTTAGTAAATATCTGTAAAAGTACCCTTAGATGAACAAGACAAATTGGAAAGTGCCCAGAGAAGAAGAATGGAGTATTTCCTGAATCAGGGAACTAACTGTGTATTGGTAGCAAAACCCAGAGTCTGAAATTACACAAGTTTGGATTAGATCTAGGAACTGAAAATATTTATTAAGAAATCACATCCTAACATCAGCATTTATCTTCCACTGCTTTTAGAAGATAATTTATTATAGATGTCTCCTGACTTTTTTCAAGAATGGAAAGATTTATGAGTATGTTAAGGTCCTTTGTAAAAATTTTACAGGAAAATTAAAAAGGACAATGTAGGTTTTAATTAAAATATGGAAAATAATTATCATGAACAGAAACATTTCAAATGCAGTTTTTTCTAGTTTTACATGACAAATGATCACATACTATATGAGATGAAAAGCCAGTTTAAACAGAGCCACGGTTTAAACTAGATCTATGGACCTGCATTTATATGATGCTATCTAGTTAAATCCTTTCTCTGACCTAGAAAAGATTAAACACCAAATCTTTGAATAAGACAAACAAGACACTTTCTAAATGCCACCAGAACTGATGAACTCACAGATTGGTGGCAAGACCAGATTGCATTGTATTAGCAGGCCTGCAAATGACTGTGGAGAGAGATTTAGTACAATGGCAGAGGAACCAGAGCACCCACCCTGTATCCACAGTCCAGTGATCAGTTTGTTCCTATAGAGGTCACTCTTCCAAAACAGAACAGTCTCTGTGCACCAGACCTTCCTCCATGCCATTCTTCCAGTTCTGGTTTACCTTCACTTTTTTTGCTTACACTGTCAGCTTGCATTAGATAATTTTATTTCATTGATGCCTAAATAACCAAATTTAATCCTTGCTATAGTACAAGGTTCAGTGCCTATCATAGCAAATAAAAATAAAGTTTCAATTTTGCTAATTCTAAAAGGTATTTTACTTCAAAAAGGTTTAAACATTATTAATGGCAGTTCTAATGATGCTATCTAATTACTTTTTCAACTTAAATTTACACTTAAAAAAATAGGTTCTGCCTGTTGATGTAACTGAGTTTTCTTGAGTGATTCATTGAAGCTTAATCATCGCAGTGAAGAAGTACACTATTAAAATTAGTCTTTTTCAGTGGCTGGGCCTATTGATTTATAGGGCACTTGGAGGCCTGTAGTTTGAGGAAGCTTACAAATGCATTAGCGATATTGCTGTTGGTGTGATTGCTCCACTTTTCAGGAGCAGGATTTCTTTCTAATTCTTGTCACAATGGTTTGCCTGAAGGGTACTGAATAATTTCTCCTTAGAAAAGGTCGATATTTCACAGGTCCCAAGCTTAATACTAGGTTGAGAAATTAGAAAATTTCCTCCTGCTGCTGCTGGGAGGATCTGAGGATAGTGCAATATTAAAGATGCTTTCTATGTCTGTAATAAATAATTACCAGCTTTGGTGTTACAGCTAATTTATTTATGGAAGTTGCATGTATATTTCTGTTGAAAGTTTCAGTACATAAATCTTCTGTACAGGGCAGCAATTAAATGCCCAGGGGAATTTATTAGTAAGTTTAATATAGAGGATGGAATAATAAATGTAGGCTGAGGGGAGCATACACTAAATTTGTTTTGTGTTTAGATTTAGAGGTCATAATTTTTAGCTGGCGACTGGGACAGAGTGCTCGTAGTCCTTTGAACATAAGATCAAAGCCCCCTCCCCCATTACAGTTCTCTCTTTAGAGATCCACTTTCATTGCCTTGACTAAATCTTCAAATGTAATTAAAAAAAAAACATAGTAAAAGGGAAGGAATAATCGATTGTCTATGACATTACATTTTTGGGAGAAGTGGTTCAATTAAACGCCATCGTGATAGACTTCTCATTTCAGACTCTTGGACATTAAGCCATGATCTTTAGAATATAAGGACAAATGATTATGAAAATGTAACTCCTGTTATTGGACACATTTCAATCAGGGAATATTTTCTCCATGTACCTAGAGATATTTTCCCCTATGAGATACATAGATTGTGGGAATTACTTCAATTTTATCTCACAGTGCACAACACTGCCTTTGTACTACATTGCAGAATGTAGTTTTATGGATTTTAGTCAAACATTACAGAGATCCACTTATCAACACAGTGTTTCTGGTGTCTGAGGCTACTGCTGTATGTGGTAGGCCTGTTAACAAAGCATTTTTCTGTCATAACACAATGAAGCCTCTCCATAAAAAGCTGTATTTTTGATACTGATTGTCTTAGGGAAGACAAATGGTAGCTAAATAATATCTGTGATAACCTGATATATGTGGAATCTGCCACAATCAGCCTTTGAATAAATACCAATGTGTCAGAGATTGATAAAATAAACTACAATTGATGGTCCTGTTTAAACAGTCTATTCAAGAGCATATAAACCAGTCTGCCTCTCATTGTATCTGAAATTCTTATTTTTGTAGGTAAACAAATGCACATTCACTCCTGATTGAATAGCCCCTTGAACTATTCTCTGCAGTTTGCATTTGGGTTAATCTTGTCGGTTTTAATATAGAGAGAAAAAAGGACAAAGCACCAGGGGTGGAATTGTTAGTGCTTTCACATCCACATTCCTCACATTTTGTCAGGATGATAAACTGTAGGTAATGGACAGTCCTTGTTTCACAGGACAACTGAGCTAAACGAAGCACAAAGAGCTTGCTAAAACGATATCTCACAACATGTTTTGTCTCCTCTTTCTAGACAAGAATTTATTTGGGAATCCTGTGCCATGGGACTGCGCTCTTTAACCTTAACAATTACAGCTTCAAGCTGAAGAAACAGGAGCTGAAGGTTAAAATGATTTAAACACACGCTTCTAAATCTTACCCAAAACATAGCTGTTGACACTTCGGATGCTAGTGCAGAGAACTGTGAACAGTGTCCTCTGTCCCATTAGATATTTCTGGGACCTATGGCCAACTCCTAGCTCAGGTGAATTAGCCACATAAACCTCGAACAAGCTAAAGGCTGAATTTTTGACTCAGTGATTTTCTACAGCCCTTTGTACACAGGATCAGTTGGAGTATAAATGCTATATTATTTATAGTAATTATCTTAAAGCCTCTTATCTGTAAACCTTACTAAGGAAAAGCACTTTGGTTAGTGTGGTAGTTGTCTTTAGATAGACAGTGACTGAAAGTCAAGCTGAAATCATTACATTTTTCTTTTTTTTTTTCAACCTTTTTTTCTCCCATATTTTATTGTAATGAGCTCACATTGCCTTAGTATGGCACGTAGGGTATACCTCATGCTCACAAAACATTCCTATAATGGGAAATTACTTGAAATACCAAGATGACTACAGGGAATATTGGCAAAAATAGGTGTAGCAGCCATAATCAACTTTTTTTAGGGATCTAGTCTTAATATATCATGCAACCTTGCTACTCAAAATTGCTTATTACAAATGAGATGCAATCTCCCTGAGAAAAATAGTGATTAAAATGTTATTCATGTGTGTTTAATCTCTGCCTTCTCTGGCTCCTGACATAAAGAAACTTGTTTTTCAGGTCATTTATCATACATCTACATAGATTTGCTTATGACATCACCCTTTGTGTGATGTTGTGGGCACTTACATAGGAGTGTCCAACTGTCTAAAATGTTTTAATTAAAATACGCGGGTCCACAGAACTATAAACTTCTAGCCAAGACTTAAGTCTGGGTGATTTTTTTTTTATTTTTTATTTTTATTTTGATATATGAAAAGCAAAGAAAGGGAGGATGGCAAATGGATAGTGTTAGAACAGCTTGGAAAAACTCCTGTGGCTTCATTGTCTCTTTAAAGAGAATACAAAGACATATGCAATTCAGCCCTTCTTCCATGATGGAAAATGTAAACCGTTGACACGGCTCCCATGTTTAACTTGTTTAATTCTCATTTTAAATTCAGTACTATACCAGCCATGTGAATTCTGAAGATTTCTTTAGTAATCCATTTTGTAGTTCCGAATCAAAAACAAAGTGAAAAGGTCTGACACAATTTGCTTTTATTTTTAGGCAAATCAACCCCGGTCATAGTTAATAAGGGGATTACAACTCAGACTAGGTCTTTACAGATGTAATGTAAATCAAGGGCAGAGTATAAAGAAACTGATCCCTTTTGATTGAAGTATGGTAAAAAGGCATAGAGAAACTAGCAGCAGTAATCTGATTGTATGGCAATAAAACCACCATTTTCTGTCTTTCAGATAAAAATAATGTGGTAAATCCATGCAGTTCATAAGATGTAAAAGCAGATAAAGGGTGATGCCATGGCAACATATAGATTAGCTTGATGTTAGAAATGACATGTCTCTGAAAGGGGTGTTAGAAACTAAGGGCCTTGCTCCGGGCTGTAAGGTATTATGTGAGAACTGCACAAAACTTGGAGGCCAGGATTAGAAAGTATGAAAGGCCTACTTGTGGTTTGGGATGGTTAAAGCAGTAAAGAAAAGCTGCTCAGTTCTTGCTCATTGGTGGTGTATAATATGGTAAAAGTAGATTTCATTTACTGCTTTTTATTAAGATTTGGACTGATTAGAACTTCAGATCACTGCAATTGTTAGGATGTAGAAGATTTTCCTTTTTAACTCCTGGCCTAGCAGCAGCAGCCATTCTGTAGGATTAGCAGCACTTTGAGTTTGTTTCCTTAATCTATTTGGGCTTCAGGCAGCAACCTGCTGGCAAGGAATAGAGAGCAGAGGGGATAGGTAGAACTAGGGTTATCTGAAAAGAAAACAGAGATCTTTTGATTTCAGCCATCTTTCAGACTGTGGTCTCAATCTCAAACTCCATGGGAGAAGCAAAGGTAAACATTCCGCATTGTCCTTTTCCCTTAGCGAGACGATTCTTGTACAATTTTTGTGTTTCCCACCCTGCAAACATATAAAAGAAAAAAATCCAGCTTTAATTCAAATTAGCTAATAAAGCTGCTGATAGCCAAGTTGATATGGCTTAGTCCAGGTGGTATTTGCTCCTGAAAGGCGATCTGAAATCCACAGTTGAATGAGATAGGCCCCCTGCAATTTAAAATCATTGGGCTAAATTCTCTGTTGGCCTAACTCTATTGACTGCAATGGAGTTAGGACAGCAAAGAATTTGGCTCTTTGTGTTGTCATTTATTTTAAGTGCTTTGTAGCTGTAAAAGTTAAGAAAAGATTTTGCTTGTTGATGCTACACTGGTCCTTTGTTGCCTCTTGTCACAAACAGCCTTGTTAATAGCTTAAGACTTTTGTTTTTGCATTGTGTTTACCATTATAAACATCCGAAAAATAGAAAAAGGCCATAGACCAGCCTGTTGGGTTATTTGTTATGTTGCAAACTACAGGTGCAGTCCAGAAAGGAATATTTGCTTTATTGTCTGTTCATTTGTGTGCAAGGGGAAAAAAGCGGGAGTCAAGACACAGAAAAAAAACTCTGGTACCATAACTATTGTCTCTTTTGATTAAGTGGGCCTTTGCATGAGTTTGAGAAAATGAAACTCTGTGCTGTTTGCTGGCAGTGCCTTGGTCACTTTCTACGTTTCTGAACTCTCAGGGAATAGGGAATTCAGAAAATTGCATTTTCAAATTTGTAGTTTTTGTCCTAGCTGATAGGTTTAACACATTTCTGACAGAAAACCTGAGTCCCTAACCAAAATCGACATGTTGCTGAAGCTAATATGGTTTAACAAGTATTTATATGCACACACACCACCAGATAAAGGGGGATTCAGCAGATTTGTGTAATATATGGAATCTGAAGCACTCAAAACATTTCTTCTATTCCAGTTTAACCTTCAGAAATTTATATAGAAAGATCCATTTCATTTGCTGAAATTCTGCAAAGTATGGGGGCAACCTTCTCTAATTTACAGGCTGGTCACATCCAATCACCTTGCATTCTGCATTTGACAATGATTGCTAATGGGCCATTCAACTAAAGTATTTGCTTGTTAACAGGGAACAGAGCATGATAAATGTCCAGCAAGCTTGCGGCCTCCTTCAGCTTTTCAAATGCAGACTGGTGCATATTTATGGCAGGCAAATGACAAAAGAGGAAGCTGAATTACTCTGGCCTTATGCTTTCTGTTAGAACAAGGGTTAAAGTGATTAAAGAAATAATGCAAAAACCGATGTCCTTTGTTTGCTAACCATTACCCAACATTTAGCTTTGGAACCTACCTGTCATGTCACATTTCAGAAACATACTAGATAATGCTATGTACATTTGGTGAGGCATAGGAAAGAGTAGGTGGTCATTTCTGTAATGTTTCGCATGCAGCAAAAGTCAAGTATGTCTATTTATGTTGTTCCTCTTGAATAATCAGCAGGCCCTATTCTCTTGAAATACTCTTCACTCGTATACATTAAATTTAAAGATGTTCTTACAAACATCTGCAAGTAGTCCTGCAAAGGGGACCTTGAGGTTGGTGATTGCGTTCTCTGATTCCAAAAGAAAATAAATAGTAGGAGAAACTCATAAGAAAGAAAACAAGCCCCATTGCCCTCAGCCCATTTCTCTAAACAAAGTATGAAAACAAAATGGCAGTATAAGAGCACTATTTAGTTTGCTCTCTCCGTTCTCCAGGACATGAATAAGTGGATTTTCAAAATGAAGAGTATAAGGCAGGGGTTGGCAACCTCTGGCATGTGGCTCGCGTAAGCACCCTGGTGGGCTGGGCCGGTTTGTTTACCTGTCACGTTGGTAGGTTTGGCCCATCGCGGCTCCCACTGGCCGCAGTTCGCTGTCCCAGGCCAGTGAGGGTGGTGGGAAGCTGCGGCCAGCACATCCCTCATCCGCGCTGCTTCCCGCCGCCACCATTGACCTGGGACGGTGAACCACGGCCAGTGGGAGCCACAATCGGCTGAACCTGCCAACGCGGCAGATAAACAAACTGGCCCAGCCCGCCAGGGTGCTTACCCTGGTGAGCTGCGTGCCAGAGGTTGCCGACCCCTGGTATAAGGTATGTGTACAAATTCTGTGAATGGATAGAGGGTTCCCAGCACCATTTAGAATACATTGAACTGTATTCCAGTACCACAGCTTTTGCATATTAATTCTGTCTGAGGAAGAGCCTGCTCCATTTCCCACTGAAGTCAATGGCAAAATACCCATTGATTCCAGTCATGCAGGATCAGGCCCCCAAATACTTCACCGTATTCAAAGTCTTTAACTAAATCTGTGATTACAAGACTAGACGAGAGAGTCTTGGGCCAAAATTCTCAGAAATGGGCAATTAAAGTTAGGCTTCTATATTTATATTCAGATAAAGGATCTGATTTTCAAATGTAGGCATTCATTTATGAAAATCTTGACCTTGTCTGTTTTATTACTTCATTTTCAAGAAGACAGACATGTTTAAGGCCCCAGTCCACCTCTGAATAAAGTTAAGTGGAAAGACTCCCAGTTACTTCAGTGGGAGTTAGATGGAGTCCTAAGGAAGCAACCTTCAGCTATATAGCACATTCTTTTATATTTTAGGATTTCAATGTTGTTTTCTTTCAGTATATCTGAATCATAGTCCAGGTTTTTATTTATAGCAGTGTTGAAAGTTTGCAGTTTTATTTGGCATAAGAGAACAGTTCCTTTTTTTTTCTCTATCAGTTGCGTTATTCATAGGACTCTGTGTCGATGTTGTGATTATATGTATTTTAAATATAAGTGAGAAGCACAGGACCTCTGTCTTTCTTTTTTTGGCATCCCTGAGGAGCCAACACCCAGTGTTTCATTGCAGTATCAGCATGATAATTATAATGCAGCTGATTTAAACTTTGATGTAATAGTCTAGGCTTTCTTCTGGTTTTAAACACAGTTCCCCAGCCAAGAATGATTTATGGAGACTGATAGGAGATTGTATTGCTAGGTAAATCATTCTTGGTGCATGACATACATATCATTGTAGACTTTTTTAATCTATAGACATTTCAAAAAGGTGCATGTCTAAAGACTAAATTAACATTTCCAAGATCTTGTTCACCAGGACCAGACTTTTGCACATATTAAAGAATAACCAAAATATACATATTGCAAAATAAAGTAATGGCCTGTGCTACGCAGCGGGCTAGGCTCACAATGACCCCTTTTAGCCTTATAACCTATCACTTTCCGAATTATTTCTTAATGTTTTATTGTGTCTTTGTTAAATATTTCTGTTTAATATATTATGTTACCTTTTGCAAAGAGCAGTGAGGCAAGATTGGCAATGGGTAGCGGCTGGATTAAGGGGGAAAGTATGTGTTAAAGCTAATGAGAAAGTCTGACTTTTTAAAAGAGAAAATGTAGTCAAAATTGAATGCCATATGATTCCAGAGATTGGGAATTCTGTCAGATTACAGCCTGTCAGAGCTGAGAAGACTCAAATCAAGTCCAGGCCTATTTCTACAGCAGATTGGAATCCTGGCTTTTTGCCTGTGGGTCATTCAGTAAGACCCATCTGGTTTTTGATGTTCTGCAAGTTTGAAGCAGGTTGCTTAAGGAACCTATGCAGTGAATACTGGTGAATCCATGCATAGCTGCAGTTTTGACTCTCAAGTGGTGCGTCATTTTGCATTTCCATTTTCACTAGTGCTTGCAGTCTGTTTTCTTATTGCCTGAACAGCAGTTGGTTTCTATACCTGACTGGATAAAAGTGCAAATTTGGCATTAGGAACATCTTGATTCCCTTTGGGGCTCGACAGTCACATTCTATTCACTGTCCACACTTCAGTTGCTTTCTTTATGTTTAATTAATTTCAGTTTAGTTCAGGAGCAGCCTGCTTTAATCACTGTGCAATGTTTAACCTTTGGGGGTTATTCAAGGTAATTCCAGAATGTGTAGGTTAGTTGAGCAAGGAAAATCATGTTGGCAGCCAGGATTGCTAGGCATGTTTATAAAGAGATGAATTTTGGGGGGAATCTGTATTGCTGTGAATTTACAGAAGTCAGTCTGATTCCAGAGATTTTTCATGAAAGATAAAGGCCAAATCCTGCACAATTTATAATCCATTGAGTTCAGTGGGTCTTTGTGCAGGGTAGAGAAAGCAGGATTTGTCGTTAAGTATGTTTGCTCTGAGAGACCCTGATTCAGGAAAACATCTCTCTTCAACAGAGTTTTTAAGCACCTGTTTAACTTCTTTGCTAAAGAGGGAGGAATTTAGGCATGTGTTTATGTGCTTTCCTGAATTCAAACTAGAATGAGAAGGCTTTTGATAATAAAAAATATAAATTTCTTCCTAGATTTTAGCTTTGTAAAATCCTTTACATTCGAGATGGACCCATCAAACCTCAAGGCCTTCAATGCACTCTGGAATAGGCCCAATTCACCTATTGGTGGCAAGTAATTGATGTAGCTCAGTGGCTCCCAAACTGTGGGGTGCGCTCCCCTAGAGGGTCACAGAGGAACATTCGGGGGGAGCACATTCGGGATCCAGGCCAGCCCCCAAGGAGGGTGGCGTGGCAGTGCCACCTAGTCCTGCTCTGCCCCAGCTTCACTGTGGCCCAGCCTCAGCTGCAGGTCAGCTGCTGGCCGTAGATCCGCTCCTGGCTGCGTCCCTGGCCTCGGCTCCTGGCCCCGGCCTCAGCTGCGGACGCCAGCCCCGGCTCTGCTCTCGGCCACAGCTCCACTCCAGCCACACTCCTGGCTGCAGCTCCCGACCATGGTTGGGTGGGGGGATGCAGACAGGTTCCATTAGGGATAAGGGAAGAGGCATGACAGAAAAAGTTTGGCTACCAGTGCAGACCCCTAATAGTTAAGGACAAGTCGAGGGGTACATCGGATGACTAGACATCCCTATATTATTGGGACATCTCAGTACTAAGGGCTTTATCTTATATATGCAACTCTACACCCTGCCCACCCCTCGAAAAAAAATGTGTCCCAGTTTTTCACATGCTATCTGGTCACCCTAGGAGACACATCAGTTTTGCTAATCAAGCTCTAACCTTACATGAATACCTCAGTTGACGCAAACCTTTGCATATTATTGCCTGCTGTTAGGAGTATGGCCAGGGCCTTTACCCTGATTGCTGGCCACCAGTGCTGAATCCAAGCTGTTCCAGAGCAAAGTCAAGATCTTAGATCTGAGACAGAATCCAGGCTGGGATTCTTGCTCACAGCTCGAGCCTAGCTCTAAAATGGGCTGAGTTTGAAAGCTGGATCTGAATTTTGGGAAAGTTTTGATTTGAATCTGGATTTCAGATCCCCAAGTTCAGGAGTGATTGAATCTGTGGTTTACAAAGAGATGTAGTTCTGATTAGACCCCAAGTTTGTATCTCAAGTTTTGCTTTGGGTCTATGTCTACTTTAAATGAAACTTCTGTGTATTATTCCTGTTCCTGAAGCTTTTTTTTTTATGTGAAAAGAAGAGCAAGTAAGATAAAACAAAAAATTTAAATGAAATTTGTCGATGGGTTTTCAGAAAATATTCACATATAAATTCTAGATTGGAACATGCCAGTGTATTATCAAAGAGTTGTTTGTTTATTCCATCCTATAATGTGACAAACCACTGGTACGGCATATCCCAGACTGAAATGGCATGAGATAGGACCTTGTTCCAACTCTACAGTTTCCTTATGCAGACAAATAGTATGGAATAAGTTATTTTAGAACAACTGTGAACCAGCTGAAAATACTATCGGAATGTATTTAATAAGCGATAGTCAGTGATTATTAATGTCTCACCAAATAACAAGGCAGACCCAACCCTTTTTTATAGACTGCTGCTAGCAGCATTGCTTGGAACAAGACTGTACAGGTGCAAACAAATTATACTTAAGAGAAAGGAGACTAAAAACTTTATTTCACCTCCTTGCATTGTGGCTGACACCAGTTTTGATTCTGTAACAGTAACAGAGTAGAACACAGAATAACACAGTAATAGAACATCTGTTTTTATTGTCTCTTTACCAGCTTTAGTTTGCGATTTATAGTGTCCTTTAAAAGCCAGTTCTTTGGCAAATGCCAGCTGGTCTCTGTTAGCTTACTAAGAGCAGAGACTTTAGTGATTTCTGTCAGAAATACACATGGTTTGATTTGACTTTCTTTTCCATACACACTACACACAGCTCTGCATCTTTTCAAGGAAATGCTGTGCTTCTCATTTTCGGCTCAGAGTATTTTTGAGCACTTCGAGTGGAGCACCAGGTTTGTGTTACACTGAATTCATGGCCTGGATTTTAAACAAACAAATAAATAACTTGATTATCTTTGCTGGGAGAGCAGAGACTAGTTTAATGTTTCCAGCATCATATTTTAAACAAAAACTCTTCAATTAAGTCAACATCAGGCTCTTCCTGTATTTTGTAGCTAGAAAAGGAGGAAAAAACACCAGCATTAATATCAAAGGGAATCGGTTTTCATTACAGTAGAGGTTCAGTTGTGGGTGCTGTAGGCAGTGAAATTTAATATTACTGTGACTTGTATAGTAATTGTAGGATGACAGAGGGAAATGGATTAGTTTAAATATAAGTATACACAACAGCACATGGACTTTGTCAAATGAAAGCCAAGGTTACTGGGGCAGGGAGAGCCCCCTCTGGCTCTGTCATCATGAATTAGTATTTTGTAAATAACTAGCCAATAGACTATAGATGTATTACCTTTTGCACTATATACACAGACATAGACGCACAAGAATGCTGTAACTACTGTAGCTGCAGTGCAGCGTTGCAGAACCGGTTTGTGGCACTTGGGCTTGTAGGGCATTTGAATGTCTAGAGGCTTCTTGTCTTCACCTTTCATGAAAATATTTTACCTGCCAGTTTGTGAATTTCTGGTTTGAAACACACACCTATACTTTTAGCACAGGGATTGCTAACACCTTAATGGCTCCCACACTGGATGACCCTTTGTCACTTTTTTTTTTTCTATGAATAAACCAGGTTCAAGTCGCAGATGATCTTTGCTTTAGGAAAGTATGAAAGAAGGGCCACCTGCGATAACAAACAATCACCCCAAGCACACACATGCAAGCAGATTAAAGTAGAAAATGTCTATTCAAGCCTCCAGTTACTGATCGGTTCCTGGCATACTGAAGGCCATGAAGGAGCAACACCTCACTTGTTTACATTTTAGGTAATTGCAAGATGCTCCAAAAGCAGTGTGTGATAACGTAATCCTATGTAAACCTAGTGCCCTGTTGTACCCCATTAGCACACAGAGTTTCACATAAGTAAGTTCGTGCTGAAACCTGTTCTAATGTTAAAGTGCAAAAGGGGGCAGTAAAGTGCTATCCAAAAAATGTTGATTTTTTTAAGGGTATTTTTTCATGGTAGAGGCCGCATTTCTCTCTAGGCTTCTGATCTTCTGTCTTTAAAATAACCAGTATTTATGAATATTTTCTGCATGTAGAGACTTAAAAGATCGTGGAAGGCATTTATCATTACGCACTGTGGCAGTAAATGTTATATGTGTGTCTTTCTGTATTCTGTCCTTTAACCCCATCATGAAACATGCTGCCCATTTGGAACGACTGAGTCAGAAATCCTTCCTCAAGTGTATTTAAAACATAACTACATAAAGCACTTCTGAAAGAAGTCTAACATCTAGGGCTCATTTTGTGTATTACCAAAAGTGCATCTGTGTGAAAAAACAAAAAAAAAAAAGAACTCTGAGGCTTGGGATTCCTGGTTGAAGTACTAAAGTGTGTAGTGGTGTCATGGGTCAAGAGTTGGGCTCTCATCCAGAGCCGCATGCATCATTTATCAAGAGGTAACTAGAAGAGCAACTAATTACAATGCACCTACTGAGTGTTTTCTCTTCAGAAATTCCACAGAATAACCCATTTATACAGATCAGCTTCTACTCTCCATGGCAGCCATTTGCGTTTTTTTTAAACCTCTTCTGCTGAAGTGTGTGTGTTACCAAACTGATAATCTAACTCCATTTTAAAATAAAATATTAGTAATATAATCAAACACAGGTTTAAAATAGAATATTGTTAATATTCATATAACATTCTTCAGTTTGGAGACCAAGCCTACAGCACATTAGCGTCTCTTTTGTGGTTACCAGAACTGATTTAGTAAATGGATCTGAATTCTCTAATGCTTTATATTCTTATGCCACTGCAGTCATTGCTTTCTGCACAATAATACAAAAAAGCTAATTGCTATTAATAGTACTTTATGTGGAGGTCACATAAGAAAGCTGAATATAAAAGCTGTAGTTTTGAACAGAAGTTTAATATCAGTCCAGTTAAAAGGGCTAGATCCTACACATTTTCATAATCTCAGGCCTTACTACCTGGTTTGCATTCTGGTGTGAGAAAAGCCAGACTTTACTCCTCATACTAATGTAAAAAAAGCCAGATAGGCATTTGCTGTGAGAGTGTTTTGCTTTTCAGGCACAAGGAAGTGCGTTTTCCCCATCTGTGTGGTATATTTTGCACCAATCGCTCAGCCCAGATTTATGTCTGGTAGTGAGGGGTGTAAAGCATGAGCCTGTCTAAATCTTCAGGAGGTTGGAGGGCGTGGTTTAATGTTTTTCCTAACTGACAGTCAAACAGTGAGGGAAAAGGAGGTTCTCCACCAAAGTAAAATCTTGCCTTTTATGCAGTGTGGTTTAAATTTACCCCCATGTGTGAGCACGCACGGAAGACGTGATGTATTCCAAAAATCTTGTGGTAGGCCTGCATGAGGGGGTTGAAGGCAGAGCAGCCATTCATTAGGGCTTCTGCACTCCATGTCCTGGGGAGGCTAATTTTGAATAGGCCAGTACAGAGAGAAATGCTGGGGAAGAAGCTGCTGACTACTCAGTTACATGGCTCCAGTTGCTGGGCTTCGTGGGTTGGAGATGCCGGGGATCAGTGCAGGGCTTGAGGTGGCAGCTGTAAGAGGCCTGGGCTGCATTTTGTTGCATCATTCATTGTTCCCATTGAATGAGAACTAATTTTTAAGCTGAAGTCATAGCCTTTGAAAACCAGATGTTCTCATGAGAAGATAAGGCATCTAATTTAATGGTATCTCCAGGAGAGCAGATTCAGTGCCAGGTTGTGGCTGGCCCCTGGCATGTACACAAAGGATGGGGCGGGGGGAGAGTGACTTTCCCCTCCCAGGAGCTGGTCACAATTGGAGGCTTTGTGCTCCTTCAAGTGCAAGACTGTACCCGACTTGTGGCCCCCTAGAGCTGCTTCTATAAGGGGTTCGGAAGAAATGTGACCATGCTTATTTCCCCCCCACCCCCATCCTCCTCCCTGGCAATGACTTCCTGAGCTGGCTGGCCATATAAACAAGAACATGCACCTTCCTAAAGGATGGCTTAGGGGCTTCGCTCCCTAAGAGCTACAGTTATGCCTCCCAATGTCGCTAAGGGCTGAGTAGCTGGGACTGTATGACATCACAATGTCCCCTCTTCTGCACTGTGCTATAACGGCACTATCTGACAATCAATGCACGGTTCTGTACCTCTGTGCAAAGCAAGTATTATTTTGTTCAAAAATCTATATACCTTGGGGCACATGCATAAAAGTACTTCACTAGTTTTTTCTGTGTTTTTTTTTTCTTTTTTCTCTAACATTTGGTAAAGTATAAGCATTGGCCTGCTAAACGCAGGGTTGTGAGTTCAGTCCTTAAGGGGCCATTTAGGGATCTGGGCCAGAAATCTGTCTGGGAATTGGTCCTGCTTTGTGCAGGGAGTTGGACTAGATCAGGAGTCGGCAACCTCTGCACGCGGCTCGCCAGGATAAGCACCGTGGTGGGCAGGGCCAGTTTGTTTACCTGCCACGTCGGCAAGTTCGGCTGATCGCGGCTCCCACTGGCCACGGTTTGCCATCCCAGGTCAATGGGGGTGGCAGGAAGCCGCAGCCAGCACATCCCTCGCTCGGCCGAACCTGCCGATGTGGCAGGTAAACAAACTGGCCTGGCCCACCAGGGTGCTTACCCTGGTAAGCCATGTGCCAAAGGTTACCGACCCCTGGACTGGATGACCTCCTGAGGTCCCTTCCAACCCTGATATTCTATGATTCTTTGATTACCAAAAACTGCTAATTGGAACAGCTGAAACTGATCTTTCCCATCTAGACGCGATATATCGATCCCCGAGCGCGCTTATATCGATTCCGGAACTCCATCAACTCCAATGGAGTTCCGGAATCGACAGGGAGAGCCGTGAACATCGATCCCACACGGTGAGGATGGGTGAGTAATCCGATCTTAGATATTCGACTTCAGCTACGTTATTCATGTAGGTGAAGTTGCGTATCTAAGATCGATTCCCCCCCGTAGTGTGGACCAGCCCTGAGTAAGAGTTTGGCGGATTAAATGCTAGATGAGAAGTTGACTTTTTTTAAACAAATACATCATTTAAAATTTGGTGTCACACCTTGTTACGTGCTTCTGATAGCCTAATAATATAACACTGGCAAGGAAAATAGATTCCAAACCATGTTTAAGTCAACTGAAATGAAATGGAATACATTCATTTAATTTTTCAAAGTTTACTCTGCTAATTTGTGTGTTAAATTGATTCAGTCATCACATATTTTTGGTGTCAATCCCACAGTCAGAGGTAATTTTTCTCTCAGAGGACCTGTGCAAGACTAGTGGCTTTTAGAAAAAAAACAAAAACCAAAAAGCAAATTCCATAAGAGTTTTGAAAGAGGAGCTTCACCTTCATCTTTCTTGATGCAGCTCATATTGATGTTTCTACCACATCAGCTGCTGGGGAACTAAGTACATGCCGGGTCTGACCCTGCTCCCATTGAGCTCAGTGGCAATTTAATCTTCAGTGGGATCAGGCCCATAAAGTTACTGTTTCTGAAAATGCATAGATACAATTCCTAATAAGGTGTGCAGTACCTCCAAATTATAGTCATAACCTGAAATGGAATAAGAAGGTGATTGATATAAAAAGTTGTATTTCTGTATCGAACAGAGAACTCATTCACTTACAACTGGTTTCCAGTCATTTGGGCTTTGATATGCAAATGGGATTTGGACATATGGGTTTGATATGCAAAATACTAATTTTGTCATTGTTTTAAAAGCAAGATCATTAATATATATATATTCTTTAATGGCCATTGTTTCCTTTTGTTTTTTTAAATAGGGAGATATACTTGGTACAATAGTCTTTACTCTGCTGCAATTTGTACTTTTACAAGCAGCATGGCCACATCTAACATATTAGGCTGTTAGTATTCATGAAATTTCCTTAATGAAACTTTTCAATGAGTAGCTTTATAGTCAGATTGGTAGTTAAACTTCATAAAGTTAAGTAGCTGGGATTCTTTAACAGAAGGTTTCGTATTTCATTTTTAAGAAGCAACTTGATTGTTCTAATTTTTAGGGTTATTTTTGTCATGTTAATTTAAGACTAAATGTTGATACCCATTATTTCAGATAAGATATTAGAGCATGTAAATTTGGCACTCTTTCTCTAGTTACATACTCGAGGTTAATAGGTACTAACATGCTTTCTATAATTGCATTCATTTAAATATTATTGGGAAGTTTCTAAAGCTGAGTACATACAGTTTCCCAGGTTGGGAAAAGCGCAGCAGCACATATTTTTGGCGTCAGGATTAATTAATGTAGTCTAAGAATTTGTCTCCCTTGACTATTTTACAGTTTCAGAAGCGTATGTAGCACATATTCCCAATGAAAAGTTCCACTTACAGATGTATTCCTAATTTTGGTAGAGTCTAATATCAGGAAGTAGGGCAGGTTTGACCGGTTATTCTTATGGAAAAGTCCCATATAATTTAATAGAAGTGAATGTAATAGGTTTTTATAAAGTTTAATTACATTCTTAAGACATTGGTCTTAAAACTCTATCAAATTTAATAGCGAATGAGATCCTTTCTATAGAATTCTTAAATTTAAATTCTATAGTACTTTGACCAGGATAGTATATTAATGTCAGGAAATGGTTGGGGCTTACCGTAGAAGCACAAAGTGTACTGTAGAAAATTACAGTAATATTAATGGGAACGGAGGGTCAGATATTGTTTGTTCCAGTTCTCTTCCCTGCCCAGCCCCCCAACTCATTTTTTTTGTTTTTGGAGCATATGAATATTTGGTCTACAATTTTTAAAGAAAATGTCTTTTGAGAATGTTTTCTGGGAAAATTGAATGTGCTATGTATCATGTTACTGTTTATTAGGCCAAGAAGAGTGAATAGTTTAAATAATGGATGGGACTTTTGTTCATGGGATTTTGAACAGTGTCAACAAATATTGGCCCCTCAGTGAAACGCACTGTTGGTATGAACATGCCTACAGAGAGAGAAAGTACATGAATTTTGATGCCCAGATTTCTTTATACCTAAAATATTTTCTGCATACTTTCCCAGAGTAATTGTGATCATAAATTTCTGTGGGCCAGATATTTGATCACACAGCAGCCTCCTTTTGCCTCTCTGTATAAAGGAGCCATAAACCAGTAGATCCTTCCCTCTGGGATTGTGTTGAAATGGGAGACTTCTTTGTTGGTGATGGGCTGCTGGCATAAGGGATGTTCCTGGGCAAAAAGGAGTGTCCCTATGGCCAGGCAAACTCTGGCTGTTGGAACGATCCCTTGGGACCTTAGACAGCTACCAAGTGCAAATTAGAACATCCCTGTGGCTGCCATCCAATTCTTGGCATTGGGGAGGGATGAAGGTAGATTAAATTCACCTTTGTCCCTCAGTCTCCTGTGGACTTGCACTCCGGCCTAAAACTTCCATTCTTAGAAAATATGCTGCATGCTCATTGATTTCAATGGAAGCAGGATCTGTTCCTCACTTTGCATGTGTGAATGTGTCTGTTTACCCATTAGTATTTGTTTGTTCTTTTGTACCTCCTTGATAGATTAACAGAAATAGCCTTTATGAATTCACCAGCAATGGAAATCTTCACTGAAAGCAGGCAGCTGGAGGGCAGCATTTTAGACTATGGGCTCTGCATTTAGCCTTTAAGCCTCATACTGTGTATCTTTGCTGTAGAAGTTGCCCCAACTGTTTCAGACATAATTAATGTATCCTTGCTGTGAAACTCAGTCCAGAGTGTAATCTTTAGTGTAACACGTGCCACTGGCACCACTGCTTTGGCATCGTTCGTGGGATTCAGAAGACTTTTTGATCCTCCGTATTAGTTACACTTCTATTTGACATAAGCTTTTAATTAGCTGAAGGCACCTTCTCATGCACACCTTTCAAAACACTTCCAGCATACTTGGATGGATTTTGGATGTGTGAATGTCTTAACACTGCAGTCAGCCTGCTGCTGCTACCTTAGTTGGCTTCAAACACTCAATTTTTTGTTAGGACAGTAGGATGAGAGCAATTTACTGACTTTATTATGCAGCCCTTCAACCATTTCAACAGAGAGGTGTTTGGCTCACTACATTTAAAACTTGTAAACAGTAGATGCAATGATATAAATATTACAAGCTATTTTCAGCCTTGCTGAAGTTTTGTTAACTAACACCAAAGCTGAATGTAGTCCTCCATTTGCAGATGTAAAGGTTTAGTCTAAGATTTTTTTAAAAGTGGGGTCCTAGATTTCTGCTCCTAATTCCATATGTAGGCACCTGTATTAGTGGCCTTACAAAGCACTTTTGAAAATCAGTTTATTTATTTAGGAACCTAAATGAAAAAATATAGGGGGATATCTCCACTGTAACTCTTCCCCTCCTCCCCTCACAGCAATGAGTCTCAGATCCTGGGTCAACTGACTTGGGCTTGCAGGGTTCATGATGTGGGGCTAAAAATAGCAGTAGACATTCCTACTCTGGCTGGAGCCTAGCCTCTGAAACCTGATGAGGTGAGAGGGTCTCAGAATCCAGGCTGCAGCCCAAGCAGGAACATTTACACTAATATTTTTAGCGCAGTAGTATGAGCCCCGGGAGACCGAGTCAGTTGACCCTGGATCTGAGCCTCACAGCCTCAGGGAGTTTTTGCAGTGTAGTTTTTGTAGTGGTTCTCAAACTATGAGTCGGAACCCCAACTCCATTTTAATTGGGTCGCCAGAGCCAGCTTTAGACTTGCTGGGACCTGGGCCTGAAGCTGAAGCCCGAGTTCCACTCCACCCTGGGCTGCAGGGCTTGGGCTTGATTCTCCCTCCTCCGGGGTCATGTAGTAATTTTGTTGTCAGAAGGCATTTCATTTTGTTGCAATGAAGTTTGAGAGCCTAATTTTAGTCTCATATTTTTGCAAATCTCAGCCTTACTCGTATGCTATTGCATAATAACTGTTCCAGTTATGGGTCACTACATTTCTGTGATGGCACACAGATGAATCAGGTGAACCTCTTGATTTTTACAGTCTCCACCCATATTTATAAGTTACTATCACAAGGAAAGTCTATTGCAAGAACTCTGCTCAAGAAAAGGTCACAGTCAAAGCCACAAACTGTGGAGAAGGTTTCAACTCAGTCAGGCTCCTAGCACCACCTTTCATTTTCTGGCCCCCTTTTTTCCCTCCCTTTACTTCATTAGCGTTAGATGGTAGAAGTCTGAAAATTGGAGCGGAAGTAGCTTTGTCAGGTTCAATTTTCAGAATATGCCAAGTTTAGACACATAGCCAGAATATTCCATCTGCTGTAATGTCTAACCATTTTACAAGTTAAAGCTCTTGTAAAATGTGTTGTAAACAGTATAATGCAGGGGTGGCCAACCTGAGCCTGAGAAGGAGCCAGAATTTACTAATGTACATTGCCAAAGAGCCATAGTAATACATCAGGAGCCCCCTCATGAGCTCTCCCCCTCCCACTCCTGCTCCCAGCACCTCCCACCCACCAGCAGCTCTCCCCACACCTCCCGATCAGCTGTTTCGTGGCATGCAGGAGGCTGGGGGGGGGATGAGAAGCAAGGGCACAGCGGCCAAGGGGAGGGTGCGGGAAGGGGTAGAGTGGGTGTAGAGCCAGGGGTTGAGCAGTAAGCACCCCTCGGCACATTGGAAAGTTGGTTCCTGTAACTCCAGCCCTGGAGTTGGTGCCTATACAAGGAGCCACATATTAATCTCTGAAGAGCCGCATGTGGCTCTGGAGCCACAGGTTGGCCACCTCTGGTAAAATGGGACTGTTCTGTCCTTTACGCTTTATATTCCGATTCCTGGCTTTTAAGTGGCTTTTAAAGCTCTTTAACCTTTTATTTCCCCGTCCATTTTTCTATTCTTTTGCATTTATTTATTTCCTTAAAAAAAACCCAAACAAGAACAGCCGAAAGCATGTTTCCCACTGTGTATCTGTTTCTAATGGAAACTGTTCTCCCATACTGACTTTGGGCCCTAGCCTGCATTCCTTTTGCACTCCAAACTTCCATTCACTTCACTCATCCCTATTGACCGTTGCCCCCAAAATTTAGGATCAGCTTCAAAAGGTTCTTTTTGTTATTTTTCAGAAAGGCTTCTAAATGATATCGGCAAGATTGATTGTAAGCAGGTACATGTTCTAACCCAATTAATGCACTATTTATGTCCATGTTACATGCAAATGTACGCTGGTTTCTTAAAAACGAAGGGCCCAATTCTGCAAGCGCTTTTGCGAATTGCATGAAGTATTTCCATCGTCTGCAATGGAAATACAGGAGTAAATGTTTGCAGGCCTGGGACCAAACAGCCTCTGGCCTTTGTCCAGGCACACAGTGGTGAGGAGCCCAAGTAATCTTCCCTCTGCCCCAGGATTGTGGCCAGCCCCTGTATTGGTATATGGGAGAGAAGTACAGTAAATTCTTCTCCTGCCCCAACGCTCCTTATGCTCCCTGTGCAGGGTTGGCCACTCCCTGCCACTCTGCTTGTGCCAGTGTAGGTGCTGGCCTTTCCAAAGGTGACAGGGAGAAGAAAGCAAGGTGTGGGGCTTCTCCATTCTGGCCATCTCTGCCATGGAGAGACCATATGCAGCCCCGTTGGGGGATGCAGCACGGGATGCATTCCTCTTGCATGCCTATGAGCTGTGGGAGGCAGTGCAGCTTCATGCTGGCCCCAACGTAGGCCTGTGCCCAGTAGGCATGGCCAAGCCCCATATTTGTAACACAAAAATTAAAGAGCATGAACGAGAGGGACCCAGTGAATTATAGCAACATGCACTTTTCTTGCCATAACACTGTCTTGTTTTTTTTAATGCATGTAATTACAATTGCCTTTCTCCTGCTACATGCTGCTTCACAACAAATATAATTCTCCCAAAGGCTTTGTGAGTGAAATAATCCCATTCATTAGTACAAATCATAAATCCTAAACTCACGTTGTGCAGGACCAAGAAATCACAATTCACAGACCAGTAACTTGGGGCACCTCATTGCTGTTTTTGAGTTAGTGACTTCTGACCTATTAATAATGCTATAGCTGGTGGGCTCCTTTAGTTACGTAAAGGATGGGGGTACTTTAGGTTTACAGCTTTGTTCTCCATCTCTGATGTTTTAATGAGCCTGCAGGATGACTGCCTATGGATGAGCTGGGTTTTCTAAGTATGTTGTTTAGTGTTAGCACTTGAAGAAGGATGTTCGTTAGGAAGCCGTTGTTTCATGTTTCAGAGCAATTCTCCATTAAGGAAGATCTTTGCAGCAATATGGCTGGCAGGTAGGAGAAAAAGGGAAGAGAGAGGCTCTTAGCTGTAGGCATTAGGGGATTTTGTATCAGTAGCTCCAGCTCTAAAGACTTGCTTCGAGGCATTAATTGGACCAAATACATCTTAAGAAAAAAGATTAGCAGGAAAGTGCAATGACTTTTGTCCTTGCAAGAATAGGACTTTTTGTTTTGTGGCTGAATCAATATTGCAATTAATTATTTTTAGTTTTCCTTTATGGGTTTTTAAAACATTTCTGTTAAGGCACAATTTAAAATAAGTCCTGTTGTTTGATCGATGAGTGACTAATTATGATAAGTAACTCGACATGTTCTTGATGAAGCTTGCCTGTTAATTAACTTCAGCAGCAAATATATAATAGCAGGATGGAAACAAAATGCTTGCACACTTGTGATTCCCTAAGAATTATGAAATCTGTGTCAGTGTTTCCAAAGGGACTGCTAGAGAAATAGTGGAGGCTTGGATTGCAATACAAGAAATAAAGCCTTTCTGAAGTTACCAAGACCACAACCATGTTCTCGATCGGATCGGGCAGTGAAAGGGAGAAAAGGAGATCATTAAAGCTGATCACATTACTGTGTGATTGGCAGTAGAATGTAAGCTCTTCGGAGCACAGAATGCCTTTTTGTTCTGTGTTTGTACAGCACCTTGCACAATGGAGTCCTAGTCCATGACTGGGGCTCCTAGGTGCTGTGTGATACACATAATAGTAACTGATATGTTAGTAAATCCTAAGGGCTAGTTTGTGCCGTGCCCTAGAACAGGAGGTGCAATAAATCTCTCACCCTTTGGATTCCCATGCAGGAATCAAACAAAACAAGTGCAAGACAGCGTGAGGCTGGAGACACTAGCCACCTAAAACAGGAAGGAGAAAAGATGTCATGACCCTGCCCTTCCTGTACTGGCTTGTGGAGTTGGCTAGCTGTGTAAGGAAGCTTTGGTAATCATTGTGCTTGCTTGGGACACAAAGCCTTTTGAAGTGCCCAAAAGTGGGGTAGTGCTTATAAGACATACTCTGGCTCTAATTTTCAAGAACTAAATTTGTACTTTGTTGATTTTAAATTATCTGGCCACAAACTATCAACAGCTGCTTCATTCAGCTGTATCATGTATGGGTTGGAAATGATGTATTCCTGTCTGCTCATTTCACATGCAATTTGTTTGAATCAGTCTTTATCAGATATCTCACATTTCCCCTTTTCTCCTCGTTCTTTTAGATTCCTTCCTGGACAAGGATTGGTACTATACCCACAAATAGGAGACAAACTGGATATTATATGCCCAAAAGTGGACTCTAAAACTGTTGGCCAGTATGAGTATTATAAGGTCTACATGGTTGATAAAGACCAAGCAGATAGCTGTACTATTAAAAAGGACAACACACCTTTACTTAACTGTGCCAAGCCAGATCAAGATGTTAAATTTACCATCAAGTTTCAAGAGTTCAGCCCTAACCTCTGGGGCCTGGAATTTCAGAGGAAAAAAGATTATTACATTATATGTAAGTACAAGTTAGCATTTGTTTATTCTTTTTCTTTTTTATCTATGTACATTGTATGCAAGTAAAGAAGTTGCCTGGATTTGCATTGTTTTTTCTTTTAAAATATTTTCTTGTCAACTTGTTTTCAACAACATACTTAACATTCCCTGCTGCATCTGTAGGGTCTATCCCATCTCTTTTTCAGGCTTGTTTACAGTCACTGTAGATTGTATCATTATGCCTATAAGGACTTCTCATAATAGGTTTGGGTACTTACTAAGCGCCAGATGGCTATATCCTTGCTCACATAGTACCGTACAACATGAGGAGTCCCACTGAAATCAGTGGGGCTTCTTGCAAGGTAATATTCTACCAATTGTGAGTTAAGGTATCCAAACCTAGCCACAGCCAAATCTTATTAAAGATTATGGCCTAGACCAGGGGTCGGCAACCTTTCAGAAGTGGTGTGCCGAGTCTTCATTTATTCACTCTAATTTAAGGTTTCACGTGCCAGTAATACATTTTAACATTTTTAGAAGGTCTCTTTCTATATCTATAATATATAACTAAACTATTGTTATATGTAAAGTAAATAAGTTTTTTAAAAAATGTTTTAAGAAGCTTCATTTAAAATTAAATTAAAATGCAGAGCCCCCCAGACTGGTGGCCAGGACCTGGGCAGTGTGAGTTCCACTGAAAATCAGTCACGTGCCGCCTTCGGCACATGTGCCATAGGTTGCCTACCGCTGGCCTAGACCCTCAGAGAGTGTACAATGACATAGCTCCCTTGACTTCAGAGACTCTGTGCCAATTTACACCAGCCAAGAATTTGGTTCTCTAACATTAAGGTCAAAATATCTCATTCAAAGCCTTACAAGCATTCCATCTTTCTCTGGAGAACTGAACAGAGATCATCTGCTAGTAGGAGTTGGGCATACTCCAGAAAGTCCATTTCCTGCAATTACGGGTAGGTTGGGCATTGGTGGACCTTGGTTCTTCCCATCTTCTTTGTGTGTTTATCTTTGAAAACTGAGCCCCGGAAAGAAGCTGCCCTTGATATTTTTTTCATTTGTAATAAACATAGATCATTTAAAAAACATACACAAAAATTGGAGTGTTAAAGGGAAACAAATAATAAAAATAAAGTGGATACGTACTCCTCTGTTACATACATGTACATATGGACTGCTTCTAGTAGTTTCATTATACTTACAAATATGTAATAAATTACTGAGAAATATGTAACTGGTCAGTGTAATTAAAATGTGAAATAATCACAGAATTGATTGAGAAATGTGGGAGTTTTAAAATGCAGTTTGTTGATGGTGTCAGACTCTGTCTAAAAAAAACCAAAACCCACCAGTCTACTAAAGTAGGTGCAAAAGAGCCTGATGCTGTAGTCAATGCGAAGCGCCCATTGAAATTTGCCTGTGTAAGAACTGCAGGATCAGATGCTGTGACAGTTGCATGTAGTCCTAATGAAAATGTGGAGCATAAACATGTCCATTTATACGCAAATACATCTCTACCCCGTTACAACGCGGTCGTGGGGAGCCAAAAATCCCTACCACGTTATAGGTGAAACGCCGTTATATTGGGGTAGTGGTGGCATGGCTCCAGCAGTGATTTAAAGGGCCTGGGGCTTCCCACAGCAGCCGGAGCCCCGAAGCCTTTCATGCGCTGCGGGATCCCCGCTGCTACCGTGCTATATGTGAACCTGTGTTATATTGGGTCACGTTATAGCGGGGTAGAGGTGTAGCTGGCTTTAAGAGTGAAATATTTTAGTTATGTAATGCTAGTTTAGGAAAAAATCCACAGTAGACCAGATATAATGGAATAAATGTCACCATTATAATTATAACTTGAGAATTGTGGGCTCAAATAAAACCTTCTGATAGGCGGTCAGGTCTGTCATATGTGAGTCAACAATTCTCTGAGTAAATCCATGAGTATGACTCATTTTCTTTATTTTTCTATAATTATTTCATTGTAACAATAAGACATAATAGATATTGCCTTTCCTGGAGGATTATTGCATTCTTTGGTTGCTAGAAGTCACTTGGCCTGCCGCCTCACTCCTCAAAAACCATATTAGATTTTCAATAATATCTTGCTTACTGCCTAACAACATGGCCTGCCACACTTACTGCTTATTGTGGTGTCAACAAAAGGCCTTCCTGGTATTATGCTGCAGTGCCCATAAGCACCATGGCCCAGCTTCTCAAAGATATCTAGTCACCTAACTAGTTAGGCGACTAAATATCTTTGAGGATCTGGGCCCATGGGTCGGATTTTGAGACGTGCTGAGCACCCACTGCCCACAGCTGAAGCAATGGACTTGTGAGCACTCAGTAGCTCTGAAAATCAGGTATCGTGGAGCTGAAACTCCCTTCTTTTCTGTGGTTCAGAGATAGGAAGTGGGCCTGAGTCAGATCTTAGTTATGCCAGTTTTACATCAGGGTAATTTCACTGAGTTTGTTAGCGCTCCTCCTGTTTTACACAATTAAGCAAAACCAGAATCAGGTCTAATATTCATCAGATGAGTGAACCGAGGGGAGCAGAGCCAGGAAAATCCATTGCAATTTGGCTCTAAATTGCTGCTTTCATTAATGCTACTTGGAGCAGTGTTAACTTCTGCTCCACAGCTTCTGCACTCCTTGGAAGGGAGGTGATACCTTGTTAAGAAGGGAGGAATCAGTGACAATGTTGCCCCCAACAGTATTGCCAATCCCAAATGTTTGGAAATCACAAGTCAGACCCCAAAATTACTTAAATCATCAGATTTTAAAAATAATAAATGCTTTTTTTCTTGGACTTCTATTTTTTTGAGGCTTCAGGGTTCATGTTTTCAAGGGGGGAGGGATAGCTCAGTGGTTTGAGCATTGGCATGCTAAAGGCAGGGTTGTGAGCTCAATCCTTGAAGGGGCTATTTAGGGATGTGGGGCAAAAATCTGTCTCAGGATGGGCCTGCTTTGAGCAGGGGGTTGGACTAGATGACCTCCTGAGGACCCTTCCAATCCTGATATTCTATGAATCTATTTTAAGCCTTTTTCCTACAATCATGAGAAATTCTTTTATGAAAGCTGAAATTCTCACATATTCTCACACGTCCATGAGAGCTGAGCAAAATACCACATATGGTGCGAGCTGGCACTGCTGCACCAAGCTAGTCTCGCTGCTCAGGGCAAAGGGCATGGTCAGCTGGGCAGGAGCAAGGACTTGGGCTTTGTGCCCCTTGGCTTACCCCACCCTTAGCCTGTCCTATTCAGGCCTACTCTGTCCAAGAAGTTCCCCATGGCCAGAAACTTGAGGAGAGATGCTCTAGGCTGTTACAGTCAGGGCTCCTCCAAATGGGATCTCTATAAATAGAGTATTCCAGGCCCCTAACCACAGAGCGCCAGCTCGGAGGACTCTCACCACAGAGATGTAGAGCATAGTCCTCCAACCCACCCATGGCCAGAGACCTAGATTTAGAGCTAGAGCAATGCTGGACCATAACTAGGGAATAGCAGATAGAGCCCACACCCCATCCCAGTTAGTTCACAAAAGATAAGGGGTATCCAACTAGGGTAGCCAGCAAGGCAGAGAATTAACAGCTGATGAGAGGAAGCAGCCAGATCCCTTCCAGATTCATTGGTCCTGCTTTGAGCAGGGGGTTGGACTAGATGACCTCCTGAGGTCCCTTCCAACCCTGATATTCTATGATTCTATGATCATCATCAGACCAGGGCAAGCAGCCCAACCACAGCCCCTTCCTGGGCTAGGACAAGGAGCAGCCAAGGACAGTGCCTCAAAGAGAAGCCATTTACTTAAACTCCAGCCCGGAAATATGCCAGAGCCAGCTAGGAGCTCAGAAATTCCCAAGTCCATAAAGCTTATTCCCTGATATAGCCCTGTCAGAAGCACTGGTAATCAAGATATTTGCTATCAATTATGTAAATAACATAATGCATATTTATTATCCATGCAAATTAGGATACAAATAATTTGCATAAACTCCAGATTCCTGAATCCTCAGTTTAACAGGTGCTCAGTTCCCCTGGAAGAATGCATTGAGTTATCTATTGTATGAGAGACACAAATATTTTGTTGTAATATTTCCCCTTTTATGTGTGTTTTTTGCATTGCATTTTTGACAGTATGTTCCTATCTGACATTGTCTAGTTTGGAAGCACTGTAAGATCCTGCACTAGACTAAGTGTGACCAGATGAGTGATGGGAATCATGATCTTGGGAGGGAGGTTTATGGAGCACAACCTCTATTGAGAATCGACTGTGGCTTGATCCATAAAATAGGATCCTGGCAATGATGATGATGGCACTGCTAATAGTGAAGTGGGTAGAGAAACACCATTGTACCACCTTTCCCTTATGGGGACGATGCTTTAGTCTGCACCAGAGGAGTGTAAATTCTAGTGCACCCTAGCATGTCAAGGGCCTGTGTAGACCCTGCTAGCACACGCAAAAAGTTCCCTAATATGCATTAATGTAGTGCTATTTGAAACTGAACTACATTAATGTGCACTAGGAAACTTCTAGTGCATGCCACCAGAGTCCATACAGGTCGGTTAGTGTGCAACACACTAGTGCGCACTAGCTTTTACACCCTCTGGTTTCGACTAAAGTACCATGTACACAAGCCCTATATAAAGGTAGGGATGCAGTTTTTCTCCATTAAATAGTTACATGTAAAAAAATGACCTCACTAACAAGAGGATTCTTTAACATGAAAAGAAAGGGTACTGGAAACTATCCATTCTCACATTGAGTTGTACATTAACCTGCAATTAATATAGTGCATTTCTGTGGGATTACTGATAGAGTGAGGTACAACTCGTGTAAGTAAGAGCATCAGAATCTGGTCTGAAGAGTTAATGCTGCTAATGGCAGCACTGGAAAGATGATGTTGCATACTATTGTTAAAATTAATAAACTGCAATAGAATAATATCCTTACTTTGCTATCATCAATTTTTGGTTCCTTGGAAATTACGGTAGAACCTCAGAGTTATGAACACCAGAGTTACAAACTGACCAGTCAACACACCTCATTTGAAAATGGAAGGATGCCATCAGACAGCATCAGAGACCAAAAAAAAAAAAGTAAATACAGGACTGTGTTAAACATAAACTACTAAAAAAAAGGGAAAGCAGCATTTTTCTTCTGCATGATAAAGTTTCAAAGGTGTATTAAGTCAATGTTGAGTTGTAACCTTTTGAAAGAGCAACCATAATGTTTTGTTCAGAGTTACGAAGGTTTTAGAGTTACGAATAACCTCCATTCCCAAGATGTTTGTAACTCTGAGGTTCTACTGTAGTAGATCTATTTCTGTATTATCTGATTTCTTTCCAACAGAGCTGGGTGAGGTCAAATGTAGTTGAGATTTGAGATGCATTCACATTAGATTACTCTAAAATATACAGCTATTTAACTAACATATCCTATTTCCCTAAGGAAATATGTAATTAAATGCATGGAGCTAAATCGTGCTCTTCAATGTAAATATCCATGGGAAGGACAAAGATAGGCAGAAAACCGCAGATTTGAGGCTGTGGAGTTTCCACTAAACCATCTCATCATGTGTTTGCCACTCTGTGTAGGCAGGAGGTGTGACCCTCTACTCCTTGTATATCTCAATATGCACAGGAAAGCTCTGTGTTATTAGGATATCCACAAAAGGCTGGGTCTTCATGCAGAGGCCCAGTACCTCCAGCAGGCCCAACCTTCCCTAGGTGGAAGGGGACATTTTTTAAGGTGGAGCCAGATTACATAAAATAAAATGCAAAATCATCTTAGTTAGGGAAATTATTATGAGTTTAAAGGAATTGATGCCGAAACCACTAGGGCAGAGGTTCTCAAACTGGGAGTTGGGACCCCTCAGGGGGTTGCAAGGTTATTACATGGGGGGGTCGTGAGCTGTCAGCCTCCACCTCAAACCCTTCTTTGCCTGCAGAATTTATACAGGTGTTAAATATATTAAAAAGTGTTTTTAATTTATAAAATTAAACTCAGAGGCTTGCTGTGTGAAAGGCGTCACCAAACAAAAGTTTGAAAACCACTGCACTAGGGGAAATCCTGACCCCACTGAAGTCAATGACAAAACACTCATTGACTTCAGGAAGATTATGATTTTATATAGCGACTTTTCTCTGGCTTTGTCCCCTTTCTAGCCAGCTGTGTCTTCAGCCCCAGAAACTGCAGAGCCCCAAATGCATTGATTTAGCTTGGAGGGACTTCCATGGAGTTGGAGAAAGAGACAGTGTCATTTTTGTTCAAATCAACACTACCCACATAGTAGAATTGTAGCAAAGGGAGCATGTTTTCTGTTAATCTCCTCCGTTCTGTGGCACAAAGCAAAGGGAATATGGTCCAAAGTCTTTAAGAAACTGAATATGAAGTACTAAATAGCCATATTCAATGTAATCACTGCGTTTTAGAAATTTGAAAAATACATTTTATTCCTCAATAGAGAATGCTTGGGACCCAAGGAGTGACTGCAGAATGCCCCTAGGAAGGGTTCCACTGAACCCCCAGGTCTGCCTCCGACCTCATTAGCTCAGTTTACTGTTAGATGATCATTTGCTTTGACATTAGCAAAATGGAATATGTGGCTTTCCTTAAATGTTTTTTGTCAACTTTTTCAAGTGACCCATTTATGCAATTGGCCTCTGGCTTAAATTGTTAAAAAATCTTTAATCCCTCACTGATCTCAAAGGTTGGACTGGCTAGCAGAACTAGCGCTCAGAGAAGTCTTTTAATAGCAGGGTGGCTTTTAAGATCTAAACATTCATTCTGAATCTTTAGCCTTAAGTGGATTTTTCATAAAACCATAAGGCTTTTATGCTATCTGTGTGTCATTCTGTTACAACTAAAAGGCAATAACTGTCAAAGAAAAAAACACATAAAAAGACTGTACAGATTGTGTCCTGAAATATGGCCTGCTTGGAAGGAGTAAAGCTTTTTGCATGATCAAGCAGATTTACATGAACATTTGATTTTATTTTTGTATTCTGACAAAACAATTTTTAATTCTCAGCTAGTCAGTGTGGCTGAAGATTCTAATGCCTCTTACACAGCGTTCCCAGTCTGTAATACTTGAAACCTGCAAAAGGGCTCACAAAAACACTTTTGAATATCCAAAAGAAACTAGTACAGATGCCATTATGAAATGTTTTTAGTTTAAATGGCACAAAGCTGCACAAAACCTATAGACTTTCACTCCCATTATCCAAAGTCATTCATAATTTTATTGCAGATCATACATTTGTAGCAATTTAATGTAATCTGTATTTTTTCCAGGAGGCAAAGCCCATGTATTAGAAGCCACCTTGACTCTGGCTATACATGAAGTACATTCTCTCTTCCTTCCTTGTCCTACTTCTCCTCTTCCTCAGACAATTAAATGAATTACCTCCAACTCTTCTTAGTGTAAAATGATATCCAAAGGTCAGTCTTTGAGTTTGTTGAGAGCTTTTTAAGGGATATATCAGCAACACACTTAACTCTTGTATATAAATACAATTCATACGAATAATATTATTGGAGAGAGAGAAAAAATCAGTGTCTGTACAGCTTCAAATTCCTGACAGTGTCTAAGACCTGAAGGACTAATGTAGTCACGGTCTATTGGGATTTTTGTCCCAGACCACACAGGGTCTGTAAGAGAATAAGATTATTTTAGATTGATGGTCTTTGTTCATATTCAGTGCCATTACCTAGGCAATACTGACAGTTTATCTCATTTAAAGCTAGACAGAGGTACTACAGCAGGAAATCTGTAAGTACCACTTCTCTGTTCCCAAGGGCAGTAAATGAAAGAACAAGATTGCTCTGATTGTTAATAGGATGGGAGCCGGTGAGAAAAAAAAAATTTATATGCAAAGTGGATATGTAAGCAGACAGGAAATGAAGAATGATTGCTTAGAAGTGAAGAAAGAATTATTTAAGAATTGCTCAAAATGAAATTGCTTTTAATATTTCATACGATACAGTTTAGTATTTTCAGCCACTATTTATTTATAGCAATTTTTTTTTTAGATCACTTAGCTTTATAAATGATTCAACAATACTGGAGACGTAGTATATGCACGAAGGAAAACAATTTCCTTGCTAAGGAGCCTTTATTTATTCATCATGCAGATTAGCATTAAGAGAGAATTGAAATGCTTTAAAAAAAATAACTTAAGCCCAGATCCTGCCAAAACTTATGTACATACTTAGCTTTAGGTGCATGAGCAGTTCCACTGACTTCAGTAGGATTACTCACGTGTAAAATTAAGCATATGCGTAAATCTTCACATGATCAGGGCCTTAGGACCTATTCTCGTACTGCAGGATCTGAGTAACTCTCACTAAAATCAATGGGACTTAACTTGTCTCGCAAGGTGAAAGAGTAGGTCCCTTAATTAAGATCCAGTATATTTATTAACCTAAAACAAGAAACATACTTATGTATCAGAAACACACTTACATTTATTCTATATTTCTATTGATGCATATTTATCTATGAAGTGGGATGAGCAGTCTTATATATTGTACTGTTGTTTGTATTATATTATTCTTATTAAATAGTATGTATTTCTAATTAATGGAACAGGAGCCCAGAGAAATGCATAGGCATCTACAGAAATGTTTATGAATCTGATAAATAAATAAATAATATATTAATATAACAATCAAAAATCATTTCCCTCCTTACTTAGACCCTTCCCACTCTGGGGTCAGAAATGCATTTTTCCAGAATATACTTTCCCTGGCTAGTGTAGAATTTTTTGTCTGGGAACTGCACTAGATAAAGTGTATTATAGAATAGAAATGACTGAAAAACAGGGTGAAATTTGAGTGAAATTGTTTGCGAAATTCCATCTCTGGTTTTAGTCAGCATTAAAAATTTTGATGAAAAAATTATCACCGTTTTTGATTTCTGACCAGCTCTGCTATAAACTAGGGCCACAGCTTAGTTTCTACTTTCAGTCCAAAAGAAATCAATATAAATACTAATGTGAGTAAGATGAGCAGGATTTGGCCTTAGGTAGTCTATAACGGGTTCTTTGGAGTGGTTCAGTGGTTCCTTCTTCACAGTGTTCTCGGAAATTATACTAGAATCCTACTTGCAAAAAACTGTTTTAAAAACATGGTTAGAGCTTTAATTGCTAATAGGCTTATCTGTTTCTGATGCACTACTTGATGACACCATAAGCAACTAAAGTGCAGGAAAATACTCATCTTTATATGCTTGTGATGTTTGAACCGCTGCAGATAAAATAAAGAGCTCTGAACTCAGGTCCTGGCAGGTAAGTTGAAAAGGAATTGATTTTCAAATATTTTGTGTTAGCATGCAAATGCATTTGTAGGCCCCAATCCAGCAATCAGACCCATTGAAACCCCATTGGTTGAGTGGAGATCTGGATGGGTGCTGGCATCTGCCTCAGTAGCTCTGATTGCAGGATTAGGGCCAGACTCTAACTGATTTGTGACCTTAGAACAAATGGAGTTCAAAGATGAATTGAAAATTATTTTTTACGAATAATTGCTTTAAAATTTGACTAACACAGTTTTTATTTAAAATATCTATCCTCCTATCCAGTCATGGGTATGTGTCAAAATTTTCAAACCTGTGTGTTCAGAATTAGGCAGTGATACTTAAATCAATAGTTTGACTCCTAAGGGTTTGTCTGCATCAGAACTTTTGACGATAAAAAATTTGTTGGTCAGAGTGTGAAAAAAACACAACCCTGACCGACATAAGTTTCACAGACAAAAGTGTTGGTGTGGACAGCACTGTATTGGCAGGAGATGCTCCCCCACTGACATAGCTACCCGTGCTCATTGGGGGCGGTTTAATTATGCCAGCGGGAGAGCTCCCTCCTGTTGGCATTGAGCAGCTACACAGGAGACCTTACAGCAGCACAGCTGTAGCAGTATAGATGTGCCGCTGTAAGGTCCGTAGTGTAGACATAACCTAATTAAGGAAAAATGGTCTGATCTCCAGAAGGGATGAGAACCCACAGTTCCTGCTGAAGTTAATTAGAATAACAGGCACTCAGTACCTTTGAAGGTCAGGCCACTTTGATTTAAGTGCTGCACCCAAGTTTAAAAACTTGGGCCCTGATCTGAACGATGATGGTTTATAGTTCTAGACACAGACACATACATACAACAATCACAACAGTACTTAACTTCTGATTAGCTTTGCCAAGTGCAAAGCTGTTCAATAGTATCATAATTGATCTTAGTACTAAGGTGCCAAACTGTGTGTTGCTGAAGGATAGTTAGATGATGTAAATAGCTTTTTGTATTTTGCAATAAAGCATGCCTTTGTTGTGCTTGATGTAAAAGCAGGAGATGAAGGTATTCTTTTATTGAAGCAAACGTGGAAAATTGCTCTAGATTGTTGTAGTATAGAGCTTCTCCCCTGAAAGGAATGAGGTTCATCTGTAGGGCAGACTCTAACTGTTTCACTTTATTGGGGTTACTGCTGGACTCTACACGGTCAAAGCAAATAACGTCATGTCCATCTAAACTATTATAAGCATGAGAGTGACACATTTTCTCATCTGTAGTGTTATATTCTAAACTGTCACTAGGCATTAACTCAATCACTGGTGAAGTCCTACCACCTAGAGATGAACTCTGCCTCAAAATGATGTTTTCCACTTCACTGCCACTCGTATAGCAATTACTAAGTCATTAATATCATTGCATGCAATTAGTGACAGTAGAATGAGCACGAGTGGGCTTTTATTTTGTTTTTTGTTATTTAATATAAACATTTTACTATAACCTTTTCTCATCCAAGGGCTTCAGTCAGAAACCAGAGAGATTTTAAAGACAGATGCAGATTCGAAAAGGAAGCTGTTGAGTTTGCGTGCTATAGAAAATATTGTCCTGTATAATATTAAAGCTCATGGTCTTGTTTCTAGACAGCCTGTTTGTCATTAGAGACAATCAGTGTAACCTGAATGCTAACTAATTCTATTAGTTCTGTTCAGCTGAAGTGTTAAGCAAAGCTCATTGTGGCAGTAGGGAGCATTTCTTTCTATCCACGTGGGGTTTTTGCCAGCAGAAAGAAGGGCAAACTGTGTAAAATATCTGTTCTTGTCTCATGAAGTTAACTATCCAGTAATCTGCTTTAGAAAAAAGTTATAATGTGAATACATTTTAATTAGCAGGTTTACATCTGCTATACAGTTTAGTTCACCACTCACGTAGACATAATTTGTTTGTATAAACTGTAGGAAACCATGTGTGTGGTAGACATGCGTAGCTCGATCACTATGGCAAAAAGACAACATTTCCTAGAGTGTTCTTCATGAGAACCATTTAACAGAAATAATGTTGGAAAAAAATTAACTCTAATGAAAGATCTTAGAAGTATAAATAATATTTTTTAGCAATAAATCCTTGAGGGCTGTTCTCTTTAATTGGCTCTGAACCTTTACAACTCATTTTAAGACACTTGAAACAATAATAGTTTTTGGTAGGGAGGAGGGGGTAGTGATTATGGAGGACACAAGCAAATTACTTCATATCACCTCATACATTTGTCCAATATCCATAAATAGGAAGGGAAGCAATTTAGGCCTGATCCTGCTTCAACTGTAGTCAAATGGCATTTTGCCATTAACTTAAATGTGACCAAGATCGTGCATTAGTGACATCTCTATTTGAACTTCATAAGAAAGAACAGATATTTTGGGCTAGCATGAGTAGGTACTTGTAGTCTTGTCATTCTCTGTTGCATTGCTGTGGACAATGACAGGCGGGGCCTGTGTTTTACAAAGACAAGTGTGGCCTCTGAAATGCCTGCTCATTAGATCAAGATGTAGCTCTGGTTACTGCACTTCACTCATGGTATCCACTAATCTGGAGGTGAAAGTGTTACTGCCTTTCTCTTCAAGATTGACAGGCAGAAGCAAATAAATTTAGAGCTCACAAGCAGCATCGGGCTGAGTCTCATTGAATGCCACTTCCCTTAAAAGGAAAGATGTAAGTTTAATAGTAATAATAATTAATAATAAAAGGTCCAAGTCTGCCACCCTTCCTCAAGTTGCGTAATAGCATATCCCATTGGAATAAGTGCCATTATTCACTGACTAAGGCAGTAGTGAATGTGAATAAGGGTTGCAAAATTGGCATATAATTTATTCCTCAACCTGCAGATATATACATACATGCTAACTTGACTCAGTGGGCCTACTCATATGCTTAAAATTATGAGTGGGTGTCAGTATTTCCAGAGTCAGGGCCGAACTTTGGTACCTTTTATGGATACAGTTTGGAAGCTGATTCCTTGTTTAAACAAAGTTTAGATTCAGTAGATTTTTTTAAATATATGCTAATATTGATCTGATGATTGTAACTACAAGCAAAAGTAAGCTATCAGCAATCTGTAGGTAATTAAAATAAACAGATTTTATCCCCACTGTAAAATTGCTTGCGGCCCATCAAGCAGAGTGCCTGCTGACTTACCTGTTCTTTGGTTAACTGATCTGAATGAGTTTCTTTAGTCGTTCCAGACTTATCAAGATCTGACATTGCTGCTGGATGAAAAAGGCAAATATAATTCTATTTAATTAAAACACTCTTTATATCTCCTCAGCTGCCTTGTCCATCATCCTGGCTGTTCTAGAAACAACTTTCTTGATTTGTGCCTATTTTGGTATGTGGTTCTTGGTGTTCTTAAACCTGTCTCGTAAATGTAGATAATTTATGAGAAAGAATTAATTATTTATTTGGTGCTTTGCTGAGAAAGTCTTTAAAAAGACCAAAAGTGAATGAAAGCAGCTAGAACACACATCCAGTATGCTATGGCAAAGGAATTTTCTTTTATTTAAAAAACCATGTACTTAGTGATCCTGTGAGCACATATTAGATCAAGTATACCTTTTCAATAAGAATAACTTCTTATTACTGTTGGATCTACAGCTGGCTTTTTTTTTAATTGCTATTCTTGGGTTTTTCTGTTCCTTTTTCTATCTTCAAAAATAGCATCGAGGGAAAGCTGGATAAGAGATTTATAGGGTTTTGATTTTATTTAACTCTAATTGTAAGAACCCAAATGTCAAAGGCCTAGATAGTGACTTAAGGCACAGTTCTGAGCAAGAGGTGGCACACAGAATTCACTAACCCAGGAGTATCCCTAGGAGGCTTTGTACCTCAGATAGATCTTTCTAAGTCATAATTCCTTTCCTGCTTTGCCCTTACTCTGGCCTACATCAGCAGCAAATTACAACAACCTCTGTGTCTGCAATGTCTCCTTTGTGCTGTTCCTCATGCTAGGTGGCTGCAGAGCCCAGGCTGCACCTGTTCCCCCACCCAATTTCTCAAAGGGAGGAAACAAGCACTCAGCCGTGAGCGCTTGCTCATCTCTGCATGCCCAGACACAAGGTCTGAGAAGGCAGCGCTGGCATGTTGAGAATGGGTGTGATTTTACTTCCTTCGGTGAGTGGGTGTAATCCATGTCATAATCCAGCCCTGAAGTAAATTGGTTACAAAATTTTTTAGGCCAAAGGACATGTCACTAATGTGGCCTATTTTGAAGCTTAAAAAGCATGGAAGTATTTGTAACCATGACAGATATAAAGGTAATTGTGACAGATACAAAGGCCTAAAACTTTGTTGTAGTAGCATTTTCCTAGAAGTAATGGTGGTGGAGTTTTTAATTTTGTACTGTATGTCTTTAAAAGTGAATGAGCCTTGATTTTTGTGACTTTGCCTTCATTTCTAATCCCTTTGTGAATGAAAAACTATATAGAGGCACAAATCCAGAAGCTTAATTCTTCATCTGATTAGAGCAAAGTCACCAACCTGATTGGTTGAAAACAGCCAAAGATCCATGGAGCGGCTTAGCCTCCTGGGAGGCTGAGTAATAACAATCAAATGAAGACATATTAAAATGTAATATTACTTCCTCTCCATGGGGACTGTATAAAAATCATAGCCAGGAACTATTCTTGTTGGCTGATTCTGTTTCAGTCACTGATTCCCTGCCTCTGCATTTATGGCTAATGCATTTCACACAATAAACAGGGATTGTGAAGTTTTAAAAGCAAATAAATGTGAAAGATCAAGCACTGATTTATGACTTCCAGTGGCTTTTTATGTATTTTAAACCACAGAAAGCAGAACTAGAACTGGATGCTTTGGTCTGAATAATTTCATCACCTCCCATGTCAGATCGGGATATATTGAGAATGTATTTTACAATTACTGAATAGATGCATTTCACGTCCCAAAAGCAAGAATTAATCAGGTCTCTTTAACTGCCATTTCTTAAAAATCCAGTGACACAAATCCACAAACCACTTTGAGCCCAACCCTGTATTCCTTGCACTCTGACAACTCCTGTGAACTTCAAGTAATTCTGGCTCAGGCCACTAGTATAGTGCACAAACATCAATTTCAGTTTATTGTTGAAAATGTGTTAGTCTTAAACTTTGAACAGGAACAGTTGGGATTCAGAGAGATTTAGGCATCTGTTTGTTTGTTTAAAGGTTGGGTATAGGCTCTTGCTTACAAACTGCCGCATTCTGTTTCTGAGTGTCGTCAACAGAAGTTTTGCCATTGACTTCAGTGGAGCATGACTAGACTTCAGAAGCTCAGATGCACCTGTGTCATCCAAGCGGGGGAGGGAGGAGTAATGAATGCTATTTTATCCAGTTAGCACTGTTGTGCTTATTTTCAGTTTACTGCAAGATACTAGTGACACGATATAAAAAACATAGAGCTCAATCCCGAATATGCACCTTTGAGCAACTGTGTTTAAGGATGTACATTTGTACAGGATTATATAGTTTTTCTGATGATGAATGTGACTGGTTGCCTGGGATAGAGTACACTGAGAATGCCACATTCAGGACAGACTGCAAGAAAGTAGGCTGACAGTCCCCCAGAACTGGTGGTTTATTCTATAATTAGATTCACCAAACCAGTAACAAAGGTGCTTCTGTAGTCAACCACACTGGTTAACCAGAAGCCACACAAAGTCCCCTTTCAGCATTCCAGTCCTTGGTTCCCATCCAGACAAACAGGTCTAAATATAGTGAGAGGTTTCTGAAAACCCAGTTCACCATGTATGAGGTTCTGCCACTCCCAAGGGATCAGACACATGTCCCTTAGGTAAATATAAATCTCAGATGTTAGCCAAATATCATGTTGTCAGCCAATCCTTAGTAAACTAACTAGAGATTTTATTAACAAAAGGGAAGAAGAGAGTTATTGAATGGTTAAGGAATCATATACCTAAAAGTGATTTTCAGTGTTCATAGATCAGGATCATAGCAATAATGGAATAGATTGCTGGCTTGTAAAAGTGTCTCTGGTAACTTCCAAAAGATTGGAAAGTCCTCAGTCCATAGTTCAGAATACTCCTTTTTAATTGTAAATCCACAGTCCAAAGAATTGGAACAGAAATGAGGGAAAATGAAGAGGTCTCAGGTGTCTTTTATATCCTCTGACTAGGGTAGGTGCCCGGTTTTTGACTGGAAAGTCTGGTAAAAAAGGGGGACTTGGCAGTGTCCAGTCAGATGTACTGACCGGACACCAAAAGTCTTATTACCATGTGGGGGGAGGCACTGGGTCATCAACCTCTGCCAGCCCCTGCTCAGCCGGGACTGCCTTCTACCAGCATCTTGTGAGCAAGCAGGCGTCAGGCTGCAGCTCTTGTCTCAGTTCCAGAGCAGAGGGAGCCCAACAGGGGTGGTGGGAGGTGGAGAGGATTGAGTGACAAGGATGGGGTGGGAGAGGGAGGAGAGCAGCGAGTGATGGAGGGAAGGCAAGAGGAATGAGCAGAGCGGGGCCTTGAAGGAAAAGGCAGAGCAGGGGCAGGGCCTCAAGAGAAGAGATGGAGCAGTGGTGGGGACTTGGAGGAAGAAGCAATGTGACGCAGGGTCTCAAGGGAAGATACGCAGCAGCAGGTGGGGCCTTGGGGGAAGAGGCCGACCAGGGGGGTCCAGTTTTTAGTAATTAGAAAGTTGGCAACCCTACCTCTGCCACATGCATGGAAATTTACCATCCCAATCAAAGCCCATAGACCCTGAGTATGGAAAGCTACTGACAAAGATGGAGTCTGAGGTCACATGTTTGCATCACACGCTCTTACATGTTTTGCTGAATCACAGGGGTGGCCATTGGCTCCTTGCTGTCTGAGGCATTCTCGGAAAGAGCTTTCTGAAGAATGAATTCTTAATGGCCCATCAACCTTGAATAGCTTATTAGACTCATAGACTTTAACACAGGCTACAGAATCTCACCCACCCACTCCTGTAATAAACCCCAACCTATGTCTGAGCTATTGAAGTCCTCAAATCATGGTTTAAAGACTTGAAGGTGCAGCAAATCCTCCAGCAAGTGACCCCTTCCCCACGCTGCCGAGGAAGGCAAAAAAAAAACCACACTCCAGGGCCTCTGCCAATCTGTCCTGGAGGAAGATTCCTTCCCGTCCCCAAATATGGCGATCCGCTAAACCCTGAGCATGTGGGCAAGACACACCAGCCAGACACCCAGGAAAGGATTCTCTGTAGTAACTCAGATCCCACCCTATCTAACACCCCATCACAGACCATTGGGCATATTTACCGTTACTAATCAAAGATCAATTAATTGCCAAAATTGGGCTATCCCATCATACCATCCCCTCCATAAATTTATCAAGCTTAGTCTTAAAGCCAGATATGTCTTTTGCCCCCACTACTCCCCTTGAAAGGCTGTTCCGGAACTTCACTCCTCTGATGGTTAGAAACCTTTGTCTAATTTCAAGTCTAAACTTCCTGATGGCCAGTTTATATTCATTTGTTCTTGTATTCATTTATTCATAATGGGCTGGCAAGACTGAAGGTAAACTATGGCTGTGTCTACACTAGAGATCTTACAGCTGCACAGCTGCACTGATGCAGCTGAGCTGCTGTAAGAGCTCCTGTGTAGCTGGTCTATGCTGGTGGGACAGAGCTCGCCTGTCGACATAATTAAACCACTCCCCAGTGAGGGGCAGTAGCTATGTCAATGGGAGGGTGTCTCCCGCCGACTTAGCGATGTCCACACCAGCGCTTCTGTCAGTGTAACTTATATCGGTCAAGAGTTGTGTTTTTTCACACCTTCGAATAACTTAAGTTTTACTGACAAAAGTGCTAGTGAAGGCATAGCCTACCTTGTCGGTGTCACCCCAAGAACAAAAACACCTGAGATACAAATACCTAGCCAATATTCATAACTCCAGATAGAGGGATGATACATGGATTTAACCAGCGTAATCATACTCGACAGATTGTAACTTTTCCATTGACACCTGACATGATACACTTTGTACAAGATTTGTTGCAATTGTGTAACAGTGGTAGAAACAATGATACAAATGGTCATCTTCAAGCATACTGCATCATGGTCAGCATGTAACTAGAGCCTAATAAACTTTCTTCTTAGCATGACAGTAGGCTGTCAGATAAAATATTTGGAGCAAATGCTTCTAAAGCAGATCAAGCCAAGGCATAGAAAATGCACATTCTTTTTTTAAGTAAACTGAGTGGAGAGTTTAAGATTTTGGTTCAATATTTTATAAACACACAAATCTCAGATTAGCAAGTACACTTTAAAATATAGTTAATTATTTTTGTGATTTCATGATCATTATCTTTAATAATATCACAGTAAAAACCTTTATTAATTATTTTAAAAAATTCTTAGGAATCAGGATGCAACATTAATGTAATTAGAACTCCAGGAACGGGGTTACCCACCTGAAGTGTGTGTGTGTGTGTGTAATGGAGGAGGTTTAGATCGCTGGAGGTGTAATTTTCACTCAGAGATCAAATATAAAGACAGCTGCAAGTGTTCTAGGAATATTTTGCACTAGTTCCCTTGTTTGACTTCTGCATACTAAGCTTTTGACAGAAAAGAGTGTTTTCTCTGGTATCCCATGTTATTTTTCTCTCTCAGTGAAAATCCTTCATCTTCCTGAATCTTAAAACTGTTTAAAACTTCCCCTTCTTCCTCCCCACACACTGGAATATGTGAGGTGATATCTTGACAGCCATAATGAAATTTTTCAAATAATTTTCTCCACCAGCCTTGACTAATTGTTAGTTTAATTAAGGGGAGAAGTTGCTTTGCCACTGCAATATATTTCACTGAATACTCCTCCTTCCACAAGATATGGTGTTCTCTCCCCTAAACTATAACATCAGCTTTCAGAAAACCCCTTGAAGGACTGTGGAAAAAGTGAATACTCCTGTAAATTCATTCATCCAGCATCAAAGCTATGGAAACATTCTTTTAGTAAGCAAGCAAGGCAGTTCGAACTCTGAAAAGCACACATCAGCTTTATTGTAATATTGGGCTATCTTGATCGAGACCGGGCATTTGTAATAGCTTTGCATTCCTATTGCCATCTTACTTTCCTTGTATTAGACTGGGATTAAACTGTGGGTCTTCTAATATTATTTTGGTCTCTGACAGTGTAGGTTAAATCAGACAAATTTTTAAAGGATACTGATATTGAGAAGGGACTGTACTCTAATCAATTAGAATCTGAAAAAGTGGAGTTTAAAGTGATTGTGAATCCCTGTAGCCTAGATATAAAAAACAAAAACAAAAACTTACAAACAAAAAAACCAGAATAAAGTCAATGTTTATTAGCTGTACTCTTAGCTGATGCTCAGTTTTGATATTTCTATTTACTACTTTTTTTCCTGTCCTTGTGCCTGTACATTGGCAAATAGGTCATAAAAAACACTTTCAGCAAAGACACATTTGATTTATGTCCAGAACTAGTTCTTAGTATTGATTTTTTTTCCCTCTGGAAAACAAAACAAAAAACCTCAAAACTATATGTCTCCATTATTTTCTGAGTCTGGCAATGCAATGGCACGTTTCAGATCTGCTTTTATCTTAAATTACTTATCGTGGTGTGGGTTGTTGGGTTTTATTTTTTTCATTTTGAAAACTTTTTAAAAGAAAAGATTAGAAATAAAAACAAACTGAAGTTTCAATAACTTTCTTTGTGATGATTGTGCAGTCAGGGAGGGGAAAACAAGATTAGTTGAAGGGGGGGGGAAAGTGGGAGGGCCCAAATATAAGGAAAGGAAAGTATAGGAGAAGGAGTAACAAGCTGGAAATGTTATGTGGGGCAGGAGGGAACAGGTTACTCACAAAAGAAGCAGAAGTGGAAAAAAAACAAACAGTGGATCACAGGATAGGAAGGTAGGTTCAGTGGAAAGGGTGTATAGCTAAGGAGAAGATTAAAGCAGAAAAAATATTAACATGGGCTGCGAAGACACTGTGAAGGAAGTAGGAAATACACATAAGCTATATTAAAAGCAAATCCCAGAGGAAGCTGAAAGGGGAGGGGAAGGGGAACTGAAAACAAAGAGCTGGACAGTGTGAGGCACTTGCTGAATTAGGTCCTCCGATGAAACGACTGAGTCTAGGGCCTCGTCCAGACTAGGGGAGGAAAATCGATCTTAGATACGCAACTTCAGCTATGTGAATAACGTAGCTGAAGTCGAATATCTAAGATCGAATTACTCACCCGTCCAGACGGCACGGGATCGATGTCCGCGGCTCTCCGTGTCGATTCCGGAACTCCGTTCGGGTTGATGGAGTTCCGGAATCGATGTAAGCGCGCTCGGGGATCGATATATCGCGTCTAGACTAGATGCGATATATCGATCCCCGAGCAATCGATTTTAACCCGCCGATACAGCGGGGTAGTCTGGACGTGGGCTGAAGGAAGAAAAATGCTGTTTAATATAAGCAGTCCATGGGAATCCCAACAAGTAATACAACTGGTATCTGTTATTTATTTTTTTGCACTAGGTGTTCTGGTATCAGTGTGTATGTGTTTGGGGAAATAAAGGAAAATGGACAAAACACTCATATAAATCATGCAATGAAGTAGATTTAGAATCATCTCCCACTATTAAATACTGCATTGTTGTTAATGTATCTGGTTAATCTGCAGTATTACCTGTCAGGAGCATATTTATAAAGATGAGGCTAGTAAAGGATGCAATACATTGTAGTCCTAAGAATACAATACAGTATAGTATTAACGTAGCATGGAAGAAAACTGATCTCCCCCTCTCCCCCTGACTATTGGCGATAGAGTAAAATCACGTAGACTCTGACTTGATTTGTATGAGTTCCCGAAGTGAGTTGTGCTTCATACACAAATCAGATTACAATACCAGCTAGCAGTTAGTTGCAAGTGGGTATGTGGAGTTCAAGCAAGCATACAGATAAGAAAGAACAATTTAAACATGGGGGGGACACTAATTTGTTTGTAGAAGCTGAAAGGGTTCTGTTGAAGTAGAACAGTTTTTAAAAGCCTTAAGAAAAATAAGATTGTATTTAAAAAAAATAAAATACTGTTTTCCAGCTAGTATGGAACCTCAGATTTCACCTTGTCTTTTGTATGTGCACATTTCCTTAAACAGGAGATCTGTCACGGAGGAAGCAGGTGTACTGTGGTGATTATTATGCTGTTGCTTTAAAAAAAAAAAAGTGAATTAAGTACTTTGCTGCTTTGAGCCTGGCAGGGCTTCTTTTTCAGCTGACTCCATTACCTTTATTTGGAAGGTGATGCCATTTCATCCAGGGGCATAATAGAAAGTCAGTCAATTGTGCACAGAAGAAAAAGTGGTTGAGTAAATTTGAAACCTGATAACTCATTCCAGCATTTGTATATAATGTATGACTTACCGATGTATTCATTCTTTTGGCTCTCAACATTTCACAGCTTTTCCTAGGTCAACCTGAGCAACAAGAACAGATTCCAGTAGATTAAAGGAATCCCTGTTTTCAGGCATGCATATTCACATCACTTTGCCTACTGATTTCCTGAAATCTTTTTTTGTTTTTCTTTTAATCAGCAACATCAAATGGGTCATTAGAGGGCCTGGATAACCAGGAGGGAGGGGTGTGCCAGACAAAAGCCATGAAGATCCTCATGAAAGTTGGACAAGGTAAAGACCATCTGCTGTTTCATGAAATCACTTTGATCAGTCTCCGTACCCCACTTAGTGTGCAGGCTTCTTTTAATAGCATAGAACAGAGTGCTAACTGAGTCTAGTTTGGTCATTCTTCCCTTAGATTTTGAGAGCAAAGCCTATTTTCTGTACCTAAGCTACTGACAGATTTCTACAAGAGGAGCGCTAGTGTAATAAGATCTCGGACAGCCAGTAATAACGCATTCAGTCGTTTTTATTTTTATTTTAAAAATAAAACCACAACTTCACAGTTCATAATTATTTGGAATAAATGAAAGGAGGGAAGCTAATGTTTCTATAGTTTTTTTGTTATAAATTCTAACTACAGAAGAGGTTTTTGTTCATTGTCTCTTTATATATAGATAACCTATTGTGCAGAAAGAAAGAATTATTCTTCTAAATAGAAATTGGTTTAGGAGTCACTCAACTTGCTCAGTTAAACTGAAATGTCATCTGCAAAGCTTTTCTAGCCAATTACAGGAATCCCTATAGTTTCTGCAGATGGCTTCACAGTCTAAACCTCTGAAAAAATCAATTTTGCTTTAAAAGGAAAATTATATTCTTCTCTCTCATAGCCCTTTGCATAAAGAATCTTCTATTCAAAGCTAGTCCTATCTCATGATATATAGCAGCCTTATAAAGCTTAATATCTTCAGTTGTCTAAATTGAAATCAATCATTTTCTTCCGTACAGATCCCAATTCTGCTGGATCATCCCGTAATACTGATCCAACTAAACGTCCTGAACAAGAAGCTGGTACCAATGGAAAAAGCTCCACAACGAGTCCATTTGTAAAGGATAATTCAGGTACACATCAGGATTTTTTGGTCTTGGGAAGTGCCATTTTAAGTGATTTTTTCCATTCCTTTCATCATTATTTTAGCACTGGAATTTGTTAAAGGCAAATATTTGCATAGTGAGATCAAACAAAAATGTGCTCTGATGCATCAGTGGATGGTAGATAGAAGCTGTACATTTTGACTAGTGCACATATTGCCCCTATCCCATTTTGCAGTTGGAGTAAATTACATCTTCTAAGAAAATCATTCATTTCCAGGAAAGTTTTTGGGTAGTAGTTTCTCTGAATAGCTTTACAGTGGTAAGTGCTGACTTATGTTTAGTACCCTGGCAGATGAGAGAATATTTCTCTCTCTTCCTGTCTGATACATTATCAAGTGGTTCTCAACAGCCATTTGTAAGGTTTATTTTAACGCATGTATAATTAATGCTCTAATCTCTTATCTGATCTTATAAAGTCTACGAATGACTAACTGATCCTAAATTTTAAAAGGTTTTTTAAAAATGTATCTTTTTAATATTAGGAACTCATGGTCCTCAGACCAATATCTTCAAACTGCTTTAAGTGAACAAAAAAGATAAACAAGGTCACTGTGAAAGATAGCAAATTTAGAATATTACAAAGCCAAACTGATTATCAGTCGACTCTGGGTTTCACCAATGGCTTCAAGTCTGTCTTCACTGGCTACATTATTTGCTACCCTGCTAATGAATCTTTGAGTTGGCAGTTGTCGAGTAGGCGTCAGCAATTTTGTGCTAAGGATATTGTAGGCAGAGTTGATAGTTATGAGATTTTAGCATCCACAGCATTATTGCATCTGGAACTGAGCATCAAGAGAGGGAAGTTATTTCAAACTTTCTAAGTAAGAATTCATTGAATTCTTGTAACAAACTGATAATGCGATGATGCCATGCACTCAGCAGGCTGTTCAGAGTGAGAGGTTTTTTCTGCCCTCCAAATGTATTTTTTTTAAATAAATGTAATTTAAATAATAAAAACTAGTTGCATCATAAACATTTTACCCATTTCCCCTGCTGCCTGCAGCTTCCTTGTTTCATTAGTAAGCAAAATACGTAGACAGAATCTGTGGTTTAATTTAAAGTAGGATCTGAAAGAGAAAGTAGCAACACTATGATACCAAAGTGTCAGCCGTCCCGAGATTTACCATTTCCCTGTTTGCTGCCTTGAGCTGGCCGGCATCTGTTAAAAGATGCAGAATGTATCAAAGGCTGCCTTGTCAGTCCCAGGCCTTGCTGCTGATGGATGATGATATACGAAAAGAAAACAATGCGGTTTTGGAGCAGCATAAAAGTAAGACCAACAGACACAAAGTCTTGTTTAATATTGATTGCTGACTTCAGCTGTTTGCATTTAGCTACCTAACAGGGTAATTGGTTTGTCAAAGTTTAGCTGCCAGTTAATTCTTCCAGTCCTGCCGAGTCTTCACATTTTTAAGTTAAGCACCATAAAATGGTCACAGGACAGTGATAACTTTCCTCTTTGTTTTCCTCTCTTTCTAGGATCCAGTACAGATGGCAGTAAGGCTGGACATTCCAGTATACTTGGTTCAGAGGTGGCCTTATTTGCAGGGATTGCATCAGGGTGCATCATTTTCATCGTCATCATCATCACTTTGGTGGTTCTTTTATTGAAGTACCGGAGAAGACACAGGAAGCATTCACCCCAGCACACTACAACTCTGTCACTTAGTACGCTAGCCACCCCAAAACGTAGTGGCAACAACAATGGGTCTGAGCCAAGTGACATTATCATTCCTCTAAGGACTGCAGACAGTGTTTTTTGCCCTCACTATGAAAAGGTCAGTGGAGACTATGGACATCCAGTGTATATAGTTCAAGAGATGCCTCCTCAGAGTCCAGCAAACATTTATTACAAAGTCTGACAAACTGTGGTACCTTTGAGTTACAGAGGAAACTTACTGGTCAGATGCTTTCTGTTGGGGTTTATGATGACCCCCTTGTGCACTAGTATTGACTCAGGCACGGGGGGAAAAGGCAACACCCTTTTCTCAGAGAGCCTTCTTGAGCTGGACAGCTTATCTAGTCTGTAGAATTCCTGTCTCAGTGGACAAACATTCACTAAAAGCTGGAAGACTTTCCGTAGAAGATACCCATTCTCTGATTGCTGTATTCTTGTTACATTCATCATCCTCGAAGCCATGTGCTGCAGGCATCCAGGCATGTACAAAAGCCAAGGGAAGATGGAGTGATTTGTGGACGTTTAATAGTTCTAGGCATCCTGGGAAGGTGCTCTAGGATATCAGGCTTGAAATGCAATCTTACAACTTTTTGTGTGTCTCTCTCTCAGTGCAGACTGGATTTGTCACACAGACCTCGGCATCTAAGTAAGACTTTTAAATTCTCTTGCTTTTAGTCTGTCACTGTTACATTTATTTCTGTTATCCAGGGTTCTGCCATCCTTCACATAAGATTTCCATTCACTCCACCTCCTGCATCACTAATGGAACATTAACATTTGGAGTGCCATGCTCCATGCATCTGCTACAGCAGCCTCTCTCGAATGGGTAATACATTTATAGAAACTGTGTTTGCTAATAAGGAGCTTTCCAGCCAAAAGTTAGGCTGTCAGTGAAGTCAAGACCAGGATTGGATGGTGGCAGGGAAGGGCTGACTGCAATTGCAGTTGAATGCTGCTGCCTCTGAAATAGAAATCCGAAAGAAACATAATTTAGGTAGCACAGCACTTTGGTGTGCTAAGTTTTAAGAGGCAGGTAGGAGACACAACATGCACAGTGGATTAGGGCTGCACTTGAAGGAGTTCACGGTTATCGAATAGCAATGTGCAGAAAAAAATAGTACCTTCAATACAGTAGGACAAAGGGGTATTGTTAGTAAATGAAGAGGCCTGGAGGACAAGACAATAGTAGGCCGCTGATGATGTATTAGGGCAGAACTGTTGTGGTACTGGCAATAAGATATACAGCTTGGACGCTGTCGCAAAATTGTAGTCTGCTTTGGATGACTTTTTAAGCAGACTCAGCTGCTATACTTATCACATTTTACTAAACACAGGGAAAGCATTTAAGAAAATAGCGGAGAGCCAAATCTGACCGAGATGATTATAAGCCAAAGGGTCAAAAGAGCAGTAATTCCATCACCAGTGGAGTTATTAAATACATTCTCAGCTCTCCAGATAGAACAGGATTTTGTTTCTGATTGAGCCTTTTGACTCTTTGGTTTATAGTAGGGCTGTCCCTGCACAGTGCAGTGTAGGTACGGTGACTGACACAGCAGTTCATTGGTGCTCTGTTTCAAAGTTAAAGCACATATGGAAAACCTCTTACCATAAGGATAAAATAAATTATGACACTGAGAGGGAGAAGGATGATATGACTTATTTATAATAGGTGTATAGAACACAAGGAATATAAAGTGAAAGATTGTTTTTCTAATATATATTTTGAGATTGCACAGAATCTACACCAGAAGATGTGAAATTAATTTGTGGCAATTAAATGGTCTTAATTTCTCAGCGTTACAAAATAAAAATAACAATTGGATGACTGCTTGTGGGAAAAAAACAATTTCATTCCAAAAATAACAATAATGAGCGCAAATACAAAAATAACAAAGCCCTGTAAAGGCGTCTCACATAACCATAGACTAGGAAACACAAGCCCAGAAATCCAGGAAATCAATGTTACTGAATCATATATTTTACAATGACAAGATGTTCCGGCATTTATTTTCTGTGTTGTGTTTTCCCTTGCCTTATGGACTGAAGTGTTCTGTAGATTTCAGCAGGTGACACAGATGGGGAGTTTCAGGTTAAAGTTTTTCTGCTTTAGCATGTTTTTTCCCCCACATTCCCCACGCTGAACAACAACAACGAAAAGAATCCTACTTCTTATGTGCTATGCAAAATAGACATCTTTAACGTGGTCATGTTACTATGGTAACACTTTGCTTTCAGAATCGGAAAGAAAATGTAGCAACAGCATTTTAAGGTTCTCAAACCTCCAGCGAGCACCTGCAAAAAAATGAACTGTCATAGAAATGATTACTCTCTCTATTTCCTGAACCTGAAAATGATGTTGGTCAAAAAGGAGGGGAAAAAAGAAAAGAAAAAAAAACCTGGTTCTGTGGAAGGTTACCATGGTGACTATAGTACTATGTAATTTTTTGCAACAACCCCTCCTTTCTGTGAATCCATCCATACAAGATTTTCTTGTAAGTCATTAAGATTTTATTTTGAAGGAGAGGGAGAAAGGGGAAAAGGAGAAAGGCATAGTGAATCTGATTTTAATTAAATCAAGTGTATGTTTCATCAGTTGGCTACATTCTGGTTATGTACTAAACTGTGAAAAAAATCAGATGAATTGATGAAGAGCAACCTGCAACTAATTGAAAAAATGTACTGTGCTTCTGTTTTGTGTTTGGTGCAGCATTATGACAATCTACCAACTGTTCCTTTATTTGACGTTGGTTCAGCTTTGAAAAGTTACTGTAAATGCCTTGCTTGTATTATCATCCCTAGTCACTCGACTTGGAATTTGCACCATCATGTCTAAGTGAAGATGCTGTAAATAGGTTCAGATTTACTGTATATGGATTTGGGGTGTTACAGTAGCCTTATTCACCTTTTTAAATAAAAAAAGATACACACGAAAACAAGATAGAAATGGCTTTTCTTAACCAGATTGTGTATATAGAGCAACGTTGGTTTTTTATAAAGTCTAAGCAAGATGTTTTGTATAAAATTTGAATTTTGCAATGTATTTAGCTACAGCTTGTTTAAAGGCAGTGTCATTCCCCTTTGCACTGTATTGAGAAAAAAATGGTATAAAAGGTTGCCAAATTGCTGCATATTTGTGCTGTAAGTGTGTACCATGAATATTTATTTAAGAATTTCTTTGTCCAGTTTGTAAGTAACACAGTATTATGCTTGAGTTATAAATAATTTTCTTTCTTTCTTTTTTCTTTTTTTAACTAGCCTGTCATAGGTTTGAAATCTGTTTTAATTCCACATTGCAATTAGCCCCCAGAAAATGAAAAATTACGAAAATCACATTCCACGTGTGTTTCAAATTGAATTTGTTCTTAAAAAAATAAAATATTTTTTCCTATGGAAATCTTGCCTTCTAAGTATTTTCTTTAGTTTTTGATTATTTATTTTTTCCTTTTTGTTAGTTTTATTTTTCTTTTTTTTAAAAAAAAAAAACTCTCCACAGCTACTAGTGATTTATAGGGAGAACTTAAGTCTACTTTTGTTTCAAATTAGGGCCCTGATCCTGCAACCTGATTCGTATTGGCTGATCATTATGCCCACATGGAGCCCCAGTGAAGTCAGTGGGTGCCATTAAGGCATAGAGGCCTACTAACATGTATCAGCTTGCAGAGCGAGGACCAGGTGTCTGACCTGCAGACACTTAACTTAAAGCCAGCGGGATTTCTCAGTGTCCCAGTGCTCCCAATACTTATGTATATGTTTAACTTTACTATCGGTGAGTAGTCCTAGTGAAATCAATGGGACTATTCATGTTAATAAAGTTAAAGTGCATAAGATTTCCCAGGATTGGGTCCTAAGACATACAAGCTAACACAAGCCTTAATACAGAATATATGGATGTGCTGCTCTATAATTTTCACTTAAACAACTGACACCCACATTTAACAAATACTGTCATTTTTTTCCACAAAGCCCAGTCACCATGAAAGCACATAATTTGAACAATCATGTGTAGAGTAATATATGGGGAGGTCTGAGGAGGAGAAAGATGCCTTTGTCACTTTAACAATTGATGCCAAGTTGTCTTAAGAGTTTCCACTCGAGAAAGGCAGCTAGTTATTCATCGCTTTTGGTCGTGTAATTCCCATTTGTCAAATTATTTGTCTTTGCTGAATAATCAAGGAAAGAATTGCTGACAGGTGAAAAGTAAACTTATAGGTGAAGCATGAGATGCACTAACACTTTTTTTATACTGGACTTGAGGGAAGCTTAGAGAATGTCAGTGACTTTAATTTGCTGTGCCATAGACTCCCTATATGACCTTGAGCCAGTCACTTGGGCCCTGCTCCAGCAAAGCACTTAAGCATATGTATAGCTAAGCATGTGAGTAGTCCCATTGACTTCTCAGGCAAGTCACCTGGGCCTGATCCTATAAAATCTTATGCATGTAGATGACTTTATTTGGGACTACTCGTGCTTAAAGTTAGTGGGATGCTTTGCTGCCCAAGGGCTTTAGTCTCCCGTCTCCACTCCCTAGTTGTATATGGGGTTAACAATATTTCACTATCTTACTAGGGTATCATGAGAGTATACATTCACCATTGGGAAGTGCTGAGATACTCTGCTGATGTGGTGGGGGGGCATATCAATAAACAGATAGACACTCCATTCAGTCTGTTACATTTCTTCTGGTGAATGGTATGTGCCTTATAGCAGTACACCCAACATAAAGCTGCTGACTTAGCCCATCTTTTATAACATGCAGAGAAAAAAAATGTACTTGCATTTTTGCAGTGCTGCTGACACTGCTCTATTAATTATCAAACAAGCACAAAATCAAAATTTACTGCCCTCATTATGAAGCCTGGTTCCCCAGTAGGAGTCTGTCTGAGTCAATAGGCTCTGCTAAGTGGAAAATAAAATTATAATGTAAAGTTGTTATCCATCTAAAATGCAGTAAGAATCTGTTACATGAAATATTGTCTCACAGAGTAAGCATAGCAAAATGTTACTTCCTATGTCTGAAGTGTTCTCTTTTTTTGAACATTGCAGTGTTGCATCAATCAAATGCTCACTCAGTGAGTGACATACTTTGATTCCATGAATACTGTAAATTCCCTTTCTGCAGAAAATTTACTCATTCAAAAACTGGTGTAATAGCAACAGAAATCAGAAAAGTCAATAAAATATGGAAAATGACTTTTGAAGGATGATCTTGGTCTTTGTAGCCACCAGAGATATAATCAGAAGCAGGGAGGGGAGAGGGGGGAAACAAACCCTGGTGTGATAAAATACAAAACACATTGATGACACAGTTGCTACTTCACTATGAGAAGCATCAGATTGCAAGTAGGGTGATGACTTTTTGGAAAAAGAAGGGAGCTGGGAGTTGGAACTCCTTGGTTCTGTTGCCACTGACGGACTGCATGGCCTTGGCTTGTTGACTCTTCAATAGTTTGTAAAATAGTTATTCAGCGTGGAGGCTTCATGTTCTTCTTAGTAGTTGTCAGAGAGGTAATGGTGATGTTGGAAAGAAGAATGATAGGAGATGTGGTGTTTTTCCTATTTATGCATGGAACTTCTGCCCATGCTAAAAGTGGGAACAGAGCCTAACAGCCTTGCCAAACATGGGCAAGGTTCTACCCACACATGATGGAGGTGGAGAGCAGGTCCTAAAGAAGGATGGGGTGGCGCTGAGGGGGGAAGAATCTGCTTGAGCAGTGCTGGGAATAGCAGGGAGGGGTGCAGAGAAGAATCAGTAGCTGTGAGAGCAGTGGGGAGCCAAACTTGACCTAGATGTCAGACCCAGCTCTGGGGGTAGCTGGACACAAGAGGTGCCATTGCTGATGATAATGGCTTGGTGCAGATTTTGGAAAAGATGTTACAAAGCTGAACAGGACATTGTGAAAAGTGCTGACACTGGAAAGGGAAATCAGGACAGCCAGGTGATGGACAGTACTATGAGCAGGGGGGAAGCCAGGTTCTAGGTAGTTCGGCCAGTGGATACTGGGAGGAGAGAAGGAACATGCAGTTCAGAGGAGAGTGGGAACCAGCATTCAAATATGCCACAGATAGGATCAGAGTGGAAGCCAGTGGAAGAGAGAAGGTAGCCAGGAACTGGACTCAGCTGGAGTTACTAGAGATCCAAAAGCGCAAGCCCCCGTGCCACTTAGGGTATGTCTACACTGCGGGATTATTCCAATTTTACAGAAACTGTTTTTTTAAATAGATTGTATAAAGTCGAGTGCACGCGGCCACACTAAGCACATTAATTCAACGGTGTGCGTCCATGTACTGAGGCTGGCATCGATTTCCGGAGCATTGCACTGTGGGTAGCTATCCCATAGCTATCCCATAGTCCCTGCAGTCTCCCCCGCCCATTGGAATGCTGGGTTGAGATCCCAGTGCCTGATGGGGCAAAAAACATTGCCGCTGGTCCTTCTGGGTACAGCCTCACTCCTCCCTCTGTGAAAGCAGCAGCAGCCATCCGTTTCACTCCTTTTTTCCTGGGTGAACTGTGCAGACACCATTTCACAGCAAGCATGGACCCTGCTGAGCTCAAGACAGCAATCATGAACGTTTTAAACACCTCACGCATTCTCGTGCAGTCAATGCTGAACCGAGACCTGCAAAGCCAGGTGAAGAGGCAGTGGCTACGGCAGAGCGGCGACGAGAGTGATGAGGACATGGACACAGAATTCTGTCAAACTGCGGGTCCCTGCGCTTTGAAGATCCTGCTGGTAATGGGACAGGTTCTAGCCATTGAAAACTGATTTTGGGCCCAGGAAACAAGCACAGACTGGTGGGACCACATAGTGCTGCAGGTGTGGGACAATTCTCAGTGGCTGAGAAACTTTCGCATGCATGAGGGCACTTTCATGGAACTTTGTGACTTGCTTTCCCCTGCCCTGAAGCGCCAGAATACCAAGATGAGAGCAGCCCTCACAGTTGAGAAGTGAGTGACAATAGCCCTCTGGAAGCTTGCAATGCCAGACAGCTACCGGTCAGTTGGTAATCAATTTGGAGTAGGCAAATCTACTGTGGGGGCTGCTGTGATGCAAGTAGCCAAAGCAATCATTAAGCTGCTGCTACGAAAAGTAGTGACTCTGGGAAATGTGCCGGTCATAGTGGATGGCTTTGCTGCAATGGGATTCCCTAACTGTGGTGAAGCGATAGATGGAACCCATATCCTTATCTTGGCACCGTAGCACCAGGGCACCCACTACATAAACCGCAAGGGGTACTTTTCAATGGTGCTGCAAGCACTGGTGGATCACAAGGGACATTTCACCAACATCCACGTGGGATGGCCAGGAAGGGTTCATGATGCTCGCGTCTTCAGGAACACTACTCTGTTTAAACGGCTGCAGCAAGAGAATTACTTCCCAGACCAGAAAATAACAGTTGGGGATGTTGAAATGCCTGTCATTATCCTGGGAGCTCAGCCTACCCCTTGATGCCATGGCTCATGAAGCCATACACAGGCAGCCTGGACAGTAGTCAGAAGCTGTTCAACTACAGGCTGAGCATGTGCAAAATGGTGGTAGAATGTGCATATGGCCGTTTAAAGGCACTGGTGCACATTACTGACTCGCTCAGACCTCAGCCAAACTAATGTCCCCTTTGTTATTGCTGCTTGCTGTGTGCTGCACAATCTCTGTGAGAGTAAGGGGGAGGACCTTTCTGGCGGGGTGGGAGGCTGAGGCAAATCACCTGGCCGCTGATTACGTGCAGCCAGACACCAGGGCGATTAGAAGAGCACACCAAGAAGCGGGGCGCATTAGAGAAGCTTTGAAAACCAGTTCTCCTTGATGAACCCCCCCACTCTTGATTGACTCACAGCTTGCTTTCTAAGGAAATAAAGTCACTCTCGTTTAAAAATCATGTATTCTTTATTACTTAATTATAAAAAGAGGGAGAGAACTGACAAGGTAGCTCAGGTGGGGTTTGGGAGGAGGATAGTAGGGAAGGAAAAGGCCACTAAAAAAATTTCATAATAATGAGAGCCTTTTCATTGGGCTGTCCACTGGGGTGGAGTGGGCAGGTGCACGGAGCCTACCTCCATGAGTTCTAACTAGTCTGGTGGGTGAGGAGGCCATGGAACATGGTGAGGGGAGAGGGTGGCTATACAGGGGCTGCAGCGGCACTCTGTGATCCTGCTGCCGTTCCTGAAGCTCCACCATACGCTGGAGCAAGTCAGTTTGATCACGCAGCAGCCCCAGAGTTGCATCCCGCCACCGCTGATCTTTCTGCTGCCACCTGTCATCTCAGGCATCTCTCCTCTCATCTCAAGCATCTCTCCTGTCCTCACGTTCATCCCTCCTGTCCTCACGTTGGTCCCTCCTGTCCTCACGGTCACTGGTATCTTTCCTGTACTTTGCTACTATGTCCTTCCACTCATTCAGATGAGCTCTTTCATTGCGGGTCACTTTCATGATTTCTGAAAACATTTCTTCTCGCTTCTTTTTTTTCACCGCCTTATCTGAGATAGCCTTCCGGACAGAGTAGGGAGGCTTGAAAAATTTGCAGCGGCATGAGGGAGGGAAAAAAGGGAGAGAAGTATTTAAAAAGATACATTTTAGAGAACAATGGTCATACTCTTTCATGGTGAACAACACTATTCACCTTACATAGCACGTGTTTTCACTGCAAGGTCGCATTTTGCATCTTAATACTGAGTGCCTGCGGCTTTAGTGTTACAGATCACAGACGCAGGTCCGGGCAGCAGAATTCGGCTTGCGTGCAGCCATGGTAAGCCATTGTCTTTCCTCTTCTGCAGCTTTCATCTATCCAGCGCCCTCCTTTCCCAAATAGCAAGCAAAGCCGTTGAGTGCTTCTTCTTTCTTGTTAATGTGCAGCAGCAGAAACCACCCCGTGGCTGATATCATGGAAGATCACTGCTAAACACCCCCCTTTCCAGCCCCCCAACCGCGTGGCTGGTAGCAGGAAAGATCCCTGCTAGCCAAACGCAGAAAAGCTCAGCGCCAATCGCCCCCGCCCCCTTGCCCCCGCTTGGCTACCTGCAGGGAAGGATTTCTGTTAAGCCACAGGCAAACAGCCCAGTAGGAATGGCCATCTCTGTCCCCTTACTTAAATTCCTGAATTTCAACTAGGTTACCATGAACGATATCACTCTCCTGAGGATAACACAGCGAGATAAAGAATGGATGTTGCTTGAATGCCAGCAATCACCGGAACCATACGCAGCTAGGCTTTGTCATGCAATGATACCAGATTACTTGCTACATGCATGATGTGGTAAAGTGTCCTACCATGGAGGACGGAATAAAGCAGCACTGCCCAGAAACCTTCTGCAAAGGCTTTTGGAGTACCTCCAGGAGAGCTTCATGAAGATGTTCCTGGAGGATTTCTGCTCCATCCCCAGACATGTTAACAGACTTTTCCAATAACTGCACTGGCTGAGAATGCATCCCAGGTCCTCAGGGCAAATTAATCATTAAAAAATGCTTGCTTTTAAACCATGTCTTATATTTACAAGGTACACTCACCAGAGGTCCCTTCCATGGCTTCATTGTCTGGGATAGTGGCTTGGGAGGGCTGGAAGGGTAATTCCGTCAGGGTGAGAAAAAGCTCTTGGCTGTTGGGGAGAACAGAGTGCTGTGTGCTCTTTATAAACTCGTCCTCCTCTTCCTCCTCATCTTCCCCGTCCACAGAATTCTCTGCCATGGCTGCGATTACCACCCCCACCTCGGAATCCATGGACAGGAGTGGGGTAGTGCTGGCGGACCCCCCTAGAATTGCATGCAACTCAGCATAGAAGCGGCATGTTTTCGGCCCTGCCCCGGACTTTCCGTTTGCTTCTTTGGTTTTCTGGTAGGCTTGTCTGAGCTCCTTAACTTTCACACGGCACTGTACTGAGTCCCTGGTGTGGCCTCTCTGCATCATTGCCTTGGAAATTTTTTCAAATGTTTTTTCATTGTGTCTTTTGGAACGGAATTCTGTTAGCACGGAATCCTCTCCCCATACAGCGATCAGATCCAGTACCTTCTGTGCAGTCCATGCTGGAGCTCTTTTTCGATTTTCAGGAGACTGCATTGTTACCTGATAAGCTCTGCGTGGTCGCATGTGCTGATGATCTCTCCATGCTGGGCGAACAGGAAATGAAATTCAAAAGTTTGCGGGGCTTTTTCTGTCTACCTGGCCAGTGCATACGACTCCAGATTGCTGTCCAGAGCAGTCAAAATGGTGCACTGTGGGATAGCTCCCAGAGGCCAATACCATCAAATTGCGGCCACACTAACCCTAATCCGACATGGCGATACTGATTTGAGCACTACTCCCTTCGTCGAGGAGGAGTACAGAAATCGGTTTAAAGAGCCCTTTATATCTATATAAAGGGCTTCGTTGTGTGGACGGGTGCAGGGTTAAATCCGTTTAACGCTGCTAAATTTGATTGAAACGCGTAGTGTAGACCAGGCCTTAGATACTGAGCCCTGTGGGGCCTGGTCTGTATTTTCATACACATATGGACAGTGTCTTTGGGTACTGCCAGAATACAACTAATTAAACAAGAAGTAGGGAGGGCCTGCCTCATCTCTCCGGTCTTTGGGTATCAACTTGGGGAAAGTGATTGTGTTATACTCTCTGGCCAGATCCTCAGCTGGTGTAAATTAATGTTGCTCAGTTTAGCATCTGGTTCAATATTCTCACAGTCCTGAATTCTACACTCATCCACAATGCTGATTGTATTATGGCACCCCAAGCCCCTCAATGGGGAGAGAAGGCTTTGTAGAAGTGTCACTACACTTAGCACTACCATTAGTGGACTGAAAACTATATTAATAACAATGTGTTTATAAGTGATATTTAATTTCCATAATAATTGTAATTTGTATTTCACTGGACATAGACAGTAGTTTGCTACTTACTTTTATTAAAAATAGCTGTTGTAGGCTGGCTTACTAGCAAATGTATAATAAAAATGGTTTCAATTCAAATGTCTCTTTTCATCCTCTCAGTACAATATTTAAACTCAATTATTATGCCCCACTCTGCACCGAGCACACTACCCACCCACCAAATGGTCTGTCCCCTCTCTGCTCTGGGCATACTATCCACCACCAAATAGTCTGTCACTTCAGCTTCCTGCATCCTCTGCACTAACCCAAATGGTCTGTGCCCCCTTAGTTACTTTTACAGTATCTGTTTGCTTGCACATCCTGCACTCCCAGGGTTGCCAGCTATTGCAATTTTATTATGAGTCTCATGACATCTGGTATTGTTTTAAAAGCCTTTCCTTCTGGAGTCAGGGGGTCACATGAGAATCTCAGCTCTTGTGTTTTTTTTTAATATAAATTTGTAGCTTTCCTGACTCTGAAGAAACATAAGAGAACACAGATCTTGAAGCCTGAAAAGCCAGAAGGCAAATAAAAGGAACTCCAAATTTATTATTTTATAAAATCTCGTGATTCTTAAGCCAATCTAGTGATTTTGGGGAGCCTGATTCATGACTTTTGAATTTGTGGGGTTGTCACTACTGGCCATCTGTTTCTTGCATATAAGCTACTCCTCATATTTCCTTTCCCTTTCCTTCCATTCTTAAACCCCTCCCACGACCAGTGTGTGTAACGCATTCTCCTTGTGCCTGTATACAGAGGATGTGAGTCCGTTACAGGCCCTAGTGACAGAACCTGGCTCTTTAGCTCTAGCTGTAAAGAATAATTCTATTATCTCTGAAGGTCCCCAGTTGAATTTTTGGTGTCTACCAAAATGGTGGTCATCTTGTATACACATTGTTATCTTCCTTCAGTCCCATTATCACATACCCTTGTGCCGTGTCCCAGTCACTTGCCCAGTATTGCCAACCCCAAGATCCTTTGGTACATGTTATGGGGCAAATCCTTCATGGACTGGCAAGGTGGGGGAGCAGGAACACTGGCCTATGTACCTTCTGATCTAAGAACCCAGCAATCAGGGTTCAAACCTACAGATCAAGTAGTAGGGTACATTTTGCTGCTGCTCTGAAAAGGAGCATCATGCATCCCCAGTTAGAGCCTGGTTACTGATCGCAGCTAGACACGCACTTTTGCAGACCATGCATTCTTTTGGTTGTGCTGCACAGGCCAGTGCGCTTTGTTATTCTCCTGAGGTGACATCCTGTCCTGCTGCTTCCAAAGGGGATAAAAAGCAACAAAGAGTCCTGTGGCACCTTATAGAGTAACAGACATATTGGAGGATAAGCTTTGTGGGTGAATACCCACTTCGTCAGACACATGCTGATGAGGATAAGAGATTCTTTAAATTCAGTTCCCCAGTGGGAGATGTAGCCCAAAATAAGCTTTAGTACAAAAGGTTCCTAAAGGTGCAAAGAGCATGATTCTCTTGCCATTTTTTAAAATAGCATTTCTTCCTTTTGTATGGCTGAGTCTGGATGAGGGCTGATCAAAAATTTTTGATGAAAAAGAAAAACAAAGTTTTGTTGAAAATTTTCATCATTTTCTACAACTCACCTATTTTCCAATCTCCTCTAGCCGGGAACTCCTGGTTATTTAATCAGACATTTTATATTTATTAAATTGAGTATCCGAGTTAAAAAAATGCATGCACTGACTTTCCTAAGTACAAACTCATTTAATTCCATTTGGTTTTACATTTCTTCCACAGTAGATTGTGCTATACAAAAACATTCAGCTATGTGGTGTTTTTTTTTAAATTAAATCTTAGTAAATCTGCTTCCAAGAAAGTCTAAGTAGTTTACTTTGAAGACATCCTTTGGGCAGAATCAAGAAACCATGACTAGTTTAAAGCCCACAGGTGAATGCAAGTATTTGAAAGATAGACTGACTTTTGGCAATAATCAATTCTTTTTTTTAATAGTCAGCACTGAGAAGTCAAAGTCTTCACTAGTTTTACTGTTCTGTGCATTTGTATGGTGTCAGCTAGCATTGGGCTTATTTATGTAGCACTGTCCGTTCAATCTCTTATGACATGCCGTGATAAAACTGAAGTCGGGGGGGTTGGGATACCAGCCAGTGTAACCTACGTGATTACATACAATACAAACAATTTATACTAACACACAGCTCCTCTAACAAAAACATAAATTCCCCTTCTCCCCATGCTAACAGTCTGTGTTAGAGCAGCAGGATTTTTTCCCCCTCCCTTTCATCTCACACCCCAAAGTTAAAATATTTTAAAGATAAAATAGTAAGTACTACATTTGTCAGAAATGTACTTACACAAGCATTTTTGTTTCTCCATGCAGCTGGTTGCTCGCGATGTTTGCACAGCATTCCCTCACTGAAGACACTAGTAATATACTAATGTCTAGGTACATGTGGGGGATTCTCAGGACAGCTTACATTTATGTATAGCTTTCATGCAGTGGCTTTGAGAAATAGTCCTCTGTTACATTTCACTGTGCTCAATCATCAAGGGATCTAGATGTCAAATACACATTTGTCTATAATAGGCACTTCTCTATATCTTGGGCAAATTGTTAGTATTTGGATTTTTTTTCTTCCTCTTCTTTCAGTCATGATCTGATGATAAGAAATAATGCCGAGTTGTTCATGAGCTCCAACTGAGCAAAGGCTTGTGCAAAAGGGTTGTTTTTTTTTGTATAATGTGCAGAAACAATCAGGCTTGTGATGGTTCTGATCTCAGTTGAGGGTTCTCCATGGACACTAATATGGCTTAGGGTCAGGCATTTCATCCTGGGTTCTGCCTAGGGTGGGCAGGAAATGATTTCTGTCCTGCGAGAATTTTTCAAGATATAAGTCAAATTTCCCACCAGTACAAAAAGTCAAAAATCTTAACCATTTTCACAAATCAAAAAATTGAAGAATGTTTTGGTGTGAGTCAGTTGAAACATTTTGTTTTTAGGCTATATTTACTAAAATTTTGAAAGAAAAGTTGTTTTGACTTGAAAAACTGGAATTATTCATTTAAAAAAATGTTTACATGAGACGTTGCCCTGCAATCTGGTCTAATGCCCAGCCTGTACAGTCTCCTGGCAGTGAACCCTTTAGTGTGCTGGGCCCCAAAGACCCACATGGGGGCAAGTCTGTGGCCTCCACAGATTCCCAAACTGGTTGTTCTGTCCCAGTGATCCCTGTCTCTCTCTCTCTGGCTCCCTGTGGCATATCCAGCCAGGTTGGAGTCTGAAGGAAGGCTTGTACTGTGCCCCTTCAGGGCACAATGATCTCAGCGAGTATTTGCAATGACACAGGCAGCCTTTTCAAAACAAGATAACCATTTTTTAGTCACCCAGCACACAGAATATGAAAGGTCTTAGGTAAGCACAGGGAAATGAAGGTTAAAGCATAGTCCATTCTGGTTAGCCCACAGCCAGTCCTTTTCAATTACCCACAGGCCACATGCACACGCACCCCCCACCCACCAATGCCTCTTAGCAATCTGCTCATAAGTATTGACTTTCCTATGGCTGGACTGGAGCTGTGCCTGCTGTGCTCCCCACAGGCCTAGGAGCTCCAGTGTCTCCTGTCTACTCTAGTCAGGAGTGCAACTGGTGAATGGAGCCAGCATGGTCAGCTGGGCAGTTGCACTCGACAATGGAGAGCTGCTTGGTGTGCTCATCAAGCTGGGCAATTTCAAAAATTCACAGAGCTTTCGAGGGGAGGGGGGACTTCCAGTCTCTGTGACCCCAGGACAATGGTGACCAGAGCAATCAGTGTCTACAAGTGTAGACACTTGCACTTTGTTGACCTAAGAACATCTACCACGGCGCTACACTGTTCAGGGAGGTGGTGTGCCTGTGTTGGCATAACTGGGTGCTTTCAGTGGTGGGAGACCAGTTTGAGTGTAGACACATGTACAGCTAAGTCAACGTAAGCTGCCTTGCATTGAGCTAATCTTGTAGTGTAAACCATGCCTTAAGCCTTGTTTCGCCACTGGATAACCATGCACATACAGGGGAAACTGAGGCACACATAGGCATCATAAAAAATATTATAGAAAATTTCCACTTCATCACAGACGTTTTGACAGTTTTGAAACACTTTTTTTTCCCCCAATAATTTTTTGAGGCAGGAGAGTTGTCAGAAGCAACCCCATTTTGCAAAATGTCAGTTTTGATTAATCAGCATTTTTCAGCTAAAAAAACATTTACACTAGAACCTCAGAGTTATGAACACCTCGGGAATGGAGGTTGTTCATAATTCTGAAATGTTCATAACTCTGAACAAAACTTTATGGTTATTATTTCAAAAGTTTACAACTGAACATTGACTTAATACAGCTTTGAAACTTTACTATGCTGAGGAAAAATTCTGCTTGTAACCATCTTAATTTAAATGAAACAAGCACAGAAATAGTTTTATTACCTTGTTAAATCTTTATTTTTTAAAAAACTTTCCTTTTATTGTTTTAGTACTTTACATTTAACATTGTACTCTACTATACTGTACTGTATTTTCTTTGAATTCTTTTTGTCTCTGATGCTGCCTGATTGGGTTCTTTTGGTTCCAAATGAGATGTGTAGTTGACTGGTCAGTTCGTAATACTGAAGTTCTACTGTAGCTGAAAAATTCCTGTCCAGGTCTAGTTCTGGTCACTAATACAAAACTCACTTGCCAAAGATATCCAGGTGGCTATGATCCTGAGAGCAAATGGCATGTCTTAAATGCAGTCTTCCCAAAGTAGCACCACGCACAAATAAATAAACAAATTTCAGAGCCAGCTAACTAGACAGGGGAGATATAAATATCTTTACGTCTTATTATTTTGAGGGGACTCAGATACCATGGCCATGCAGACCTTATAAGAAATTAGGCTGATAGAACTGCAGTGGCCCCGTTGTGCACAACTTTCAGAGTACATCATGGATGGTCTCTCAAATAGCCAAGCCCAGGCCCAAGGAATACTTTACTGTGACTAGGAATTTGAACGAATCTGGAAATGATTGGGGAGCCAGTGAAACATGCAGGGCACTAGTGTGGTGTGCTTTTGGTGTTCTTCCTTGATCAGAGGATGGGCTGCTGTGTATTAGACAAGTTAGAATTTGCACATGGCCTTCACAGTCAGCCCTGGGTAGAGTAAGTTACCAGACACAAATGCCATATGCTAAATACAGAGGGAAAATTTCATGTGACGTTATTGAGCAGTACAAAACGTACATATTCTGGCCCTCAGGAACGTCTATGCAACAGTGTGGAAGTCAGTGGGGTTGCATCGGAGTAACTGATGGATGGAGGAGTGCAAATGAGGGCAGAAATTGACCCTTAGAGTGTATCTGGGCTTTCTTGCTGCACCACGGTTGAGTGCTTTCCCTACAGTATGTTGTCAGGGAGCAACATGGAAGATTTGGCTTAATACTTATATAAGCAGGACCCCGTGTGTGGCAATGATCATTAGCAAGACAGGAAGAGACAGCAGCAGCAACTAGCCTAGCAGCATCCCTTACAGACTGCAGAATGATCCAGAGGTACATAATTCCTTCTCAGGTATTCCTGGGCCATGCCTGAAGTCTAGAAATGTTATTTGAAATAGACGGTGGAATTCTTTACTGATGTAAATTGACTAAGGATGTCAGCAGAGCGGTACCAATTTACCCCACCAGGGAATTTGGTCCATGATTATTAGCCAAGTGAGAGCTACAAATTAGATAGTAATTAAACTATTTTAAAATATGGCAGTGTTAAGCCTTTTAGCAATGTTATTTATGCAAAAATCCTTTTCAGCTACTAATTATTTTATTTGAAGATTAACAAAATTATTGACTGTACCAGTTACATTTCCAGCATAACCAGTAAAAGAGAGGGTCAGATATGCAAGAGAAAAGAATGCAGCAGAGCTAGGAACATAGGAATTACCAGACTGGATCAGACCCAAGGTCCATTGAGTCCAGTATTCAATCTCTGCCAGTGGTGAGTACCAGATGCCTCAGAGAAAGATATAAGAACCACACAGTTAGCAGATGTGGGGTAAACACTAGGTCTCATCCTGATCTAGAATAATTAGAGATGGGCTTAAGCCTTGAAGCATGAGTTTCAATATCCCTTCCACCATTTCTGTTATCATTAATTATAACTCTGAATATGCTTGACCGCTGTTTAAATGCTCCATACCTCTTGCATCTTGCTAAGTTCTTGGCCTCAATGACTGTGGTACTGAGTTCCACAGTCTAATTGCACACTGTGTGAGAAAGCATTTCCTTTTCTCAGTTTTGAATGTCACACCTTTTCATTTCTTTATCCTTGTGTTGTAATACAGGAAGAACAGATGCTCTCAAACTAGCTTCTCTAGACCATTCCTTGCTTTGTATACTTTTATCACATTCTCTCTCATTCATCTCCTTTTTCAGGCAGGCAATACCAATCTTTTAAATCTTTGTGGACACAAGAGATTTTTCATGTTCCTAATCATTTTTGTCACCTTTCTCTGACCCCCTACCCCCATTCTACAATTTCTTTTTTGAGATGAGGTGACCAATAATGTATTCAATCTTCCATATATAACTGCTTCAGCTATTTATAAAAAGGACATTATAGTATTTTACATAATATTCTCCATCCCTTTCCTTATGCATCCTGTTAGTTTTTTTAACCACGGCTGCACATGGAGCAGAGATATTCATCAAGATATCTGCAGTGACATCCAAGTCCTTTTCCTACATAAGAATATAAGAATGGCCATACCAGGTCAGACCAAAGGTCCATCTAGCCCAGTATCTGTCTACTGACAGTGGCCAATGCCAGGTGCCCCAGAGGGAGTGAATCTAACAGACAATGATCAAGTGATCTCTCTCCTGCCATCCATCTCCATCCTCTGAAAAACGGAGGCTAGGGACACCATTCCTTACCCATTCTGGCTAATAGCCATTTATGGACTTAACCACCATGAATTTATCCAGTTCTCTTTTAAATGCTGTTATAGTCCTACCCTTCACAGTCTCCTCAGGTAAGTCGTTCCACAAGTTGACTGTGCGCTGCATGAAAAAGAACTTCCTTTTATTTGTTTTAAACCTGCTGCCCATTAATTTCATTTGGTGACCCCTAGTTCCTGTATTATGGGAATAAGTAAGTTTATAGAGTTAATTTAGAACCTTGTAAACTTAAAAGTTTTCCTCTAGTGTATATTACTTTGCATTTATCAACAATAAGCTTCATTTGCCAACATATTTCCCACTCACCTTACTTAGTTAGGTCTCTCTGAAGTTCCTCCCACTCCTCTCAGGTCATGACTAATCTAAATAACTTTGTGTCATCTGCAAATTTTTCTATTTCACTACTCAGCCCCCTTTTTCGATCATGAATAAATATACTAAACAATACTGGACCTAATAAGGAATGTTTGAGACAGTTAGGTGTAGGGTTACAGTAGGTATACATCCTGTTATACAAATTATTAGTTATGCATAACAAGTTTACCCACATTGATTCATCTTCCCTCCCACAGCTCAGCTGTTAAATTAATACAAGTAGTAGGTGTTTCCATTTATCTTAATTCTTTGATTCTTGACAATCCATTTCTATATTTGTTATTTCTGTCTGCAGGCATAGAATCTGATCCTCTGAGGTGCCGAAAACCTTGTGGGGTGTGCTAAGTACCTTTAACTCCCATTGTCATCAATAGGAATATAAAGTGCTTAGCACCGCTTAGAGAGCCTGTCCAGAGAGAGGCATTATACTTTATTGGCTGCAGTCACAAAGATTCACAATGGGTTTCTAACTTTGTTTCTTTTCAGTGAACTCAGAACATTTTCCTCACAACATAAAAATAGGCCATGCATCCCTGAAATACTCCTGCATCAGTTTCCTAACATTATACCAAGGAGCTTCCAATTTGAGGCATAAAAATCCTTTTCCAAAGGAGCCCTTCATCCATTTTCTTCCCCTCTGCTCAGGTAAATCATTCATGCTCAGAAAAACCCCTTCGTCTTTCACCTTTTCTGATCCCACCCTCAAACTTGCATCAGGTTGACCATCGTGTTGGGAAGAGATGGGCATGGTTCCCTTCAGAGTCCATCAGCACAGCTCCTCCAACAGCAGTGAGCATACCTTCATGGGAACAAGGAACCAGGAGTGAGCCTCAAGAGGGTATTTGTCACCAGGACAATGAGCTCCATTTTAACTCAAGGCAGAGCCTCATAATTTGGCCACCAGAAAGAAAGGAAATATTAGGCATTGACTGTAATTTAAAGCACCTGTCATGTGTAATGGAAAGGCTGAGGTGCTGATTTCATAACAGCCAGAGTAGAAAGGTATATTCAAGATGTGTAAATAAGTCCCCAGTACCTTGTAGCTACAGTAACATATGGACCAGTTTAATTGATTTTATGGATATAACTATCTACTGTAATTCATGAACACATACCCTGAGTGAGCTAATATGACTGGAAGCACCTTTTAGCACCAAGGGTGAAATTGTGGTCCCATTAAAGTCAATGGCAAAACTCCCGCTGATTTCACTGGAGCCAGGATTTCACCCCTAGTGTGGAAAATGTACATCCTTAATGTAGAAAATACCTGGTTATGGGTCACCAGTTTCTGCTCCAAATGGGAAACTGAACTGCAAGGCACGGCTTGACCAAAGGGGCAGCAGGGGGCAGCCATCTGAAAGCCAGTCGCAATTCTCACTGGCTTTCAACAAACTCTAGTGGTTGTTGTCAAGAGTTAGGAATGGTGAAATAAGACAGCAGATCTAGGGTCAAATCCATCCCTAGTGTAAGAGGCACAATTTCAATTGACTTCAATGAGAGTGCTCTACCTGCCTATGTCAAAGCTGCATTGTTCCTTGGAAGTGAAGAGTGCATACTTTGCAGTGCTGAGAAACAACACAGCTGGCCACCTGAGAAGCAATATTGATGCATTCAGTCCTTCGCTGTAAATTGACTATTATAATACAGGGTTTTGATGGCAGAAAGGGAGTAAAATTGGGGGAATCGTGGGGTTTCAAGATGGCTTCAAGGACCCTTGTTTGTTTTTTAAAAATCTTGAGTTTGCCTATTGTAGCAAGTAGGCACAATTGCTCACTGGGAGTGATAACAATATAGAAGAAAACTTGAATCCATCTGTTCTCTTTTATACTTTGTTTCCCATCTCTTAGCCAATTTCCACAGAAAGAGCTCACAGGGATTGTTTGCTGCAGCTACAGCCTACAGGAGGCCTAAAAGGAGCATTTGAAAAATATATTAGAAAGGGATCACATTGCATGGAGCTGTGGCAACCAATGATGAGATCTTCAGTTTCATAGTCATTTTAGGTCAGGAACCAGGTGCTGCATTGTTGATTTCACTGCTGCTTGCCATCCCCTGCCTTCTCCTTTAATGCATAGATCTGAGCTGTACTGTTTTCACAGCTCCAGATGTTTAAAAATACACTTTTAAAATACTTGACCAATAAAGAGCTCTTTTTAAAATGCAGCTTTTTATGCTCTAGGGTTGTCCCATGGTGGTTCCTATACGAATATGCTGCTTTTTAGATGATATCTTAAGATCTTCAGCAAGTTTAGTCCCATATATTCTTTGCTTATAAAGCTGTTTAACCCCTTTACCACAATGATCCCAAATCTCCTGAGGTTCATCCCACTCTGAATGGGGAAAAAAAAGCACAGTCGCTGGGAAGGAAGGAACCTTTCTTTTTTTCAGCAAGGGGAAAGGCATACAATTCCATCAATGAAGGCAGACCTGACTGTATCTTAACATTTTAACCTCCAGTTTCACTCATGCATTTTCTACCAGCAAGAACTGGTTTGTCTGGTTTATCATACATAATAAACTGTCTGGCAATTGTGACAGCTTTGAAATGTAGAATAGATGAAGGAAGTACCCTCCCATTGCAGTTTTCCAGGAGATTTCTGGCTGTTTAAAAATAATCTGGAATTTTTCAAAATGAGAGACATCTACATGTAATTGGAACACGTACTCAAGTTACTATCTGAACAATGTCAAAAAAGAGAGTAGGGAGAGTTAGGAAAGTGTCGTTCTAAGGGCTTAGCAGGAAAAAAAGAAAGTGTGTTGGAAGCAAAAAGAAAATCAGACCTGTAAAGGAACATAAGTGAAACTCCAAAGGGCATCTATATGCTACACAGGGAGTGGTGCTGGCGATTCAGTAGGTGACACTCCTTGCTCTGATTTAGCACTGAACCAGCCCATCTACTAGTAAATCCAATTCTGCTAGAGAAGAAAATCAATGGTAGTTTGGCACTTCAGTACCTTTGAGGATCTGGGCCTTAGGTGCCTCTCACTATATATAAGGGTAGCAGGATCAGTTGCCAAATGATTAGATGATTTTTGTAGTTTGGTGGGGAATTCAGTGGAGCTATCCAGACCCAAATAACAGACATAATGCCTTTCCTGGAAACCAGTCACTGTCAGAGAGGCTGAGTAGCAGTACATCAGTCCTGAAATATATGGCCAATTTTTTCCAATGTGGATTCCTAAAGTTAGGCCCATAGTTCCTATTTAGACACCTAAATAAAAGCAGTCTGATTTTCAGACATGCTGATTCAATTGACTTCAGTGAGAGTTGTGGGTTCTTGGCACCTCTGAAATTCAGGCTATTTTTATTAAGATGCCTAAATAGAGACACAGGGGCCTTATGTCAGCCCCCTACATTTGACAAGCATATAATTAGTCTGCTTAAATGATATCTTGTGCAGTTACCTTGTTTTCACATGAAAAAGGGTGACCACCAAAAAGCTGTATTCCCAAGTTTAAAGGCCGAAGTGAAAATTTGGCCCTTACTATCTTCAGCCAGTTTTTGGCCCCTTAATTTCTTATCTTGGACACATCTAAACACCCCACTCTTCAGTCAAATCTGTTTACTTCTTTGCTTCCTAATTCAAACTGACATATTTTGTCATCTTTCAGTATTTCTTATTCAAATAATCCTATGGAATGAAAAGTACTGTCCCTTGTGTCTTTCTTGTAAATTCTCACTGGTGTTAGTTGCTTGGGTGTTCCATACAGATTCTAATTCCCCTGCTATGCTATGGAAGAGAAAAGTCCCCAAACAGATCTGATTTTTCAGTTTTAGAATGAATTCTATGAGATTAGGACAGTTTTCCTTCACTCCTCCATTAGTGAAGATGACAATTTTCACTTGTTTAATGCAATGTCAGCCATTTTCCCAGACAAGGACATGGCCAACCCATCAGATTCTTGACAAATGATTGATTTAACCTACACATGTCTGTGTACAAGCTAATGCAAAAAAATTTAAGTAAACTAATTAACATGCAGCATATTTTCCATGGCAACAAGAACAAAAGCACCACAAGGTCAACACTGTATTCATCATTGCTCCATGCACTTGTCTGAGGAAACCTCATGTATTGGAGGTGGCCTGGGGTCATGCTGTTCTTTTATTCCTATGTAGTTTATTAAGAGAAATAGTCTCCTCCAGAACTGTCTGTGCCAACCCCCTCCTGCTCCTAGGCACTGCTGTGGAGAGGGGCATACACTCCCGGCCTGTTCCTGTCATGTCCACCATCCCCACTTTTACTGAAGAACTGCACCAGTTCTGCTAGGAGGAGCTTCCTGGCTGTGGAAGTGAGATTAGATTTTCCCCTCAGACACAGCCACTAACTGAAACATATAAACACATGCAAGTGGAAGAGAAGAAAAAGAGGGCATGTCTTTAATTGCTCTTGATTCACTAAGGCTTTGCATCAAAGCTCAGCCCAGGGCAGGGGAAGACTGCCTATGCAACTATCCAACTGATCAAGGTTTTCTGTAAAGGTGGAGAGGCTGCAGCTGGTTCTTTTCTCCAGATGCAGGTCTGGTTACAGATCCTACCTGACAGTGGAACCCTCAAGACCAAACAAAGCAACAAAGATCTGAGGTGGCTGAGTCTAAAAACAGATGCATTTAAGAAGGTTAGGGAGGGGAGGAAAATAAAAGAAAAAGCAACACATAAGGTTAGAGGTATATATCTGTATTTCTCTTCTATCTTTATACCAGGATTAGTATTCTTAGATAATGACAGTGAAATCAGGAGTTTGGACAATAGGAATTGCAGGCCTAGAAAAACTGATAAATAGATATAATTTAGGGTCTTACCAAAAACTGGTTTATTTTTCAATATTTAGATTTTCATTTCAAATTAAGAATGAAATTCGTAGCCTTTTTGGTTGTGTGAAGAAACTTGGTAATGTAAAACCAGTGCACCATTATCTCTTTGGCCCAGAAAGGCAGAATTAATAGATTCTGATGCACATGACCCTTCCACATTTATTAAGCTACTTATCCTGCAAACTAATTATGAACACCCTGTTGCTAACAAAGGAAGGCAGGTAGCTCTAGTGAGAGTCAGTAACTTCAGTTCTAATCCCAGTTCTGACATGTACTCCCTCTGTGGCACTGGACAAGTCACATAATCGATGTGCCTAAGAATCCCTTTATGTAAAATGGAAGTAATATGTATCTATCCCATCTTATAAGGAGACTTATCTGTGTTATTGTCTGAGGATTGCACTATATTTGTAAAGTGCATTCAAGATAAGCATTAATTATTAATCATACAGGAAACAAGAAACTCATGTATTTGGCTAGTGTAGCAGGATACCTACAGTCTAGAAATGCCTTAAAAAGATATGCAGGTAAATGCAGCTATTATTTATACCCTTTGAAGTCAGTGGGGGAAGATAGGAGAATTAGCTGGAGTAAGATCTGGGCTATGTTGTTTTTTTTTTAAAGTGTGTATTACTTTAACTTTTTGTTGACAGACTGGAGAAATAATTAGACTACAGCTGTATCTCTCAGAGTCCAGACTGGGCAGAGCATTTTCGTTTGTTTGGTTTGTGCCTTGCAGCAGCAAGTGAAAACCTAGAGAGAGAAGCTAGTTACCATTCACTTAGTTTAGTTGCTTGAACTGAAGGCAGCATATCACACCAGGTAGAAAGAGCCAAGCCACAAGTAAATAAGTAGCACTTGGATTTTTTAGGAGCAGCAATTAACGAAACAGAGAAAATGGCTAGTGAGAAGCAGAGAAGAAAATTATATATTGATAACCCCCATAGTGTTCTAGGCAGTGTACAGAACATACAGCTAGACACAATCCCTGTCTCAAAAGGATTACAATCCAATGACAGGCATGATGAAACAAGTAAGAGTTATAAACATCAGGAGGGGAAGTAGGAAAACTGGTGGATGAGGTTTACTAAAATTCTGTCCTGTTGTTATTTAGTTCTGATGCACACATCTTATTCTAAACCTTTTCCCCTACATTCCGTGCATTCAACTCTCCTTCCAGAGCAAAGTATCCCACTTCCTAAGCTCCTCATCCAACTTCCCCAATCCTCCTATCCAGTCACCCTGTGTCCTCCCTCTACCCACTGACCCCAGGCGTACCATCCTGAAAACATTCCACCTATCATTCCCTATGATGATCAGATGTGCCCACACAGAGCATATGCTGCCTGCTCTCTGAACCAAATCCTGAATCTGCAGACATGGAAATAAAATCTGAAAGGCATTGATTGGGACACTGTACTGTCAACACCTATAGGTTACAAATCCATGGATAAAAGCATGATATTTTTTCTTAAATAACTGTTTCTCAAAACTTTGCCTGAGGGGAAGAATACTTTGTATTTTCTGCTACAAAATTAAGGTATGTTCAGTTAAGACAAATTATTAATATTAATTATAATTATAATTATCTAACCACATAAATTGTTATAATACCTGTTACATCATCTCAGTGCACTAATTTGAGCATGCTTTTTTAGAAATAAGGCTATGTAAACTGTGAATACACCAACAGTAAAATATTCTGCTTAATAGTCTCACTCAGTTATTAATAAAGGACCCAGTTCTGCCACCCTTATTCACTCAAAGTGTTACATTGCCCTTTAAGTAGTTTGAATAGCTTTACCACCTTACTATGATATCACAGGGAAATCAATGGATCTACTTGAAGAGGAAGCATAAGAATTGCAGAATTAGGCACAAAATGAAGGTGATTTATAACGTTAGGGTAAATTGTCTTTACTCTTTATAGTACTTTCAGCTAAAGTTGAGAGATAGCACTGTCCAAACAACAGGACACTGATTTGGAAATTAGAAGGCATGGCAGGGATTGTCTCTCATGTACAGGGCCTAGCACAATGGGGGCTCAAAATCAGTTTGGGCCTCTAGATCGGGGTGGGCAAACTACAGCCTGCGGGCTGGATGTGGCCCAACAGGGCTTTGACTCTGTCCTGCGGGACTGCCACCCCCATGGAGCTGTGGGCCCCATGCCGCTGCTGGAAGAGGCTGGCACCACGTCCCTGGGGCTGCTGGGGGAGAGGGAGCAGAGGGCTCTGTGTGCTTCCCTCACCTCCAGGCACCGTCCCTCACAGCTTCCACTGGCTGGGAACAGGGAACCATGGCCAATGAGAGCTTCGGGGGAGGTACCTGCAGGGAAGGGCAGCACATAGAGCCCTTTAACCCCTTTCCTCCAGTACCGCAGGGTTGTGGTGCTAGCCACTTCTAGAAGTGGCCCAGGGCCAGAGCAGGCAGGAAGCCTGTCTTAGCCCCACTGCTCACTACTGCCACCCCAGAGCCACTCCAGCTAAGCAGCACTGGGCTGGAGCCTGCACCCCGAACCCCTCCTGCACCCTGCACCCCAACCCCCTGCTGCACTCTTCCTGTGCCCCAACCCCCTGCCCTGAGCCTCCTGTTGCATGCCACACCCCTCCTGCACCCCAGTCCCCGTCCTGAGCTCCCTCCTGTACACTGCACCCCAATCCCCTGCCCCAGCCCTACATTCATGGTCCTGCATGCAATTTCCCCATCCAGATGTGGCCCTCGGGCCAAAAAGTTTGCCCACCCCTGCTCTAGATGCCGCTGGAATCCATGTAATACATAATAATAAAGTGTGTAACCTTCTGGCGTAGTTGACAGGAGGTCTTGTGAAATTTTTGGATTGTCTTTACAACGGTCTAGCAGCAACAAAGCCTGATATGCGAGCATGGGAGCTAATAGATATGCTTTTGATTGACATCCCTTTCATTTTACAGTGACATCTGGTATTAAAATGTAAGAGTAGAGCCAAACAGAATATTCTACTTAATAGCGCCCTCCCACCCCCAAAAAATCCCTCAAACTGACAGAAAAGATGCAGTTTTTGGATTGCCTCATGCAGATTTAGTGTGAAAAATCCCTATGGATTTTTCTTGTCACTGGGCAAGAAGATTCTCTCTTGTTATATTTTTTTCCAGGTTCCAAGCAATATTAGAGATTGGGTATTAGTCATCCCTCTCTCCCCTCCCCCTCGTTAAACAAGATAAATCACTATTATGCCATAGCTTTGTAAATACTGTACCTCATGCCACATGCCAAATAGCTTCTTGTAATGTTACTGAGTGAGGTTTGGGTGCAAAACCACTTGCAGGATTACATATTTATCCAACGATGATAAATCTTCAGACCTATATTAGATTTCTGGCAGCATCTGCAAGCTCAGCCGTGCTCACACACCTGCATAAAGTGGCTATTTTTCTTCTTTGGATCATGTGGATTATCTGCATTGTAAGCTGTGCATTAATAAAAAGCAGAGCAAGCACTTTCCGTATTCCATCTTTGTGTTAAGAAATAAATGAGAACTTGGATAGTTTTCTGCCTTTGAGGAAACATTTACTAAGAAAGAACAGATGTCACCATTCTGCCAGGTGTTGATGGTAGCAAAAAGGGCCAGGTTCAATTTTCTAGGAGGTTTCCTTAAAGACCTACCTAAAACCAGCTCAAGCCCCCACTTAGAAACCTGGGAAACTATATACACAACCTTGGGCAACCCTGATGGGCAATTCTTCCCCACTTGCAAGCACTGAGTCCAGGGGTTACAACAGAGAGAAAAAGATGATAGCAGAATGAATTTGTGCAAACCAACTATTAATAAATTAACAAATTCTATGATGTAAGACTCCCCCCTTCCAGCATGTCTTAACCATAGTCCAACCTCAGTCCTTTGGCTGCTGTGAGTGGCTCCTGTGTTCTGGTCACTTTCCTGCTCCTCAGTTACCCACTCACATTTAGCTGTCCTGGGTTGGAGAAGTTTGAGGATTCTAGTAGGTCCATGCTGCCTGTGCTGCTCTGGGGGCTGTACCAGATTGACCCATCTCGACTGATTTCAGCTTCAGTTCCTAGGAAGGGAGGCCCACACCAGAGTCCATTGACTAGGCTGCTGCTCTGTCTATAGTTTCAGACCAAGTTGCTTAGATCTGCTGTCACTCTGTGCTATTCAAAGATGCCACCACTGCTGTCCGTCACCTCAGAGAAGCTGCTGTTGCCATCATTCTGTGCTGTCTACCACCAAGTTGCTACCACTGCCCTGCACTCAGCAAAAGTGGTATTTAGGACACTTGACAGAGTCCGCACCACCAGAGACGTGCTCCCATCAGAAAACAAGAGTATTTTTTGGGCTCTTTTAATTCTGCGCAGGCTCCCTTACCCAACTGCACCTGACAGCAGTCTTGGTCAGGTGATCACAGGCACATTCGTGTCAATGCATTTTCCAACAAAGTCAGTTGCATTTTATTGCCCCAAACTCAAAACTTGCCTGAATGTTGACCAAATGCCCCAAACTGTCATAACTAAAATGCAAATGAGACCTGGCCCATTCAGTCAACCTCCTTTTCTCTCCAGCAGATTCTGGCACAGATCTCCAGCCCCAGTGGATCCTCTGCCTATCTGCAGTTCTTAAGCAGCTCTGGTCTGCCCTTTTCCCATGTCATCTACAGGTGACAGCGCTGAACTTTCTTCTCTCTTAGGCTCCAGACCACAGGGCTACTCACACAGAAGTAAAGCACCATGCTGTTTATGATTGAATAAAATATAGCACAACAAAGTGGCATTTAAGGGGAAAAAGTATTTAGTGAAATATTAACCACTGGGTGCTACTGAGCAGCTGAGGAAGATGGCTATGATAGATTCCTTCCTTATTATCCACTGGAAGAGTATTTTGCAGTGAAAAATGATTTAAAATAGATCTTTTGCTTAATGTTAGTCTTCCCCTCACCTTTGAGAAGAAATCAGAGGCAGTAAACTCTCTCCTGCAGCCCCCAAGGTAACTACTTTGATTTCTCCTGTTCCCATCCACCAATCCCAATCCCATCAAGGTCCCAGCTTTGACAAGGGTATAGAGCTTTGAAAAACTCTCAGGTATGATACACTATCTCATTGGTTATCAACAACATGATGCCCTTACAGGGGACAAATTTCATCAGCTGATTAGAAATTTAAACTCTCCTGAAGGGAGAGTTTAGAAGCAGTGGCTGGGAGTTTGTGGATATGGTACATGACAGCAATGCTATCAATGTCAAGATAGACAAGTGGAGAGGTGCACATCTGTAGATAGGAAGGGCTAGTCTGTGGACCCTTACTCAGGGCTGGTGCAAGGAAGTTTTGCCCCCTAGGCGAAACTTCCACTTTGCATCCCCCACCCCCACCCCCACCCCCAGCTAACCCTGCCCCTGCATGGCAGCTAACTAAGCCCCCCACTCGGGGAGCCCCCTCCCACAGCAGTTACCCCCCCCACCATGACAGCTAATCTCTCTCCATCCTGCCCTCCCACGGCAACTAACCCCGCCCGGGGAGACTCTCCCCCATCCCCACAGCAGCTAACCCCACCTGAGGAGACTCTCCCCCATGCCCCTGTGGCAGCTAACCCTGCCTGGGGAGACTCCCCCCCGACGGAAGCTAACTCTGCCTGGGTTTTCCCTCATCCAGCTCACCTTGGCTCTGCCTCCTCAACTGAGCATGCTGGTGCCGCTCTAATTCTCCTCCCCGCCCAGGTGTGCGGCGCTGATTGGAGGAGACTTAGAGAGCGGGGGCTGTGTGCTCAGCGGAGGAGGCAGAGTGGAGGTGAGCTGTTCCCCTGTGGGCCTTCCCCCCACCTCATTACTGCGGGCAGCCCTCCCCGTGCGCCCCCCCCACCCAGCTCACCTCCACTCCACCTCCTTGCTGAGGGGACTTTTAGGCGCCCCAGGCAGCCGCCTAGTTTGCCTAAATGGTTGCACCGGCCCTGTCCTTACTCTTTGAATAATCCTACTGAAACCAGTGGGGCTATGTGCTAATATGCTAGTACTTCATATGTTGCAAGGGGGCTGACTCTGATTGGATTAGAAGAAATTTCTTATAAACTTGAATCACTGAGATTTTGGGGGCTCATTTGCTACCAGCTGTATTTCAGTTTGACTTTGTCATATAGTGCCTCTTTCTGAAAAATAAAAAGTAATAATTCTTATTTTGTATTATCATAACAGATGGATATAACTTTCTATTTCTTGAAAATCTTTTGGGCCAAAAGTGTCTTCACTTTGTACTTCTCTACAGCCTTCATTCAGTAGAGCACTTAGGTAAATGCTTAAATTTTAGCATAAAAGAGTTCCACTGAAGTCAAAAGGACATGTCACATTCTTAAGTGCTTTGCTAAATTTAGACCTACATTGCCATGTTTTTACAGATGGATTGTGACCAACGTGTTTTGGTTAATTTATTTTTCTACAGTCTAGATCAAATGTGACATGCAGTCATTGAACAACTAATGTTCCTTTTTCTCTCCATTTTGTTTTCATGTCCTTCAGCTGTGAAATATTGTACAATTCAAGAAAAATATAAAGCTCAAGAAATAATTTAAGAATAACTACTTGCAAATCTATACCTTAAACTTGTATTTTTCATGCACTAGAAAAACCTAAATCAAAATGTATATATTTTCTTTAAAAGTGTAGGCTTGTATATGAACATTTATAAAAAAAATCAAGTCAAAACTTTTCCAGTCCATACCTTTCCACACCTACCTGTCCCTTGAAGCAAAATTATTAGACAGATTGTTGTACTGAATTCTGTGTTGCTTAAAAAATTCTGTTGCTCTGATTTGTTTTTGCAAGTTGCCCAGATAAAGCTGTCCCTTTTCAGATATTTGGCTGTTCAGCTTCATTTGATTTAGCTCATTGAGTGCTCCTGCCAATTTACACATGGGCCAACTTTGAAAAGCAAATTGCTAATTGAAAAAAGCCATCATTGCCCAAAGCTATCAGTTGACTTGATAGAATGTTTGATTTTACTGACAACATTATCAGCTGAAGTTTCCAACCCAGACTATGAAAATATGAATGTTCAAACTGAGGCATCATTGTGATACAATTTTTAAAAATACTGTTTGTTGAGTTGTCAGGATTTAATAGTCTGCCAATGGCCATTTCAATTTTTAGAATCCAGTATATCCATGTCAGACTCAATTCAAATAATCACGTTATCTTAAACACTACAATTGTAATCTTTATCTTTTTTTGTAGTAGAGCTCTTTCAGATACTGGGATTCATCTACACTGGAGATTTGTGCAAGAACTTAAAAAGAGAGAAAAGGTTCCTGGATTGCTTCATAATTGTGAGGCCTTGTTTGACTTCTAAAAGAACAGTTTACAAAAGCTCCTCAAAGTGAAAGCCCAAAGGTAGCGTAACCTCACACAGCAGAGGTGACAGTCAGTCACAAGGGGAGGTCACAGAGGTGACAAGAGATAATGGAATTTTGAAAACCCTGCATAGAAGCTGCATGACTCAACACACTGAGTGGGGAATGAGCTCAGTGCTCTGAACAATTTAATGTCCCAGAGTAACGAAATGATAAGTCAGTTTTACACAATAGACCTGTCAATAATAATCATAATCATTATAATGTTCCTTCAGAAGAACCCTAGAAAGTTTTATTTGGTAGGTTTCAAATATTTCAATGTTCAGGTGCTAAGTGGTAATTAAATCTAGTGCATTATTGTGGCATATGGTGTAATCAAATGATATGTTATTCAGAAAGGGCAACTTCAGCATTCATTCTACATGGCTTAAAGAGCACAATCAAGCTGATGCTGTCATCGCTGAAGAACATTAAGACTTGCCGGAGAGGAAAGGCAGTTTGGTCCAATAAGTATGTGCCTCTTAGTTTTATCTCAATCCCTGTTCACTTGATTTTTGCTCTAGCCTGTAATACCTGAGTCAGTAGAAATGCTAATGTTTCTCATCAACTCATTTACGTTGTTGAGCCTTACTTTGTAAAAGTGTGTTTTTCTTTGTGTGTGCGTGCACGTGTGTAATTTTTGAAAATTATTATTTTGCATAAAAATCATTTAAACACATCTAGGAATAAAATTAAAACAAATTTCTGGGTGGATGAGTTCCCTCTGCTGCTATTAATTAAAACGGAGGGCTATAAAGGGTATACAGAATATTTAAGAATCAGAAAAGAAGGGTCAATAGCCAGGAAAGAGAGAACTCAGCACGCACAGTGTTCCATGTTATATATACACATTCTGAAAGAAGACTGTATACTTAGCTTATGGTACATGGTAGCACTTTTTTCAGTTTGGAGAGTTTCTTTTGCAGTCCTCTCCCATGGATATAGCTGGATGCAGGATAGTCCTGGTTATGTTTAATGAGCACTGATATAGATTAGCTCTCAAGGCTGAGGTAGTCTGAGTAACTGAAACATGCAACATAAAATTTATTTTGTTATCATCATAGATAATCATCATAGATAGCTTTAGATAATAAATCAGTTCCAGATTTTCTAGTGTCAGATACCAGTTTTGCTTTGGCTAATGACATATTTAGAATAAGCTTTTCACAATCAGTGAAAATAGGTTAATAACATCAATTTTACATCCACTAGTACGAGACCTTGTTATATTTGCTGAATACCTAACAGAGAGCTGGAGTAAAAGTTGTTGAGGAATTTGCCATTTCAATTACAGTTTTGAAATTATATATAACAGGGCAATGAAGTAGAGTTGCATAGGGGAGTAGCATTCTGGACAGTTATATGGTAGTTATATACCATATTTTCTAAAATGTGCTCCATATTTGAGTACCTGCAAAAATGAACTTATGTTCCAAAACCTGTAACATTTTTTCCTTCTGTTTTCTATTGTACTTGGCTCCAGTTTTATGTCAGAATACCAGGTGTCACTGTAAAACAAAAGGAAGGTCATTCAGAAGCATATATATTTAGTTTATTAAACTAAATTGCCTTTGTAATTGCAAGACCAAGTTTTAAAGAAAATCTTCAATGTTCCACAATGCCACAAAGGGCTTTGCAAATTGCACTACTTCTACCCTAGGTTTTTAGTATAATAGCAAATACCTTTATTACCTGACTTGGGCTATGTCTACACTAGAGAGCTTACAGCAGTACAGTTGTACTGATGCAGCTGCACTTCTGTAAGATCTTTAGTGCAGCTGCTCTGTGCCGAAGGGAGAGAGCTCTCCCATTGACATAATTAATCCACCTGCAATGAGTGGCAGTAGTTATTCCCTGGCAGCATAGCGCTGTGCACCCTGGTGCTTACGTTGCTGTAACTTACGTTGCTCAGGGTGGTGGTTTATTTACATCTCTGAGTGACACAAGTTATACCGACATAAGTGGTAGTTGGACATAGCCATAGTGAATGAGTATTCAGCAGAAAATTTCACTATTTTTGTATTCAGAACTTTCAGTTTTATTCCTAGGAACATCCATTCAAGTGAATGCTGTACTAGGATGTGACAGGCATTGAAACAACTCATGATTAGGTAAATATATTAAGTGGTTTGCCCTTTAGTTTGAGTTTCAAATTTATTCTGTAGTTTTAGGACCTTTCTTACGTTAAAGCTTGAATGTAGATGTGCAGTCTGCAGTTTAGTTAGTTAGGTGCATAGGAACAAGAAATACATATGTAAGCTTAGGACTGGTCTAGACTAAAATCTTGCCTTGACATAACTATCTCTCTCAGGTATGTGAAAAATCCAAGCCCCTCAGAGATGTAAGCTATGTCTACACTACTGCGGGAAGTTGACCTACCTACGCATCTCCAGCTATGTGAATAACGTGGCTGGAGTCGATGTACTTTAGACTGAGTTACCGCAGGGTCTACACTGTGAAGGATCGACGGGAGAAAATCTCCCGTAGACTTACCTTACTCTTCTAGAGTACAGGGATCGACTGGAGAGAGATCTGCACTCGATTTGGTGGGTATTTACCAGACCTGCTAAATGAACCACCAGTGAATCGATCTCAGAGTGTCGATTCCTGCCGTAGTGTAGACCTGCCCATAGCTATGGTGACCTAATTTCTGGTGCAGACAATGATGGAATAATTCTTCTGTTGACCTAGCTACCACCTCTGAGGGAGGTGGACTAACTGCAGTGATGGGAGAACCTCTCCCATCACTGTAGTGAGTGTCTACACTGAAATGCTGCAGCTGTGCTGCTGTAGCATTTTAAGCATAGACATAGTTTTAGGGCAGGTCTACCCTCAAAATGCTGCAGTGGAGCAGCTGCACCACTGTAGTACTTCAGTGAAGAAGCTGTTATGCTGACAGGAGAGCTTCTCTGGTTGGTGTAGTTAATCCACCTCCACAAGAGGTGGTAGCTATGTTGATGGGAGAAGCTCTAACATTTACATAGCGTTGTCTACACCAGGATTTAGGTTGGTATAACTGTGTTGCTCAGGGGTGTGGATGTAGTTATACCTCAGTACACACACCCACATCCAGAAACATTAGCAGGAAAGGGGTATGTGAAACTATAGACTTCTAAATTTGTAATAGTTCCACAGTCAGCCTGTGGAACTCTTTGCCAGAGGATGTTGTGAAGACCAAGACTATAACAGGATTCAAAAAAGCACTAGATAAATTCACTTTATGAGCCAAGATGGGCATGATATCCCTAGCCTCTGTTTGCCAGAAGCTGGGAATGGACAATGGAGGATGGATCACTTGATGATTACCTGTTCTGTTCATTCCCTGTGGGGCCCCTGTCACTGGCCGCTATCAGAAGACAGGATACTGGGCTAGATAGAACTTTGGTCTGACCTAGTATGGCTGTTATGTTCTCAAGATAGGTCAATGCATCCTTCAAAATTTGGCCTTATATATTTATCTTTTGTGTAACCTTATACAATGAACTACATATTTGCCCTTATTATAGAAGTTAGAGATGGAAAATACCTATTAAGTTATCCCATCTATTTCCTTATCAGTACAAATTGAAATTCCTAATTTCCTAAGGCTTAGTTCATGACCCCTGGTTTTCATTTCTGGTCTGTATCACATAGATAGACATTACCAGATTAAACCATATTTTTTCTAACTCTTCTATGGCTTTTTCTCCTACAGTATTAAGCAGTGGAGACATAGGATTGGTGGAATCTTTCTATACTGTTGTCTCCTCCCTGTCACCATGCCTCAGTGGGGCACAGCTGAGAACAATAAATACAGGACAGACCACTGAGAAATAAGGCAGACTTACCCCAAACTGGTGGTTATTCTATCATTAGATTATACCAAGCCAGTAACAAAAGTAAACTTCTGTCTCACCACACTTATTAAGAAGAAGTCAGAAATGCAGTCTCCTTAGGTATTCCAGCCCTTGGCTCACCACCCAGACATTAGACTTTATGGTGAGTGGTTACCAAAAACCAATTTCATCGAACATAGGGTCCTTTTAGTCCCAAGGAATCAGCCGCTTAGCCAGGTCAATATATAACTCAGATGTTACCCAATAATCATGCTGATGCCAATTCTTTAGGAACTAAAATTACAGGTTTAATAACAAAAGAAAAGGAGAGCGTTATAAATCGTTACTAGATCATATATACATACAAATGATTTTTCAGTGTTCATAGATCATGATCATAGCAGTGATGGAATAAACTGCTAGTTTGTAAAAGTGTCTTCCTGAAATTACCCAAATTGATTGGGGGTCATCAGTCCGTGTTTAAAGCTTCCTTATTAGAAATCTAGTCCAGAGAAATGAAGCAGAAAATAAAGACAAAATGGAGATGTCTCAGATACCTTTTTATATCCTTTGCCATGTGCATGGAATGTTGCTGTCTCTCAAACAAAGCTCACAACCTCTGCTTGTGGAAAGTTACTGGCCCAAGATGGCGTCCAGGGTCACATGAGCATATCACATGTCCTTACATGCTTTGATGATTCACGGGGGGGTTAGCCATTGCCCATATTCTTTCTGAGGTATCCACAGAAAAGTTTTATTGGGTGGGATGAGTTTCTTTGATGGCCCATTGTTAGAATGAAGTGTATTTAATGGGCCATCAACATATAGCTGTCTAACCATGATGTAAATATTATCTGGTGGGTGTTACCCAGGAATACAACACACATATAAGATATAAATCAATAGCCAATATTCATAATTTTAGATACAAAGATGATACATTGATTTTAACAGAATAATCATATTTGATAGATTATACCTTTTCTATTGACACCTTCATGATATACTTTATACAAGATTTGTTGCAATTGTATAACAGTGGTAGCAACAATGATACAAATGGTCATCTTTCTTTTACACAGCACCACTCTGCCATATCAGTATTATGTCATATATCCTTCAATCTCAGATTTTTCCATCACTTCAATTCCAGTTTGTCTGAAAATTCAAATCCTTTGGATGGGCATGAATTGAATGAGCATATCTCCGCTTCAAGATCCCGTTTGCTCAACCAAATGAAAATGCAGTCTCTCTCTCTTTGGTTTCCATGTAAGAATTTAGAATGGATTTTCAAAATTCTCAGATTACTTTTCTCATATTGTACATTCCAACGTGCCTGGTCATAACAGGCTCATTGTCAGGTCTCTTGTTTAACTCAGTCTGCTTAATGCTGTGGAATCTTGTTCTTAAAAAGTTTTTCTATCCTTTCACACAACAATCTCACCATGGGTGAAATTCACTCCTGTGCCTAGAGCCAGCTCAAGGTCCATAAATTACTTGAGCAATATTTTGATGGCTTAAATTTAATTTAGGTGCCTGTGTTGGCCTTCTGCAGGGGGTGGATTTCATCTATTAAGAGGGAAATTCCTTGTAGCTGGAAAGCTCACACATTGCTATGCATTCAGACAATTCAGATTTCCAATCCTCTCCACTATAAATGCAGCTCACAATGAATGAGTCCCCTGGTAATATGTTGTTTAAGATTAGGTTGCACAGGAGAGGAGCAGTGGTTTGTTACAGAATTTCAGGAAAATCTGGAGGACCAGTTTATGCAATTGTTTCAGTATGTGCCTTAAATGTTGAGGTCTGCAAATTTTAAAAAGTCAGCAGTTTTGACAATATCTGAGAACTAATTAAATGTGAGAAGGGGTCTCAGGAAAGTGAATGCATGGCAGTCCAAAAATGAAAAGGCTATTTGAAGTGAAAGGGGTTACAATTTTGGTAGTAACTATTCATTTATATAATGGTAACACTGTATATTAGAGACAGTTTAAAAAGAATTGATGAAAAATTGCCTCTTTGGGGAAATGCAAAGATTTTGTTTCTTTTACATTTTTGTTTAAAACAAACAAGGAAACAAATAAACAATTTTTGGATTCTAAAAACTAAATTCTGTTTTTTGAAAAACAACCATTTTAATGGTAAAACTGAGACATATTTACAGCATTCTGACGAGCTCTATTATATCTGCCGTGATTTCTGTGACATTGAATTAGATGCCCACTGCTGCTTGCGTGCTGATAAAATTGTGGCTATCAAATGAAAGGCTGAATGTGTCAGATCTTTGTGCAGGAGATAGGGATAAGTCTTCCCCACCTCCTCTTTTTCAGGTTCTTGCATGGCCCAGGTGCAACAGTAGTGATTTTTCCCTCTGAGTGCTCATAGAAGTGCCTCTCACTCCAAGAGCACAGGATGTATGAAGGTAGATAGGAGCAGTTTAGGTGAACCAGGAAGGAACTGTGCTTCTTTGAAGTATAATCCTAGTTTAACCTCCCCATTAGCAGTGCAGGTTCACAGCTACCTAGGCCAGGCCAGTGCCTCACAGGCACAGTTTGGCCTTGATGGTAGCTGCTAAACAAGGGTGGGCTTCACTGAAAACTTCATGGCAATGGTGCATATGCTAAACAATGGCAGCTGTTAACTGAGCACAGTTTCCTGACAAAAATGTATATAATACAGGCTGGGGAATAAACTGAAGGAATTTGTAGAGACATGGAGACCATTTCTGAATTATATAAGACAAGGACAGAAATCATTAAAAACAAGAGATACAACAAACACTGCATTAAAGTCATGGGACAATTGAACAACGATCCCAGTAAAATATATCGATTTATTGTTTCTTTTTGTCTTTTGTGAAAAAAGTGAGGCGAGAACAACTTTCCCCTCTATCCTCCGATTTTGCCATGTGTAAAACATATTTTTGTTCAGCTACAATTTATTTTACTCCATCACTCCCTCATTCATTTCCCTGTGTTGTATAATCCCATCTTCTGAATCACCATCAGTAATATCTAATATTTGGCACATTAGACCCTGCTGCTTCAGCCTTCCTTTTGCCATACTTCCTTCCTCTCTTAATACCTGTCCACACAATTACCCAGTCATTACCATTCATGTTATCCTGATTCTTCTGTGCTTTATCTCTGCTGTACTCATATTTTCAAACTGTGCAGCTGGCTCTTCTCTTCTATCACCTCTTTGGAGTCTAAAACCAGTCATGTGTCATCAAAGAAATAACTCTTATTCATTGATTTTTTTTTCCTGAGTACATCAGCCTGTCTCTTTAGTTCTGCTACCAAATCTTTCAGTAACATCAATGACATTTGTCAATGCTCAGTGTTCCTTCACCACTTCAGCCCTTAAGAGGCTAAAACCTTTTCCACTCAAACTGCATTGTACCTACCTGAAAACCTGTCGCTGCTTCTGAAATAGTGTAATGAGCTAAAGCTAATGAATAATGATGAGTTACCGTGACTCCTATTAAAAATCAACATTTGTCTAGAAATTGCACATGGTGGTATCTCAGGAACCCATAGCTGCTTTTCTAAGGGTATGACTACACTAAGAAATTAGGTCGATTTTATAGAAGTCGATTTTTAGAAATTGATTTTATACAGCCAATTGTGTATGTCCCCACTAAGCATACTAAGATGGCAGAGTGCATTCTCACTACTGTGTCTAGCATTGACTCACAGAGTGGTGCACTGTGGAAAGCTATCCCACAGTTCCCGTAGTCTCTGCTGCCCATTGGAATTCTCAGTTAAGCTCCCAGTGCCTGATGGGGCAAAAACATTGTCACGGGTGGTTTGGGGTACATGTCGTCAGTCTCCCCTCCCTCCCTCCCTCTGTGAAAGCAACTGCAGATAATCATTTCACGCTTTTCCTGGGTTACCCGTGAAGACGCCATAGCAAGGCAAGCAAGGATCCTGCTCATCTCACTGCTGCTGTTGCGAGCATTGTAAGCACCTCACACATTATACTGCAGTATGTGCAGAACTGGGCTAAGAGATGCCAGCATGAGGAGGATTTTGATGAGGACATGGACACAGACATTCCTGAAAGCATGGATGTGGCAATTGGGACATCATGGCGGCAGTGGGGTTGGTTGATACAGTGGAATGCTGATTCTGGGCCTGGCAAACAAGCACAGACTGGTGGGACCGCATAGTGTTGCAGGTATGGGATGATTCCCAGTGGCTGCAAAACTTTTACATGTGTAAGGCCACTTTTCTGGAACTCTGTGAGTTGCTTTCCCCCACCCTGAAGCACAGGAATAGCAAGATGAGAGCTGCCCTGATAGTTGAGAAGCAAGTGGCCATAGCCCAGTGGAAGCTTGCAATGCCTGACTGCTACCAGTCAGGGGAGAATCAATTTGGAGAGGGCAAATCTACTGTGGGAACTGCTGTGATTCAAGTATCCAATGCAATCACTGACATTCTGCTATCAAGGGTAGTTACTCTGGGAAATGTGCAGGTCATAGTTGATGGCTTTGCTGCAATGGGTTTCCCTAACTGTGGTGGGGTGATAGACGGATCGCGTATCCTTATCTTGAAACTGGACCACCTTGCCAACCAGTACATAAACCACAAGGGGTACTTCTCAATGGTACTGCAAGCACTGGTGAATCATAAGGGACATTTCACTGACTTCAACGTGGAATGGCCGGGAAAGGTGCAAGATCATTAGGAACTCCGCATCATTAGGAACTCTGGGCTGTTTCAGCAGCTGCAAGAAGGGACTTACGTCTCAGACCAGAAAATTACCGTTGGGGATGTTGAAATGCCAATAGTTATCCTTGGGGACCCAGCCTTCCCCTTGCTCCCATAGCTCATGAAGCCTTACACAGGCAGCCTGGACAATAGTAAGGAACAGTTCAATTATAGGCTGAGCAAGTGCAGAACGGTGGTAGAATGTGCATTTGTAGGTTTAAAAGCTTGCTGGTGCTGTTTGCTGACTAGGTTAGACCTCAGTGCAACCAATATTCCCATTGTTATTACTGCTTGCTGTGTGCTCCATAATTTCTGTGAGAGTAAGGGGGAGACGTTTATGGCGGGTGGGAGGTTGAGGCAAATCACCTGGCTGCCAATTTTGAATGGCCAGAGACCAGGGTGATTAGAAGAGCACAGCAAGGCGTGCTGTGCATCAGAGAGGCTTTGAAAACCAGTTTCATGACTGGCCAGGCTTTGGTGTGACTTCGCCACTCCCCAGTTTTGTGTGTTTCTCCTTGATGCAAACCTGCCCCCTTTGTTGATTTTAATTCCCTGTAAGCCAACCACCCTCCCCCTTCAATCACAGCTGGCAAAGGAAATAAAGTCACTATTGTTTTGAAACCATGCATTCTTTCTTTATTAATTAAAAAAAGGGGGGATAATTGATAAGGTATCCTGGGTGGGGTAAGGTGGGGTGGGGGAGGAGGGGACGAGGGAAGGACAAAGCCACATTGCTTATTGTAGCCACACTACAAATCAAAACTGTTTGAATGACAGCCTTCTGTTGCTTGGGCCATCCTCTGGAGTGCAGTGGCTGGGTGCCCGGAGCCTCCCCCTGCAAGTTCTTGGGCATCTGGGTGAGGAGGATATAGAACTTGGGGAGGAGCGCAGGCAGTTGTACAGTAGATGCAGGGCTGTCTGTGCTCTTGTTGGCTTTCCTGCAGCTCCACCAGACACCTGAGCATGTCCGTTTGCTCCCCCATTAGCCTCACCATTGCATCCTGCCTCTGCTCATCGTGCTCATTTAATGCTTTCCTGGACTCTTCTACTGAATGCCTCCATGCATTCAGCTGTGCCCTATCAGTGCAGAAGGACTGCATGAGCTCGGAAAACATGTCATCGCAAGTGCGTTTTTTTAGCTTTCTAATCTGCGATAACCTCAGGGACGGAGATGATAGAGGGAGTGTAGAAACATTTGCACCTGTGGGGGGATAAAAAGGGAGAGTAAAATTTAAGATGATACATTTCTGAGAACAAAAGGGAGACTCTTTCACAGTGAACCAAGCAACTCACAGAAGACAGCACATGTGCTTTAGGTACAAGGTCACATTTTACCTTTTATATTGAGCACCTGCCAGTATGGTGACACATCACACATGGCTGGGCAACAGAATCTGGTTTCCAGGCAGCTATGGTAAGCCAAAGGGTATGTGGGTTTGGCTTCTAATGCCTTCATAACATGTGGGAGTGTTTTCAAACTCCAGCACCCTCCTTTCCCATAGCAAGCAATGCTGGCTGGGTTTGCCATTTAAAAGGAGGGGCTGTGGTTTTTGAATGGATGTGCAGCACTCACCTCCCCCCACCCATCCGCGTGGCTATTTGAGATGATACCTTCACCGCTCCCCCTGCCACATGGCTATTCTCAGGAATGATCCCTTTTAGCCAAGTGTAAACAGCCCAGCATGAACGGGGTCCTTTTACTGTTCATGAACAAAAATTCCCCTTTTCAACCAAGTGACCATGAACGGTATCAGTCTCCTGAGGCTAACATAGAAAGATATAGACTGAATGTTGCTTGAATGCGACCAAAACCCAGGACCATTCACTGCCATGCTTTGTGCTGCAGTGATTCCAGACTACTTGCTACTGGCTTGGCATGGTAAAGAGTCCTACTGTGGAGGACGAAATACGGCAGCACTCCCCAGAAACCTTCTGCAAAGGCTTTCAGAGTACCTCCAGGAAAGCTTCATGGATATGTTCCTGGAGGATTCCTGCTCCATCCCCAGACACATTAACAGACTTTTCCAGTAGCTGTACTGGTCACGAATGCATCCCAATTCTTTAGGGAAAATCAAACATTAAACACTATTGCTTTTAAACCCTGTACTGTAGTTACAAATGTGCACTCACCAGAGGTGCCTTCGCCTTCAGGGTTGGTGATCCCGCTTTAGGAGGGTATTGGCTCCTGGGTGATGAAAAGGTCCTGGCTGCCAGGGAGAATGGATTATCTGCTTGTCTGCTGCACATTCTCCTCCTCTTTCTCATCCCCCAAATCCTCCTCCGTGTTCCGTGAGACTCCCACTTTGCAGGTGTCCAGGGACAGTGGTGGGATAGTGGTAGGGTCCCCCCCTAGAATGCCATGCAGCTGATCATAGAAGTGGCATGTATGGGGCTCTGACCCAGAGAAACCATCTGCCTCCTTTGTCTTTTGGTAGGCTTGCCTGAGCTCCTTAACTTTCACGAAGCACTGCTGTGTGTCCCTGTTGTAGCCTCTCTCTCCATCATACCCTGTGCGATTTTGGCATATATATTAGCATTTCTTCTTTTTAACTGGAATTCAGCCTGCACAGATTATTCTTCCCATGCAGCAATCAGATCCAGTGTCTCCCATTTGCTCCATGCTGGAGCTTGTTTGCGATTCTGGGGGGACTGCATGGTTACCTGTGCTGCTGAGCTCGCCATGCTGCCCAAACAGGAAATGAAATTCTAAAGTTCCCAGGGCTTTTCCTGTGTACCTGGCTAGTGCAATGGAGTTGAAAGTGCTGTCCACAGCAGTCATAATGGAGTACTCAGGGATAGCTCCCAGAGGCCAGTAATGTCAATTTGCATCCACACTACCCCAAATTTGACCTAGCTACGTCGATTTTAGCAGTACTCCCCTCACCAAGGAGGAGTACAGAAGTCAATTTTAAGAGCCCTTTTGGTTGAAGGAACGGGGTTGCTTGTGTAGACGCATTCATTATTAAATCAACCTAATGCGGCTAAATTCAACCTAACACTATAGTGTAGACCAGGGCTAAGCTATCATTAAGGGCTATGTCTACAACAGAAATTCACTGATTGCAGCTGCACCACTGTAGTGCGTCTGGTGAAGACGTTCTGTGCCTGTGGGAGAGACCTGTTCAATCGGTGTAATAAATCCACGTCCGCAAGAGGCAGTAGGTATATCATGGGAGAAGCTCTACCATTGACATAGCGCTGTCCACACCAGTGCTTAGGTCAGTGTAACTTACTTTGCTCAGGAGATGGCTTATTTATTCACCCCCCTGAGTGACATAAGTTATACTGACATAACTGGTAGCGTGTACAAGCCTTAATCCCTGAGATAATTGATGATGTCTTGATTTTTTTAAGGTGTCTTCTGTACCTTTTAGAGCTTCAGTATTTCTAAATAAGTGATTTTGAATGCTGGAGCATCCAGCCTTCGAATATCAGGTCCTTTTAATGTTTTTTCATTTGGGTGCCCAGAAAAAGAGGCATTCAAAGTCACCAGTCACTTTGGAAAACAGTGGTGGAGAAAACATTCTTAAAGCTCGTCTGAAATTACACTTGCTTTCTGGTTAACAACAGCTTTTCTGACTTCCCACTCTGTGCAGATAGCAAAAACAGTCCTTTCTGTTTTGGTGTCCAGCAAAGCCCTTCAGGCAGCTGGAGATGAACAATCACGTCCTTTCAGCTTCTGGTCAGTAGCTCCTTTTCTTGTTCTTGCTTCCAAGGGAGGGTAGGAAAAGTGGCCTTTTGCTTTCTCCCTCGATGACGGGCATGAGTGAGTGAGTGAGTGTCTCTTACAAAGCCCCGGGGGGTGGGGGGAAGAAATGTAATCCTCGAGCTATAAATTTCAATCTTCAGCACCTATACAAAAAAAAAATCCTATTAAAAATCTGAAGTATTGAAGCTGTGAACGCCCAGAGGAAAATGAGATTGTTGTAACAGCCTGTATCATACTAAACAATAATGTTTCTCTAAGCGCTGTTCCACAGATGTTAAACAATGAGTTTCTGCAAAGTGAGATAGGATTTTTGCAAAACAGAACATAGGATTGGCTATGGACAAGTTTTGTTATTTTTACATTTTGGCTAACAATAATTAATTTCAGGTTGTAATTAAGGAATGGATCCTTTCCATGAGGCAATTCTGAAGCTAAGGCATTCTAGAATACTGTTCTAATAAAAAAAATAATCCAGTGGGATTCTTTCCTCCTTATACTCAAATTGAGGGCTTTATTTTCCCCCTTGTAGAGAAAGCTGCAGTGAGGTGGGAGGATGGAGAGGAAAGGATGCAGTCAGAAAATCCTTGAGTGTATGAACTTGCACAATTTTAATTTTATTCTCCTCTGAAGGGAAAAAGAGAGAAATGAGAGGGTTGGAAACTTAGTCTTCTACTCCTGGAGCTTAAGGATCTATTTGGCAAACTCTGGGTCCTCTCCAGGGTGATGTGGAGGATTCTTTGCAGTGCAGATCAGAAATCCTCAGGAAAACTACTCAGCTAGTGTTTATTCCCAATCCTTTTCCTACAAGATATTGCAGATATGGAGGGGATGCTAATGATAAAGCAACATTAACCCCTGGTTAGTTACCTAAAAGATATCCATTAGTATAACCATGATTAATTTTTGGTGCCACCCTCAACTTGCTCACATGAAACCTGTGGAGCCTTGACCACATGGAACTAGTATGCAGAGGCTTCTCCAGGCTGAGAGGTAAAGGGAATCATGCAGTGCTAGTTCCTCTTCCCTTTTTCCACAGTGCCCTGCACAAATAGTAAACCTATACTTTCAGCACAAATGAATTTTGATTTCGATCAAGGAAAACAGTGAAACAAGAAAGCACAAACATCAAGTGTCCTTGGAAGAGTAGTGTGTGTCTCCTCTTTGACACACTGCATCTGCTCTGCCTCAGAAAAATAGCAGCTGTATCTTGCAGACAGACAGATTCTTTAGAAACTTAAAAGTACAATACAGAGAAAACAAAGTCATAAGAGTTATGTAGTTTTCTCTACCTCTCTTTACACTTTTTCTCCCCTCCCTTCTTCCCAGGGGGTAGATAGTATAGGGCCCCTAACAATTTAATTTAAGACATGTGTACACATAGTCATTATTATACTTGCAGCTTGCCTTGCAGTGTTCAACTCTGTCATGATTTTGATGTTAGCTATATAGATATTCTCTACTCTACAAAAATTAATAAAAAGTCTGATACAGTGTTTATCCTCCTCCACTAAAAATGTGCTTATTAAAATGAGGTATAGTGAAAATGGGCTCTATTGCACTATAATGGAGTCAAGCTGTAAGGACCTTACATCAAAAACAACCTCCTGGCTAATATTTTCATAGTAAAGTTTCTTTATTTATATACAGCACGAGCAATGATTCTCGTATATGCTTTCCCCTTTGTCTCAACTACAGACTTTTCCTGAGGAAAGGCAGTTGGATCAAATTTTAACCTTTCCCCCTGTTCCTTGTTTTCTTTGGCTACTTGAACAGAAAAATTATTTTCTTTTAAAAATTAGAGCCAATTATGTTACTGACTGCTCATATCTCACGGACCATCAAAATATAGCTGCCACAAAAATCTTCTTACAAAAACTAACCAGTGAGCCTTCAGGATCAGCCCCTACTTAAATCAGTTAAACCTATTTGTGACCAATTGACTATATAATAGGAAAAGTGAGTTATTATTCATCATTAATATAACACCATAGAAATACACACACTCCAGGAGGTAAAATGAGAACAAGAAATAAGTCTCTGTCCTGCAGATCTTACAGTTTTAGTATGGATTTGATTTATTTCAAGTTTATAGTAGAATCAATGTTTTGAACTAGATCTAGCTTATAAAACTCTGAAGATTCAGTCCAGGCAAAATAGCATATTAGGATGGACATATCAAGTTTATACCTATCTACAAAGCATAATAAAGAACATTTTATGGTCCAGGACTAGGGCCGGATTAACTCTCCTGTGGGCCCGGGGCTTGTCATAAACAGATAATTAAGGGTTAATAGAACAGGAGTACTTCATGTGTCTTTTGCCTGTAAAGGGTTAACAAGTTCAGTGAGCCTGGCTGTCACCTGACCAGAGGACCAATCAGGGGACAGGATACTTTCAAATCTTGAGGGAGGGAAGTTTTTGTGTGTGCTGTTAGTTTTTGCTTGTTGTTCACTCTGGGGGCGTTCACTCTGGCAGCGTGCTAAGCTGGTAATTGAGCTTAGAGGAATTCATGCTGGTACCCCATCTTTTGGACGCTAAGGTTCAGAGTGGGGATTATACCATGACAGGGCTATTAGTTTTTTGGGGCCCCTGTATACGTCTTTTTCCTAATTTAAAACAAAATGATCCCAATTATGGCATCGAGGCTATTAACGCTATATTAAACTTGCCTTTTAATTAACACAAAGCCATTCTGTGGTTACATTTCAGTTTTAAAACATGTAGAATATGGTTAAGTTAATTCAAAATAGCCTACTTCTTACCTTAGAACAGCTGTTATATTAGTTTCTTTCTGGGAGGGAGTTTGGGTGCAGGAGGGGGCTCCAGGCTGCGGAAGAGTTTTGGGGTACAGGAGGGTGTGCGGGGTCTGGGAGGGTGTTTGGGTGCAGGAGGGGAATCTGACCTAGGGCAGGGGGTTGGGGTGCAGGAGGGGGTGTGAGGTGTAGGCTCCAGCTGGGAGGCGCTTACCACAGGCAGCTCCCAGCCAGCAATGCAGCAGGGCTCAGGCAAGCTGCCTGCCTGTATGCTGTGGTCCCATGTCACTCCCAGAAGCATCTGACGGCTGGTATGTCTCTGTGCATCCCTGCGGGGAGGGGACAGCGTGTCTCCATGCGCTGCCAGTGCCCGTAAGTTCCCGGCCAACGGGAGCTGTGGGGATGGTGTTGGGGGCGAGGGCAGCATGCAGAGCCACCTCCCTCTGCCCCCAGGGGCTGCAGAGACGTGCCAGCAGCTGGCCACTTCTGGGAGCAATGTGGGGCCATGGCATGGAGCAAGCCTGCCTGAGCCCTGCTGTGCCGCTGGACTTTTAGCAGCCCAGAAATCGCCATCAAGTGGCAGAGGCTCCAGGATCGACCAGTCGATCGCAATCAACGGGTTGATGACCACTGAATTGTGTATAATTATGGATTTTTTTTTGGAAGGCCCCCCCTTAGCCCAAGGTCCTGGGCTGCAGCCCCTAAAGCCCCTGCATTAATCCGACCCTGAATAGGGATTTTGCATGTGCACATATATATATGCACATGCAGTATCCCTAGAATATAAAATGTTGTTTATGATGATAATTGTTTTGTAGGTGGGTTATATACTTGATACCTTTGACTGAAAAGGATTACTAGGTAACATAAAGTGAAAATTTCCACCTCCTTCTACAATGTATTTCATGGAACATTATCAAAATAGAGTGGTATCATGGGGGTTGGCTAAAAAAATAAATCAAAATATAAACATGAAAGTATTTAGTCATAAGGATATTTTCCAGTTTGTCAGCTGATAAAATAATTAAGCCTGGAAAGTAGATAAATAATAAAAATAAAAATCAAAGAATATAAATAACCCTCTTACACATATGTGAAGAATTATAAGTTCATGGTTTTAGGAAAAACAGCCTCTCATTTTAACATCCACAAAACAGAGTGCAGTGGTTGTTTCACTGTCAAACTGCATCAGTAATTTCATTGCTGCAAAACAAAGGCTAGTGAGTGGTTGCAATGGAATTAGGACACCAGCAAAACCAATTTTGTATTGTCCAAAATAAGTTAAGAGTTTCAGCATTAAACTTTGTTGTGAGTTTAAGTTCCCAGTAGCCAGAGGCCACTGTAATTAGCCTAGAAATCTTCAGTCTTTGGTACAATGGTCAGACATTAGAAAAGGACAAGGAACATAATTTGAAAGTGGAAGAAAAATGCTTGATAAATGACTTGAACATATTTAAGGTCTGGCCCTGCACCTGCTGAACTCAATGGCAAAGCTCCTATAGATGTCAGTAATGCAGGAACCATAAGTAATGAGGGTATAGCATTTCAGTATTCTCTTTTCATATAGAAAATGGCTAGCAACAGGCCCAGTCACACCCCTAATGAGAACATCTGTGAAAATGCAGAAAGTAGTAAAGAAAAGAATTTGGCAGTCAAATGGTACATAAGCCAGCTCCACCTAAAACACTTTAATGATCACAGGATTCCCTTCCGCCCCACCCCCGGTTAGTAATAATTTTATGTAGAATAGACTTGTGAGTTAATGATCACAAAAGTGAAGAGTTTAAAGGTGCTGCCCTTCACATTTTGGAGGAGCTCCCCCTAAATATCCCCAATATATTTAATTTGGTAGTTAAAAACAGAAAAACAAACAAACAAATACTAAAATCAAAACTGTTTTCATTTTTTGATGAAAACATGAAAAGTTTTGATGAAAATGGAAATTTTCTTACAATTTCCTTTCTGTGAAAAAGGCACTTCTTATAAAAAATGTTTCGATCAACTCAAATGTGTACATATATTTCACTGCTTATTCTGAACCACCTGCTCAGTGTGAAGCCTGTTGCTTCATGTTGGGTAGACACAAAGAGACACAGTCAAAGATGACAAGTCAATACTTTGATTTCTACCTGTTTAAAGACTTACATTTTTTAAATGGTCCCTCTGGTTAAAAACCACCAACACTAACTCATGGTCTCCAAAACAAAGAGATATAATAGTCTGAAAATCCCAGCTGAAGTGCTGAGTGAACAAAACAAAGAGAACCTAAAATGTTGAGATCACAGATGCATGTAAGTAATATACCCTGACCCATCCCTATGCTCCCACTGCTGGCCCACACGAACAGAATCGCCAGTGTCCAGACTTGTTTTGTTGTTTTTCACCCAACACATCTTCTGGACATTTAAGTCTATTACTTGTTTTGGAGGTTGCTTTTGTTTTCTGTATCAAAGGGACACATTAAAAAAATGTAGGTTTTTGTGAGGTTCACATTTTGGGCCTATACATTTTAATACTTTCCCGCTAAAGATAGAAATGACACAGTATGTGCAGTAGAGCATATTGCCACTGGCTATTTCTATACACAGACAAAACTTTCAGATAAACACACTCCTCATCTACTAGCTGTGCTAACTAGGCAGGATCAGATTACGAGGGCTATCAATCCTCATGCTTTAGGTCAGGACATAAGTTGATCACCAGCTGGGCTTTGAAAGAAATTTCTCCCTGTAGTATAGAATTGTACAATTAGGTACATTATGGGGATTTTACAGCTTCCTCTGAAGTATCCAACATTGACCATTGTCAGACACAGGATATGCTGGTCTAAATGGATGATTGGTGTGCTCCAGGACGGTGCTTCCTATACTCCTAAAATAGATTTCTTGCACGATATTAACCAGAGAACTGAACATTTATAATATGGTATCAGTGAGACATACTGAAGATCACCGGAAGGCTATACTAATTAATAAACTTTCTAAAAGTAGAGCAGCTGGAACATATTTATAATTATTTGGGTTTTTGTTTTAGAGTGTTTTTTGGACCAGTTTGGCCATTTTTTCTGAAAACAATTACAAATAGTTCAGCCTATTGGCTGTTTTGTGAACCTCTTTTGTTTATTTTAGTTTTTGTTGTTGTTGTTGTTTCTCACTGCTACTGTATAACTTAAAATTGGCCGTATGATGTCATGGGTCATTTATGCTTCTGTCCTGAGACCTATTCTATTTGGTCATGTAACAAATTTCGTTTTGTCGCAAAACATAATTCAGTGTGATCATATTATTGGTTGTGTTTGTGAACATTCATGTGAACAAAATTCTGTTTGGATGAATGTCCAAAAACACAAGGAATAGCCAATTAGTGAACATGCCAAAAATGGAACTCAGCGTTTAACGTTTTGACGAGCTTGCAAACATTTTTCACTACCATTCCTCGAGCTCTGTTTAGGAGCATGATATCAATTCCCTTCTTCCTAGTTTAACTTAGGAACTTGGAATTGGTTCTCACATATCTAACTCATGTTGTAGCCAGAAACAGAGCAAAATGCCAAGAAAACTAGAACATCAAAGAAAGTGATTTGAGGATAATTATTTAAAGTATAGAACATCTGACCAGAACATTTATGTTACTAGTAAAGTTGGCTTATCTAAGCCCCCAAAGTCATTTTGCTGTTATCAGACCATGGCTGTCCATATTCAGTGCACATTCATCTCAAATACTTTCTGTACAATATATCAGATATTTAATAAAACTGCTTTAGAAGATTACTTCTAATTTTGTATCTTACGAAAGTATGACATCAGATTTCATGGTCTCATCTTATGTTTACTACGTGTTCCCTCGTGGCCTTAGCAACATAGTTGCTATGGACTACACAGTGGGAGTTGTAAGGGTCAGCAAAGATCAGAGCCCTGTCATTCTTCATTCAAAGGCAATTGTCCCTGAAAAATGTGACTTACTTCAATATTTAAGACCTGGGCACTGATATTAAGCCAGAATGATACTTCTGTTAAAAACCCATAATTAACCTTGTCTTCAACTCTAGGTCACACATTAATGGCAATTTCATAAAGTGGACATTCTTCCGTCTTTCATTCTTGAAGGCCTAGATAGGTTTTAAATAATACATCTCCTGGAAAAGTACATGGGTAATGGTTACAATTTATTTTGTGTCATTATCTAAGCCCTTGAGACCTCACATTCCCATCTCCTCTCCCGGAGGTAATTGCATACATCTTGGGAATGTGTGAAATGATGTTAATATTCAGTGCACCATGTCTTTTCAAAGGATCCGCAGCCTACAATGGTTCACTGTCTTGATGGCTTTATGCAGAACATACAGGATAATTCTTTGATAAGAAGCAACTTTTCACTAGACTAGATTATAGGATGTTTAATATTTTCCTCCCTGTGATTGGGCAAAGTGGAAAATAGCTACAGTTTAAGAATGTACATTTTGTAATTTGCTGATGCAAATAAAACCAACTGATAAATTGTATTAGATTTCTTTCTACCTTCTCTAAATAGTTTTAGCGATGCAATTTCTATCTTAAAATATTTCTTTTGTTTAATAACTCTTTAAACATACTGGATCCCAGTCTGGAAAATGAGAGTTTTGTCTGTGGAAGGACTAAGTGAACATTTTAGGATCAAGACCATTAGGATATAATGGGTCTTAATTCTTCACTGCCTTGTACTGTGTGTAGTCAGTCATTTTTAATTCTGCAAACTGGATGTAAGAAAACCTACCCTAACACGGGGGGGGGGGGATGGGGGGCAGAAACAATGAACAATCAGGTCGGATGTGTTTAAAAGCTAGTGTAATTCATTTCCTGTAAGTACAAGTTTACCTAATAAATAATCACTAATTTCTTGTTTATTCTGCAATCTTACAAAACATTTTTACCAAAAATTGAAAATATAAAACAAATATTGTTTTCTGTAAAGTAACTGTTATTGTAGCTCCTTTAATAGGATCCCTCATCACCAATACATTTCCTCCTCTTTAAACTATAAAAGTTATTCAGACCAGCAAGCCTGCCATCCAGTATACTCAAGCTGCTGTGCAAATATTGATGCATGTAACCTCACAAAAATCCTGTGAGGTAGGCAAGCATTAGGTAGTTCCATTTTACAGATGAGAACTGAGACATCTTGGGTTTGGCTTGACTAGGATAAAAAAGATGCTTTTTAAAAGCCACGTTGCCTAGCACATTATGACTGTGCCAGAGATCGGCAACCTTTGGCACATGGCCCACCAGGGTTAGCACTCTGGTGGACCAGGCCGATTTGTTTACCTGCTGCGTCCGCAGGTTCAGCCGGCTCCCACTGGCCAGTTTGCCGCTCCAGGCCAATGGGGGCTACAGGAGGGGTGGCCAGCATATCGCTCTGCCCATGCCACTTTCCACAGCCCCCATTGGCCAGGAGCAGTGAACCGTGGCCAGTGGGAGCTGCAATCGACCGAACCTGCGGATGCAGCAGGTAAACAAACCAGCCCAGCCCGCCAGGGTGCTTACCCTAGCGGGCCACATGCCAAAGGTTGCCGATCCCTGCTCTATGCCATAGACAAGGAAAATTGTATTTTAGAACAGCTAGCTGTTCAAGTTGAAGCCTGTAGAGTTTTAGAAAAACACCTTTTTATCGTCATCAAGACAAGTCCAGATAGGTAAAGTGAATCTTCCAGTCTGTGGCTAAACCCAGACAGAACCTAAACTCCTAATCCTGGAGTTCCACCACTCGATCACACTTCCACTAAGAATCAACAGAAGGCACTTCACTAATGGTAAAATTCATCCTGGGCCATACCAGGCTCTGTCCACCACTTAATTCCCACATACTCCTTACCAAAAGCCTTGTGCCTTTTATCTAGTCTGCATTTAGGGCCTTATCCACAAAGCCCATAGACTGAAGTCAGTTGGAGTCTTTCCATTGATTTCAGTGAGTTTTGAAGCAGACCCATCAAGCCTGCTCCTGCTTCCATTGGAAGTCAATAGCAAAACTCACTTTGACTTATTCCTTTAGCAATCTGGAATTTAAAAATAATACACATTATTATTACATCAATTTTATATTTATTTCTGAAATGGACAACACTGTCTTTACTAAAGAGAGTATAAACCTCAAAAGCCTAAGATGGCCACCTCCTATAAATCTTACTCACATGAGTCCCCATGGACTTTAAAGGAATTACTCATAAGAGTAAGGTTAGCAAAATTCAGTCTGCAGTAAGTTCAAGGAAACACATTTGTTTTTGTTAGATAATATTAACTATGTAGATGACAATGTGAAAAATAATTACTTCCCCTAGCTACCATTTTTACCTCAACCCAATTTAAAAGTGATAAGATGCTAGTAGTATGCCATGTTTAATTCAGAAATCATATGAAGAATATAACTGATGCTGGAAAATATAATGATTCAACCCTTATTCACTTATTAGAAACATTGATTCCTAAACAGTCAATTACTTTCTTGGATATTCTATATGCAGAAATGAATATGCAATTTTGAAAAACGTCCATTATTTTAAAAATATACAGAGAAAGTTGATGTAGCTGAGGGACTTGTTAATATCATAGCATTACATGGGCTAATGCACATGGAAAAACAAATGGTTACAAATTTTGTTTAATTCTGAACTTGGATTCAAACTTCAGCAGTACTTCAGCTCAGTTTTTCCAATTAATAACCGTGTATGGAATGACTTGCCTTTTTCATATAACCATTTTAATGAATCTTCTGATCGAATACCCTCATTATCCTTTATGGAAAACTTAAACAATCTAACTCATCACTCAGAACAGTTAAAACTGCTTTCAATTCATTTTGGCTTTATGGGAATGAAAGAATTTGTGTCTTAAAGGAAACAGGAATATTTACTTCATAAAATTCTTAAAAGCTTCCATAAACACATTCAAATAGGATTATTGCTTGGCTGATAGAGACCTGAATATAAATAATACTCTTTATCTTTAGTTTTTAATGGTTGGAGATGATTTTTTAAAACTATGCATATAAATATAACAGCTGTGTTCTAAGTGTACAATAACACATCCCATTTAGAAAGATATAGCATAAGAAATCAGAGGTCAAAATTAAGCACAATATTTCTTTTTCTCTCAATTCTCCCCCAGCACATTTGCTTTTCAACTTTGTTTTACAGGTGCCACTAGATGTAGTTATTTATTTTTCCAGATGGCAAGGATTATCTACAACACCACATAGAATACATGGGAGTAGTGAGATTTAAAAAAAAAAATCATCTAAAGAAGGCGTTTACTAATTTGTATCAATAAAATAACAGATTGCTGTTACAGTCAAGTTAGCCCTGCTGACGCTCTTGCTTGTGCTGAGCAGTATTGTACTTTGCAAGTAGTTCTAATGAAATGAATAGGGTTACTCATGGAGGAATGGTATACCCAGGACAAATAAGAAGATCAGAATATGGCCCTTACTATGAACTGTGTGTGGTAAAGCACTAATGTGAATCTAATCTTCCCTCCCAGCCTTTTGTAATTATTGTTGCTGTTTAATTTTTAAAAGATCAATCCAGGTCTTTCCTTTTGCTATCCAGATGACTTACTACCATCCTCTCTCTTACTATTTCTAGGGCAGTGGAGTGGTATCCCTTGAATAACATGTCAATAGAACCCTAAAAGTGCAGTTTAACAAAGAGATCCAGGGATACCATAAGGACAAGATAGATTTTTTCTGAAGCTTCACTAATTGCACAGACACACTCTTTCCACCATCTCTTTACCAACAGGTTTAAAGCCAGTTAGGCCACAAAGCGGGTGCACTGTTTATTGCCTTCACAAAGCATGGGTCCTTGTCCTCTGCCAGCTCACTGCTGAGTGAGATAAGCAGAACTCCTACTGCTGAATTATGATCTTGTTTTCAGGCATATGCCCCCAGGATCTATGGCAATCCCTCCAACAGCCTGAAAAATGGAAGTATTTTCAAAGAAGAGCTTGCCGGGACTGTGACTGACAGACTATGAAACCTCGTTATTCAGATTTTGAGCAAGGGCCTTCCATTCAGTTTCAGCTAGCCTTTTCATTGAATTATTTTCACAAGCAGTTATTTAAGTGACAATAACAATTTAAAAATTGCAGATTTATTTACAGGGAAAAGTCAATGATCTCATAGGCATAGCATTTTACATTAGGAAGGAGGCACATCAAAAATACTAAATTATGGAACTTTCAAATATTTAAATTATTTTAATTCATAGAAGTGATTTCTTTTACAAGGTGAGAACTTAGCATGGTAGACTTCAAATGGTAGACTTGAAATTAAAATGTTCATGAATGAATTGCTACAAGCAGCAGCAGCATGTTTGGAGAATATTTCTGATGCACTCAAGATACCAAACTAAATTCAATTTACTTATCTCTACCAAGAAGAGCTATTAGAACAGATTCTTAGCTGGTATAAGTCTGCATAGCTTCATTGCTTTCACTGGAGCGATGCTGATTTACACCAGCTAAGGTTCTGACACATTTGCTACATATATGTTATATTTATTATTAATTATTATTATTATTATTATATTGCAAATTTAGGTGACAATCCTACAATCCATATGCAGACAATACTCCCTTTGACTTCTTATATACTCCTAAACCTGCAATCCTTCAGTGGCAGTTTTGCCTGTGTAAGGATTGTAGCACTGAGCCCCAATTTTGTGCAGAGATAGACAACCATGAACTTATTCAGCTGCAGTTTTTGACTAAGGCCTCATGGGGGAAAAATCCCAATTATTTTTCATACAGTTTTCCAGATCACTATTACAATAGCTATCTGTTTTTCAATACAGTAAATATTTATAAGGAAAACTGCCTAGCTAAAATGATTTAACAGCTGTCTGCTCTAGCAGACCCCTTGTGATTCCCTTATTACTGTACTGCTGTTCCAGTCAATCACTCTCGTTCTTTGAATCAGCAAAAGTCTTCAAAGGGCCTCATTCATACAGCAGGAAATGGAAGGACCTGGTGAGTGTTCTGTTCCTGGTGATTTTAAAATAAACAAAAACAAAACCAAAACCCCAAAACAACTGAACTCTAAAGATGTTTAAAAATGCCATTGAAATTGGGAACAGAGTAAAACTCAAACAGATACAAGCACTACACATTCAAATTCATGGACAAACAAATGAGAAAAGTACAAAAAGAGCCTTCCTCTCCCTTGCACTCCCATGTAGGATTTAGGTGCCATTGCAGTCCTTGAGCTCTCCTAACTGCAGGGACCTAGCCCAGATAGTGTCTCCTGGGAGGGAGAAAAGGAGGTGCAACTATCTTTCTGACCGGCGTCTACTCTGGCCAGCTTCAAAGGGGAAAGCATGTTGCCACCTCCCAAAGGATGGTGCAGTGGGCATGACCTCCATGCATGGCAGAAAACTCTGGGAGACATTGTGCCTCCCAGTGCTCTCCTTGGGGCAGTGCATTTCTGCACCATCCCCCACTCTGGCCCATGGCATTTATTAATTATTATTATTAACTGCTTCTATGCATTTGTATTACAGTAGCATCTAGGAGTCCCAGACATAGACCAAGAAGACCCCATTGTGCTAGATGCTGTACAAACACAGCACAAAAAGACAGTATCTGCCCCAAAGACCTTGCAGTTTAAGTGGTGACATAATTTGGCCTCACATAAAAATGGATAGTGGGGAGCAAGACTGAACATTACAACTTTTGTTTTATTAGAAAGGGAGAGAGAGAGAGTCTTTAGACATACAGAAATCCTGTTTATGAATGTTTCCCTTCTTTCCAAAATGAATGTGATGTGCAACATCAGCTGCAATGAAATCAAATAAAGATGCTCAAAAAGCCTGGAAATCTAGCATATCTGCCATGATGGTGTTTAAAATGACCAGGATGGCTTCAGAGTTATTACTGAAGCTCCATATCTGTGTATTCTGGTCTGTTTGGGTCTTACTGCTCCCTCATCATCCAGTGGTGCCTTAAACAATGTGACTAATGTCTGTCACACGCAGGACCAGCACTAGGGGTTTGAGTGCCCTAGGCGGACGGCAATTTTGCCTCCCCGCGCGCTGGTCCCGCGGCTCCGCTGGAGCTGCCACAGTGGTGCCTGCGGAGGGTCCGTGGCTCTGGTGGAGCTGCCGCAGTGATGCCTGCGGGTGGTCCACCGGAGCTGCATGAGCAGTCGACCCTCCGCAGGCACCACTGCGGCAGCTCCATCGGAGCCGCCTGCCGCCCCCTCAGGCAAAACGGCGCCCACCATTTATTCTGGCTCCCTAGGCGATTGCCTAAACTGCCTAAATAGTAGTGCTGGCCCTGGTCACACATGGTTTGTTCTTTCTCTCCTTTAGGTGCTAGGGGGAAAAATGATGTGTGAAGTTCTGTTTTATGTAGAAACTATATGAACTCTGTGCTATGTTTATGTTAGTGAAGGCCATGCAGGTGGGAGGTCCTGGAAGTTAATGAACGAAGAGGAGGCAATGGTAGGCTCTTTACCATCACTGGCTTCGTCCCCTTACTCCTGGTCATACCATCAGCACTGACTGGCAGTTGTGCCACGCTCATGCTTGGGGAAAGGAATAAGGTATCGCTGGTAAGCCATCTTTTTGCTTCCTGAATCCTGGGGCTGCTCAGCAGCAGAAAAGCCCTTAATATAACTTAAAGCAGCCAAAGTGATGTGCACTCTGGCCTTGGCCCTTGTGCCTCTGGCTTGACCCGACCTTGGTTCTCCCACACCTCCTTCAGTGTGTGCATGGTGCTGGAGGGGAGGATCAACAGCCCCCTCTCGGCCACCTGCTAGGACTGCTGTGAGGGGAAACGAAACTCCTCTGTGCTCTGGATCCCCCAGGGTGTGTTACGCTTCAGGCTGCAGCATTGGTTACTCCCTTGGCCTCTCTGGTGTATTTCCTGGGCACTGACTCTCAGTTTGGTACCCCTTCTTGGAAACTGGGCTCCTCCCTCCCGCTGCTCAAGGCCCCTGAGGACCAGTGCTGACCTCTGAGGTACGTCAGTTACTTAAACACCCACCCTTTCCCTAAACTCCACCCTGAAGATGTGAACCTTCTGGTTTACAATTTAACCCTCCCAGGGACATGTAGCAGCTGTGTAGGAGTTAACATCCACTCATACACTGTGCACAGAGTCTCACACATTTTGCTCTTTTGCTTAATCACACAAAGCACAGGAGAGTACAGATCATATAAATCACTAAACTTCTCTACTGCAATTACATCCTTCACCAGCTCACCCTTCCCTTGGGAGTCCTTACGGATCATCAGTGTCCAGGAAGGCAGGCAGGCAGTCTGGGTATCCCCTGCCTCATGCAGAATGTCACATGGTGAGTGGTATTTCCTTCATGGATTAGAGAAAATGTTCCACCCCCTCCCCTTGAACAGAACAGCTTCTGCCCTTTAAAAAATACCCTTGACAGCTTCCCCACATGAACACCGTCAAGAGCACTGCTTCTGTAGGTCACAGCTGTGAATTTCAAATTCAGAACAAACTGCTGAGAAATAGGGCAGACACACTCCAAAACTGGTGGTTATTCTCCCATATGATATATCAGACCAACAACAAAAGTAAACTTCTGTTTCACCACACAGGCTACCAAGAAGTCAGAAATGCAGCCTCTTTAGGTATTCCAGTCCTAGATTCAACACCCAGACACTAGATTTAATTATGAGTGGTTGTTTAAAACTAACTTCATCAACCAGTGGTTTCTTCTGGTCCCAAAGGACCAGTCATATGCCCATATCAATATATAATTCAGATCTTGCCCAATAATCACGCTGTTGCCAATCCCTTAGGATTATTTAGAATCTAATATCTAAAGGTTTATTTATAAAAAGAAAGAAAGAAAGATGAGAGTTAAAATTGGTTAAAAGAATCAAATATATACAGTAATTGCAAAGTTCTTGCATCAGGCTTGTAGCAGTGATGGAATAAACTGTTGGCTTATTAAGTCTCTGGTTGCTTCCAAATCAAAGGAAGGTCCTCAGTCCCTTGGTTAGAATGCTTCTATTAGTAAAAGTTCATAGTCCAGAGGTTTGAGCAGGAGAGAGGTGAAATGGAGATGCTTCCAGGACCTTTTATAGCTTCTCCCATGTAGAAGGAACCCATTGTTTCAAAAAAAAAAAAAAAAAAAAAAAAAAAAAAAGAGCCCTCCACACAGCTCATGGAAAAATACAGGTAACAAGATGGAATTTGTAGTCACATGGGCAAGTCATCTGTCTATGCTGCTTCACTTAGTTATAGCAGAGGTCATTACCCGTATGCTAGTTAGAACATTCACATGAAAGTCCATCAGGTGTGGATGAGCATCTTCCATCGTCCATTGTGAATTAAGTGTACCTGGATGGCCACTCAGCTTGAATAGTCCCTTTACAATGTGGGTGTTACCACATAAGCAAACACATTTGAAATACAGGTACATAGTTAATATTCTTAACTTTAGATACCAAAATGATATGTGCATACAAATAGGATAATCATATTAAGCAAACTATAACTTTTCCATTGACATCTTATTTGGCACTCTTTGCACAAGATTTTTTATGATTATATAACAGTGGTAGCAACAATGATCTACATGATTATATTTTAATCAGATAATGTCACAAGCACATAGCCCTGCCAGATGAGGGCCAAGGTGACTTCTTCCCTGTGCTAGAGGAGGGGATTCTGGGAAGGGACCCATCTTTTGTCTACAATGAATAGATTCAACTGCCCTCCCACAGAATTCATAAAGTGTACAGCCATATTCAGAGATCATGAGAGGAGCTAAAAAGGAATAGAATGGATTTCATGTGTGGAGGATTCCCACGATGCAGCACAAATCCCCATCTGACTTTCTGAGCTGTTTTAAAGACTCTTTGTGTTGTGCTGGTAGCACAGTGGTACCTCAGCAGGCCTGAGAATCTGCTCCATTATCTACAGTATACTACTATAGCCAGTGCAACATTTTACTGGATTATAATCTGCATACATGCAATCACTATGATCAATTCCTGCTTATCTGTAGATATTGACATCTGACCACACGTGTCTCAGCCAGATCTAATGGCAAAATGCAGGAAGTACAGTCTGAAAGTGATGTCATTTGTAACAATTATATATATTTTCTTGGCATGGTTATATATATGTATAATACTGCAGTAGGGCTATATTTGCATGGGACAATTCCAAGAAAATGTCTCAATCAATTTTCTAATAAATTTTTGCACTACTTAGAGGTATACACTGTAGACAATGTTCTCTTTGCTTGGGCTTAAGAAGTCAAGCATAAAGAGTTTTACAAGTCTTTCAATAGCTTCCACTGATCCATTAAACTTAAAACAGATTAATCTCCAGGGAGAATCAGCTTCCCGGACACTGCAATTACAGTGAAAGATGGCAAGCCAAAGACATCCATTTAATGGAAACCTACAGACCAATACAGCTAACTACATAACTCTAGTTTTCATCCTACCCACATCAAGGCCTCCATCATGTGCTGCCAAAGCATTCAATACTAACACCTCAACTCAGGCCCCAAAAGACAGAAGAAAATGCATCTCAGAACACTAGAGTATGTGCAGACTGCAATGAGGAAAATCTAAGATCACTGCTCATTTAAATCATCCTTTGGCTCACCTGGGAGACAGCTAATACAACACTAAGAAATGGTATCATTGTGTTTTTATGGTGACACTCATCTGTATATTAATAAAACTGCTATTTAGAATACCAAAGACTTAGTGGAACAACTTTAATAGGAAAATATGCAGAGCTAAAAATTTATAAGCAGAGCATGTATCCTCTGTACAGCCTTTTAAGGAGTGGGATTAATAGGACGAAGCACAAGAAAGCTCCAAATATAAGCAATTTCAGAAGAGAAACATAATGTTCAAAAATACTAAACCCAAACCACATGATGACTATGGCTTGCAGCCATGTCATGTTGTACTATGCTCCTCTTTGTTTTCACAAACTAAGCAGGGCCTAGCTGGGTTAATACATCGATGGAAGATTGTAAAGGAATGAATATTCAGTATAAATAGTGCAGCAAATAGCACTGTTGATTCTGCAGGGGTACTCTGCCCTTTGGGTTAGTAGTGATGCTGGAGAGAGATGTGTTGCTGTAAGCTCTGTGGTTTTGAGAAGATGTAGAATCAAAATCCTGATGGCACAAATAAGCCATAAAGTTGGCATAACTAGCTGCCTGAGAATTCACCCAACATAGAAGGGAATCCTGCTATGGGAAGGGAATCCTGCTTTTCCGTGACAGTCTAAATGGCCCCTGGGGGCCACAGGCACCTGGATGCAAGAATAGACCTGAGGTTGCTTTAAATTATGAGAGGGCCCAAACCATCTCCCTTACCCCCAGGATCAGAGAATAGCAAAAATGTCATAAAGATACCTTTGTTATTCCCACGTTAGTCCTGTGCCTGTAGAGATTGGCTAATCTGAAGTATCCATCTTATATTATGAAGGTGCTCAAGTAGTGACTCCACAGGTGGGTTCTAAAATGTTTAAATGGGGGCATAAATCCTGTTTGATTCTAAAAGAATGTGGCTTTTCAGTGTGAAATTTCAAACAGGGTTGGTATTTAGGCCCTTTGAAGTTTCTATGCAGTATTGGTTTTGTTCTCTTCATAAAGGTGTGAAGTTTAGTTCTGCCTGGAATTGTTCCTGGCAGATCATCCATTGTTGACTAAAATCTCTGAAAAAATCTTGTGCATCTACACAAAACTTGTCAGAGAGATGTATACTGTATAGATCTGGCACAACTGGTAATTAAAAAAAATTTAGATTTCAGATAATTCTTGGTAATTATTCAGAATAAGAAAAAAATGAAGGCAAAAATATTGCATATGGAGAAACTTTTTGCATGTTAACTTTACTATGTGAAGCTTCTGATTATAGGACAGTAGGCTTTTACATACATTTTTTTGGAACAGAAGTGTTAATGTACAGCAGCTTCAGGTGCATAAAATCTTCTGTCAGCAGCTGGGTTTATACCTATTCCACAGATTAGACCACACCCCTTGTATCCCTCACATTATCATGCAGTGCTAAACCCCTACCTAAACAATTAAAAAAAGCCCTAGGAAATTAAATGTACAAAAAACTTAGATGTGAAGCATTTAGGGTTGCTCCACACATGTTATAACTGACTCAAACCTGCAAAAGCAAGGACATGGAAAGATAAACCACCTAATAGCATCTATCATCTTTTCCTTCAGTCACCTTACCGTTGCCACAACTACCGTACATCACAGACCATGTACCTCAGCCTTAATTCAGCTTCTCACAACCTTCCCTTCTCCGCATAATCCGCAACCAAATTATCCCCTCTCAGCACAAAACCCAGCTGCACCAAACATCCAAAAATAATAGTGTTAAGGGAGAGGGTGTGTGTGTGTGTGTGGCGCGGGGTGGAGGAGAGCAAGTTAAAGTTGCTGTGCTTGGCCTGCAGTGTTAATAGATGTGATTGTGGTAAGGTGTGAAGGAGAAGAAAGTATGGCCTTGGCTACACTTGAGAGTTACAGCGCTGGTGGTGGCCTTATAGTGCTGTAACTCACTCCCTGTCCACACTGGCAAGGCACATACAGTGCTGTATCTCTGTGGTTACAGCGCTGCTTGTACTCCACTTCCACGACAGGAATAAAGAGTATAGCGCTGCTGCTGCAGCGCTGCACGCCAGTGTGGCCACCCAAAGCGCTGTGATTGGCCTCCAGAAGTATTCGGCAGTATCCCAGAATGTCTGTTCTAGCCACTTTGCTCATCAGTTCGGTGGATCAACTTCTCATTTCCTAGCTTTTGTGGTTTTGAGTCAGGTATGCTGTAGAGGTAGCACCCTGTTGTGAAGCAGAATGTTCCTTTTTCCATGAAATCAGGAGGGGAGCTGTATGCAGAGGGTCACCTCCACCAGCAGCACCATTTGGGATTATTTGAATGACAAAAATATTTTCTTGCTGGTGTATTTTTGTTTATTTGTTATAATGTTGAACTTAGTTACAAGCACACATCTGTATCTGTGTGTGCAGCGTATGAGTATGTATGTGATATATTATTATATATATGTACACCCAGGGGCATATAGGATGTGACTCTGTGTGTAAACACCTAAATAAAGCATTATATGAACATATAAAGAGGACAATATTTTAGTCATTCCAGTAACTGAGTTATTGTGTCAGGCAATATTTAAATTCAACATTCAAGTGATTGATGTCTGAACCTCAACGATCTTTTTATTTGCCCTTAAAAGTAAATTTTAAATAAAAGCTTTAAAATTTTCCATTACTACTGGGTCTCTTTATTCTTCCAAGTATTCATTTAATGGGAAATTTGTAATAAAACATAGCACCGTCCATTGTGTTTTTTATATTTAACACATTTTCTTTTTTTTCTCAGCACCACTTAATATCGTTTCTAAATCTTCCCAACCTATTTTCTTTCCCAGCCTATATCTTATCCATCTTTGATCCATAATAGTTTTCTCACACCTCTGTTGCTTAATCAGAATCTGTCTGGATGAGGCAGTAGCAGCATTGCTTGAAAGCTCTTTAATCATTGTATTGAATTAATGCAATTACATGGCTGATGCATTAGAATTCTCACCTCTGATCTATATATTTACAGCTCCTTTTGAATCCTTTGTAGCCTTTTTTCACCATCCTGAAGGCAGGATCTCCACCCTCTATGAGCTTATCTGTTAGTGTTATTAAACAGAGCAGCACAAATGAAGATATTTGTAATAGAAAGAAGAATAAATAGCACACTAGTAAATAAAATAAGCATTTTATTTTCTTAACTAAAAGGAGTTACTTTCAGTTTTCTGAAATAGGTTATGTATTCAGGAAGGAACTTTTACTGTTCCAATACTGTACCCTTGAGGCTTGAAATCCAAGTATTTAGTTATACATGTAAATTGCATAAGGTTATTGTTTCTTGCATAATGAAACACTGAGAATTTTCTTAGTCCTGTGTATCTCAAGGGGTAAAAGCTCAAGGGGAGGTGAAGATAATTCACAGAGAAGCATTTAGAAGACCAGAGTATAATTCAATATAAAATTGCAAAGAAATAACTTCCCATTGTGAGCTAAATGGATTCTGACTAGGGCAGGCAGAGAATACTCTCTGTCAGTAGTTCATGTTACTATGTTTCTGCATATGAATCTTGGCCAGCTCCTCAGACAGTGTGAATCCACATAACTCTAATGACATCAATGGAGCTATGTCGATTTGCACTGGTTGAGGATCTGGTCACTTATGTTTAATGGACTGTCTGTTCTTGAGTTCACACTGGGTGGATTGGTTAATGAGTTGGAATTGTTCCCAAACAGAACTCAGTTCTGATCCATGTTTGCTTATTAACCTGATATATCCAGTATGTTGCCAGCAGTGACAAATGTCCCAAAAGAAATAACATTTTGTCTCTGCAACTCACTGAACAATACTGAAGGAATGAGTGGGAGGCATGGATTAGAAATGCAAAACTAACCCAACTCAGCTGCAGAATTATGTAGTCACTCCATAGTCAATGTTGAAGCTAGCTTCCCTTTGTAAGCTTGATTGCTAACTCCTCCCCAAACTTCTCCCAAAAAGAAACTGATTTTCTTAGAATTTTTCAGGCCACAGCTCATCCCACAGTACATTTTTTACCGGGAAATCTGGTGAAAATCCAATTAAGTTTATTAACATTCTGATATTCTGAAAATTTAGCCATGGTTTAGTTTGATTTTAAAAGTTCTTATTTGTTCTTGCTCATTATGTCTCTAAAATTACCAGGAATTTCACATTTGTTTTGTTTTATTGGCTTTGATCAGGAGAAGTGCCCTTTAGTATTTTCAGGATAGATTAGTCAGGGAAAGATAAAAAGATCTAATGAGTAGTTTTTAAGTGCATCAAGAACAGCTTTTACAGCATAAAGGTTTTTAAATATAAACGATCAGAGGGGTAGCCATGTTAGTCTGGATCTGTAAAAGCCGCAAAGTGTCCTGTGGCACCTTATAGACTAACAGACATATTGGAGCACTAGCTTTTGTGGGTGAATACATCCGACAAAGTGGGTATTCACCCACGAAAGCTCATGCTCCAATACGTCTGTTAGTCTATAAGTGCCACAGGACTCTTTGCTGCTTTTAAATATAAACTGACCTTCTGACTCCAGCTGACAGGCTGAGTCAGAGGTGGTGGGGAAAGGAGTTAAGGAAAGGTAGAGGAAATGTGAAGAGGGCAGAGTCTGGGAAGGGCTATAGGGTAGGGAGAAGGAGAAGGAGCTAGGGGACCAAAGGGACATGGGCTATACATGTGGAGCTGCGGCACACAGACAGGTGGGGAGAAGCTGTGCTTCCCAATATTAGACAGGATATGAGGCATCAAGAGACATTGGAAAAGGGTACATAGTGGTGTAGGGGTGCCTGGGATTATAGTGCTAGAGGTAACATGGGATAGGGAGAAAGGGGGTGGAAGCTGAACACAATGAATTGGGGAGTGTAGCAGGGTGGACTCCTGCTCCGAGAGAGAAGGGGTTAAAACAGCCCTGGCAAGGGGCTGTAGCTGGAGCCAGAAGCCTGGGCTGATGGCGGGAGTGGCTGCAGTTGGGGGCCATGCCCCAAACTGAGTCACAGGCTGTATAAGAAGGCCAAGGGAGCCAGAAGCAGAAAGAGTCTCTCTCTAACTGGAGAGGGAGACAGGCCTGGCTGCTTGGGGACTCACCCAGGGGACCTAAAGGAAGGCAGGGCTGGGGGAAAAGCCTTAGGAGCTGGGAAGCCCTAGGCCAGCAACTCCCCAGGCTGCAGGGCCTAATTCTAGGCCTGCAAGGTACTGGGCTTGCAGAGGGGCAGCCGGAGGGTGGGTAAAGGCAGCCAGGCCAAAACCCCTTTGCCTATGATTAGTGGCTGATACTGCAGTCTGCCCCAGGGCGTGGGGGCTAGACAATGACTGGGCAGTAGCCAATACTGAGGCAAAGTGGGGATAGTGGGGTGGGGGTTCCCCTGGGAGGGGGGAGACCCAGTTAAAGGGGCACTGAGATCCAGGAAGGGGCCCGGGGCCAGCAGAGGACAGGTGGATCACCGGCCTGCAGAGGGTGCTCTGTGGCTAGAATTTAGCTAATTCCCCGAAGCAACCAGCAGGAGGCACCACGGGGATGAGTCCATGCCTGTTTACAGGGAGGCATGTGGGATGTTTGGGGAGGGACTTGCAGTGACATAGAAGGGGACAGGGAAGGGGAAAGTTTTCCCTTCTCTTCCATTCCCCTCCTCCATCCAGTACTCCTGTATCCCATACAGGCATAACTGCCCCGTCACACACTCTCTTAGGGACTTGCTAATGTCTGCAGTAGAGAGAGCATTGCTTTGGTCAGCTTCATAAGAGCTGCTGGAGCATTACTCCCCTCCTGCAGGCTTTAGGTCTAAACCAGTTTAAAGTGATCATTATTTAAAAAAAAAGAGGGAAATTCCTGAACAGGAACCTCTGCTAGTAGGGAGTTAATGTTGAAGGTATATTTCAGTGGAGATTGGCCAACATACCTCCTACCAAAATTACCCCATTCTTTACAAAAATCTGCACCTTTTAAAAACCTCAGCTATTAGAAAGGCTGGCAACGAATGGATCCAGAGACACAGTCTGTTCCCTACTGTGATATAATCCTTCAGCACTCCTGGCCACCTCACTCAGCATATGCCATCCTCCTCAAGTTAAACTGCCTCAAAATAAAACTTGCAAAAAAGTATGGAAAGGTCAAAATAGCACATTTCTATTAAACAAACTCCACTGTGGGAATCCAGTGTGACAGGTGAACAGTGTTAACTAACAAAGCCTGTACTGTACAGGCACTACCAGTTCTGCCCTCTCCCTGCCCCCATGGCCTCATAGTGCCCTAACTCAGTAAGAGTTTTCAATAATGTTCTGTTTTATTAACAAAACAAACTATTCTTCTAGTTTTAATAGATTCTATTATAAAATAAGATTGGGCTTTTCTCATTGTTTACATATATAGATCTTTAAATTGTTCCACATTTTAAAAAATCTGCAAAAAATTCTCTCCCCCTCCAGTGCATTTAGCTCACTATAATAGTGGGTGCTAGCTAGGATGACAAAACCCCCTCCTTCTGTAGAATAGATGTGGATAAATAGCCCTTTTTATGAGACTGCTCTTTTTTCTCAGTGGGATCTTCCAGATCTCCTAAGACTGAGTCTCTTTTCTGCTGCTGTTCTTTGGACAGCAATCAAAGAATCCAGAGAAGGATATTTTTTTCAAGAGAGATAAAGAAAACCACCTGGTCCTGCGGCCAACGCTAAGGCCTTGACTACACTGGCGCTTTACAGTGCTGCAACTTTCTCGCTCAGGGGTGTGAAAAAACACACCCCTGTGCGCAGCAAGTTACAGCGCTGCAAAACGCCCGTGTAAACAGTGCCCCAGTGCTGGGAGCTCGGCTCCCAGTGCTGCAAGCTAATCCCCATGGGGAGGTGGAGTACGTGCAGCACTGGGCGAGCTCTCTCCCAGCGCTGGCGCTGCGACCACACTCGCACTTCAAAGAGCTGCGGCGGGAGCACTCCCGCAGCAGCGCTCTAGAGTTTTGAGTGTAGTCAAGCCCTAATTGAATTTGCAGCCTCTGGGTCTATCATCTAACTGTATGTTCTTTGTCTTAGTGAATTTCAGAATTCCTTTGTATTCATGGATTTACAAATGTCCCATGCTATTCCTGTCCTGAATAATTACAAAAGACCAGCTTGAGGTTGGCCTGTGTGCATCCATACCAGTGCATTCATGGTGTATGCATCCAGACCAGGTTGTGGCTGGCCTGAGTGGTCCATAGTGTGCATTTGGCCTCTGTACCGGTATGTACCAGAATAGATTTTCATGGTGGGTCATTAAATGTAGAAATGCATCCTGGTTTTCGGACACTCAAATACATGAATATTAGAAAATCCTGGGGTGACACTCATTGAAGGCCCTGCGAGTGAATCATAGCCATCAGTGAGAGAAAAGGGCTTCTGGAGTCTAACCTTAAAGTGGCCATGCATCATTTATTTGGGCAAGTCACTTTTTCTCTTTGTGCCTTATCTTCTCTATCTGGATCACTAGAAATCACTGAAAACCTCCCGATATTTGACCCCAGTGTTTACATAAAGAAGGGTTCAAAAAGTATTGCACCACTAAAAATGAAGCAAAGTTTACACTGGAACTTACTCTTCACCTAGATTCAAAGAGTTTAAGACCAGAAGAGACCACTGTGAACATCTAGTCTGACCTCCTGCATGGCACAGGCCAAAGAACTTCCCTGAATAAATTCCCCTTTGAATGAGCACATATCTTGTAGAAAAAAAATCTTGATTTAAAAATTGCCAATGATGGAGAATCCGCCATGACCCTTACTAAAGTGTTCCAGTGGTTAATTACCTCCATTGTTAAAAACTGCCCTTTTTTTTCCAGGCTGAATTTATCTAGCTTCAGCTTCCAATCATTGGATCTTGTTATATTTTATATATGTGCATTCATGATTCTATGTGGCCATTTCATCGGATATATGTTGAGGCAGTGTAAAGCAAAAGAAACAAAAAGACTCGACTACTGCATACCAACAGAAAGTTACTTTTAAACAAATGACATGTTATATACCAGGCATAGCTAAAAGATCCTGCAGGTTTGAAACCTCTGAAAACTTGCCATCTTTTAAATAAACACATTCACTAATCCTTGTATTGTTTGTCAGAAGTACATCATTGTCTTTTATGTAGAGAGTGATTTACAGTAATTAAATATAGTTGTTGGGGAAAAACAGAAAACTGCTGTATATATTAAAGACATTTTCTCAAGTGGTAAAGAATAAAGTCACCTTTGGTGATTAGGCCTAACAATCATCAAGAAAACACAGGAACTCATTTTCATTTTGTATAAAAATGATATTTAATGAGATAGCAGGTTGGTACTTTGAAGTCATGATAGAACATTTGTCAACTGCTTGATATAAATGACAGATGTTTACATGTAATAGAGCAGTGGAACAAATTTTGTTAAGAAGCATATGAACCAGATGTTAACAACATTGGTGTTTTGAGAGGAAAACATCTTTTTACATTGTCTATGACTCATGAGCCAAAGGAAAATATGTTTATCACAGGAACTAGCATTTGAGACATTGCCCTTTCAGCAGCAACATAAAAGTGATGAAGTAGCAAGCATAGGAAAGTACCTAAACAGTACTTACATTTTACAGATACTTGTGGAACATGGTATGAAATCCTTTACACTGTCTTTATCGGTATTTTTTCAGATTGAAATCTAAGCACAAAGAGTTCAGAGGCATTACTACATGTAATATCTGCTCAATTAGTTTTAATCAGTCATAAATGAAATCTGAAGGATTTTGAGGAGGGAAAATTAAATAGCACTCAGTTCTCTCCAATTTTGTTAATGTACTCAGGGCAACCAGAGCCTCTTCAATTGCATGTATTCCTTTAAGTGCTTTGTATCCTAAGGAAGAGTTAAAGATTTGGTGCTGTTGACAAAGCTTTTCATCTTCTCTGTTAAGAGAAACAAGACTGGCAGCTTTAGGTAATCCAGAAGCTTCAGATTTTAGCCGAAATAACTCTGAGTGTTTTTAAAAATCCTTTAATTTAGATGAGGGGAATGTCAAATTTAATCCTTAGTTTTAGGGTTTAAACTAAGGGGGAAATAAGGGATGGTCTCGTTTGTTAAAATAGACCATGTAATTGAAAGTGTATAAGAAGTGGATGAAATGGAAAGAGAGTTCCTTTTGATCAATATTCAGAATTCAGTCCCTCAGTAGGCTGCTAGGGGTTTTGCATTTTGAGAGTCAAATGATTATTGGTTACCTAGGAAGATATTTATTAACAGATATCCATGGCAACCTTGAGGTTAAGAATATTAATCCAAGCTTGAGAGTGAGTCTGAAAAAGGTCACAGCACAAGATGGTTTATGAGAACTTTTCATAAAATGCTTTCCACCATATTCAACTCCTCCACCTGGGATGTACAATTTCTAGTTTTGCTGATGGTGAGATTCCCAACAAAAATGTAAATTTTGTTGCTGTTGAAAATGTCTATGGCCAAATGTGTGGGCTGAAAACTGAATTCCTTTCCTACTACATTTGAAAACAAGGGCAAATATTTGCATTTGCTCTTATGATAAACTTCACATCTGCTGAGCAGCCTCATGCCAAAACACCTGCAAGACAAGCAGTATTCTCTGTTTTCTGTTTCCTGGACTTGGTATATCAGAGAAAAACAACAGGGCTAGCCTGTTTCTTGTTATATCATACATTTTCATTTAGCTAAATAGATTCTACCAAGGATATATAATAATTGCAATATAACAGTAACTTCATACTCCACTATAATGATTAAGGAATATTAGTTATGTGGGCTTCAAGGCACAGAGCAGACTCAATGCAATTTCCTTTCCAGTCTGGAGGAAACAAAAATGAACTGTCAATGAAGGCTATAGTCCAGCCTAAAAATCAATAGAAAAACAACTGATTGCCCAGCACTTCTCATTCAAATCTTAAAGCTCCTTATGAAATCATAAGAAAAAGGAAGAATGCACTTCATTTTTTAGATTAGATTTTCATTATATCTAGCATCAATATTGAACCTCATTGGCGTGCAAAGATACCAGCAGAGCTATAAGTCAGGTATTTGTAGTTTATTTTATTAGTATTACACTGAACCACAAAATAGATAAAGCTGTTTTATGGCTTACATCTGTTGAATAATAAACCATACGGCTGTGGAGTAAAGCCTGGGAAGCTGTAATTTACTGTAAATATCCAACTCAAGATAGCTGTGGAGATAAAAAACTTGTGGTATGCACTCAAGTTTTATCCCTCTACCCTTCATTAAATGAATATTTATGGTACACTAACACTTGTGGTTTATGTGTTAATTAAGCACTTCTTAGGAGGTTTTTTTCTGGGCATTTTCTTTTATGTATAACAGATATTATGGATTCACTTTGAATGGAGAACGTAGAATGCCTCCTCTTTTTTTTTCTATTTTTTTTTTGCTTTTGATCTATTTAGTAAGTTGTTCACAATAGAGTCAAAGTAGCGGCTCCATTGTTAAGGTTGTTGTGAGACACTTTCCAATATTTCATCTGCTCACTGATTTTTGAAAAAAACACTTCTTTCTGCATCAGATTCCCTGTGTGCAATCTCTGCACAGGGGACAGGATTTTTTTTGATAGTGTGTCATTAATTTGGAGGCCATTTTGGAGTTATAAGACTCTGCAAAGTAACGATTTTGAAAACTGTTACACATTTATTTTGCACACACGTCAGAAATATTGATGTAAAGCCTTCTGAGCCATTTTATATGTTAATCCTTGGGTAGAACTAGTGAAGAGGATTTGTTTTTAACTATATTTGAGTGCAAAAGGTTTTAGTGATTAGTATAGGTGGGTACTGACAGGAAACTTCAATCTGCCACAAATTCTCAAATTTCAGGTAATGTGCTGGGCGGGGTTGGTTGTTAATTTGAAGCTCACATATAAAATCCATTGTGACAGAATGTATGCCTGTGTTCACACACTACACACTATTGTAATTTTTGTACAGAGTATACCTTGTGAAGTATCATTTGGAAGCACATAATTCGCTGGACAGTATTGTCCTGGTTGAAATATATGTGGCAACATTGTATGTGAATTTATAATGTACCCCTGTATGGTGGTGTTAACGCATGTTCCAAATTCCACTGCTCTGCCCAAACAAAAGTTGGCAAACAGGTCTGTCCTATTCAAAGGAATGTGTGCTCTTCTTCATTTACATTTAAGCAGAAAACAGAGTCATCAAGAAGGAAGGGAAACAAAGGAAGCTGAAATAGGTGAGAAAAAAGCAGCCGGACACATCCTTCCACATAGACTTTTGTCTCCTGGTATGCAATTGGAAATATTTTTGAAAAAGGGAACTGAAACTATAAAAAGGGAAAAACATGCAGTCACCTTTCTCTCTCCCTGTCCATTGCATTCACTGCGCTGCCAGTGACAAAGGAAGCAAGTGTTGGACTCTGGAGAAGGGTTCCTGACTTACAGAGTTTGGTCAATAAGACTGCTGAAAGCATATGGTGAGAAATTTTGCTTGAATCGCCTATAGTTTAATTTAAGATGTTTACTAACACCTGTCTTTATTTTTCTTGTAACCATTTCTGACATTTATTTCTCATTAGTTGTACTCACTTAAAATCTCTCTATAAATTACAGTTTCTTTCCTGGCAGTGCTTTTGTCACCTCCCCACCCCAATGTCATCCTTCAGAGTTCCTCTCCCAGACCATAAATGGTGGCCTGGCTCTCTATAGTCCCCCTTAGATCCCTGCTTTTGCTATAAACATTTTATAATGGCGCCCCCCCCCCCACAGGGTACTACCTGGAACTGGGGTACCACTGATCCCTCTGACCCACCAGCCTGGGCTGCATCTTGCACTGTGTTGCTGTGACAAGTTGCAAAGCCCTCCAAGCTTGCACTTGCACCAGCATTCACACAGGTATGGACACGACCAGCTGCAGTCACATGCAGGCTCTCTAACCACCAGCCTCCAAGCCTAGGACCCCAGAGTAGTACAATCCTCCCCTAGTCAAATCTGGCCAGTATATGGGTTTAATATCCAGTCTACCTCTCCCTCAGTGTGAAGAGGACGGTGCGCGCTTGTGGTAACTGAGCTTAGATTTTTCCCCAGACACCTTAGTCAAACACACACTGGTTTGGATTAAAATATAAAATTAGTTTATTAACTGCAAAAAAATAGATTATAAGTGATAGTAAGCAGATGAAAGCAGATTACCTAGTAAATAAACAAAAATGGAAACTGAGCTTAACCTACTAGATAAGTAGGATATGAAATAGCAAATTCTTACCCTGAGTAATAAACAGGCTGGTAGGTTCTTAAGGCAGAAGCTGCCTTTGCTTTGCCACTTGGGTTTCCCAGGTTTTCACACACAGACTGTCACTTCCCCCAGCTCAGTCTTTGCTTCTCAGGTATTTCCAGGTGTGTCGTTGTAAGGAGAGTGAGGTAACATCATGATGTAATTTCCCTCTTTTATATCTTCTTCCCACATGCTGGAATGCTCTTTTGCTGTGACATGGGTCAAACAATTCCCATTGTGTAGTGCTATCTCTGAGAGGTTTCTAATTACACAGTTCATGGAGTAATCCTTGTGCTTGTGTGCATTTCCTCAATAAGCCATTAACATTGTTTGGCCTTTTACTGTTGTACCTGAAAAGCTGTTTGAGGGTGTTTTCAACCTCATGTGTTTCAGTAATACATACATAGCCAAATTTCATAATTTCAAGTACAATGATAGCACATAAAGTCCAATAAGATATTAATGTCTAGCAGATCAAGACTTTTAGAATGATAGCTCACAAGGCATACTTTGTGCAAAACATATCCTAATTACATGACAATGGTGAATAAGAGGATGTCAGGGTGTCACACATTTCTCTCAAAAGAAGCGTTAGGAGAAACTGACACTATCCTTCCTACACATTGAGACGCTACCACTTCCCTTAACTCCTCTGTGGGATTTCTGCATGTGATGCTGGCGTGAATGTCTCCTGCAGGCATTCCAGGGAGCAGTGAATAAAGGAACTCTGTAGAGACATGACTCCTTTCCACCATACTTCCCACATAAAAAAATCTCTTTTCCCCTCCTCCATACCTCTTGGTGTGAGACAAACAGACTTTGAGCCTTCTCCTCCCAGTAAGAACTTCAGTTGGACAGCAGATGGTGGAGAGATCTTCTCTAACTTTACTCAATATTAAAGTTTTTGGCTGGGAATACAGTTGTATTTGTGGAGACTGAGATCCCTGATATATTAGATAAACGTGAATGTCAGTGAGAGTGAGTGACACAATGAGTGAGGGAATATCTTTTAATGGAACAACTTCTGATAGTGAAAGGGACAAACTTTCAAGTGACACAGAGGTCTTCTTCAGGTTTGGCAGTGAGTGAGGTGCCGACTCCGTGGGTGCTCCAGGGATGAAGCACCCACAGGGAAAAATTGGTGGATGCTCTGCACCCACTGGCAACTCCCCACCCCAGCTCACCTCCACCTCCTCTCTGTGTCCACCCCCTACCCTGAGCATGCCATGTGCCTGCTTTTTCCCCCCAGCTACCAGTGCTTGCGCAGCAAAACAGCTGTTTTGCGAGGCAAGTGCTGAGAGGGAGGGGAGGAAGAGGCAGGGCTGGGGTAGGGATTTGGGGAAGGGATCCAATAGGGGCAGAGAGGGGGCAGAGTTAGGGCGGAAACTTTGTGGAAGAGGTTGGAATGGGGGCGGGGTGGAGTCAGGGTGGGGCCAAGGGCAGAGGGGGGCGCGAGCACTCACCGGTGCGGGGAAAATTGGCACTTATGATTTCAAGAACAGGATGAAACAGCTGAAAGAGGAAACCCTGTATTTATCCAGTGAAGATTCCTGCAGTCACAATGAATCAGCGGTATAAATTACACATTCTGATCTGTCTGTAAAGGGTGAGGGGAATGTGATTGTTCCTGTGGATAAAGAACAGAGGAATACATGAACACTGAAGATAACATACTTTTTCACCAGGACTCATCTTCCCTTTATTTCCTCTCTGCTCTGTGTTTGGCCTAGGTGCCTTTTGGTTGCAGACCATGACACAATAGTAAGCTGTGCCTTTTTGATCCATATCTTCAGGATAGCTTACTGCAGTGTATTCTGTTTGGGAATGCCTATGAAAGTATCTGGAAAGTACAGCTAGTGGAAAATGCAAGGTTAATCCTTTAAGTAGGTCAATCTACTGTAATAATAAAGAATATTAATTAATAATAATATTTAGCTCTTACATAGTACTTGTTATCAGAAAACAACATACAACACCCCTGCTGCATGCTCAGGACTGGCTGCCTGTTTATTTCCAAGCACATTTCCAGGTGTTGGTTATGATCTCTACTATGCTGATTGGTTTGTGGATCCCTTCTTCTCTTATGTCCCATGGGATTCACAGTGTGTTGGGTCTTTCTGGTTGTTGGTTCCTGGGATCCAACTCTTCAAAGCTCATAGCAGGATGACCTTAATAGGTGTGCCATGCTCCGTCAAGGGATTTACTGGCATCCAAATCTGGGAGCTGCAGGATACTGTGTAAGATGGGTTTGTTTGGTCTCGCTCTTGATTATCCTATAGATCAATGTATTAGGGGATCAGGGATTCTATGATGCTATCAGTGTGTACAATGTTCTGTTCCTGAGTCACCAAAGCCTTTAGAAAATATTTTGCTGTTTTACAAGTGATTGTTTTTAATTATGTGAGGTGTCCGGCCACTTTAATGATGGACACCGGTACACATTTCAGAACAAATGGCATCACTGTATTGTTATTTGTCTTCAGCAGCTGAGGGAACAAGAGAGTCCCAGTCTCTGAGCTCTCCCATTTTGCAGTTCTGTGGGTCATCAGCTCAGTGATCACCCCAGCCAGTCACTGGAAAAGAAAATCAGCAAATCAAGCTGATCAAATTGAAATCAAAGAAGAAAGACCTTAAAAATTAATCAAATTTATTTATGTAAAAGCAAGAAAATAAGATAAAAATCAAAGCAAATAGCAGCAACCTACAAACCCAGCAAGGTAACAATTATACCACAAGGGACTCTACAAAAGATTTTGCCCTATCATTAACTCTTCTTGCTCAGCAACATACTCAGTCACTAATTATGAAAGAGTCATGGGCAGACAACTGATTGATCAATGCTGAATCCCCCGGAAGAAAACAATAAAAATGCCTTATCAATAAACTTTCTCCAAAGCTACGGGAAACAAATGAAATTTAAATGTAACAAGTTAACCATGTGAATAACACACAGTAGGATCACTTTAGGCATTTAACGTTGCTTCTTGCCAAGATGTAATCCTACTGAGAGTTAGCTGCTTCAATATTTCCACAATGGACTCATAAAAGAGATTCAGTGACATTAAAGATTCCACAGCCCCCTGCTTTCAAAGCTACAGTTTAAAACAAATCTGTGTTTTAAACATTAAGATGTAGTTTACTACTACTTGTTACAGAAGTAAAGGGATACTCTTTTCTGGGACAGATCATGGGCTTGCATATGACACCACTTTTACCACATTCCTTTTGAAAGCTCCCTCAATGCTCAATGCAGCCATCCTCTCTAGAATGATAAAAGCCCTTCCTCCCTATTGATGTAGCTATGTGTTTAGATGCATTATGTATATTTAACCACATGGTTAAATGATGTAAATAAAGGGCAGAGGATCTAAATTTATAGACAATCCAGAGTTACAGCACAAATTCCCTCCTTGATGCAACCAGTTGTGCCTAAATATTATGGCATATACCAGTGGTTCTCAAAGCCGGTCCTCCGCTTGTTCAGGGAAAGCCCCTGGCAGGCTGGGCCGGTTTGCTTACCTGCCGCGTCCACAGGTCCAGCCAATTGTGGCTCCCATTGACTGAGGCTCACTGTTCCAGGGCAATGGGGGCTGTGGGAAGCAGCATGGGCAGAGGGACATGCTGGCCACCCTTCCTGCAGCCTCCATTGGCCTCAAGCAGCGAACTGTGGCCTGTGGGAGCCGCGATCAGCAGCACCTGTGGACGCAGCAGGTAAACAAACCGGCCTAGCCCAACAGGGGCTTTCCCTGAACAAGCAGCGGACTGGCTTTGAGAACCACTTGCATATATCATATAATATGGTATATGCCATAATTAGGGTCCTATCAAATTCATGGTCCATTTTGGTCAATTTCACAGTCGTAGGATTTTAAAAATAGTAAATTTCATGATTTCAGCTATTTAAATCTGAAATTTCATGTTGTTGTAATTGTAGGGGTCCTGACCCCAAAAGGAGTTTTGTGTGTGTGGGGAGGGTGGAGTGGGGGGGGTTTGCAAGGTTATTGTAGGAGGAGTTGTGGTACAGCTACCTTTACTTCTGCTCTGCTGCTAGTGGGCAGCTGGAAAGCGGTGACTGCTGGCAGGAAGCCCAGCTCTGAAGGCAGATCCTCCACCAGCAGCAGCACAGAAGTAAGGATGGCACAGTATAGTATTGCCACCCTTACTTCTGTGCTACTGTCTGCAGAGCTGGGCCCTCAGTCAGCAGTCACCACCCTCTGGCCACCCAGTTCTGAAGGCAAAGTGCAGAAGTAAGGGTAACATGGTATGGTATTGCCACCCTTACTTCTGCACTGCTGCTGGCGGGGTGCTGCTTTCAGAGCTGGGCACCTGGCCAACAGCCGCTGCTCTCTGGCCACTCAGCTCTGAAGGCAGCACAGAAGTAAGTGTGCCAATAGTGTGACCCCCCTAAGATAACCTCGCGACCCTCCTGCAACTCCCTTTTGGGTCAGGATCCCCAATTGGAGAAATGCTGGTCTCCCCCATGAAATCTATATAGTGTAGGGTAAAAGCACACAAAAGACCAGATTTCATGGTACATGATGCGTTTTTCATGGCTGTGAATTTGGGAGGGCTCTACATATACTGTATAGGTCAGTTGTTGAGCCCATACATTTGTAAGTGGGAGAAGGGGCCATGGTGTGAGCTTGGGACTTCAGGAGACCCAGGGTGAATTCCCACCTCTGTCACAGACCTTCTTCTGTGACCTTAGGTAAGTAAGGGTGGTACAATTGGGCGTGCTCTCAATAAAAAAAAAAAATGCCACAGAATGTTATTTGACCATGTACTGGATGAATAAGAAACATTATTTTTGAAAAAATTAAAAAAAAAAAAACTTCAAAAACAGACTCCAATGAGACACTTCTCAGTTGGACTTAATTTGCAAATTGGACACCATCAATCTAGGCTTGAATAAAGACTGGGAGTGGATGGGCCATTACACAAAGTAAAACTATTTCCCCATGCTTCCCCTCCTACCCTCGCCCCCCCGTTCCTTACATCTCCTTGTCAGTTGCTGGAAATGGGCCATTTTCATTGCCACTACAAACAGTTCTTTTTCTCTCCTGCTGATAATAGCTCACCTTAACTGATCAATCTCCTTATAGTGTTCATGGTAATACTCATTGTTTCATGTTCTCTGTGTATATATATATCTTCCTACTGTATTTTCCACTACATGCATCTGATGAAGTGGGGCTATAGCCCACAAAAGCTTATGCTCAGATAAATTGGTTAGTCTCTGAGGTGCCACAAGTACTCCTATTATTTTTGAATATTTTTTTATTTAAAAATGACAAACTGAGCAATGAATTTTATTGAAACAAATTACTCAACTGGCTTTGGTTTATGCAAATATTTTTTCTGTCTCAATCTAGTGTTGATTTCCATCTTAGAAGTTTTTGCAAGGTTGAATACAGCACCTCCTCAATCCCTCATGCCCCAGGGGCACATGGTGCTCCAAAGCAGGCCATGACTCTGCTCCGTATATATTGGCAATAGAATATGTGGGAGTCTATGGTGGGTGTACACATGCTCCACACACTGGGAGCTCTGCACAGTGCGTGCCAGTGCTCCCCCTGCAGCAGCACCACACTACCCTTTATTGCTGGCTGTGACTTAAAGGATGATCTAGGCCACAGTATTTTATGACACACCGTGACACATATCAGTGGTGTGGGTCTTGAATGCTGGTCCACAGGCCTAGGCAGTCCCAACCTGCCACTAGCTGCTAAAATAGCAATTGAACTCTAACAGAGGACTCCAGTCCTGGTTGGTGGAACTCTGGGGGTCCTATTTGTCCCCAGCCTCTATTTAACCCAAGCACAGGAACAGGAAGTTGTCCAGGTAACTGGGTTTTCCTTGCTCAGGACTGCTTTCCTTGCAATACCTGCTCCTAATCTCCTGGTAACCTGACCCTTCTGCCACCTGACTCCTGGTTTACCCTCTGGCCTGTCTCAAACTCTGATCTCTTGGCGATCGGACTCCGCCTGACACCTAACTCTCATTTTGCCTTCTGGCCTGTCTCAGACTCTGATCTCCCAGTGATCGGACCCTGCCTGACTCTCAACTCCTGCTCTGACCAAAAGGTCAGATTGCCCATGTTCTGATTGTGACACATGCCCACACAATGATGTGTTCAAAATAACATTTCAGCTGTGGAGTATTATAAATAGCTGATTTCTTCTGAGGTGTCTGCATATATGAAAAAAACAGTACCTGTTTATGTTATGGAATTTAAAGTGCCTATAAACCTATTGCTGTATTGATTGATCCTTTAAATTAAGCCAGGTATTTTTATTTCTATTGAGTGAACATACATATGTAATGCCAGCCCACCCAGGGATGTCAGCAGCAGGGATCAAAGCTAGGCCTTCTTGAGCTAAATGCATGAGCCTCCACTGTCGGAGCTAAAAGATACGTCTCTCTTGTAGCCAAGGCTGTAGTAGGCTCATCAATCTCAACCTGGTCTAGCCACTGCCAGAGGGGGACAGAGTGCCACTCTGAGCAGGAGGCTCCATATACAAACTTGGATTTCAGGCAGTGTAGGGCACTGGGTTAGGACTTAGGAGACTTCAGTGCTATTCCCAAACTCTACTATTGACCTGCTGTATGACTTTGGGCAAGCCACTTCACCTCTTTGGACCTCTGCTTCCTCTTCCACACATTGTCTGTCTCATCTATTTAGCCTATAAACTCTTTGGGAGCGGGGATCATCTCTCACTATGTGTGCATACAGTTGTTATCCAGGGTTTTCAGAACCCCCAACAGGGAAAAATTAACTATTTCACTCCACGCGGTCAGGAATAAATTAATAGGAACACAGAATTCCATCTGATAAGATTCATGCAAGTCCACATGTTCTAGCTAAAAACTGCAGTTATTAGATTTAAGCACACACAATCATAAGCAATAGGTTTAGCATTTCCTAGATATTTACCTAACATCTGGAATGGTATTCAGTAATTAACAGTGAGTACACAGTGGCCAGTTGTTCAATGGGAGAGAAAGAGTGTCAGGAAAAACATCTCTTAAGATGGCTTCAGAGGTCCAAAGTACACTTTATTAGCTAATGTTTTATAACTAACTTCTACAAAACACATAGGCCATAATTACTCCTACTGGATCATCACTTTTCCTAAATTTCAATAAACTTTCTAATATCAGAGGCATCTAGACTCAAGGTTTTCCAGCCACCAAAGTTTTCAGTTTCACTTGTTTATCTGTCTGTTCCCTCCTCCCATTCTGATTAGTAGAAACTGCCCAGCTAGATATGACCTTGCTTCTAAAAGCCTGCCTCCAAATTAACCCTTAACTATGTGGTGTTCTATTTCATTAATTCATCGTAGTTAAATGCATATAATAGGGTTGCTATTGGCTTGATCATATTCTGGGGTACAGACCCTCCTCAAATTCAGGGTAACACAGTGTCTAACATAATGGGGCTTTGATCTTGGTTGGGGCCTCTAGACACTACCATACTATTATTACTACTACTATTACTGCTAATGCAGCATTGCATCATACACCATTATCAATTACTATTAATACAGGATCGGGCTTTGAGGTCCTTGTTCCTATTTTATTCAGTCTTTTACTCAGGCTAACTCCTACTGAAGTAAGGACTCATAAACCAATGGGGAGCATAGTAGCTTCCTCTTCTTCAGAACCATTTCAGTGTATCCTAAGAACACCTATCCTATTACATTTCTTTGTGGTTTTTATCCCAGGATCTCAAAGAACGATACCAACATTAATTAAACAACAACCCATGATAAATTATTGCAACCTTTTTGCAGATAAGTAAACTGAATCATAGAAAGACAAATTAACTTGATCAAGATCAGCAAAAGAGCTAGGAATGTAAATGAGAAGTCAGAGATGACCCATGCCTGCTAATAATGTGTGTCTGTGTGTGTTACTGAGCATACTCAGTCCTTGTGAGCATGCTCAGTACAAGCCAAGCAGTAAATCTTGGGGGGCACGTGGCCCCAGATACTCCCCCACCACTCATTGCCTCTGTGAGCAGTCATTGACTGGCAACTTATTTCTAATCACTAGAGAATACTTTGCACATTCTTTTGTTCTAGGGGCCAGTGTAACTGTGCCTCAGTGAGCCACAACTAAGGATGCCAAATTCAGGACAAACTGCTGAGAAATAGGGCAGATACACCCCAAGACTGATAGCTAATCCTCCATAGGATACACCAAACCAGCAATAAAAGTAAACTTCTGTTTCACCATACTGGCTAACAAGAAGTCATAAAAGCAGTTTCCCTGGGCATTCCTATTCTTATATCACCACCAAAAACACTGGATTGAGCGATGAGTGGTTCTTTACAACCAGTCTCATCAAATAATAGGTTCTTCTGATTCCAAAGGACCAGCCACACACCCAGGTCAATATATAACTTAGATCTTACCCCAAAATCATGCTGATGCCAATCCTTTAGTATCTAAAATCAAAAGGTTTATTTAAAGAAAGAAAGAAAGAAAGAAAGAAAGAAAGAAAGAAAGAAAGAAAGAAAGAAAAAGAAAAAGAAAGGTGAGAGTTAAAATTGGTTAAAGGAATCAAATATGTACAGTAATTGCAAAGTTCTTGGTTTAGGCTGTAGCAGTGATGGAATAAACTGCTGGCTTGATAAGTCTCTGGCTACTTCCAAATCATTGGAAGGTCCTCAATTCCTTGGTTAGAATGCTCCTATTAGTATAAGTCCATAGTCCAGATGCTTGGGCAAAAAAGAAGCTGGAGCAGGATAGAGGCAAAATGGAGGGGTTTCCAGGGCCTTTTATAATTTCTGCCGTTTGGAGGCAATCCCATTGGTCTTAGTGTGGAAAATTACAGCAACAAAATGGAATTTGGAGTCAAATGGGCAAGTCACATGTCCATGCATTTTGCCTAGTCACAGCATCTGGTCCGTTTAGATAGCATCTGTTTCTGAAATAACCTAGTCCTTTCAGCGGCAGGTCATCAGCCCTGGAAAGGTCATTTCAGTCCTGCCAATATGATATTAGGGCGGTTGGAAGTTGATTCCTTTGACTTCACCTTCTTTGGGTATGTCTTCACTACCGGCCATATTGGCGGGTAGCAATCGATTTCTCGGAGATCGATATATCGTGTCTCATCTAGACGCTATATATAGATCCCCGAACGCTCTCCTGTCGACTCCAGAACTCCACCAACGTGAACGGCGGTAGTGGAGTCCATAGGGGGAGCCGTGGACGTCGATCCCATGCCATGAGGACGGTAGGTAACTCAATCTAAGATACTTCAACTTCAGCTACGCTATTCACGTAGCTGAAGTTGCATATCTTAGATCGATCCCCCCCCAAGTGTAGACCAGCCCTTTGGTAGAGTTAAATTAATTTCTGGAAAGTCCAGTCCTGTAGTTGTTCATCTCTAATTTGCTGCAGTTGGTTGGCAGATGCAAGAATTGCTGCCAGAAACAGGTCAATGTAGACTCTCTGACATCTTTCTATAAAGCCTTTTCTTTTTCTGTTGGTGGCTGCTCAGCTGGGGCTCTAGATAGAGTTGTCATAAACAGATAGCTAAGGGTTAATGTCTTTTTTCACCTGAAACACCTGACCAGAAAACCAATCAGGAAACCGGATTTTTTCAACTTTGGGTGGAGGGAAGTGTGTGTCTGAGTCTTTTGTCTGTCTGCCTGTTTCCTCTGAGCTTTGGAGAAGTAGTTCTATTTTCTAGTCTTCTGTTTCTAAGTGTAAGGACAAAGAGATCAGATAGTAAGTTCTATGGTTTCTTTTCTTTGGTATTTGCATGAATATAAGTGCTGAAGTGCTTTAATTTGTATTCTTTTTGAATAAGGCTGTTTATTCAATATTCTTTTAAGCAATTGACCCTGTGTTGTATCATCTTAATACAGAGAGAACATTTGTATTTTTTCTTTCTTTTTATATAAAGCTTTCTTTTAAGACCTGTTGGAGTTTTTCTTTACTTCAGGGAAATTGAGTCTGTACTCACCAGGGAATTGGTGGGAGGAAGAAATCAGGGGAGGTCTGTGTGTGTTGAATTGGCTAGCCTGATTTTGCATTCCCTCTGGGGAATAGGAAAGTCCTTTTTGTTCCCAGGACTGGGGAACGGAGAGGGGGAATCACTCTGTGTAGTTTCACAGAGCTTGTGTCTGTGTATCTCTCCAGGAGCATCTGGAGGGGGGAAGGGAAAAAGAATTATTTCCCTTTGTTGTGAGACTCAAGGGATTTGGGTCTTGGGGTCCCCAGGGAAGGGTTTTCAGTGGGACCAGAGTGCCCCAAAACACTCTAATTTTTTGGGTGGTGGCAGCAGTACCAGGTCCAAGCTGGTAACTAAGCTTGGAGGTTTTCATGCTAACCCCCATATTTTGGACGCTAAGGTCCAGAATCTGGGAATATAAAGCCTTTTCTTTTTCTGTTGGTGGCTGCTCAGCTGGGGCTCTAGATAGAGTGTCTAATGTTATGAGTGCTTTCCCTGCTGTATGTTCCGTGTTAACAGAAAATCACATCAGCTGTAGTCAAAATCTTTGAATCCTAGGTGGAAGGTCATCCAGTGGTTCTTCACCCAGTAATGCCACTAAGGGTTTATTTTCAGTTTCTATGTTAAAATGCAGCCCAAACATCTATGCACTGAGCTGTTCACAGGCCCAAGTGACTGCTAGAGATTTTTTTTCCATGTGAGGCTTCTTGATATGGGGGTCCCTGCCTCCTTCTGGCTGCTTTTGTGTGAGCACTACTCCTAAACCACATGAAAATGCATCTGCTGGTATTGTTGGATAGTTTACCAAATATGTTGCCAAAACAGGTGGAAATGTCAGTAGTTCTTTTATTTTATTAAATGCATTTTGTTGTGTGCTCCCTCAGATCCACATACTGTGACCGTTAAAGACATCTGTTAAGGCTTTTGTTAAATAAGCTAAATCTGGGGTAATTTCCCCAAATGATTTATCATGCCAGGAATCTTCTTACAGCAGAAACATCTTTGGCTTTGGGTGAAGTGAATAAGACTTGTCTGAATCTGGCTGAATTCCCTGTTTGGTGATTATGTGTATTACAAATTTTACTTTCTCCTTTCCAAATTCACATTTCTAATTGAGAATAAGTCTAGCTTGTTGGAAGTGTCTCAAAACTGCATTCATGGGTTCTGTCATACATCCAAATCAAGTCAGGTTTGTCAGAGGCCATCATGACTCTGATAACCTTTGACAACTCACTGATATTATCGCAGATCTCATCTTATTTGGTCTTTGCAAATCTCCATCCAGGGATGAGCCATAATTTGCTTTTGGAATTTCAGTGACTGCTGCCCCAGTATCAGTTTTAAATTTAAGTTTTCAACCATTTAGTTTCATGCTTGGGTATCAAGGTGTTGTTTATTCTATTGAGGATATAGTTGCTAGAAGTATGGACTTATTGTCATCTGATGATAGCTTTCCTTCTTGGATTGCTTCCACTACTCTTAGAGACCTGCATGCTACTTCAAAATGTCCCATGTTGTAGCATCTCCTACGTTCTACCTCTTTAATTGGACATTGTTGTGAGATGTGGCTTGGTGTCTTGCAATATCTTCTGTAGCTTTTCAAAGCCTCTCTTCTATTAAATTTCATTGGTCTCTCACTCTCTAGTTGTGCACTGTTCTTATGTTGTAAGTTTGGTCTGACTGCTTCTTTCACATTTGTGGCTTTTCTCTTTACTGTGTCAATATTGTCTGACCAGTCTCTTCTTTGCTGCTATCATGTAAGTTACATTACTGTTTCTTTATGTTTTCTTGCATTCTCACTCCTACGATAGCCTTAGATAGTGTGAAATCTTGGTCAAACTGAAACTGTGCTGATAAATTGGTGTCTCTTATACCAACAACTATCCTGTCTCTTATTAATTCCTCTTTTAGCATTCCATATTTGCAATGTTGACCAGGACTATGAACTGCAGTAATAAAAATCTCAGCTGTTTCCCCTGGTTTCTAGCACCTCCTATTAAATTTGGCCCTTTCATGTGTAATATTTGGTCTGCCTATGAAATGGGAATCAAAAGCCTTTATCACTTTGGAGTATCCATCAATGAGGGATAGGTCACATAGGATAACACCAGCAGCATTACTCATGGCAAATATCAGTGTATTTACCTGGTATTCTTGTGCTTTCTCTGTTACATCGGAGGCTATCCAGAATGGCTCATATATTTGGATTCAGCAAGGTCAGCTACCTGAGTTGCCAAAATCAAACATTTGCACTATGGGCTCTATTGCCGTGCTGAGACAGAGCTCAGCCTCCTTCCTGTTGTAGCTTTCACATCTCCTCTCTGATTTTCCTCTTCCTACTCACCACTCTGGCATGGCTCTGGGGTTCTCTTTTCTTTCCTTTACTCCTTCTTTAGAGAAAACAATTCACATACTTCGGACACAATGTAGTGTGAGGTCATAAACACAAACAGCCAGAGAACTCCCTAACCAGGAAGTTCTTATGATTGTTAAGCTCCCTGCTGCAATACATCCTGGCCGTCTCTGGTAATTGTCGATGACCAGGGACTCTATAACCATTCCATGGGCACCTCAAGTGGTAGTTATGTGATAAATCCCTTTGTGAAACTAGTCTTTAGTCTATGCTCCATCTATAAAATGGGAATAATATAGCCAGGGCAGATCCCTTTGTGAAATCCCTTTGTGAAACTAGTCTTTAGTCTATGCTCCATCTATAAAGGCGATAAATCCCTTTGTGAAACTAGTCTTTAGTCTATGCTCCATCTATAAAATGGGAATAATATAGCCAGGGCAGAGTAGAGCTCTAACCTTATCCCTTTCTGTCGGGTGCCCTATTCTAGGAGTAGCAGGAGGATAGAAAGAGAAGAGAGGTCTTGTAGGAACTTGGGAGGCTATGCTGTCTGGGAACTTCTCCATGCCAATTGGGAAGATCTGGCTGTTTTCCATCTCCTTTGATCTTCTCTCCCAGAATGCCACTGCAATTCTGACCCAGTGTGGTTAAGCTAGAAGAATATAACCCCTGCTCCTCCTCGCCCCTCAAATTGATTTTCATCTGTCCTGAATTTATTTTAAAAATAGTCAAAAAGTAAAATTCTTCTCTATAACAGTGTCTGTAGGCACCAGCTTTCATCAAGATGGCATGGACATTTAAAATGGTGTGTTTCTTGATTTTCAGTGCCACTGATGAGATCATAATTTCCAGTGAAATGAAATACTTCTTATGGATGTATAAAGAAATGGGTGAGAGAGAGAATAAAAATCACAACCTCCTTTAACCTGGTGGAATAAAGTCAGAATTTTCTGGGTCAACTTGTTTTCAGCAAGAAGTGTCTGCAAGTAGATCTGATATGGTTACCTCAGGTTAGGTATGGTTCTTGATTGGTTACAGAAGCTTAGAAGTATCCTTCTGTTACAGTAGCTTGCAGATGTGAAGGATTTATGGTTTTCAGGTGCTTACAGTTCTGGGTTCTGATTCTTGCTTCTCTGAGTGAAGAGTAGTTTCTGCAAGGCTCCATTGAAATGCCCATCAAGCAATACTGATTTATGCCAGCTGAGGATCTGCCTCAGGATTCCAAAGTGGTTGTAGTATTCTTGAGCTATTATAGGGAGAACAGATTATTTTAACTGGTGGTACTTGCAGGGTGCAAACATTATGAAACCCAGCTGTCATCAGCTGCAGTGAATATAGGGAAGAACAGATGACTGGGATGAAGAAAGCTTAAGTAAGAACAGGAAACTAAAATAAATTCTCTAAAGTGGGCTAAAGTTATCAGCATGTGTAAATCCTATCAGTGAGATATTGTACATAAAGTAACCATTTTTATTACAATATCAAAGGGTAGAAATTAGATGAATACATAGCAGTAGGAATCAAATTTTAGATCTTATTGCAACTTTGCATATTAAGTTATTGTAATAATATAGGCTTTTCAGTGCCACACTCCTCTTTATCATTTTTTTCTTTAACAAAATTGGAATATAAACATAAATTTGATATAACCACCACCATCTCTCCCACCTAAAGTCTAACTTCTAAGTTTATCACAGCTTTAATATATATTGTGATGGTATAACATATAGCAAAGTGACTTTTAACTCAGTTTTTTCCAGTTCACTCCCAGCTGCAGTGCTGGCTAACATCTATTATTTAGATGATAATAATATAGAGTTTCAAGAAGTAACATGCAATCTATACTGGACCAAGAAGTAATTACTTTCTGACTATGGCCTAATTGTACTGTTCAATTCCACCCTGTTTTATTTGATCTAATTTGACCTTCTTGTTATGAGGCTATAGAAACAGCTCAAGACACAAGGCAAAGCCATTAAGGATGTCTTTTCTCCAGTTCTCTCTGCTGCTGTCTCATTATTAGTTCACCTGATTTCATCCCTTTTCAGATCTTAAAGTTTCTTATCAGGGGCTGATGTCTCTCCTGCCATCACTTTCCGCTCACTCTTCGTTGCATGATGGAAACATTGTAACTTCTTTCATGTAAAGATGGTTGTCTTGAATGCAAACAGCTTCTGACTCTTCCTTGTTTTCCAAAATGTCACACCAAATCTTTCCTTCCACTTTCTGAGTCAAGCACTGTAGTAATGCATTATTCAACTATGGGTGAATCTACACTTGGAACTGATGGTGTAATTTCCAGCTCGAGCAGATAAAGCCATGCTAGCTCTGATCAAGCTAGTGACTAAACATTGAAGTGTAGCTACTAGCCACTGCAGCGTGAGTGGCAAGTGGCAGGGACTTGTTGTCCTGAGTACAATCTTGTCTGAGACATCAGGTATATACTCTGGTGGCTAGCCTCTTCTGAAGCTTATGCCACCCCAGTTACATTGATACTTGTACTGCACTAGCTCCATCAGAGCAAGCACAGCTGCGTCTGCTTGAGCTGAAAATTATACCTCCAGCTTGAAGTGTAGATGTACTCCAAGTGATAATGACCAATGGGGACAACATTTCCTGGGCACTTAATAATAATAATTAATAAATAATCTGGTCCTATGTATTCCTATTATTAAGTAACTATAATGTCCCTGTGGCCAAAATGGAGTCCACTCTACAGACAGCTCTGTCCAAGAAAAGGCACATTCAGGAATGCAGCAGGGAAACTCCCTTATGCTCCGGGGGCACCCATTCCAAGCCACCTGTAGTAAACACAAACTCACTGAAATAGAATATAGGAAGGGAATACAATGAATGTAGGGAAGGGAGCTATTCATTAACAGAGGGATGAATGCAGAAAAACAAGAGAAGAGGTAAAACAGGGTTACATCCAAGATAAGGTCTTATAAACCCAGTGGTAGCACATTATAAAAGAATAGAGGCCGAGCACTGTGTGTAGGCTCAGGGTACAGGAACCCTAGGGCAGAGTTCTAGTCTGGCCATAACTCTTGAATGCTCCTGGTCATCTTCAGTACCAGTAACTTTCCCCAGTGAGCCCCTCTGGTGCCCTCTTCTGCTGCGCTCTGCAAACCTACTCAGAGCACCAACCTCCCCACTTGACTGGCTACAGCCTGTCTCTCTCTTCCCAATGCAGTATCACACGCCCCAGTACTCATGGCCTCATACATCTCTGGTCGACAGTGATATTGGGTTTGGCTCTAGTTTGTCCTTCTTGGGTGATTCCTTCCTGGCACAGCACTCCTTCTGGTTCCTGTCCTGGAAGATCCCTGGTCAGCTGCTCTGTTTCTTTAGGCTGTCATCTAGAGCCCCCCACACCTGTCACTCTCTTTTTCTCCAGACTCCTCTACATGGACAACCAGTGCTTCCTCTGCCTCAGGATGAAGTTTTAAAAGGGCCATATCTACTAAACCCGAAGTAGGTTACAATTAAGAATTCCAAATTGTTTTAAATTTCTCATTGATTAGTACTCCTCTCTCTAACCAGAAAGACCCTATTCAATTTTAGGAAAAAATTGCCTGCTTGTAGAGTAATAACTTGTTGCCCTGCCATGTAGGAAATATACTTTGGATCTGAGTCTCCGTTGCTGCATAGAGCTAATACAAAAATTTCAAAATGTGCAACTTTGACAGTTATTAGGAGTTAAATTGTATGTTTAAGAGTAGCAGTGTTTTTCTATTGGATAGAAACCTGCGGGCCCCAGAAATCTGAGTAAAACAGAGTGGTAACATTTGCACAAGTTCTGTAGGGTGACGGTTCCAGCAGCAACTCTCCACAACTGATTATATATTGCTATTATTTCTTGAAGTGAACCTCTGACTGTTCAAATTGCAGTTCTACAAGTCCTTAAAATAATGGTTTTGTTTAACTGATGCTGTCATAGGCCTGTTCATCTGGACGTAAGTACAGTGACCCTCCTTTGTGTTAATATTACTGCTCAGAATCCTAAGGGGAATCCAACTGACTTTCTGATGAAATTACATCTTTATTTTTCTTCTAGATTGTTGAGAACTAGAACAAAGTGCATCTTTGTTTAGACAAGTTTTTCAACATGGAATCAAATATTTCTTATAGACGGTATTTTTAAATTGGGAATTAAACTTCCAGATCCACAGATTAGATTGGAAAAAGTTTCATACTGTCACATTTTAGCAGGTACCAAATTATGATTTATGGGGCTGAAAAAAAGTCATTTTGTTCAATGAAGTTTCATCTGTAAAAACATTGATCATGAAACAACCATTAGCCTAGTCACACTAGTACAGGTGAAATGTTTTGTACTCTTCAGAAAAGCTTGATAATTGTGACTGAAGAAGAACATTGAAAAAACCCTGTTTTTTTTTTAAACCATGAAATGTATATTGATTTTTTTTTAATGAAACTTTGGCACGTTCTACTAAACATAAGTTTCTCAAAGACAAGATGTTAATCTATATTTAATATGTGTATTATAAGGATAAATCTGGCATGAAAAGCAATAGAGGTTACTACAGTTCTCTGGTTCACTGCTTTAAGGGAGAGAAAGCTAGCACAAATCTAATTTTACAAGGAAATTGCTGAAAGAATGTATGTAATAGAATGGATATAATAGAACAAGGTATTTAAAAATTGCAAGCTCAGTTGGATAATAAGCACTTGAAAATTATATCTGGCCACTGAAAAGGGTGCACTTATTCACAAGTAACTACTTTTCTTTAATAGTCACTAGCCAGAGTGTTTAATGTGTGACAAGTTGATTTTTACTATCAAGGTGACTTTGGTTTGAGTACATCTAATACTGAATGATCTAACAAAAAGTTTAAAATATCATGCTGTGTATTCTTGTGTTGATAGGAGGTAAATAATGATCTTACACCGGTCTATGGTAGAATAATCAGTTTTCAGGATGGATAGGAAATGCCCTACTATCGAAATGATTTTATTTCAGCATGAGCTTTCGTGAGCTACAGCTCACTTCTTCAGATGCACAGAATTGAACACAAAGACAGGAGATATTTATACATATAGAGAACATGAAAAGATGGAAGTATGTATACCAACAGGAAGAGTTGGTATGCATACTTCCATCTTTTCATGTTCTCTTTATGTATAAATACCTCCTGTCTGTGTTCTATTCTGTGCATCTGAAGAAGTGAGGTGTCGCTCATGAAAGCTCATGGTGAAATAAATTTGTTAGTCTCTAAGGTGCCACAAGTACTCTTGTTCTTTTTGTGGATACAGACTAACACGGCTGCTACTCTGAAACCTATCCAAATGATGTAGCTGAAAAGCTAATATTGCTATTTTCTCTAGATGGGGATGTTATAATATAACACATAGCAATAACTTTATTGCACATTGCACCTTATTGTGCCAAGAGATATCAAAGATATTTATAAAGGATACAGAATAGTTAATAGTTACAATTTGATGTATCAAACAGATAATTAAGAAGAGGATGAGTTGTCTGCTTTGAAGACAAGATCAGTATTTTTTACAATTTCTGGAGAGACGGTGCTAAATGGTTAAAGCAATGGCCACCTACTGTGACATTTGGTGCTGGATAACAAGCAGGCTAGGATCTGATGACCTCGGTGCTTGGGGGCATAAAGGGTGACTGGATCAAAGAGCTAGCATTAACCAAGATTTCAAAAGTACACAAAGGGTAAATGGCAGTAGGATTGAGCCTATTAAGTCAATGGCAAAACTCCAATTGACATCAATAGGAGCACCACGAGGCTCAAAATGTGAAATTTAGTGAATGGCAACTGGATTCCTCTTTTGGAATTTTAGAACAAATACTTGAAAAGAAAGAGAAGTCTGATTTGCTAGTTACTGTGGGTGAAGTTTTTGAGTTCAGCTGAAAATGAGGTTAGTAAAAGCAGCAAAGAATCCTGTGGCACCTTATAGACTAACAGACGTTTTGGAGCATGAGCTTTCGTGGGTGAATACCCACTTCGTCAGATGCATGTGGTGGAAATTTCCAGGGGCAGGTATATATATGCAGGCAAGCTAGAGATAATGAGGTAGTTCAATCAGGGAGGATGAGGCCCTGTTCTAGCAGTTGAGGTGTGAAAACCAAGGGAGGAGAAACTGGTTTTGTAACTGGCAAGCCATTCACAGTCTTTGTTTAATCCTGAGCTGATGGTGTCAAATTTGCAGATGAACTGAAGCTCAGCAGTTTCTCTTTGAAGTCTAGTCCTGAAGTTTTTTTGCTGCAGGATGGCCACCTTAAGGTCTGCTATAGTGTAGCCAGGGAGGTTGAAGTGTTCTCCTACAGGTTTTTGTATATTGCCATTCCTAATATCTGATTTGTGTCCATTTATCCTTTTCTGTAGCGACTGTCCAGTTTGGCCGATGTTCATAGCAGAGGTGCAATGCTGGCATATGATGGCGTATATTACATTGGTGGACGTGCAAGTGAATGAACCGGTGATGGTGTGGCTGATCTGGTTAAGTCCTGTGATGGTGTCGCTGATGTAGATATGTGGGCAGAATTGGCATCGAGGTTTGTTGCATGGATTGGTTCCTGAGCTAGGGTTACTATGGTGTGGTGTGCAGTTATTGGTGAGAATATGTTTCAGGTTGGCAGGTTGCCTGTGGGCGAGGACTGGCCTGCCACCCAAGGCCTGTGAAAGTGTGGGATCATTGTCCAGGATGGGTTGTAGATCCCTGATGATGCGTTGGAGAGGTTTTAGCTGGGGACTGTATGTGATGGCCAGTGTAGTCCTGTTGGTTTCTTTCTTGGGTTTGTCTTGCAGTAGGAGGCTTCTGGGTACACGTCTGGCTTTGTTGATCTGTTTCCTTATTTCCTCGTGCGGGTACTGTAGTTTTGAGAATGCTTGGTGGAGATTTTGTAGGTGTTGGTCTCTGTCTGAGGGGTTAGAGCAGATGCGGTTGTACCTCAATGCTTGGCTGTAGACAATCGATCGTGTGATGTGTCTGGGATGGAAGCTGGAGACATGAAGGTAGGCATAGTGGTCGGTAGGTTTTCGGTATAGGGTGATGGTAATGTGACCATCACTTATTTGCACCATGGTGTCTAGGAAGTGGACCTCCCGTGTAGATTATACAAAAACCTGTAGGAGAGCACTTCAACCTCCCTGGCCACACTATAGCAGACCTTAAGGTGGCCATCCTGCAGCAAAAAAAACTTCAGGACCAGACTTCAAAGAGAAACTGCTGAGCTTCAGTTCATCTGCAAATTTGACACCATAAGCTCAGGATTAAACAAAGACTGTGAATGGCTTGCCAATTACAAAACCAGTTTCTCCTCCCTTGGTTTTCACACCTCAACTACTAGAACAGGGCCTCATCCTCCTTGATTGAACTACCTCATTATCTCTAGCTTGCCTGCATATATATACCTGCCCCTGGAAATTTCCACCACATGCATCTGACGAAGTGGGTATTCACCCATGAAAGCTCATGCTCCAAAACGTCTGTTAGTCTATAAGGTGCCACGGGATTCTTTGCTGCTTTTACAGATCCAGACTAACACGGCTACCCCCTGATACTTGATGTATGATGTTGTTTTGCATGCTGTGACAGAGTATGGGTAACATTTTCAAAAGTGCCAGAGTGCCATATTAAAAAAAAAGTTGTTTGGGTGTTTAAATGAGCTTTGGACCAGGTCCTAAATCACTAGGACCTGATTCTCCCTGTAACTCTTACTCAAACAGATCTGTAGTATATGCTGTGAGTTGTCTCATTGATTTCAGTAGAACAGCTTTTGGAGTAAGGTACTAACCAATCAATGTGAATAAATGAGACAGAATGGGGCTTTAAACTTTTAGGTGTATGTTGTGGCATTTATGTCACAGCCCTATGCAGAGACATGCTGCCCAAGACAAGCAGTGGGGAGTTCATGCCTTTACAATCTTATCAGGGGCTTGTCTGGGCACATAGGGGTATATGATTTTTATTTATTAAGATGGAGCAAGTTACTCCCTTGGTGTGTACCCTATTCCATGAGCCAGTGCAGATGCAGATAAGTGACGGGGTCAGAACCCCACCTCCATCCTAGCTCTCCCCACCACTTTCTCTTTGCTGTCCTGTTTTTGGAGGGTGGAGATTAGAAGGCATCCAAGCAGTCCCTGCACTTCCCAGAGCATAGGTTATTCAGGAACCGCTGTTGTGATAGGATCTTGCATAGTTGCACAAGGGAATGGACAGGTTACTTGTGCACCAGAGCATCTCACAGTCTAACACTTAACTTTTTATCATCTGTACCTAATTACTGAGATCCTGCTTGCTAATTGACTGTCACCCCTTTTGACCCAAGTGTTTGCCGGTGTTTGGTTTGTTTCTGTTAGGAGGACATATAGATGGAGTCAGATATTTCTTTGATGTACTCCTGTTTATTTATAAAGAATGCACAAAGTTATGTTTCTCTGAACATAGCAGGAATCAAACAGAAGGGGACAGTTTCTTTGCTCAATATTCCAAGCCTCTTTCCCTCCCCCCCACCCAACACTCAACACAAAAAGCTTTATCTCAGGATCACACTACAATTTTTCTGACAGTCCTTGGCTCTCTGCTGCTTTCTCTGTTTGCTTGTGTGGTTTTTCTGGATGTGCCTTCTCACATGCACAACTCCACCAAAACAATACCAAAAGATATACCTAATCCTGCCTCAGTGTGTTGGGATGGATTAGATGACCTCTTGAGAACTCTTTTACCCCTGCATTTCTATGAATTTTATTATTTCTATGACTACCTAGTGAAACTCCTCCACCCACATAGCTCAGTTTCCGACCTATTTTTCACATGGCCTGCATTTTGGGTAGTGGCTACTATTGTTTCAGCTATCTTATTCCAAAAAGGGGCTTAACTGCTTCTTACATTGATCCTGAATGAAGGGCAGCTATTACTCCCACCAGCTTCAATGACATTTCAGGCAACCACTAGGATAATATTACAATGGATTGATCATTTGATTGATAGAATTTATCCTAAATAAATAAATCTATCAAAAAACCCTTTCCTGCAGTTAACTAATTGTTATAGTTTTGGGTTCACAACATAGGGCCTCACTCTATGAACCTTACTCTGAGTAGTATGTAGGTAGGTAGATCTTCTGACCTCAGTGACAATGACTCATGTGAGCTAAGTGATACTCAGCATGGATAAGAGCTGGAGAATCAGGCTCATAAAAAGCACACACACACACACATTTGTTCCCTAGATAGCATGCTCGTCAGTAAATCTTTGGGGTAGACAGGTTAGCTGAGGCTAATTTTGCACTCCAGAAGCCTTAATATTCAAGGATAGTGGAAAAGAAGAGTGCAGATGTGCAAGTGAATTCATTATATCTATCATGAACATTGGCAGAAACTGAACTAAAATAGGATGCCATTGATGCTTCTCATGCCAGACAATCAGATAGGGAGCCAGCATCCATCTCCAACTTGTAGGTGCCTCAGGAATAGCATCAGTGCAAATTCTCTACAGGTCAGGAGGGGATAATAAGAAAATCTGTCAAAGGTGAAACAAGAGTCAACTTTTCCAGACCATAGATCTGATTTGGGCAGAGTTGAAGGAGAAAGAGTTCAAAAGGTTAAAACTGCTGTGCTTATTTAAGTGAGCATTAACATTGTTGTGAGAAAACAGCTGAGGTGAGGCTGAAGAAATGAATTAACTTTTTAGGCCTATAGAACAGTGTAAGAATGATAGGCATTTCATATAAGAGCTCTGCAAGGGTGAAAAGGGAATGCTGAGACTTTCTTTTTGCTTACAAGTAGTTTGAATTAATGGCATCCCCATCACTGCAGTTATTTGCTCCTACTTAAAATATCAGCAGGGAAACATCTGGGTTGTGTGTAGAATTTGCTAGCATGTCTTTCATCAGATAAATTAGCAGCATTGTTACTTGGTGCCCATAAAGAGAGACAAAAAATATCTCAGCACAATGATGCATATGCCATTTTCCTGTCAAGATGGAGCCACAATTAGGGGTGTGCCTATCAGAGATGATCAATGAGAGGCAGATATGTTTACTGGAAGTCTGTGAAAGCACAATACAAGGGAACAAATGCAGGTGAGGTGGGGTCATTTTGTGGATAGATTACAACCTATCATTCATGACCAACCTTTACTGCATTCCCGCTGTCTCCAATTACTAAGAAGAGAAACCCAAATAACAGTGGGTTCTGTTGCTCTGATGACAGCTTGAGAAAAAGTAATACGGAATTCCTACAGCTATAAAAACAGAGTGAGGAAAAGGAGCCAAGTCACCCTTGGAACTCTCAGTCTTCCACGTTTTGTACAGGTCTTTCTTTTCCACTCCCTTATGTATAATACTTTATGGCCAGGCAGCTATTTTTATACCCACATGAGAACATAGCTCATTCTTTGAGGACTCTTGGTGAATAAGTAAGGGATTCTTAGTAAATCTTCAAAAGAAGAATCTCATTTCTAGCCTTCTTATGTCCTGTGTATCTTGGATGTTCAGACATTGAAATAAGGATGTAGTCAAGTTGTTTGGAGATGTTCTGGTTTGGGCTACCAACAAAGAGAAACCAACAAGTGTTAATATGATTTTGTTTTTTAAATCCCGCAAGACAGCATTTACCTTTCAACATTTTTTGGTCACAATTTGGAAAGATTGCTCATAATCTGTTGGAGTACAGGGACCAGTTTGGAGAAAACAAGAACTGTCATACTCTCTCCCTTCTTCAAACCCTAATTGTATGCAGAATGCAAGAAACACTAGAACTGGTTGAATATTGCATAAGTGTTCATGAACATTCATATGATTTCTGAATGGCTGTTCAATGTAACCAGGTTCAGGTCCCAAGTTTTCTGCTAATCTGGAGCTTTTGCACTGAATGGTTTTTGTTCTGATGAAGGTTTGGGGAATGGCTGTTTTTATATGAATAACAATATATGCATGTGAACAAGGGCATTCAAGCATAAAAAGGAGTGTTTATTCTTCTTCTATTTAAAAAGATTCATTCATCCAATCAAAAAACTGGAAAAATATCATGTGACTGGTTACCAATCATCCACTGAACAACAAATAGCGAACAGTCATATTGAACAGCGTGCAAACAACCCATTTCCCAAACCTTTGAAAGCTGAGCCTCCACTTCAGGAGTGTGAATCTAGTTGCAACTCTCACCCCCATCATCATCCCTGCCACCTGTTGTTAAATGCCTGCCCAAGATGAGTGGGCACTCAGTGGAGATGGTTTAGATCAGTGTTTCTCAAACTGGGGTCGGCACTTGCATAGGGAAAAACCCTGGTGGGCCGGGCTGGTTTGTTTACCTGCTCCGTCCACAGGTCCAGCCGATAGTGGCTCCCACTGGCCGTGGTTTGCTGCCCCATGCCCATGGAGGCTGCTGGAAGCAGCGCGGGACAAGGGACTTACTGGTCTTCGCTTCCAGCAGCCCCCATTGGCCTGCAGCAGTGAACCGCGGCCAGTGGGAGCTGCGATCGGCTGGACGTGTGGATGGGGCAGGTAAACAAACTGGCCCGGCCCACCAGGTGCTTTCCCTACACAAGCGGCGACTCCTGTTTGAGAAACATTGGTTTAGATCTTCACACCATGAAACTTCTTCTCCTTCTTGAAAACATGCTTTGAGCAGTGAAATAGTGAATAATTCTGGCAATTAAAATATCTGCAGTGGCATCTCAGTTAGCACGCAGTGCAATGGACAGGGCAGTTCATATTTCAGACCTACTGTTTTAGGCTCTCTGCAAACTCCATGCAGACATAGTTTGTTATACTTGGGTCATTTTTCAAGGTTTTCTTTATAATCATAATAGCTAGAGACTTTCTTTAAAAAACACACAAACAAATGGATAAAAATGAATGAAAGCCGTGGCTCTGGAGAACAACTGAAAGTCCATCTCTGGGTATATAACTTCATGCTCACCTCAACCAGTCACACTCCACTCTTTAAGCAATGCCTCCATACGGTGCAATTTGTTTGCATAAGTCATTCATCAAGAAATTACAAATAGTGAATAATTTCATCAGCGGGCTCAAACCTGCAATTTACAGGGCTCCTCTCCATTCTTATTGAAGTTGAAGGGTGCTCTGCATTTTGAAGGATCGGTCTCAAAGTTGGTTCATAAATGATTCTCAAATTTGCAATGAATATTATTGATAATGAATAACTGAGCAAGCTTTGCAATCATTTCTTGTTTGGTTTTAATATGTTTAAAGAGATTTAAGTATTGTGTAGGTAAGATTTGGATAAATACCTAAACTTCTCAGTCCATAGCCAAACCTCTGCATCTCTTCAGGGTTCGTGACACAGCAAAGATGTATAGAGCCTGGAAGCTGGGCCTCTCTCCGCATTCACTTCCAACCCTCTCCTCCATCTGCTATTTTCCCCCTGCATCTTCCCTCTCACCTCTTGGGTGTTTATCCCCCAGCTTGTCAAATTAGTTTTGTGTTTATATCAATGCTCTTTGGTCAGTATGATTTCTATGTTCTTTCATAGTCCACTTTATCTTGCCTTATGGCTCCCTGTATCTTTTTGCATGAAGTATATACTCCACAGACTAATTCTTCTTTAGGGTCATCACAGCTCTCGCCTACATCTCATCTTTCATCTCTGTCACTCTCCTCCTCACCCCTCATGCTCTTCCTAGTCTTCTCACCATGTTATTTCCTTTATCTCTTTCTCTCATTCTAGTCTCTAGGTCATTTTCATGTTTCTCCTTCAGCCTAGAACAAGGTCACTTAATTCAAGTTCTGTTCCATGATGCTTTATGGGTGTGCCAAGCTATTCAAGAGTTGCCAAAGTGTAAACTAAAGTCACAATCCTTGAGTGTCTGGAAGAGCAGATACATCCCACTAGGGTTGAGTTCTGTGTTTGGGGTTTGGTCCTGCTGTCAGTGCTGTCAATTCTTGAGCTAGTGACAGGTTACCATTTAGCATGATGCCATCAATTTCTTTCATGGCAGCGGGTGAACCCCAAACTTGGGGAGGCTAGCCCCCAGCCCAACCTGCCCCTTCTGCCCTAGCTCCCACCCCTCCCACTGGAGCCCAGAGCCCACCGTCCCAGGCTGCCCAAGTACCCCTAACCCTGGAGCACTGGGCGGAGTCCCACAGACCCGCCCCCATTAGCCCCAGCCTTGGGAGAAAAGCTGCCTGCAGCGTAGTGCTGGGAAGCAGAAGGGAGCCTGGGAGTGGAATGGGGGCAGGGGCACACATGGCTTTTTGCAGAGGCTCAGCATCCCCCTGCCTTTGATACCTACCACCCATGATTTCTTTTCTCAGAAGCAGAATTCCTTCTCCTTGCTCTTTTAATGATTCCTTATGGTCAGAGGGATACCTTTCTTGCACTGTCTTGTATTTTGGACACTGGAGTAGAAAATCTTTTACCCTCTGCTAGGGTTACCAGGCATCCCGATATTAGGGGGTTTGTCTTATAGAACTTTATTATCCTACCCATAGTCCCAATTTTTCACACTTGCTATCTGGTCACTCTTCTCCCTGCACACTCTGAAACTCTGCTCCTTGTGAGTCCCCTGAATGACAGTCTATAGCAGGTGGGCTGGGGGTTCTGTCACCCTGGATCCTCCTGCCCCTACCCTTCACAGGGTCCCATGTATGTAGAGGGGCTTGTCTACTCTTGGAAGGTTGCAGCTGTGCCGCTGTAGTGCTTCACTACAGACACTAACTATGCCGACGGGGAGGGCGTCTACCACCAGTACAGTTAATCCATCTCCCTGAAAGGTGGCAGCTAGGTTGATAGGAGAAGCCCTGCTTTGACATAGTGCTATCCAGGAGTTAGGTCAGTAGTTATACGTCACTCAGAGATGTGGAAATACCTTGAGTGATGCAGTTATGCCAATGTAAGTTGCTAGTGCTGACCACACCTGCGTAAGCCCTCTCAGCTTGGATGAATCAGTCACTGAAGAGCAGCTGAGGAGCTGCTTCACAGCCACATGGAAGGATTCCTTTCCCCTTCACCTTTGATACTGTCTTGGGTAGAGGTCTAGATGTTTGCCTTCCTCCACACCCTGAATCACTGAAATCAGCTGGAGTTTTGGATCAGCATGCATCTCTCCCTACAGTGACTCCTTTAAAACAAAAGCCAGGCTTTTGGCTGGGGGTGGTTTGGATTCATCTTCAAAAGAAAGCAGAGACCCATTGAGGAGAGATAGGTGTAATTAATGAGCAAGTTGTGGTATTCCGTCATTTAAAAAAATATAAAGATAACAAAAAAGCCAATCCCCAAGCACTAGTATAATTAATGTTTCTTGGACAGCTTTAAATCAAGTAACCCCCACTTGTGCAGGATATTACTAAAGGAATTCAGCAACTCCAAGCAATTCCTACATTTATAGACAAACCTGAACAAACCAGGACAAATCCCTCACTACGAACACACATTGAAACAAATAGTTTTTGTCTTGATCCTGCATTCAGATTTAAAATGTGTTTTATGGTCCTTGTGTGTGGATATGATTGTAGAATTGGGGACTTAGATTGAAAATTCTTTTGGAACTGTCTCTCTCCATGTAATTTTTTCAGACTCCAGCAGAATTAGGCCCTGAGCCTGGCTGGGACCTTTGGTCATTACTGAAATACTAATACAAGTTAATAATAATATTAATAATGAACATTCACCAAACATATAAAAGAAATATTTTTTTAAAAGCTCAGAATTAGTTTCAATAATTGAAATTTTCTACTTTATATTAACATATTGGGTAGAATCCTGGCCCCACTGAAGCCAATAGCTAAATTCCCATTTACTTCAGTGGAGCCATGGTTTTACCCATTGTTCTTATTTTGTAAGTAAAGCATTTTTGTAATACTGATTTAGATTTTGAAAAAATAATCGAGCTGTTAAGCTGTCTTTAATGCTTAAGTGCTCCTTCCTCCCACTTGTGGAATCCTTACTGATATCAGTAGGAGTTACAAGTATGGATGAACCACAGTATTTGGCACATAATGTAACAAGATGAAATCCTTTGGGCTAAATCCTCATCCCTGTGTAAGTATCCGTTGTACCACTGCAGTAATGGGGACATAAAGCAATCTTAGGACAGCAGTTGAGGATTCCCCAAGGGGATAGCCAGACATAGCCACATTTATGCCACTTGTGGCATAAAGGGTGAATTGGAATTTCTTGGGGGTGAGGCAGTGCTGGCCAGGTGAGCTGTTCCTTGGGAGCCTCTCTCTGCCAGAAGCATTTAGAGCAGCTCTGAGGCTGCTCTAACTTGAACCAGGGCTGGTTTAAACCTGGAAACTGCTGGTATCAGGGAGAAGATATAGGTGGAAAGGTAGTCTGTGCTCTTCTCCAAGGTGCAATGAATGATTCTCTGGTGCATGGAGGATCTAGCCTTCAATTTAGCATTTAACATTAAAATAATTTTGTTTCCATTTTTGAAAAAAAAATGGTGACTACGGAGTTATTTTAGGCTCCACATTCCCAGGAGGTGTTGCTTCTTGTCTTCACACACTTCTTCTAGGGGCCTATGTTTGGGGTGGGAGCTGATCTTCTACTGCCTATATCAATCATTTTGACTTCCTGTGCAAACACAGACATTTTTGTCATTTTGCTAAAAATAATCCCTTGTGAGAAACTTGGGTAACTAGTCTGTCTTGTTTCTTTCCATGCACTGTTTTTACTTGTAGTAGCAATAACAGGATGTGCTCACCATTTTTCGGTGCTATAGTCTGGTCTCCTTGTCTGTATAAACAACTCACCTTTGACCTTGTCATTTATTTGCTTGGGAACGTAATTTTTTAATAATAAATAACTTAGAATAAAGGGACATTCTTTTACACAGAATGGAGATAGGCACAACAAAGCCGCGAATCAGGATCCCATAGCTGCAAGTCCTATAGCATCAACAAAAAGGGATGGTAACAGGAATACTCTAAACATTTTCTTAAAGCCAGGAAGGGGTATTGGCTAGTTTAATGGAGCTGTTCTTGCAATTACTGTTGTCTCTCCAATGATACTTTCACATCAAAGTCAGAAAGTGGTTCTAACTTCTTATGCATGTGTTCAGCAAGCAAATCAGGGCTAATTAAATCATTTGAAAATTGGACTTGTTCATAATTGTATGTGAATATGGTGGGTGCAAAGGGATTGAAGGGCTGTTGATGGTCCTTTGGTGTCTTCCCCTCCCTTATTTCCTCCTTATTCACCAAGCTCTCATAAACACCTGGCATTGCCCTCTGTCTTTGTTGACTCAAGGAAGTGTTTTTGAATGGAACTCTGACTTAATTTTAAGGTTTAGATCTGAAAGATCCATGTTTCTGTTTCCAGTGCTGATCAGGAAATCTAAAGCTACTTTTTTTATTCATAGCAAGATTGCTGAGAACCATTTTACCAGCACGTATTTTAAATCCTGTTCTTCTGAGAGGAAAAACACCTCCTCCAGTTTGGAATGAAGCCAACTCAGCTTCCTCTTCCTGAGGAATTTTTTCAGTTTTCAGATAAAATAACTTAAAACCAAGATATCGGAAAATGTAATCTTCCTATAGACAATGTTCTAAAAATAGAATCCAATGATTCCCCCCCCACCCCAAAAAGTAATCATATTGCAGGCAACATTTTCAAAAGCATCTAAATCACTTAGGATCCTAAGTCCCACTTGAAAATTTTATGCTACCTTTTAAAAAAGTCAGCCATTACTGTAACTGATTACTTTAAAAAGTAGTCTGATTACAAATAACTTGTCCTCGGTCAATCTAACAATTGTGCACGCATTTGTTGCCCATGCAATTATTGTATACTTCTAGGTTATAGTCTGGGAGTTGTACATTGACCATTTAAAGCAGAAATTGGCATTTATGGCTAAAACGGATATGAAACAAAATTTTATGTTGCAAATGCCAAAACTTTGTAAGGGATTCTTACTCACATGCTACCAAACAGTGCAGTCATAGATAGGCAAAAGGGAAGATGTACATCATGCTGTATGACACAAACTTTAAAGTTAGTCTATCAATATATCTGGAGGGCTGGATTGTGGCATTTATCTATAACCACAGGTAGGGTGCAGTCTGGAAATAGAGAACCCCATGCTATTGAGTCAACAAAAAAGGTTGGCAACAGGAATACTCTAACCATATTTTCTGATAGTTGGGAAGGAGTATTGTCAGGTAATTTAATGGAGTTGTGCCTCAGGAGGCATAATCCCTCCAGGAGCTCTTGGAAGCATAGGACTAGTATTCATGCTGCATCATTGAATCATAGAATATTAGGGTTGGAAGAGACCTCAGGAAGTCATCTAGTCCAATCCTTGCTCAAAAGTGGATCAACACCAACTACATCATCACAGCTATGGCTTTGTCAAGATGGGCCTTAAAAACCTCAAAGGATGGAGATTCCACCACCACCCTAGCTAACCCATTCCAGTGCTTCACCACCCTGCTAGGGAAATAGTGTTTCCTAATATCCAACCTAGACCTCTCCCACTGCAACTTGAGACCATTGTTCCTTGTTCTGTCATCTACCACCACTGAGAACAGCCGAGCTCCATCCCTTTGGGAACCCCTCTTCAGATAGTTGAAGGCTGCTATCAAATCCGCAAGCTCCTTTTTCCACAGTTAGCTAACCTTTTGTAGCAGCTGGGCCCTGGGCCCATGTAACCTTGATCTTCTGATATCTCTGATTTGAAGAATGTGTCACCATGAAGGGAAGCCAGGATGCAGCTTCAGCTAAGGGTGATGAAGAAAATAATCTTAAAATCCTGTCAGGATAATTGGCCTGATTCTCTACTGTGCCACACCAGTTTTACATTAGTGTAACAACTCCATGACTTTCAGCAGAATTTCATTGGTTTTATCCTAGTGGAAAAAATCAGAGACAGTGCCTCCAATAGAACTGGAGTGGGTGACTAGTCTTACTTAGATTAGTGAAACAAGGTGAGTGTATAATATCTTTTATTGGACCAACTTCTGTTGGTGAGAGAGACAAGCTTTCAGCTACAACACTGCTTACTTAGATTACATCTTTTAAAGGGAACTATTTACAGAATACAGGATATGGGAGATTTATTTGAAACCCCTATGGAAACATTTATGTACTATTTTGGTTTGTCTCCCATTAATATATATATAATAAGAAAATATGTGATCCTACTACATTTCATAGCATATTGCTATACAGTGAAGTTTCTGTCTTTATATGGATTCCCTATTCAAATAATTTTCTTTTTTGGTTCTCTGGCTGTCTTTGAGCTGGTATAAATTATACTGGCAAAAGAACACCTCTGCTGGTAAAAACTGTCTCTTCCAGGAGGGTTTGCCTGTATAACTCTGCTGGTGTGGCTACACTAGCAAACCCTTTCTTGTGGCGACAAGGTTGGGGGGATTATACCATTTTATCTAAACCTGTGAAGCTAAAGCAGTACAACTTTTCTGTTCAGACAAGCCCTTAGGATTAGATCTTAGCTTTAGTTACCAGCCTGAAGTGAGTTGTGATAATCAAAGAGGAGCCATGCTGCTGCAGAAGCCCCTGGAAGAATCCTGGTTTACTCAGACTCGGTGTCCTGGGGAAAGTTCATACTGAAGAGTCAGCTCCACCTTCTTTTGCAGCATACACTACTGTCCAGCTCTGGACCAGCTTGGCATTGGTCCTGCCCTCACCACCACCCTCTCACTCCATTGGTGGAGGCTTGTATCACCAGTGACTCTAGCCCAGAGTGATGTTGGCATTCATCACTGAGACTGTGCCTGAGCCCCATGCAGGCGCCCATTGCAGAGTAAGTTCTTTGAGGCCTTTCTCCACTCTCTGAGCAGCCTGCCACGCAGTATGAGTCACAACCTGTCCTTCAATATTTGTTAATTGTCATAAAATGTGCATGGAAAAACCTTATAGATAGGTTTTCTATTGCACACTATAGAAAGGACAGACTGGAAGGCAACCTATGCACCCGGGGAGATGTGTATGGCATGCTCAGACCACTCTGTGGATGCATGGTTGTCCAGTAAAGAGCCCAGAAGTCTTTCTTCATCTTTGTTATTGCAGAAACCTATTGTCAGACTATTCTCAGATGCATGCAGCAAGGCCTGTTCAGACAAATTTGCCAAACCTGCAGCCACAGGGTAATCCCAGGTCATGGTGGCCCAGTCTTTCTTGGAGGATGAGGAAATTCTAGTGCCATATTTGCTGTGAGTGGTGTACTGGTTGATTCATGCTGACTGAGCCTTGTGGTGATAACTTGCACCTACCAGGGAATCAGGCCATTTTCTGCTTTATCATGTTCCTGGCTGGTTTTCCACTTTTACTGTTTATCAATATGCCTCCACCCAGTAACTCCCCACAAACATTCTGGAGACCATTCCTTTCTCTTTGCCTGCCTCATCTTTCACCCCTCAGTGAGCATGGCATAGGAGACCAGAGCTGATAGAGGGATAAAGTCAGTGGCAGCATGCGTTTCTGACTGTAAGTAAGAATCTATCCTTTAATATGAAAGCTCACACATGCTCACCTCCCTTATGCATCATGAAAGAGAGCAATTGGGCATTGAATATGTCAGTTTGGGCCATTTTATACATTAGGCTCTATATTTTTGGTTGGATCAAGAAATAAGTAACAAACACAAATCTGTGAGTCCTAAAGGACTCTTTCTTTTAGCACTGGAAATGTATAAAGCTTATTTTATATACTGTAAGATCAGATATATTTCTGTATGTGGGGACATTTTAATTCTAAGCAAAATGCTTAAAATGTTACTTAATTGAATTAATAAAATTTCTTTCCCCAATGAATCTGACTTTACAATCTTTCATTAAGTTGACTGATGCACTGACATCACATTGTTGTTCTTACATTATTGAAAAGTTAATCATGCATGCACCTCCTACCAAAAGTATATTAAATGGGAAAGAAAAATAACTGATCCTTCATCTCTCTCCTATACCTGAAGTAAGTGCCAAGGACAATGTGGCTCAATGCAAAACGGAATAGGGATGTTGTTATGTTCTGGAAGAAACCTTCAAAGACTGGGAATATCAAAATGATGATAACCTTCAGAGATGATCTCTGGAAAGGCTCTTTCCGTCAGTGACAGCAGATTTTCCTGAGATGCAGGTGAGGTATGACTAACACTCAAGTACCATATCTTGAAAGCACCTGCAGATTCCACTTATTTCAGTCAGGTTTTCCTCCCTCAGGATTTGAACTTCAAGTGTTTTTGTGCACAGTGTCTGACATGTCCTGGAAACAGGAGGAAATTTAACCACAAGAAGGTGGAAAATTATCCTAGAGAAGTAATTTTCTATTAACAGACTGGCTATGGTGACTTTAGCAGTCTTCCTATCCACTGCCCCTAGCAATACCACTCTATAGTGGATGGTAAGGGAAACAAGGCCTGCCCTCTATTCTGGGTTCCACTCCAGGGCCCCACTGCAAACATTTAAGGTATGTATCTACACCAACTTTGCTGCTCTCCCCTCTGGTGGACGCTGACGACGCTGACACCAGTGCTGCTTCTCCCTTATCACAGGGACCTCTATGGTGCTCCCTATATTGTTGGCAGCCTCCTGGCTTTATAAAAAAACCCACCTGTTCTCTCACAGATGAGCTTCCTCCTGGTTAGTGAGCACACAGCCTAAATCTCCCACATTTTCAGCTTAATCAGTCAATTAGGCCAACCTGGCCTAGTTCATCTCTTTCAGGGCCAATGTGGGAAGCACACCCCATCAAACTAGGTTCATACTGATTTCCCTTTCAACAACTGTCCTCACCTTTCCACGTACAAGTAAGTGAGAGCTGGTCTAACTTACAGTGCTAACCACTAGTAGACTTTATTAGCATATATAGCAACAAAGCCATCTTATGGGAAATTATTTTAAGTGGCTCTACTCTCTGAAGAATCCTATTAATTACAGTCCAGGAGAAAAAAAGGGAAAAGAGATGAGCCTTTCCATTACAACAGTAACAGAGGAAACCATCTGACTGAACACAAAGGATGCTTCAAATTCTTTTAAAGACTTTTGCAAATGAAAAATCTAAACCAATATTAGTGGACCCCACAACACTTATTCTAGGCTGCTCTTTGCAAACCTAGCAAATAGAGGTGCACATGTGAGAATGCCAGTCTTTTTCTTATTCTTTGCTTGTAGAAAGTTGCAAAAGCACTAAGGTAGCATATGTAAAGCACTATGTTAAAACCGGGTGTGATGTTGCACCCCATAATGCTTTATGGAAATATGCTTATGAACGTGTATATGACATAACTGAAATATGTTTTGTGCTATATATGCCATGTAACATACCTCTGCAAGGGTTATGATCTACTGAACATATTCATCCTATTTGTATGCATGTATCATTTTTATATTCAAGGTTTTTAATATTGGCTGTGTACTTGTTTGGTTTTAAGTAGCCTTAGTAAGGCATTTGATCAGCTTCTTAAGAAAGGAATTTACAAGTTAAGTGCCAAATCAAGAAACACTTAATGGACAATGGAACCTTGGAAGACTCCAATCCACATAAGAGGTCTACCTGGGGATGTTCAAGGTAGGATGTGAACAATGGCTGCCACCTGCAAAGTTCTGAGTCATGCATGGACATGTGACTTGCCCATGTGACTCCAAAACGCCATCTTGGAGTTGGACTTTGCATAGGAGAGAGGAGGGGGTCTCCACCACAAGAGAAAGTCTATTTAAGTCCCTGGAAGACACTTCCATTTAGTCTTCAGCTGGCTCAAGAGATAGCCTCTCCATCCCTGAAGGATACCTGAAAGAAACTGGAACACAGGACAGTAACCACAGGGGTGTGAGTGATTGCTGGACCCAGACTAGAAGGAAGCTAGTGTGTAAAAGAAGCTTATTGGAACATCTCTGAGAGTGAGATTGCATCTGTAATCACTTTCTTACTGTATTAGGTTTAGATTTGCATGTTTTATTTTATTTTGCTTGGTAATTCACTTTGTTCCGTTTGTTGTTTCTTGGAACCACTTAAATCCTACTTTTTGTATTTAATAAAAGCACTTTTTACTTATTAATTAACCCAGAGTATGTATTAATACCTGAGGGAGAGGGGGCAAACAGCTGTGCATATCTATCAGTATTATAGAGAGTGAACAATTTATGAGTTTACCCTGTATAAAGCTTATAAATCCATATAAAACAGATTTCTTTAGAGTTTGGACCCCATTGGGAGCTGGGCATCTGAGTGTTGGAGACAGGAACACTTCTTGAGCTGTTTTCAGTTAAGCCTGCAGCTTTTGGAGGATGTTGTTCAGACCTGGGTCTGTGTTTGTAGCAGGCTAGCATGTCTGGCTCAAACCAAGCAGGACACTGAAGTCCCAAGCTGGCAGGGAAAATGGGCTCAGAGGTAGTCTCAGCACATCAGGTGGCAAGCCCCAAGGAGGTTTCTGTGATCCAACCCATCACACAAAGCTCTGACATTCTATTATCAGAGGGGTAGCCATTTTAGTCTGTATCCACAAAAACAACAAGGAGTCCAGTGGCATCTTAATGACTAACAGATTTATCTGGGCATAAGCTTTTGTGGGTAAAAAAACCCACTTCTTCAGATGCATCTAGAAGTCTAGGTTTTTATCCACAAAAGCTTATGCTCAAATAAATCTGTTAGTCATTAAGATGCCACCGGACTCCTTGTTAACTTTCTATTGTCACCCTGCTTGTATGTATTGGAGATAGTAGATATGTCAGGGCTCTGAATCAGTAGTAGGAAATGGAGTGAAGTCTCTGTTTGAGGCATCAAAACAGCCATTGTACGATAATTGAAAATAGATATCTCTTTTGACTACACTTAAAAATGGCACTGGCACTGATGGAAAAACTGTTAACTAATAGAAGCAAGTGGAAAAATACAATGTTATCTGGATGCCTGTGCAAAACCTTAGTCATTTAGTTATATGCACTCCTTCCCTCACAAATTTTTATCTTGCTTTATTAAACTTTATCTTTTTTTCATGAATCTTTCTGAATTTAAGGCTAAAACATTTATATTAGGTTTGTTTAATGACAGAAAATTTTCTGAATGTATTTGTACTGTACAATCTGTCCTCCTAGTGTGATTATATTTGAAAATGGAAAATAATAAACGAAAGGGTTTTTTTCTATAAAAGGAAAACATGCAAGTTACAATAAAAATAAATAAGATATGGGCTTTCTAGCCTCGCACTACACACATGTATGTGCACTTTCTCTCTCTCTGCACACTAGATGGGCAGACCTTGGAATCTCTGTAACAGACAGACAGTAATGAGTAGGACCTAATGAACATATGTTTATAAACCTGTAAAAATTAGTTAAATATGTTTACAATTCTTTACACATCTAGGTCAAATTTTCAGAAGCCTGCACTAATGCAGTTGGCCTGATACACACTCAAATGTGGGTTCAATACAGTTTTAGGCACTCAAGGGAATTTTCAGAACAAGTGTTTGGTTGTGCCCAACAAGGTGGATCCAGGTGCAATGGAGCGGCTGGGCTGTCAATCCGCATTTTCAAAATGCTTAGAGGTTTCTTCCATGCTCAGCCATGTGCTTCTGACTTAGTCATGTCAGAGACTCAGCTGAACCCAGAGTTTCAAGTTAAGCCATTCAGGCACGAGCACTCGGATGTCATTTTGCACATGATAGATGTGGGAGTGCGACTCCAAACAGATAAACAAAACCCAATCAAAGGAGTCTATGAATGAGAGAGGGCAAATGCATGGAGAGTTTCAGTCATCTAGGAGGAGTGTGAGAAAATAAGCAGGGACTAAGGGTCTTGGGTTCTAGGGCATGGCCAGGAGGTGGCAGGAGAATAGGAGTGGAAAAGGACAATGTGGAGGGGAAACAGGTGGATCAGTAGTCATCTGCGTATAGGCATTTGCAGTTCGGAGGAGAAAGCTGTATCAGCAACTGACTGCATCACAATACCAAACCATGCTAGGGAAGGAAGCTCATGAGGGAATGGAGGAGGGCATGGCTAACCTTGGCTCTGAGACAGAGAAAACACCTATGACCTTCAGGCAGGGTCTATGAGCCAAGAAGGACCTCCCTTGACCTTACTGAGCTGCAGGTTACTGGTAAGTACAGGCTCACCCCACATAACATCATGTATTCCTCTGATGAACTGAGAGAGTCTGACTAACAGGACTCTTGACCACCTCTCAGGCACTTCCTGGGCTTCCAGTTGATGCAGGAGTGTGCTTAAGTGGGACAGTCTAGCTCATTGCGTGTAACTTCCACTAAGTTGATGGGACTTGTGTGCCTGTATGTAAGGATGGAATTTGGCTCAGATATAATATATGACGTGCAGAAGTGTACCCAGGGAGAAAAACAGTTTTACTAGATACAAGGCTTGGCTGACTGGAGGCACTTTACTTTCCATGTTTTTCAAAGACAAACATCAGTTGTGACTAAATCAGGTGGGCTAGGTTTGGTCACTTTTAAGTTGCTTTCTTTGTCACAGTTCTTTGACTGGAGCATAGTTCTTTTAACATACACACAATTATTTCCGGGAGTCCAACTGCTCCTGTAACAGTACAGTTGACTAGTATAGTTTGTATGGCATTCAAAACAGCCAGTCACCTTCTAATAACATCACCGTTAAACACTCCAAGCATTTTACTTGTAAGTCGCAATCAGTCACAATTCACAAACATTAGGAACAATGATTCTTCTTTCTTAAGTCACTTTCTCTTCTGATCTTTCCAATAAGCAAAATGATCCTGACTATTATACAGATGCACTCTCCTTCTCCTTCTTGCTCCCTTTTGCTACTGTACTGACCTTGATCATCAAATTCCCATGTCACTGAGTTCTGCATCTAAAGGCAATTCTCAGAGGATTAATTCCTTTATTAATTGTAAATGATTATAATTTTACAACACTATAAATGTACAAGAACTCTGATATTCAAAGCATCTTTTTATAGCCTTCAGGATTTCCTCTGTGAGAACCTTTAGTTCTTGTTAAATTTTCTTTAAAACCCAGAGTTTTACCTGCTGTTATCCTACACTAACAACGTTAGAAAGAACCATGTTTTCAGGCATTAATTACTCACTCATAAACTGTTGCTTTTCTTCCTGTGTGACTTCTTCCTCCGCTTTCAGGGGAATCTTTGTTGATCTTTCAATTAACTCTTCCCAGACTTGGCCAATTACTCTAAACTAGAAGACAAGGTTAGGTTACTGGAACTTTTAAATACAAATCGCCCTTAGAGACATACATCTTCTCTGCTTTTAAATACTCAGAAAGTGCCAGACTATGCTAATAAAATAATCTGATCCCTTTGACCCATGAAAGTTCAGGTCTTTTCCTGGTAGTTTTCTTAAAAAGCAGAGTGATGCAGATAGCTCTGCCACCAAGTCATAGGAACTCTGCAAGGGAGTAAGTTTTGATTTTGGAAAAGAAACCTTATCTGATTATTTGCTTTTTATAAATATGAACAATGTTCCATTACTTCACACAGGGCCAGATATTTAAAAAAAAACATCAGTTGGTTGCACAATGTTGGTAGATACCATTTCTCCTCCAGCTGATCTGCTTACTGTCAGCTGTTTTGAGAAAGGAAACATGAAGTAACTCAGACATGTAGGAGTTTAATATAAAAAAAAATCAGGGAATTCAAATGCAGGTATTAGTCAACAAGCCATCAAAATCCAGACACCATTGCCTTTATAACACTATTCCTATGCTGACAGGAAGGATTCACTCATATATATAACAGTCACCTCTCCCTGCATTAGCTGAAGTAATAGTGAGAATAGTGCAGCCATAGAACATAAAACTCCAAACAAATAAAATACACTCCAGCTGTTCCTTTCATTCCCAGCCCCTCACTCCAACCCTCCTAGGAGGCAATGTGGTAATTAATGCAGTGAAATGAGTTTCAGGATTCTTGTTCTCCCTCCCTCCACTGACTTTATTAGTTTTATACATTATTATTTACTCAGTACCAAAAGATATAGTCCATGTCTCAAAGACTTTATGACCTAAGTTAGATATCACTGGTTTGATTCTCCACTGCCTGGCACTTTTGTGTTGTCATTTGTTGCTGAGTAAAGCAAATGCCAAGTAGGTGCAAAATACTGCCAGATCAAAACGTAAAGGCCTACACAAATACCTAGCAATGGACATCAGGCCCAACGTGTCATATTTCACCCTGGATGTTCTGTCGTCTAAATGTGATGCTAGGCGAATTACAATGCATAGAGTGGAAAGTGAGCCATTAAAGCTCCTGTACCAGTCTACTGAAGTATTTTTATTTACCCAAAACAATATTATCCGAAGCACTGACATTCAGCCACCTCTTGGATGAAACACAAGAGTAATTATGTCCCAGCGACATCACACAACAGTTTCTGAGGACAGGACCAACTTATTCAATTGAAACAACAGTAAGACTTTGAGTAAAATAAGGGTGTTAAAATACCTACTCTTTTGAAAGGTGACATATAGTCTTTTAGTCCTTGAGTCTGCCAACACTTATGTATGTGCTTAGCTTTTAGCATATGAGAGACTGACTGATGTCAAGGTAAGCACATGCATAAGTGTTGGCAAGATCTGACCCTTACATTGCATACTGACTTTCATTCAGAAAGATCCTGAAGTGCTTTACATTGTGTGAAACACTTTGGAATCTTTCAGCATGAAAGTCACTATATGATGTAAGGTTAGGGTTGCCAACTCTCCAGGATTGGCCGGGAGTCTCCCCGAATTGGCATTGATATCCTGGTGACTATAGAAAGTAATCTGGGAGATTTTAATAGGCTATTTTAAGAAAATGACATTAGATCATGTTGGGGGAAAAAAATCTCTCAGAATAGCTTCAGTCAGAGTTGACAACCCAGCGTAAGGTTATCATTACGCTCTCTCATAGTTACTCTGACTTTCCTCACACTTATACAACCACAGGCTATGTAGTAGAGAGGAAACCACATATACATAATTGATAAAGACATGAAAGAATTAAACACAGAATTTATTTCATTAAAGGGCACTAAATTCTTGTAAACCAGGCATAATTTTTTATGTCGGGTCCAAAGATCTTAAGTAAAACATAATTAATTTTATAAGTAATTTCAAAGATCCTTAATAGAACAAATCTCCTGTGTGAAATATTTAGGTAATGATCATCATTAAAGAGACATCTTTTGAGTGCAATTATGAGTTCTGAGTGAGTTCTTTTTATATGTGAGTTGGGAGAAGGATGTCATTACACTTGACAATATAGTTATCCCACGTAATAATCAAAATGTTGCTAAGAAGCTATGTATGGCACATTTTGTTAATACTTGTGGATTATCTGCCATTGTATCCACAGGCTTCAGGTTCCCTGACTGCCCAGAATACTTGATACAGTTTGCCATTTCTTTCTCTTTTTGAATTTATATCATGTATATACTAGAGACAGCTTGAACCAACAGGGAAAGATTTTCCGAGCTAGTCCAATGTGGATGCTTTTGAAAATCTCATCATCAGAACCTACAAATGGAACAGGCTTTTCTGATTATCTGATGTTCCTTGAAACTTGTAAGCATCTTGTGAGCCATTATACCCAGAAGTGATCAGTGTGAGGAGATGTCCTCATAGCTTCGGTCAGTTAGCTTTTTAGAGGTAGCACTGAACTCACAAAAGTGACATGAGAACATGGTGATGCTCTGTTGTTTATCAAGGGTAAAGACAGGCAACTATGGAGGTCTGCTAAAATGATACCTTAATATCGTAATAAGAAAACAAAGAAAGAAGAAGTGGAACCGCTAAACACTGAGGATGGAGTGGAGGTTAAGGATAATATAGGCATGGCCCAATATCTAAACAAATATTTTGCCTCAGTCTTTAATGAGGCTAATGAGGATCTTAGGGATAATGGTAGGATGACAAATGGGAATGAGGATATAGTGGTAGCTATTACCACATCTGAGGTAGAAGCCAAACTTGAACAGCTTAATGGGACTAAATTGGGGGCCCAGATAATCTTCATCCAAGAATATTAAAGGAATTGGCACATGAAATTACAAGCCCATTAGCAAGAATTTTTAATGAATATGTAAACTCAGGGGTTGTACCGTATGACTGGAGAATTGCTAACAAAGTTCCTATCTTTAAGAAAGAGAAAAGAAGTGATCTGGGCAACTACAGGCCTGTTATAATATATGGAGATATACCTATCTCATAGACCTGAAGGGTCATCAAGACCAACCCCCTGCCTTCACTAGCAGGACCAAGTACTGATTTTGCCCCAGATCCCTAAGTGGCCCCTTCAAGGATTGAATTCACAACCCTAGGTTTAGCAGGCCAGTGCTCAAACCACTGAGCTATCCCTGTTGACATCTGTAGTGTGGAAGGTTTGGGAAAAAAATTGAAGGAGAAAGTAGTTAAGGACATTGAGGTCAGTTGTAATTGGGACAAATTACAAAGTGGTTTTACAAAAGGTAGATCATGCCAAACCAACCTTATCATCTTCTTTGAGAAGGTAACAGATTTTTTAGATAAAAAAAAACACAGTGCATCTAATTTACCTCAATTTCAGTAAGACATTCAATACGGTTCCACATGGTGAATTATTAGCTAAATTGGAAAAGGTGGGGAACAATATGAAAACTGAACGGTGGATAAGGAACTGATTAAAGAGGAGACTACAATGAGTAGTACTGAAAGGTGAACTGTCTGGAGAGAGGTTACTAGTGGACTTCCTCAGGGATAGGGTTTGGGATCAATCTTATTTAATCTTTTTATTACTGACCTTGGCACAAAAAGTGGGAATGTGCTAATAAAGTTTGTGGATGACACAAAGCTGGGAGATATTGGCAATACAGAGAAGGACAGGAATATCATACAGGAAGATCTGGATGACCTCGTAAACTGGAGTAATAGTAATAGGATGAAATTTAATAGTGAAAAGTGCAAGGTCATACATTTAGGGATCGATAACAAGAAGCATTGTTATAAGTTGAGGATGCATCAGTTGGCAGTAACAGAGGAGGAGAAGAACCTTGGAGTATTGGTTGATCACAGGATGACAATGAGCCGCCAATGTGATATAGCCGTGAAAAAAGCTAATGCGGTCTTGGGATGCATCAGGTGAGGTATTATACAAAGCACTGGTGAGATCTCATCTGTGTGCAGTTCTGATCTCCCATGCTTAAGAAGGATGAATTCAAACTGGAACAAGTGCAGGAAGGGCTACTAGGATGATCCGAGGAATGGAAAACCTGTCTTATGAAAGGAGACTCAAAGAGCTTGGCTTGTTTAGCCTAACCAAAAGAAAGCTGAGGGGAGATGTGATTGCTCTCTACAGGTATATCAGAGGAATAAATACCAGGGTGTCAGAGGAATTATTTAAGCTCAGTGCCAATGTGGACACAAGAACAAATGTATATAAACTGTCTATCGGGAAGTTTAGACTTGAAATTAGACGAAGGTTTCTAACCATCAGAGGAGTGAAATTCTGGAACAGCCTTCCAAGGGGAGTAGTGGGGGAAAACACATATCTGGCTTCAAGACTAAGCTTGATAAGTTTATGGAAGGGATGGTATAATGAGATTGGTCTTTTACTATTAGCGGTAAATATGCCAATGGCTTGTGATGGGAAGTTAGATGGAGTGAGATCTGAGTTACTACAGATAATTCTTTCCTGGCTGGTGAGTCTTGCACACATGCTCAGGGTTTAGCTGATCGCCACATTTGGGGTCGGGAAGGAGTTTTCCTCCAGGAAGATTGGCAGAAGCCCTGGGGTTTTTTTGCCTTCACTTGCTGGAAGATTCTGTGCACCATGAAGTCTTTAAACCACGATTTGAGGACTTCAGTGGCTCAGACATAGGTTACAGGTTTGATACATGAGTGGGTGGGTGAGATTCTGTGGCCTGCGTTGTGAAGGAGGTCAGACTAGATGATCATAATGGTCCCTTCTGACCTTAAAGTTTATGATTCTATGAATATGTATTATTCATTATTACTAATTATTATTAATGGTGAAAAGTGATGTCTTTGTTATTATTAATTATGTTTATTATGGATGGTCCAAGGGCCAACCCAGATCAAGGGTCCATTGGGCAAGGTACTGTACAAACACTGTTGTAGCTGGGCCCCGCCCTGAAGAACTTACACTCTATATCAGTGGTGGGCAGCCTGCAGCCTATGGGCTGCATGCGGCTCATCAGGGTAATCTGATTGCGGAATGTGAGACATTTTGCTGATGTTGACTGTCCACAGGCACAGCTCCCTGCGGTTCCCAATGGCCGTGGTTCATTGTTTCCAGCCAATGGGAGCCGCTTACTGCGGTTCCCATTGGCTGGGAATGGAAAACTGTGGCTGCTGGGAGCTGCAGGGGGCTGTGCCTGCAGATGGTCAATGTCAGCAAAATGCCTTTCGGCCTGCAATTAGATTACCCTGATGGGCTGCGTGCAGCCCGCAGGCTGCAGATTCCCAACCACTGCTCTAAATAGACAAGATAGACATAGGGTAGGGCAAGGGGTGTAACACATAAGTAGAGGGAACAATGTGATGGTGGCAAACATAGTTTTAGTTCCACATTAAAAAAAAAAAAAGTAGGGGTTTTAGTTAGGTAGAGATTAGCTAAAAGGAAAGACAAGACAAGAGAAGGGAGAAGGACATTGAAAGGAGAGAAGACAGGATAGGGAAAAAAAGGACAAGAGAAAGACAGGGGAGTGTGAAATGAGCTGAAGAGACTGTGAGACAGGAGGTGATAAGAAGGGGTTGGCATAAACAGCCAAACAGCATAAGGGAGAGAATACCTATTAAAAACTGTAGAAAATACTCTGGTGACATGACCAGTGTCTGTTGGTCTCTGCTTAAGCTGTTGGTGTAGCTGCTTAAGCTGTTGGTGTATCTGTACCACTCTCTGGCTGGTTCCTCCTTGTAGTTTCTTCCTTGCTCTACTCCAGTTGTTGTTTCACATAGTTATAGTACATAAGCCCTGAAAGCAGACTGACAACATAAAATTATGTAGTGTTTTTAATGGAAAGATTGAAAAAACATTGCATTACACTGATGCTGTCAAGGTTTCTTCCCCACTCTGAACTTTACGGTACAGATATGGGGACCTGCATGGACCCTTCTAAGCTTAATTACTAGTTTAGATCTGGTATCACTGCCACCATCCAGAATTTTCAGTGTCTGGATCACTCCCTGTCCCCCCAAAACCTTCCCCTTCCTGGGTAGCCTTGAGAGACTCCTTCACCAATTCCCTGGTGAGCCCAGATCCAATTCCTTGGATCTTAAAACAAGGAGAAATTAACCATCCCTCCTCCTTTCTCCCATCACTCCCTGGTGAGTCCAGATCCAATCCCCTTGGATCTAAAACAAGGAAAAATCAATCAAGTATTAAGAAAAAGGCTTGTAATTACAGAAAAGAAAGGTAAAAGAAAACTCTCTGGGAGAGATTAGCATACCAACTACTCTCACAGACAACAGATTCAAAACACAGAGGATGTTCCCCTGGGCACAAATTTAGTTACACACAAAAAAATATAATACCCAATATGATTCTACCTCTAATTGCATAAAACAGGTTACAAAAAATAAACATAAACCTATTTATTCCTTTCTAAAACTTACTACTCTGATAAGAGGCTGGTTCCTTGATCTTTTTCACTCCGGCTGAAAATGAAAATCTAAACAAAGGAAAAACTTCCCTCCTTCCTTTTGAAACATCTTGTTCCCCCATTGGTTCCTCTGGTCAGGTGTTAGCTAGGCTAGGTGAACTTCTTAACCCTTTACAGGTAAAAGAGGCATTAACCCTTAATCATCTGTTTATGACAGATTCACTATATAATGTCTAACATCTAGGGACTGATCTTTTGTTGTTGACCCTAATAGGAGCAATTGCAAGCCTGAAATCTTGAACATGACATTAGTGATTTTCAGCTGATATTTAGAACCTGATCGTGCACCAAATTAAAATCAATGGAGGATTTTTAGACTTGGTGAGGAAATGGTTTTCCTGTCCCATGAAAATTCTCAATATTAATAACCAAAATCTTGTTCAAAATTGGACTAGTCAAAATCCTGAAATTTTTTGAATAAAAATTCCAAATTTTGTTTAGATCAGATCAGTCAAAACATTTTATTTAGATTTAGAATTCTTTTATTTAAAAACATTTTAAACTATAAATTAATGTATGTTCAAAACAAAAAAAATCATTTTGAATTAAAATATGTAACTTTTTGACAAATTTGAAACTTTTTTCTCAAGGGGAAATTCATTGAAACTGAGCCTGTCCTAGAAAAAGTTTTGGTTTCAATGGAACAACATTTTCTGATGGGGAAAAAATCATTGAAAGATTCCTCACCAGCTCTAGTTTTTTTGTTTTTTTTTTTGTCATTCATATTACTGGGAGCAAAATGAAGCCCTACATAATCAAGCCTTCTCTCTTTTTCTCTGTGCTTTTCCCCATCCTGTTCTTTATTTTGCTTAAAAAAGGACTTAAATACATCTGGTTGGAATGGGGAGGTTCTGTTTATCCTTAGTTCTTGTCTACATGACCCCACAGGACAAACAAGTGGGTGTGATTTGCAGGGTTCCACAGCTTGAACCCTGCTGGGTGCACTACATGTTGCTACATGCACATCAATGTAATCCTGTTTGAAACAGAACTATATCAGTGCACATTAGCAGGGTCTGCACAAGGAGCTAGAGAACAGCATACTGGTGCAATGTACAACTCATACCCCATAGTCTGGACTGTAGGCATTGTGTACAGAAGCCTTTAGTTTTCTCCAGGAAACCCCAAGAGTAAAGCAGCACAGTGCATGCAGACAGTACCCAAAATGTCTGAATGATGGCAGCAGGGCTGACTTACATAGGTTATGTGACTGAGCATTTAAGTTCAACCGCTGATCGTTTGAATTACACATGAGATAGGGAAATCTTCCAATTCTTAACCTGGTTTTCCAATAGAAATTTAGGCCTTGTCTACACCACAAAGTTGCAGCGCTGGTGAGGGGGTTACAGCGCTGCAACTTAGGAGGTGTACACACCTGCAGGGCATTACCAGCGCTGCAACTCCCTGTTTGCAGTGCTGGCCATACACCCGGTCGAACCTCGGGTGTAGAGGATCCAGCGCTGGATCACCAGCGCTGGTCATCAGGAGTAGACACTCACCAGCATTTTTGTTGACCTCCGTGGAATAAGCAGGTATCCCAGCATACCTGAGGAAGCCTCTCTGGTAATCAAGCAAACTCCACTGCCCTGTGCTCACCTGACCCCTGACACATGCAGCCAGGATCTCTTCTCCAGCCCGGAGGAGGCTAGCCAGTCGCAGCAGCTGGAAGCTGACGGTGAGGAGGAAGCTGAGGATCATGCTCGTGGTAAGTAGATTTCAATGTTTTGGGAGAGGAGGATTTTGGTTATGGCTGCCTGCATGCATGCCTAAACGTGGAATAGCCCATTGATTTGATCTATCCTTCCCTGCGGTTTGCTCTGGTATCCCCCGAACTCCCTCTCCAAGCAGGTATCCTTCCCCGCGGTTTGCTCTGGTGTTCCCCACCCCCCCTCCAAGCAGGCATCCAGCCCTGCGGTGTGCTGCCGTGTTCCCCAGCCACCCTCCAAGCAGGCATCCAGCCCCGTGGTTTGTTCTGGTGTCCCCCGAACCCCCTCTCCAAGCAGGTATCCTTCCCCGCGGTTTGCTCTGGTTTCCCCCCCACCCCAAACAGGCATCCAGCCCCGCGGTGTGCTGCCGTGTTCCCCAGCCACCCTCCAAGCAGGCATCCAGCCCCGCAGTGTGCTGCCGAGTTCCCCAGCCACCCTCCAAGCAGGTATCCTTCCCCGCGGTTTGCTCTGGTGTCCCCCGAACCCCCTCTCCAAGCAGGTATCCTTCCCCGTGGTTTGCTCTGGTGTTCCCCACCCCCCCTCCAAGCAGGCATCCAGCCCCGCGGTGTGCTGCCGTGTTCCCCACACCCCCTCCAAGCAGGTATCCTTCCCTGTGGTTTGCTCTGGTGTCCCCCGAACCCCCTCTCCAAGCAGGTATCCTTCCCCGTGGTTTGCTCTGGTTTCCCGCCCCCCAAGCAGGCATCCAGCCCCGCGGTGTGCTGCCGTGTTCCCCAGCCACCCTCCAAGCAGGCATCCAGCCCCGCGGTGTGCTGCCGTGTTCCCCAGCCACCCTCCCAGCATGGAGGCAGCCACGTGGTGTGCAGGCATCCAGCACCGCGTTTCCACCCTCCCCCCCCCCAGTATCAGGACGGGTTGAAAGCGGACCAAAAAAAACCCCAACCCCCCAAGCACCTAGCTCACCACCTTCCTGTTCACTACTGTCCCTTCTTCAGGACACCAGCTACCCCCTGTACCCACTGCTGATAAACCCCAGCGACACAGTGATCAATTCCCACTCCCAAGGGGTAATTTTTGCTAAAAACACTCACCCCATTGCTCGCCATGACTTAGCTTGCTTGCCCTCTCTGTGTTATGTGAAGTATGTGAGAAGGATGCTACCTAAAGTCTCAAAAGTCCTTCAAAATTTGATAATAAACAACGATGCCTCTGTGTATTACATGTTTCTATCTCTCTGTTTTCTAGGGACCTTGACTACTGCAGCTGTATCACTGCCCTCACGTAGGTTGCAGAACTTGAGACGCAATCCTAGGAAATCAAAAGAGGAATTGATCAAGTCTGTTCTGAGCCACTACAACAGGGAAAGTAGGAAGACAGAGGAATGGAGAAGCAGTGTACAGGAGTGGAGAAAGACTGTACATGAATGGAGGCAAACAGAAAGCAGGAGAAAGGAATTGTATAGGCAAACAGAAAGCAGGAGAAAGGAATTGTCTGCCAAAAAAACAACAAAGCAGATGATAAGCCTCCTGTCTCGCCAAACTGAGTCTTTCGAGTCTCTTGTAGCCATGCAGACAAATATGTACCGTGCTAACCCACAGCCCTCCCAAAGCCCTCTTCCTTGTCACCCTGTATATTCACAAAACAACTTTCTCCAGCAGCCAGTTCCTTATTATCCCCAGCTGCCCCCAACACCTATAAGATCACCTACTAGCCCTAATAACTATAATTCTTACCCTGTTCACTCCATCCCCATCATTCTGCAGCATAGTAATGCTGAAGTGCAACAGACAGTGAATATTGATCAAAATAGGACATAGTAAAACCTGTAAATGTACTGTCAACCACCCCTACCCCCTTGCATGTTTTGTACTGTATGTTGAATAAAGTTTTTTTTTTCTAATTCTTTCACTATGTTTTATTGCTGCTGGAAGTGGTAAATAATACACAATGAGGTAGAGCAAAGCACCTCAAATGCATCAAACATTACTGCTGGCTCTCAGCATCAAATTGCTCCCTTAAAGCATCCCTAATCCTTGAAGCCCTTTCCTGGGCCTCCCTATTAGCCCTGCTCTCTGGCTGAGCAAACTCATTCTCCAGGCGTCGAACCTCGGAGGTCCATTCCTCACTGAATCTTTTATCCTTCCCTTCACAAATATTATGGAGGGTGCAGCACGCGGATATAACAGCGGTGATGCTGCTTTCCATCAAATCTAGCTTCCCATAAAGACACCTCCAGCGAGCTTTCAAACTGCCAAAAGCACACTCCACGGTCATTCTGCACCGGCTCAGCCTGTAGTTGAACCAGTCCTTGCTCCTGTCAAGCTTCCCTGTATATGGTTTCATGAGCCATGGCGTTAAGGGGTAAGCGGGGTCTCCAAGGATCACAGTGGGCATTTCCACATCCCCTACTGTGATCTTGCGGTCTGGGAAAAAAGTCCCGGCCCTCAGCCTCCTGAACAGGGCACTCTTCCGAAATATGCGTGCATCGTGCACCTTTCCAGGCCATCCTGAGCAAATGTCAGTGAAACGCCCACGGTGATCCACAAGCGCTTGCAGAACCACGGAGAAATAACCCTTGCGATTAACATACTCTGATGCCAGGTGGGGTGGTGACAGAATAGGAATATGAGTCCCATCTATTGCCCCTCCACAGTTTGGGAAACCCATTTGTGCAAAGCCATCTACAATGTCCTGCACGTTCCCAAGACAAACGGTTCTTCTTAGCAGGGTGTGATTAATGGCCCTGCAAACTTGCATCAGCACCATTCCAACGGTAGACTTCCCCACTCCAAACTGGTTCGCCACTGATCTGAAGCAGTCTGGAGTTGCCAGCTTCCAGACTGCAATAGCCACCCATTTCTCCACAGGCAGGGCAGCTCTAAATCTCGTGTCCCTGCACCGCAGGGTAGGGGCGAGCTCAGCACACAGTGCCATGAAAGTGGCTTTTCTCATCTGAAAGTTCTGCAGCCACTGCTCGTCATCCCAGGATTGCAGGACGATTTGATCCCACCACTGAGTGCTGGTTTCCTGAGCCCAAACGCGCCGGTCCAGGGAGCTGAGCACATCTGTTACTGACACAAGCAATGTACTGTCTTCACAGTGAGGCAATTCAATATAATCGTCTGACTCACTGTTACTTTCATTCTCACTCACTTTTTGCAGGTGAAGGAATAGCTCCACTGCCAAGCGCGATGTGCTGGCAACATTAATCAATAAGGTCGTCAGTTGCTGAGGATCCATTTTTAAAAAAATTCACAGAAAAAGCGCTGTACAGTCACAATGCTGCCACACTGCTCCGCATGTGTAACAAAGCACCGCTGGGCGCTGGAACAGGAACAGGAAGCGGAAAGACAATCACACTTCCTTCCCCTTCCACAAGCCACAGCGCCGATATGGGACGAGGTGCTCTGTGGGATAGCCGCCCACAATGCACCACTCCCAACAGCGCTGCAGCGTGGCCACATCTAACATCACTTGCAGCGCTGGTTGCTGTAAGTGTGGCCACTCTGCAGCGCTGGCCCTATACAGCTGTACTAACACAGCTGTAACAACCAGGGCTGCAAAATTGCAGATGTAGACATACCCTTAGAAACAAATCAGTGCTCTAAATACAGTCAGTATCTGCATATTTCAGTAAATTTAACATTCAGCCCCTCCACTCTGAATCTCAACATTGCATTGTCAGCATTTATGCTTTTAGGCAGAATTAGAAAAAAACAAAACAGCAAAGCAAAATCAAGCTGATTCCAATATTGGTAAACAAAGCAGGATTCATCTGATCCGATAGGAACTTTTTTTTATCTCATTTTCTTTAAACAGCAGGGAAGATGCACATTAATATTAAGATGTTTTACTTGCTTTAAAGGCTGCCATTTGTTATCCATCATTTATAAATATTTGAATGCCATAATTGCTTCTACACAAGACTGAGACAGACAGATCCTGCTGGAATCACTGGTGTAGTGAAGACTTTTACTACTGGAACTTCATTTCCAATATGTAGAGGCAAATTCATGTCTTTGATCACTCCTCAAGTTTGTATGCTAAATCTGTCACATTAGAATAACCTTTTTATTTACTCTTCAAAGAGCTTTTGCCAGGAAAGTGCAGCTGATGACACACTAGTTGCTGTCTCAGTGCCGTAGCACTGTGTTCAAACCACAGTGCTCTACCCAGAGCTCATTAAATCAGCACTTACATGCATTTTACACAAAGGTAAGAGGTTCAGGATGAGTACTGGGATGTCTGATCGCCACTTATACATAGATGATTTTTTGCCACTGCTCTAGGCATTGAATGAGTGAACTTATTCCTGACATACTGAACAAAGAAATGGCTTCTTCCTCTCTCTTATTAAACTGTCACAGAACATCTGAGAACCAGGTAATCCACAGCAGAGTATTATGAAATTTAGAAGGCCACTTAGAAACTCTGAAAATGGCAAAATTTAATTGTTCATCTTCTACCCACCTACAAATTAGTTTTTTATAAAAATTGCTGTATTCAGCTGTATATGACTATTTCACCCCTCCCCATGTTTAAAGTGCCACCTTTAGTTCAGTATAGTACTTATGCATTTAACCAATGTTTAATGTATTGGACTATCCAAATCTAATGAAGACTTTCGTATGTATGAGATTGTACCATCAGGAGTATCTGGATGAATGTGGGGAGACTGCATTGTCATAAATTCTAACAATCCTTTTTAATGCAGCCATAGCCATGACTCGAAAGAGCAAGTTCTCCAACAAAGGCTGCAGTCATTCCTCCTTCTCACAAGTTTTACTTTCCATCTCCCTTCCAGAACCCACTCAGACCACATCTGCTGCAGCTCAGCTAGTGGAGGAGGGAAACTCACTACTTGTGTCCTTGTGTGTGAGTAAGATACAGCAACAGTTCCCCCTGCACTCTCCACACAGGGTGTGCTCTCTTGCCTCCTGAGGTACACAATTCCACAAAGGGAGCAGAGAAGCAGAAGTCAAGTCTCAGAAACCAGCCAGGTTACTACACAACAAGACTGACTTTCTGCCATGTTTGAGACCCTTTATGTTGCATTGGCAGAAAGGGATTGTAAAAACTATGGATTTAGCCACTGGGGTGTACCCTAGACTAGTGGTCCTCAAACTAGGGCTGCTGCTTGTTCAGGGTGGATGTGGTATACCTAGACTTTAGTAAGGTATTTGATACAGTCTCGCATGATATTCTTATCAATAAACTAGGCAAATACAACTTAGATGGGGCTACTATACGGTGGGTGCATAACTGGCTGGCTAACCATACTAAGAGAGTAGTTATTAAGGGTTCCCAATCCTGCTGGAAAGGTATAACAAGTGGGGTTCCGCAGGGGTCTGTTTTGAGATTGACTCTGTTCAATATCTTCATCAACAACTTAGATATTGGCATAGAAAGTGGGCTTATTAAGTTTGCAGATGATACCAAACTGGGAGGGATTGCAACTGCTTTGGAGGACAGGCTCATCATTCAAAATGATCTGGACAAACTGAAGAAACGGTCTGAGGTAAACAGGATGAAATTTAATAAAGACAAATGCAAAGTGCTCCACTTAGGAAGGAACAATCATTTTCACACATACAGAATGGGAAAAGACAGTCTAGGAAGGAATACGGCAGAAAGGAATCTAGGGGTTATAGTGGACCACAAGCTAAATATGAGTCAGCAGTGTGATGCTGTTGCAAAAAAAGCAAACATGATTCTGGGATGCATTAACAGGTGTGTTGTGTGCAAGACATGAGAAGTCATTCTTCTACTCTATTCTGTGCTGGTTAGGCCTCAACTGGAGTATTGTGTCCAGTTCTGGGCACCGCATTTCAAGAAAGATGTGGAGAAATTGGAGAGGGTCCAGAGAAGAGCAACAAGAATGATTAAAGGTCTAGAGAACATGAAGTATGAAGGAAGGCTGAAAGAATTGGGTTTGTTTAGTTTGGAAAAGAGAAGACTGAGAGGGGACATGATAGCAGTTTTCAAGTATCTAAAAGGATGTCTGTCATAAACAGATAAGTAAGAGTTAATGGAACAGAAGTACTTCATATCTCTTTTGCCTGTAAAGGGTTAACAAAATCAGTAAGCCTGGCTGTCACCTGACCAGAGGACCAATCAGGGGACAGGATACTTTCAGAACTTGAGGGAGGGAAGTTTTGTGTGTGCTGTTATTTTTGGTTGTTGTTATCTCTGGGTTCTGAGAGTGACCAGACGTGCAACCAGGTTTCTCTCCAATCTCTCTGATATAGTCTCTTATATGTCCAGAATAGTAAGTACTAGGTAGATAAGGTGAGTTAGGCTTATGTTTGTTTTCTTTATTTGCAAATGTGTATTTGGCTGGAAGGAATTCAAATTTGTATTTTGCTGAAAAGATTTTAATTTGTACCTGTATACTTAGGCTGGGAGGGTATTCCCAGAGTCTATAGCTGAAAGACCCTGCAACATATTCCATCTTAAATTTACAAAGATAATTTTTACTGTTTTTTCTTTCTTTAATTAAAAGCTTTTCTTGTGTAAGAACCTGATTGTTTTTTTATTCTGGTGAGACCCCAGGGGACTGGGTCTGGATCCACCAGGGAATTGGTGAGTAGAAAGCAGGGAAGGGGGAGAGAAAGGTTAATTTTCTCTCTGTGTTAGGATTACTTTCTCTCTCAGGATAAGTCTGGGAGGGGGAGAGAGAAGGAGGGGGGAAGGTGAATTTTCCTCTCTGTTTTAAGATTCAAGGAATTTGAATCACAGTGATCTTCCAGGGTAACCCAGGGAGGGGAAATCTGGGAGAGGCAATGGTGAGGGAAAGGGTTTACTTTCCTTGTGTTAAGATCCAGAGGGACTGGGTCTTGGGGGTCCCTGGGCAAGGGTTTGGGGGGGACAAGAGTGTACCAGGCACTGGAATTCCTGGTTGGTGGCAGCGCTACAAGTACTAAGCTGGTAATTGAGCTTAGAGGAATTCATGCTGGTACCCCATCTTTTGGATGCTAAAGTTCAGAGTGGGGAATTATACCATGACAATGTCGTAAGGAGGAAGGAGAAAACTTCTTCATTTTAACCTCTAAGGACAGAACAGGGATTGGCAACTTCTTGCACACGGCTCGCCAGGGTAAGCACCCTGGCAGGCTGGGACAGTTTGTTCACCTGCTGCGTTGACAGGTTCGGTCTATTGTGGCTCCCACTGGCAATAGGGGTGACGGGAAGCTGTGGCCAGCGCATCCCTTGCCTGCACCTCTTCCTGCTGCCCCCATTGGCCTGGGACGGCGAACCGCGGCCAGTTGGAGCTGCGATCAGCTGAACCTGCTGACTTAGCAGGTAAACAAACTAGCCCGGCCCACCAGGGTGCTTACCCTGGCGAGCCACATGCCAGAGGTTTCTGACCCCTGGGATAGAACAAGAAGAGATGGGCTTAAACTGCAGCAAGGGAGATTTAGGTTGGACATTAGGAAAAGGTTCCTAACTGTCAGGGTGGTTAAACACTGGAATAAATTGCCTAGGGAGGTTGCGGAATCTCCATCTCTGGAGATATTTAGAAGTAGATTAGATAAATGTCTACCAGGAATGGTCTAGACAGTATTTGGTTCTGTCATGAGGGCAGGGGACTGAACTCGATGACCTCTCGAGGTCCCTTCCAGCCCTACAGTCTATGAATCTATGAATCAAGGATTTAAGGTCTAATCTTGAAAAATGTAGACTGCCTTTATCTTTCCTTGATTTAGAACTCGATCTCACTTCCACTGAGGTCAACAGCAAAATGCTCACTGACTTCAATGGTGCTAGATGGAAGCTAAGCTGAGAGCACTTAGCTTATTGCACTGAGTACCGAACGAGGCCAGCCCCTCAAAGCGTAATGAGGAAGCTCTTATCAGATAATCTTTTGCTTTGAATGGATTGTGAAAATCTACCTCAGTCAGTCTGACTGCTTTTTACCTCACTGAGCAACTAACAGCAGACAAAGGCAGGATCAGCCCTGCTTTAGGGTTGTTCAGAGTTCATTCCTGGATCACATGGCTCAGAAAATGAGCTCAGTCTCCCTCACTCAGGGTGAGGCTGATCTGCAGTTCCACTGAGTTCATTGTGTCTAGATGGTTTCACAGCTCAGATGCCAACTACAGTGGAAGTGTTGCAGGAACAAGTTTTGGTAGGGCTCACACAGACCATTTTAGGCACTCTGAACTGCGGTTCTCTTGAGGGTGATTGAATTCCCTTCACTTGTCAAATCATCATCCCAGCCCCACCCTGATTAAAAAATAATGTTTTTAGTCATTAGAGGACCCAGCACCATAACTGGCAGTTTGGACTGGGAGTTTGCTGGAAAAAAAAGGCTAGTGAAGTTTATTAGTGTTTTTACAAAGTGCCCTCCCTCTCTCTCTCAATATCTGGCATCACAGGTGAATAATTATGAGGTTCGTATCTTGGCTTGCCACACACTCTCAGGCTCTGCAGGGAGTGTCAGGCCATCAACACCGATGTTTAGTGCAAAGCTGTGAAAACAAACGATCCTAGATTAGTTGGGCTGCTGACCAGGTTATTTAGTGCTAACCACTTCGTGTGCCCTTACAGCTCAACCAAACAATTCCCCTTTTCCATTCTTTTATTTGTACATGCACTTATCAATGAAAACAGTGTTTGCAGGGGAACATTTTATTAAATAGGATGATTCATTTAAGGAGTGTTTCTTAGACTGTGGAATGCCAATGTATTCCCCTTCCTTTAATTAAAAAAGCAAATAACACACAAAACAAATATCAAAGTGTTGGCTATCTAAAATTACTTGATTATTTAAATTAAAGATAGTTCTAGAAATACAGGAGCCTGGTTCTACCACCCTTAGAGTAGTACCTTACTACACCTGTACCATTGATTTCAGTGGGACTACTCATGGAGTAAGGTACTAGTCATTGTGAGTAAGAGCTGGAAAATAGGGCCTATAGTAGGGTTTAAAGAGATTGGTAAGTATTTCAAAGCTTCAACTTTTCCCCTCCAGAAATGGTTTTAAATGAATTTTCAGCCTGGTTTGTCAGTTTTGTCTTGATGTACTTGTGGTGAGAGGTAACAGCAGAAGAATGAAGTTGAACAGTTGTTTCTGGGGTAAAGTCAGAGGGAATTAAAGAGGAATTGTTACCCAGCTTTTATCAAAGGCACCAGGGATCATGTTCCCTTTAGAAAAAACATCAAATTATGTGCTTTGAAAATCACTTTCATATTTTCTTTGACATTTTAGAACTACAGCATTTTCCAAGGGGTTGTCATTTGTTCCTAAGTGCTGGGTCTTAGCATCAACTTTATTTAGTGCAGCAGAAAATACTTAGCTTGCCCTTGCTTTGTTGTGAGTGAGCAGAAGCTGTCAAATGGCTAATGCTCCTAGAATTTCACTGAGGTATTTATTCTGTGTTTGTTGCTCTAAGGCTTACACTCTATTTTTCCTAGGGTAGGATGGGGTGTCGTACTGTAGAAAGGCAATGTTTATTCAAAATTACCTGTAAAAAAGTGGTCTACTAATATCATAATTTACTTGGCCATTCCGTCCCAATAGGACTGGGATTTCTGATGAATACCACACTGTACAATGGTACCATTTCTGACAGACCTAACCCAAGATTAATAATTTGCATCTCATCCAAGTGATTGAGTTTATGACTCAGAGAAGAGGAGAGGAAGTAAAATCCTCTCAAAATAAATTTCTCAAACTCTGCACAAGATGGTAGATTTATCTCTGTACGGAAAAAAAAAAAAAGAACCCTAGCATGACAAATTGCCAGAAGATCCTCCTGAGATGTGCACTAGCACTAGGAGATCACATTTCATCCTTTCCCCATTTTACAGCATTAATTTTAATCTCTTGAACAGAATATGCAAACAGGAAAGAGAGATTACAGCAGGAAGAAAGGAGTTAAAGAAGTCTTGAAATCCATTGCAAGGCTCAGTGTTTAGATGTACCAAAACACTCAAGATGTTTTTACTTGTTGAGACCACAGTTTATATATCAATTTAAAAAGATGTTGAATAAAAGTCTCTTGCTCAAGGTATAGACTTCAATTTAAAAACCTGGATTTTTAACATCCCAAGCCAACAGGAAGCACTGTCTCAGGGCTTGGCTACACTGGAGAGTTGCAGTGCTTTAAGCCCACCACCAGCACTGCAACTTACTCACCATCCACACTTGCAAGGCTCATACAGCGCTGCATCTCCCTGGCTGCAGCGCTGGTTGTACTCCTGCTCTGCCTCAGATATAAGGATTGCAGCGCTGGTGATGCAGCGCTGCTCCACAAGTGTGCCACCAAAAGCGCTGTAACTGGCCTCCGAAGTATTCGGAGGTATCCCAGAATGCCTGTTCAGCCACTCTGCTCATCAGTTCGCACTCTACCACCCTGGCCTCAGGTGACCCGCCCTTTAAATGCCCCGGGAATTTTAAAAATCCCCTTCCTGTTTGCTCAGCCAGGTGTGGAGTGCAATCAATCAGTGACCATGCCTCCACGCGCCAAATGAGCCCCAGCATGGAGCAATGGCGAGTTGATGGACCTCATCAGTGTTTGGAGGGAGGAAGCTGTGCAGTCCCAGCTGCGCTACAGCTGTAGGAATTACAATACCTATGGGCAGATCTCAAGGGCCATGCCGGAAAGGGGCCATGACCGGGACGTGGTGCAGTGCAGGGTTAAAGTAAAGGAGCTGAGGAGGGCCTATTGCAAAGCCCATGAGTGAAACCGCCGCTCAGGTGCTGCCCCCACGACCTGTCGTTTTTACAAGGAGCTGGATGTGATACTTGGAGGTGACCCCACTGCCAATCCGACGACCACAATGGACAGTTCAGAGAGGGGTGAGGGGGGGAGGTAGAGGGGGGAAGGAAACCGAGAGTGAGGGTACTGGGGTGGGGGGAGACACCCCGGAGTCTCAGGAGGCGTGCTGCCAGGAGTCTTCTCAAGCCAGGGGGAAAGTAGCCAGTCACAGCAGCTGGAACTTGTTGGTGAAGAAGAAGCAGAGGAGCGGGTTCCTGGTAAGCAGCTTGTATTTTCAGGATGGAAATATTTCAGGAGAGGAGGGGGGGTTATGGCTGCATGCATGCATGCCTAGATGTGGAATAGCCCATTGATGTGGTCTATCACGTCGTGGTAATCGGCCTCGGTAATCTCTTCAAAAGTTTCAGGCAGAGCGTGGGCAATGCGCTTCCGCAAGTTTATAGGGAGAGCCACTGTGGTTCTTGTCCCAGTCAGGCTAATGCATCCGCGCCACTGTGCCGCGAGGGGTGGGGAGACCATTGCTGCACACAGGCAAGCTGCATAGGGGCCAGGGCGGAATCCGCATTGCTGTAGAAGACCCTCCCTTGCTTCCCAGGTGACCTGCAGCAGCGAGATATCTTCCAGGATAAACTCCTGTGGAAAATGTAGGGATAGTGTTCAGTGTAGGTCCCCCTGCAGCTGTTTGCTTTCCCCAACACACAGAAACCCCAGTACAGCCCTGAACCAATCAGTCCCCCTTCCCAGGTGACCCGCAGCAGCGAGATATCTTCCAGGATTAATGAACTCCTGCACCCATTCCCCCTTACTCACCATTTCTTTGCTGCTGTGGGTTCTGTGTGCTCTGTTTAGTATGTGGAAAGTATGCTAAAGTGAGACTGTAAACTCCTTCACTGTGATTATACACAATGCTGCCTCTCTGTTAAATGTTTCAATTTTTGTGTTTCTAATAAGAGTGTCCTTGAAAACTCGACTGGCCGTATCAGAGACTGCTGAGAGGCTACAAAACCTGAGGAAGAAGCCACAAAAAAGCAAAGAAGATATGGTGAAAGCAGTTATGAATCAGTCTGCCAGAGAGAGTAAGAAGCTGCAGGACTGGAGGGAAAAAATGCAGCACTGGAGGGAAAGAGAAAGCAGGAGAAAGGCAGTGGCTAAGAAGAAAAGCACGAAGCAGCTGATAAGCCTCCTGGTGTGCCAAATGGACTGTATCCAGTCACTTGTAGCCATGCATGCAGAGCACTACCGTGCTGCCCCCCCCACAGTCCCAAAGCTCTTTCCCTTGTGCCCCAATGTCAGCTCAAAACCCCCTTCTCCAGCATCCAGGTTCTTACCACCACCAGCTGCCCCCAACACCTGTACGTTCGCCTACCAGCCCTGAGAACTACGACCCTTACCCTCAGCACTCAACCCCCATCGCCATGCAGCATTTTCATCCTGAAGTGCAGCAGTCATTGCACAGCACTCCAGACGGGACATATTCAAACCTCTGACTGTACAGTTCACCACCCCACCCCCCTGCCCTTTTAGTTATTTTCTTTTCAATAAATGAATTCTTGGCTTTTAAAACAGTTTTTTTTTTATTGCAGAAAGTGAAAGATACCGTAGCCCAGGAAAAAAACAGGCACTGCAAATCATTATAACCACTGCACTTCACTTCCGTGCAAGGCACCAAACATTACTGTTGGCTTTGAGCCTCAAATTCCTCCCTCAAGGCATCCCTAATCCTTGCAGCCCTGTGCTGGACCTCTCTAGTAGCCCTGCTCTCTGGCTGTGCAAATTCAGCCTCCGGGCATTGAACCTCGGAGATCCATTCCTGACTGAATGTTTCACCCTTCCCTTCACAAATATTATGCAGGGTACAGCATGCGGATATGACCGCAGGGATGCTGCTTTCCCCCAAGTCTAGCTTCCCATAAAGAGATCTCCAGCGTCCTTTTAAACGGCCAAAAGCACACTCCACAGTCATTTGGCACCGGCTCAGCCTGTAGTTCAACCGGTCCTTGCTCCTGGCAAGCTTCCTTGTATACGGTTTCATGAGCCAAGGCATTAATGGGTAAGCAGGGTCTCCAAGGATCACAATGGGCATTTCGACGTTCCCTACTGTGATCTTCCGGTCTGGGAAAAAAGTCCCGGTCTGCAGCTTCCTGAACAGGCCAGTGTTCCGAAAGATGCGTGCATCATGCACCTTTCCAGACCAACCAATGTAAATGTCAATGAAACGCCCACAGTGATCCACAAGCGTCTGGAGAACTATAGAGAAATACCCCTTCTGATTAATGTACTCGGATGCTAGGTGGAGTGGTGCCAGAATAGGAATATGCGGCCCATCTATCACCTCTCCACAGTTAGGGAAACCCATTTGTGCAAAGCCATCCAGAATGTCCTGCTCGTTCCCCAGAGTCATGGTTCTTCTTAGCAGGATGCGATTAATGGCCCTGCAAACTTACATCAACACGATTCCAATGGTCAACTTTCCCACTCCAAACTGGTTCGCGACCAATTGGTAGCTGTCTGGAGTTGCCAGCTTCCAGATTGCAATAGCCACCCGCTTCTCCACTGGCAGGGCAGCTCTGAATCTTGTGTCCCTGCACTGCAGGGTGGGGGCGAGCTCCTCACACAGTCCCATGAAAGTGGCTTTTCTCATTCGAAAGTTCTGCAGCCACTGCTTGTCATTCCAGACTTCCATGATGATGTGATCCCACCACTCAGTGCTTGTTTCCCGAGCCCAAAAGCAGCGTTCCACGGTGCTGAGCATTTCTGTTAATCCCACAAGCAATGTAGTGTCATACGCGTCAGGCGACTAGATATCATCGTCGGACTCCTCACTGTCACTTTGGAGCTGAAGGAATAGCTCAACCGCCAAACGTGATGTGCTGGCAACACTCATCAGCAAAGTCCTCAGCAGCTCGTGCTTCATTTCCCACAGAAATCACGCTGCACAGAAGCCGTTGGGAGACTCACAATGGCGCCAAAAGTGGAAGGAAAAACAGTGACTGCTGGGATGTGAAGCGATACACCATGGGACATTGGGACGGGAAGTGGAATGACCCGCACCCTTCCGTCCCCTTCCCACAACCCACGGCGCCAAAATGGGACGAGGTGCTCTGTGGGATAGCTGCCCACAATGCACCACTCTCAACAGTGCTGCAAATGCTGCAAATGTGGCCACACTGCAGTGCTGGTAGCTGTCAGTGTGGCCACACTGCAGTGCTTTCCCTACACAGCTGTACGAAGACAGCTGTAACTCCCAGTGCTGCACACCTGCAAGTGTAGCCAAGCCCTCAGCTCAGCTCAAAACAAGTGCTCAGAGTGTGTGTTTGTTGATTATGCCATAACATCACTTCAAACTACTGCTCCTGGGCATGGGGGGAACTGGGATTGGATAGGACATATATCTCCTTTCCAAAGTTAGCACTGTCTCAAAGACTGATTTCAGGCTGTGGCCGGCTATGCAAAGAGAAGAGAGGGTGCAAAGAGCCTCTCCCATTCTCCCTTCCTGTTTTGCCCGCAATCAGGCACAATCACAGCTTGCACTGAGGGGACTGTGAAAACTTGTCGCAATTTAATTAAACGCTTAATTTGGTTTAAGAGTGTCTTATTTTGTTAGCGTAAACTGGTTCCTATCTGACTTCAGATAAACTGAAATAAGCCTTATATAAACTGAAATGAGGGTGTCCAACTCTTTTGCACCATTTTAACAACATAGGTTTAAAATCACAGCCAAGTTAAACTGTTGCCATTCTGCAAGTAGACAAGGCATGAGATGTTAGAACCTAGGTTCTCCGGAGCCGCTAAGTTATGCCCCTTTGTGTTCTAATGTTTTATGCTTTCAAAGGGTGAATATGCCCCAAGGCATTTTTCTCTGGGGGCTCCTCTAGGTTCAGTACACTCCCTCATGGCCCCAAATCCCAGGCTGTGCCTTAAAGACCCAATATATCCTTGTTTTTAAATGGTAAACTTTCTGTAAATTAGATAATATTCTAAATCTTAATTTGCCCTGAGGATAAGCATGTGTTTCTTTCGTTGCAGAATTAAAAATTTAGATTACAAGACTGCGTTAAACAATGAATATTTTATTCTAGCCCACCAGGAGATTTACATGAAATGCAGACATAATCACTCTATTGCAGCGTAATGTAGCTATAGGTTCGATGACATTGTACATTGCTTCTTGGGCCCAGATTGGGTGCCCACTGAAGCAATGGCTATGCCACATACTGCTCTGGATCGTTACTAGAGCTGGGTGACATTTCTCAGGCCAAACCTTGTTTTTGGTGACAAATGTAGATTCAGCGACATCAAGACATTTTGAAAATTAGTGTGAATTTTTCTAAACTGTTCATTTTGGAAAAAAAAATCTGAAAATATTGAAATATTTTGTTTTGACATTTTTGAAATCAAAGATCTTGATTTTTTTGGTTTGAAATGACTTTTCGGTTCAAAATTCTCTAATTTTATTACAGAAATTCAAATAATTTGAAAATGGTCAACACTGAAGCCAAACATTTAAATTTTGTCAAAACCAAAAATTTTGTTGGAAAAAAATCATTTTAGGATCAAACTTTTCAATTCATTGAAATTTTTTGAAAAATTTCAGGTTTGGTCTGACCACAAAAGACTTTTTCAAAACTTTCTGAAATTTCCAATGAACTTACAAATAAATTATTCACCTAGCTCTAGCCCTGAAGGCTTGTCCATAAGTGACCTATGCATGGTCTTCTTACAGAATAGAAAAAGGAGAGGCATATTGGGGTTGAAGTCAGGGTTTAAATTTTCATTGAGTATTTCCTGAAGTCCCCCCAATTCCCCCACCCAATAAAAACTCCAGGGCCCAGTGTGGGAGAGGAGCTCAGGACTCTGGGCTTCAGCCATTGGTCTGGTTGGGGGGCTTCTGTCCTGTGGTGGGGTGGTGGGGATAGGGGTTTCTGCCCTGTGGAGTGGCAGGGCTCCAAGCTTCAGCTGTGGGTAGGGGGTGCTCGTGGCTTTAGCCTCATGTGAGGGGGTCCAGGGCTTGGGGCTTTAGCTTTGCAGGGTGTGTGTGTGCCGGGACTCAGGACTTTAGGCCTGCAGGAGGCACCAAGGTCCCATGGGTTTGAAAAAATTTACTGGAGCTCCACTCCAGACAGATCCAGTTGAATTTAAGCCCTGGAAGAGGTCATCTCAGGACTCTACCGGCTCCCTATGCATGTCATGCTGTACAGCTATGTGGAAACTATGTTGTTTGTCTGGAGATTCTCTGCCTCAAGACAAGAGGTAAGGCCATGGCTACACTTACAGTTCTGCAGCGCTGGTAGTTACAGCTGTGTTTGTACAGCTGTGTAGGGCCAGCGCTGCAGTGTGGCCACACTGACAGCTACCAGCGCTGCAGTGTGGCCACATTTGCAGCACTTGCAGCGCTGTTGGGAGTGGTGCATTGTGGGCAGCTATCCCAGCATTCAAGTGGCTGCAACATGCTTTTCAAAAGAGGGGGGTGGGGTGGAGTGTGACAGGGAGCGTGGGGGAGACAGAGGGAGTGGATTTTTGGAGCTGACACTGTTCTCAGCTCCCTGCCTTGCAAGTTCTAAGGACTGGAAGATACACAGTGCCTACCTTCAATCATTTTAAAAGTTTTGACCTTTCCCCCACCTGTCTCTTATTCACTAAATGCTAATTATGCACTCCTAAATAACCGTCAGACCACATAAACAGTTGCTCAACATTACCCCTCCCCCCTCTCTCCTCAAGCAAACAGCTTTGAACATTCCAAAGCAATTCTCCTGCCTTCGCTGGCTCGCTCGCTGGAGCACAGAGCAGCTGTGTTTGTTTTTTAGCAAGTAGCTACGGGGAGATCGGAGTTCAGCCATTCTTCTGGTTTGTTGTGGACAGGAATTCTGGGATACCTCCTTATACCCCGGAGGCCAATAAAAGCGCTGGTGGTGTCCACACTTGCTGACCAGTGCTGCATCACCGGTGCTGGAATCGCTACACCCCAGGCAGACCAGGTGTACAGCCAGCGCTGCAACCAGGGAGTTGCAGCGCTGGCCGTGCTTTGCAAGTGTGGCCACAACCTGAGTTGCAGCGCTGTAACCCCCTCACCAGCGCTGCAACTCTCTAGTGTAGCCAAGCCCTAACTCTCCATATTCACCTTCTCCTATTCCACAGACAGGGATATATCAGTAGCAAATTGCTACTCCATCCCCACCACAATGGTTTAAATGGGCTAGCTAGCAGAATGGGAGGATGAGGAGTGGAGATGAGGCTCCTCTCACATCCCACCCTCCTGCTCAGAGAAATTAAGGAGTGCAGAGCATGTCCTTAATCCTTCATGTCCAGACTCAAGGTCTCAGGGAAGCCACATAGAAGTGCATAGAGGGTCCCCCTTACTCCCTTTGCACATGTGCAGCCCAACTCGCAATCTACACACTGATTATTTGTATTCATTCTCAGTCTGTTACCTGACATTGATGCAATCAGAAATGTCAGCTGAAGAGAGTTTATGAATGTGCCAGTAACTGGCTCATCTCTCATGTTACTACTTCTTGTGATTTCTGAAAGTCCCTGAAATCTCAAAGGAGCAGTGCCCATTTCAAGGAAAGTATGTGAAAGGAATTTCCTTCTCCCTCCTCCCCATTCCTGCCTTCAAAAGTTCCCAGGACCAAAATCAGAATTATACCAAAATGCATTTTTCGTAGCAGTGAGCAAAATTATGCTTCTTATAGGCAGAACTGTGTGTGCAGAGGAAGAAGATGTGTTTGGCCAAGCAAGGTGGCTGTGTAAGGCACATCTCCAAAATGCTTTCTCTGCTTTGCGTCAAACACTGCTAAAAATTCTCTTCTGCCAGAGGAGCATGAAACATTTTCACGGAGATTGACTTAGGTTTGGTGATTTGTATGTGTGTGTGTGTGTGTGTGTGTGTGTGTGTGTGTGTGTGTGTGTGTGTGTGTGTGTGTGTAACAAAGGAGAATCTGCTATCTTGCTATAAAGAGGTAGTTCTGGACAATAAAGAATGCAGTCTCACACAGCCAGTGTAGTCTGATAGAAGTTTGTTTAGAATTACCTTTAAATTATGGTGCACTTTACAAAAACATAGCTGTGAACATTTCAGAATGCAGTCATCAAGCAACTTCTTATGTTTGCCAAGAAAAATAGGCAATTATGAACATTATGTCCAACTATGCATCATATGTGCTCCAATCAAAACCATTTAAATGCAGTCAGGCATTGCTTTCACACATAAAACCCTAGCCCATGCTTGATTATAACTCAGCATACCAGGTATGTAGCCTAGGATGTTGGCCAATAACAATATTCCATTGTCTAAGAATTTTAATCCATGCACCCATATTTACAAATGCCACAATTTTGATTGAAAAAGATTACAATTATCAAAACCCTTGCTGCTTTCACGAGTTTGCCCAAATCTATAAAAGCTTTTTGAAATGAAAAACAAACACACACATAAAAGTGGATTAAAAGGGTTACTGTTAAAAGTTGTAGGTTCACAATTAAGCCTACAATGGAGTACTTTAAAATTATTATATGGGAAATGTTATTTCTAGTCTTAAATTGCTTCCTCACAGATACATTTATAAAAGCAGATAGCCACTTTTTGGGGGTTCACAAAAACCTTGTGTTTTATTCCTACTACTGGCTCTGCAGTGGTACCGGTAACTTTCTAGCAAAGATGCTTGTCACTTACCCTTTCTCTAGTAAGGACATTTTTAGAAAATTTTTAGAAAATGTCCCACTTTTGCTAACAATTCAGCTCCACCAGCATCAGTAGCACTGGAAGCCTCAGTGCAGAAGTGCTGCTAGTATTTTTGAACCAGGCTGATTAGAATTGCTCACAGCACAGCTGTATGACATGGCATTTACAACACTGGTGGTCCAACTGCACTAGGACACTCAACATTGCAACAGCTGGTGGAGCTGAACCAATGTTAGCAATAGCAGGAGATTTTAGAAATAAGGCTATAATCTGATAATTCTTCTGATTAACAATCAATGATGCTATTTTATTGTTGCAATAGTGTATCATTCAAGAGAATATCCACTAATTTAGCCTTCTAGTAGTATGTAATTCAAGGGTTATATTTCACCAGTATTTGCTTTCCAAATTAAAACAAAAGACAAACAAACAAATAAAACTTGTCTTATTATATGCACAACATGATTGGAAATTTATAAACAAAATACTTTAATATCTGTATTTTCAATAACTGGAATACAAAAGGAAAATCCTACCCATACTATATAAGGGAGGGGGGAAAAGTGGCGCTGAGAAGGTCAAGTAGGTCAAGATGGCTCAGGATGGAATGGTATGCTGTGTAGTGTACCTTAATACTACTTCAAAAAGCAGAGGTGATGTGGGGTCATGTGCCCTGACCCCAGATTTGCTGCTTGGCTTATACTGAGCACACTCACATAGACTGAGCACGCTCAGTAACTCTGCAGAAGCTGGCTGCACTCACTGTGCCCTCCAGTACTGGCAGGCGTGGCTCCTCTCTGCCAAAAGGTACCGTACGTGCCATCTAGCAGCCAGGCAGGAATGGAAACCCAACTTTCTGAACCCTGCCTCTGCCCTCCCCCAAAGGTTACAAAAGCCCTCCTGGAGTGCTTGGATGGAGTGTGTTAGTCTAATCTCTGAAGGCTGAATCCTGTAAAATGCTAAGCATTCTGGCTCTGATTCTGTAAAATACATATGCATGTGCTTAATTAACTGTAAGCAAATGAGGTCTGCTGCTGACTTCAACAGATGCACTCTTATGGTTATCGTTAAGTGCATGCTTAAAGGCTTTGCAAGATTGGAGCCAGAATGCTCAGCATCTTACAGGATCAAACCTTAGGAGTGTATCCTCCCTGAATATTCACCCTCACCTTAGTCTACCTGAATCTACTGCTAGTACATATGTCTAATGCCGTGTAGGATTTTTTCTGAACTTTTTTTTTACAACAGCTGTACATTTTTGCCAAAATTAGAGCTGTATGACATGTTTTGGACAAATGATTTATTCACAGAAAAATGCAGCTTTAGTTGATCCCAAAAAATGGTTTTTTTTATATCAATTTGCCAATAAAAATTCAGAAGTGTTGGATTCCATTTCATCTGAATCAATTTTTTTGGCAATTTTTTGAAACTGCCAGTGAACCAAAAAATCAGTTATTCATTCAGCTGTAGTCAAACTGCTCTTTTCCATGTGCAATATTACACCAGACATGCCAAGTGGACTATATAGATATACACATAGATTTTTTTTAGCACAAAGATTATTGCTTGACTGAAAAATAAGATGTTATCCCTGTGACAGGATGGACTAGGTCTGGAGGCCCCATGCTGGATATCTTGTGACCCTGTCTCCCCCACCCCAGAAAAGAGAAGATAATTCCTCCAGGTAGCCTAGAGTGGCTGTAGGGACGAAACCAATTAGAGGGGCTGCTGGAGTGACCAATCAGGGGCCAGAAGGGCCATATAAAAGGAAGCAGCAGAGGTGGAGTGGTCAGTTGTTGGCCTGGAGCTTGAAGAGGGAGGACTGGACAGGACTATGGACAGGTCAGTGTGGACAGGCTGAGCCCAGAACCTAGCCAGACCAGGTGAGGGTATTGTGATGGGCCCTTGCTGTTCTGGTTGAAGATTGAGCCCAGGGAGGGCTGCTGAAAGGACACCAAGTGAGATAGGTCCCTGTTGGATGGTTAAAGAAGTTAGCACTTCTGGGAGGAAGCCTTGGTGCCACAGACCCATACCAGGGCTGTGAGTAGGAACTAGATACTGTATACCCTGGAAAGGAGGATAGTGTGTCCCAAAGACCTGCTGAAAGAACTATGAGCTGCAGGGGGCCATGTGACACCCCCAGACAGTTCGGCATCAGCACTAGCTAACCTGCTTGATGGCCCATTAAGGGCCATCAGCTATTCAACTGACCCATTGAGAGAAGGCAAGGGATATATACTTTGACTCAGCCAGGCATGCCTGGGTATGCCTATGGACAGAAAAGGCTTCTAAGCCATGTGCTGGCACCTTGTGCTGGAAACAAAGGAAGCCCAGGCCACATGGCAAAAGACTATAAAAGACAGCTGCATCTTCTTCATTTTGTCTTCAATTCTGCTTCTTACCTCTGGAGTAGCCTTTCTGCAAACAAAGCTCTGAACAAAGGACTGAGTGACCCATCCAAGGGAGGACATTTTCCAGAGGGACTTTCAAACCAGCAAACTCATCAATACTGCTAAGAACTCATGAACTTTGAATCTTTGTATGTATGTGACTGCTTTACCATTTAGCATCTCTCTTCTTGTTCTTTCTTTATAACAAAACCTTTAGTTTTAGACAATAAAGGATTAGCTGGCAGCATGGTATTTTGGGTAAGATCCAAATCTATACTGACCTGGTAACGTGGCTGACCCTTTGGGGTCAGAAGAACATTTTGTATATGTGAGTAGAGTGTTTTAAATAACTTCTTACCGTACTGGACCTAAGTGATTGGGAGCCAGAGAACTGGATTGCAATAAAAGGGGCTGTGTGATTTCTTTTTTGCTTCTTGGTAACCAGTGTGGGATATCAGAAGCACAGTTTGTGACTAATTGGGAGGTTTAACTTCAGTGTTACTCCCAAGACTGGTAGGTATCTTCTCTCCCTTTTGGAGCCTGCCCTGACCTTGGCATTTCCAGTGAGGGCTGCCCCAGGCACAACGGGTCACAGGGTGCTTGTGAGAGGCGAGTGCCACCCCATTGTGAGAATTTAAAGAAATATAGGCTCACACCCAATCAGAAAGGGGGTGCCAGCGAGGGGTGGGTGCTGCCCTTTTCAAAATTGAGTGATTGCAGGCATATATTGGCCAGAGAGGGGCACTTGAAAGGTGGCTTCTGGCCCTGGTATAACCCTCCTGTGTGATTAACGAGGGGATAGGGCTGACCTAGGAGAGAAGACCTTAAAAACCAGAGGCTAAGTGACCAAAGGGGGCTAGCGAACAGGGGACTTCAAACAGGGGAGTTTGTAACAGGGAGTCATAATGTAATCACTATGATTAGAAAGTGCTGCATCATCAGTGCCAACACTGCTCCTGTCTTCTCTGCCTGCGCCTGTATCCAGCTAGAGAACCTAACAATGGGTGCCTCTACCCAGATCCTGGTGTGGATTTGCAGAGATTGTGGCCTGCATTTCCCACTCATAGAAAGCCAGGCTGGGGAGGTGGGGGGGATGGACAAACCAGTGTGAAAGGTGCTTGCTGGTTGAATCTCTCAGGAAGAAGGTGGGATTGCTACAGGAGCAGGTGACTAGACTAAGGATCATCTGTGCCCTCAAGGAATTCATTAAATATTCATATGGAGATGTCCGAGGCTGAGAAAGCTATCCAGCTACAGAGGACTGCTCTCATACCATGGAGAGAGGAGGATATGGCTCTGTGACAGGGAGGACACTGGCTGCTGGTTACTTCTGGTAGCTGACAGTGCTTCACTCCTGCTCCCAATCCACCCATCATGGTGATGAAGAACCATTATAGTGCCCTGGCAACAAGTGATGTGGAATCACCCCCAAAGGTAGAGAAGGAGAAGCCATGTACCCCCAAAGCTGGGAGGATCACAGCCACCACTCCTAGGAAGAAACTTAAGGTAGCGGTGCTTGGTGGCTCTTTTCTGAGGGGGATGGAGGCACTCATCTGTCACCATGACATGGCACCCCAGGAGGTATGCTGCTTGCCATGGCCTATATCTGAGAGTTAGAGGGACTGTCAAGGATCATCCTGCCCTCTGATCACTGCCCCATGTGTGCACTAATGATACTGTGAAGTATGACCCTGAGCAGATCAGAAGTGACTACAGGGCTTTGGGAGTCCAATTAAAGAGTTGGGAGCACAGGTGGTGATCTCTTTGATCCTTCTGGTCAAGGATAGGGGCCCAGGCAGAGACAGATGCATCCTGGAGGTGAATGCTTGGTGGTGAGGAGGTTGTCACCAGAAGGTTTCGGCATCCTTGACCATTGGATGCTGTTCAAGGAAGAAGGACTGCTAAGTGGAGATGGGGTCCACCTATCAAGGAAGGGGAAGAGCATATTTGGATACAAACTGGCTAAGCTAGTGAGGAAGGCTTTCAATGGGTTTGATGGGGCTGGTGACAAAAGCCCACAGGTAAATCAAAAATATGGAGACCTGGTAGAAGGGTCAGAATCTGGGAGGAGCATGGGCCATTATAGCAGGGATGAGAGACAAGAGCAAATATAGGGGGGAAATCAAACAAGTATCTTAGATGTCTGTATACAAATGCGAGAAGTATGGGTAATAAGCAGGAAGAGCTGAAAGTGCGAATAAATAAATAAAACTATGACATTGTTGGCATCACCAAAACTTGGTGAGATAATATGCATGACTGTAATATTGGTATAGAAGGATACAGCTTGCTCAGGAAGGACAGGCATGGAGAAAATGGAGGAGGTGTAGCCTTATATATTAAAAATGTACTGAGCTTGAGATGGAAATTAGAGACAGACTTGTTGAAAAACTCTGGGTAAGGATAAAAGGAGTAAAAAACAAGGATGATGTTATGGTAGGAGTCTACTACAAGTCATCTAACCAGGAACATGAGGCTTTTTTAAAAAACAACTAACAAAATCATCTAAAGCACAGGACTTGTGATGATGGGAGACTTCAGATACCCAGATATCTGTTAGAAAAATAACACAACAGGGCACAGATTATCCCACAAGTTTTTGGAATGTATTGGAGACAATTTTTTATTTCAGAAGATGGAGAAAGCTACTAGGGGTGAGGATGTTCTAGATTTGATTTTGACAAATAGGGAGGAACTGGCTGAGAATTTGAAAGTGGAAGGCGACTTAGGTGAAAGTGATCATGAAATGGTAGAGTTCATGATTCTAAAGAATGGTAGGAGGAAAAATAACACAATAAAGATAATGGCTTTCAAGAAGGCAGACTTTAGTAAACTCAGGGAGTTGGTAGGTAAGATCCCATGGGAAGCAAGTCTAAGGGGAAAAACAGTTCCAGAGAGTTAGCAGTGTTTCAGAGACATTATTAAGGGCACAAAAGCAAACTATCCCACTGCATAGGAAAGATAGAAAGTATGGCAAGAGACCACTCTGGCTTAACCAGGAGATCTTCAATTATCTGAAACTCAAAAAAGAGTCCTACAAAAAGTGGAAACTAGGTCAAATTACAAAGTTTAACTATAAACAAATAACACAAGTTTGTAGGAACAAAATTAAAAAGGCGAAGGCACAAAACAAGATTAAACTAGCTAGAGACATAAAGGGTAACAAGAAAACAGTCTACAAATGCATTAGAAGCAAGAGAGAGGCCAAAGACAGGGTGGGACTGTTACTCAATGGGGGTTGTATTACATAAATAGCAGAAAATGTGGAAATAGCAGAAGCGCAATTTTTTTGTTTCAGTTTTTAACAAAAAGGTTAGTAGCGATTGGACATCTAACATAGTTTTGTTTTGTTTTTAATTGCACATATGATCTAAAATAGGAAAAAGATGGGCTAGTCTGGGCTGTCATTTAATTACCAGGCATTCCGGGAATCTTTGGGAGGCAGTTACATAGAAAGATGTGTACAATAGCTGATAGAAAAGGTATTTTAGCAGATATTATCACAGGCAAGGTTGCACAGAGATAGCTGGTTTTTGTTTTATTACACTTAGTTTTGGAATGTAACTGCCAGAAACAGGAATGCTTCCTTTCATTTAGTCTGATTTATCATTACAAGAACTAACAGGGCTCCTTCATAAAATACTAGGGTGCAGCTTTGGCATGACTCCAACATTAGCTGTACTATTTGGTTTATATCACATAATACTAACAACACAATGCTCTATATTTTTCAGAGCCATGTACAACATTCATGAATTACTTCTTACAACATAAACTAGCTAAGGAATGGTTTCAGAGCAGCAGCCGTGTTAGTCTGTATCCGCAAAAAGAACAGGAGTACTTGTGGCACCTTAGAGACTAACAAATTTATTTGAGTGTAAGCTTTTGTGGGCTAAGGAATATTATCCTTGTTTTACAGATGGGAAACAGAGAGACTAAGGGCTAGATTTATTAAGCTATTTAGGTGCCTAAAGATGCAGAAAGGCACCTAAGGGAATTAGATTTGAGGATCTGAGCCATAGTTGCTTTTCAAAAATCCCATTAGACACCTTTTTGCATCTTTTAGCTGCCTAAATACCTTTAAAAATCTGACCGTAAGAGATTTTCCCACAGTGAATTGGTGGTAGTTCTGGAATTAGTAAACAGAAATTGGTGGCTACATGCTTAATTCATATTGTTTCTGTGTTTGGACATTGTGGGTCCTGCTGCAACACATTAATGATACAAATTAATGCATTCTTGTTACTTTATGTGGTCTGCCTTAATAGTATTTCTTTTCTGGACCCTATCCCCAAAATTAACACTAATAGGATCATAATATTTCTGTTAAGTCTTGCATATACCTGATTTAGGATCTTACCGTGCAATAAAATTCTAAATTTCAGATAAAAAGTTTCACACTATTATTTTTGGAATCACGTTTGAAAGTATTTTAAGCTTTCCAAGAGTTTTTTAAAATGTATAGGCATTCACCTGAGTCCACTGCTCAGCATTGTATATTTGTGAACAGAGAACAATATGAACTGCAAACTGAACTGTGAGCCTTACAGTAACTTAGGGAGCATAAACTAGAAATAACATCAAAAACAAACCAACGCTTTTACTTGCACCTTGTGTGTAATTGTATTTCAACTCTGAATTTTTCAAAGGTTGAATATTATTCCTTTTTATTCTTAACCACATTGTGTCCCTTGCCTTATTTCTTCTCTTCAACAAATGTCAAGTGGGAGTTGCATAGAGCTGAGAGTGAATATTCTCCTGAGAGCACCCATCTTCGATAAGTGGAACTCCGGATCATATAATGCCACAGGCATAAAAGCAGTTGAAAAAGCAAGTTCAGTCTGAACACTTAATCATTTTCTTTAGAAAAATGAATAAGAAAGTTGAAGTAAGGACTTGACTGAAGTTGTCATGCTTTTATAAAGCATACTTTATTTTTTAATAGTGCTGCATTTACAGTCAAATTAAATCTGTGTCACTGGTTTCACTTTTTAAAACTTTGTTTCCTTTCCCCAGATTTGGCATTTTTATATACATAGGCCAGGCCAAATTTGCACTCTATTTTTGAAAATTACAGTCCATCGAGTAAACTTAAATTTCCTAATGAATTCTAACAAAACTTTTCCTATAAGTAAGAGTTATTTAAGCACTGGGAGCCTGATTTGAGTCTTTCTCACACTGATGTATCTGCACTGATTCCAAGGGAGCTACTCCTGACTGATACTAGTGCAAGAGCTGAGGATCAGGCCCTGTCTCATAATATTGATATTTAGGGTGCAGTGTGCACATGACAACTGCAACTGTGAAAACTAAAAACACCCACACAATTTCAAAGCTCAGCCAGGTTTATGGAAAGGTAACTAAGGTCTTTGAATTTTCAAGCAAATCTCTCGCTAATTTTGAGTGAACCCGGACTGATTTATTGTTGCATGTGTCTGACATGTAACTAGCTGAAATTTCAGCTGAAATTTCTGCTGTTATAACTTGCTTTGTGTTAATTTGATTTGTTGAACCTGAAACCCAAAGTGAGCATCATGAGGTGGAACCTCATAGAAATTAAAACCAAAGTAACCCTTATGAAACCCTGAGGATGGAAATTGCTGAGTTTTTCGCAGACTTAGATACAACTTAATCAGGACTGGCGCTAGGGTTTCTCGTGCCCTAGGCGCACAGCCATTTCACCGCCCCCTGCGCTGATCCCGCGGCTCCGGTAGAGCTGCCTCAGTCATTCCTGTGGAGGGTCCGTTGGTCCATGGCTCTGGTGGAGCTGCCGCAGGCATGCCTGCAGGCGGTCCACCGGAGCCGCGCGAGCAGCCGACCGTCCGCAGGCATGACTGCGGCAGCTCCACCGGAGCCGTGGACCAATGGACCCTCCTCAGGCATGCCTGCGGCAGGTCAACCGGAGCCACCTGCAGCCCCCCCCGGCAAAATTCTGCCCCCTGAATAATCCTGGCGCCGGCCCTGAACTTAATCACCTTCTTAACCCTAGTCTCCTAAATCTGGCAGTTCTCATTCAGAGTAAAACTTCTATCGGTTTCACTGGGAGTTTTAAATGAGTAAAGTGTGCAGGATTTAACTCTTAGGCCTTTGCAGTGGTGCAGAAGGGCAATATTTCTCCCACCTCTTGTGGCACAAAAGGTTCCTTCTGGGGAATATTTCCAGGGTATCAGGTCTCCCCAAGAGGTGCAGAATTAGCATACCTAGCTCTGTCTGCCCCCCGTCACCTCCCACGATGACTCAGAACAAAAAGATTCTGGAGAAGGAAGTCTGGACAGGACACTCCTATGCCCTGTCTAATCTTAGGGAGTCAATATCCACAGCATAGGAGCGTGACGCTGAACTCCATGAAAGCCTGTAGCTAAGGAAAGTGCATTGTCACTGTCTTCTTAGTCCTTGTGCCTTGCTCAGCACCAGCACAGGAATGAACTGGGGCCTTAGTGTTTAACAGTGGTTTAAATAATTTAAACTAACTTTGTTTTGAAAAACATATCACCACAAAACTCCTCTGCCAAACTTGGCATCTGTTGTGACAACTTTCATATCAACCTTCAACTTGATGTCCTTAACTCAAGTGAGTCTATAAAAGACACGAGTGAATACTCTCAATATGGAGTCTCTTGTTTCCTGTCATCTGGAGTATGAGTTTTATTGTTCTAGGTGATTGCTTTTGCTGTCTAGCTTGAAATAGAATTCTTGTAATTGTACTGTTTACTTCTCTGGCTACTTCATGAAAGGTGAGGTGTTGCAAAGACAAGACCTCCTTATGGGCCAAATTCATATGCAGGTTCAGCTCGTCAGCCTCAGTACACAGGAGCATCCAGGCACTGGGCCCAGGAGGCAGCCAAGGTATGGGAGGAAAGCACTGCAAATCATTTAACTACTAAATCATTTATTTCTTGCTGAAAATAAATAGAGTCTATGGCCCTCTATTTTTGGTGACAGAAACAGCAAAGACTTAAAACATATCTGAGCTGGCACTAACTCAATTATACAAAGTGTTAGTTAACAAATGTCTTGGTCTTTCAGAGGGTAAACAGAGAGAGAACAAAATGGGAATGGGCTACTCATTACTTGAATTGTGTCTTTTATGTTGCCAAGGAGTTCCTTTCTTAGGGCAATGGACAGGAATATTTAAAAAAAAACAAAAACACACAACTTGCACAGTTTACTTTCCTTAACCCAAGTGTCTGATTTTTTAAAAATATTTGTTTTATTGATTTTTCATTTAAGATATTACAAACCATAAAAAGGATATAGCATGACATCTGGTGCATTACAAATATATCGGTCTTTCTCTTATTCCAAAAATCTCATAAAGAATATTATCCATCTGTTGGTCTTTCAAAGTCCAGAGTCTGAGGCAGCAGGTCTCTATCTCTGGATATCCTTTTTAACCCCACATTCTACTAGTGGAGGGCTAAGGAGTTGGAGAATAGTGCGTCATTTAGTCTGGCAATTATGCTCTGAGCTAGGGTTTAATTCTTTGTACAGAAATGCCTTCATTATTTCTTAAATGTGCTTTCCTCATTACAAATAATGGAATTTGTGCTCCTGAATCCCTAGACACTTTTGAAAATCTCCTCCTGAGTCCAGCTGACAGACATTTTTATTTATTTTGGCTTAGAGTAAATAAACAGAGTATTTCCCCAAGCTTTGATCATCTTGCCAGTTATTTTAAATTATACAACGCAATCAGGACATTCTTCTTACCAGTCCTCAGCATATGATGCAATACTGTCATCCCAGACCTCAGTCCATTCACCCTCTTCAAATGACACTCAGCACAGTGGGTCCTTGTAGCAAGCTCTGAAAGCCAGAAATCTGGGCTACTTCAGACCAGGTATGGGATGACATTCCTGCCAGCAGCCCTCTCTCTCTCTTATAATGCTAGGGGAATCTAGAATTAGTACCACCACTAATTGCAATGGCAGTAGCGTATTGCCCAGAGACAGTCAGTGAAAAAGTAACAATCCACCTGGCAAGTATTTTTGGAGGTATTTTTCATGATTATAATGGAAAGATCATTAGGGTTAAGTAGACTTCTGTGCACCCAGAATTGCAGTCCTTGTGCCAATAAAACTCTCATTGTCTGCAATGGGAGTGTTGCTGGCACAAGGACTGTATCACTAAGCTCATACTGGGCTTCGCGAGCATAGGCAAGCTTAATTTTGGCATTTCTTACCTTCTTACTTTGCAAACCAGTGGTCTCTGTGTAACTACCTAGGTTTTTAAAAAGCAAACTGAAAAAAAAGGCCAGAAATTCTGTCATGGGGCATCATATTGACACAATTGTTTTGGTATAGGTTGGAACCTTTAGATCCACCACACTGACCTCTGCCATTTAAAGTAATGGAGTAACACAACCTAATATTTCTGTGTGGACCAACACTGGAGGGAGATGTAACACTGTGCCCATGGGGTTTCACAGATATTTACTGACAGAAAAATGATGAGGAATCTTAGATTCCATTCTGGGTTCAGAAAGGGAGCGAATTGGGGGTGGGGTGAGGGCACCGATTTCTTAGCACATTTTCCCATAAGCTTGATGACTTCTTCCCCATCCCCTCTAACCTGTCCCAATCCCATCCCTTCCTCCTACCCCAGATTTCTTATCCCAGTCTCATTCTCCTTCGTCTCCTTAGTCCCACACTCCACTCATTAGGTTTCTCCTCCCAGTCTTCTTGGCCAGCCAGTCCTAGTCTCCCCCTCTGCACTCACTGTCTAAGTCCCAATCTCCCCGGCCACTTCCAATCTTTCCTACCCCTTGCCCCAGTCTCCTTCCCCAGCCAGTTGCAGTTCCCCTTCCCAGTTCTTCATCATATTTCTTTCCCTTCTCTAGTGGCTGACAGTCCCAGTCTCCCTCCCCAGTTTTCATCCAATCTCATTCTCTTCCCATGCTCTTGTCCCAGTCTCCCCAGTTCTCGGCTCCTCATCCCAGTCTCTTTGCCCAGTCCATCCAAGTTCTCCCCCATACTCCAGTGTCTTGTCAGATCTGTCTTTTCACAGGTATAGCAAGGGGTACATCCTTGACTCAAAGGCCATCCCCCACTATATTTCAAGTTCCTGATCCAAAGCATAGGGGCTCTAGAGCTTTTCAAAAGAAAGGTTAACATTTGTTAACATGGGTAAAGCAACATATTTTTATCTAGCCTCATTCTTGAATGTTTTTGCCTGGAATTTTCTAACCATGCCCCACAAAACAGCCTGAGGCAGATGCACATCATAGAAACTGCAGTCTTAATATTTCAAGTTTGTCAAAGATATAAACAACTTAAAGAGGATGTTAAAATGAGAAGCGTTGGGAAACTTTAATAAGTAATGCAATTAGCCTTCCCTGTAATATATGCCTGTATTTGGAGGAAGGAGAGGATCCGGAAGGGGAGAGTTGCTTCATTTGTGGGTTTGAAAAAGCTACAGAATAAATGTAAAGCCCAAATTTCCAGCCCGCAAGCCTTAAAAAAGCAAGCAACATTTGGTACTCTGTGTCTGTGGGTCAAGAGCTTTAATTTCACCAAGCTATCTTTCATTATATAATCTGGACAGCAGTTGCCTTTAGGTTGGGATCCAAACTGATAAGAGCCTTTTTATCACTACATACTCCATCAAGCATAGTTTGTAAGAGATAGTCATCTGCTGTACCAACCTGCCTCTTCTCGTTGGAGTTCCCTCCAGGGAACAGATACCAGAAACGTTACATTTAGGAAACTTAAAAGAAAGACTGCTGGTAAATGTAATGGTATAAGCGGTATTTAAAGAAGAGCTGTGTAATATAGTACCTAAATCAGCTTATAGCCTCACTGCTATTTTGGTATGCTAGTGGGATAGGTGAACCACTTGCTCTTGACTTGTACCTTGTCTGTAATGATGTTATGCATAATGCAGCAAATAGAATTCTTCATTCCTAAGCAGAGGAAGAGACGTGCTTTTTACAACTCATCTCTTATGGATCAAAGCAAACCTGAAACTTGCCTTATCATGTAAGGTGGGTTAGTGTCCTTGAGCTTTCTAGTACATTTACACATGATTATCCCTCATTCTTTGTTACGTTTTGTTAACTTAAATTGTACATGTTTATATATTATGCAGGCTCCATTTCTGCTATTATGGTTAGATGTTTTATGTTTCTGTTACAAAGATATATGTAGAAATGATTAAAAATCTGTAAATAGTTGCTTCGGGCTAAAATTTGGTACACACAATCTCAGCTCAGGAATATTCCAATTAAAAAATAACAGCTTGAAAATAATCCCTTTATAATTGTAGCCATCATTGCTTAATTCTTATTTCCCCTGCCAAAGTTGATGCTTTAAAATACCTTTCTGTATTCATACAGTATAAGTGAAAAATAGCTTTGATTTAAAGGCTGAAATTTGGCAAATGATGAATCCATGCTGTGGTCATATAGTTAAAATAGATGAGGTAGTATTGTTTGTTCTGCACACATTTCTTACTGATTTATTTTATATTTTCTTTCAAAATAAGTGAAGTGCAAGGTATGTGGCCAAGAGGCTAACTTCCTTTTAATGCTAATCAATCACAGACACAATTATGATATTTTCAAAAACAAGCTAAAGGTGCAGTGCTCTGAGGGTGCCGCCAAAAGATGTTCCTATCTGATACAGTACGTGTCTGGACTGCATTGCTTGACTTATTTAAATTTCAGGCTTTTTAGGAAAAGCATGTGCCGTCTCTTGGTTTTTCATCTTACTGAGCACTTGGATGGTACCTGTCAAGTAATAATAATTATAATAGTAATAATAGAATAGTAATTGATGTCTTTGGAGTCACAGAGAACCAAAACCATGGTTGGAAGTGGATGTCTTGTGCAATGGTCAGGTCTATGACCTCCTAATTGCATGGAGACATAATAAGTGGGAGCCCAGTCATATCCAAGCACAACTGGAAATATCAACATGTAGCATCACCTTTCCTTGTGATATTTAGACCCTACCTCTATAATTGGAGGAGAGCTAAACTGGCTTAGTGGTTGTACTGCTATTGGTTTCCTTAATTGCAACTCTGGAGCTTGCAAATGGTTTCCTAGTTCAAAAGCCTCTCCAAAAGCCACAGAGCCCGAATTTTCAGAGGTGCCACAATGGGGTTGCTGGGACCTTAATGTGATGGAAGAGGAAGACAAGCACATTGTGTTGTCTCCGTCTCCCTACATCATTTTTCAGTCCACTTTTGTGGGAATCAATCATTTGCTTCTCAGTGCAGCGTGGAACAAAAGATGAGTTTTTGGCCAAAATATTAAGGTTAAATATAAAATTTTGCTTTATGAACTGTTTACCAAGAGACCTTTTCTCTGTTTGTGTTATACCATGGCAGATGAAATTTTTATGCCTGGGGGCTTATGGCAGGATGTTTTAAGTAAAGGTGTTTGAATCTTGAACTAGTGCCTCTTCAGGCAAGAGTCTGTATTTGCTGAACTTCAGAGAACTCCCTCCAAAGTTCAGACACATTGAAATACACCAATGTACTGTATAGGGCCTAAGCCTCAGTTAAGTCCCACTTGTGTCCTATTTTGGATTTGAATTTCACATTAGGGATTAAATTATTGGTTGAAGGGAATCCAAATTTTTGGCTGATACTGTGTTATCCATTTAGTGCTCTCTGTACATACAACTGTTTGTTTTTATTATGAATTGTACATGCACCCAAAATATATTTGAGTATATTTTTAGTACAAAATTGAAAGAATACAAACATAAAATATTTTCCTGAATCCATATTTGAACAATAGACTGGATGTGCTCTCCTTCACTGAGAGATTTTTTTCTTCCATAAAGGTAATCTGAAGTCTTTGTAACTAATATATATATTTAAAAAACCCTATATTTAGTGTTAGCTACTGAGTGTCCAAAGAAATAGATTGTAAATGTTTCTGGGGAAAAAACATTTTTATAATTTTATTTAAAAATCTTTTATAGATCCCTGTTGAATTTTGACTTGGACATTAAGCCACGCACTGTGCTAGGTAATAACTTGGGTCACCTAGCATCATGGAATCTATACAGAGGAAAAAGGCACAGTCTTGAGCCCATCAGGCATTGGCTGTTAGAGAATTGCCAAATATTGGGAAGAAAAATGAAAACTACCAGACATAGCATTTTGTACAACTGCCTGTCACTAGTTTAGCACCTTCTACTTTGATTAGAATATCACTAGTGAGGTCTCTACTGGACTTCCTTAACTCTTTTCCTATTTTGGTTTCTAGAAAGCTTTACTGATATAAGGTGTTGTCCTCACAAGTGAAGATAAATGTGGTATCAGACTTAGACTTTCATGTATTGTACATGTATACAGGCAGTATAGGATCAAATCTTGCTTTCTTTGTTTACATGAATAATGCCATTGATTTCAATGGGACTAGTTGTGTCAGTGAGAAAAGCATGATTTGACCACATGTATAGTGTACATTATTCTAACTTTTCTAAGATATCTTACCACCCATTTTATTGTTGCTTTTTTATTCAAAAATCATTTCTGACAGGAATCAGATGTGCCATTTGTACAGCAGCTGTTGTTATGATTATGTCATCTTTCTAACTTTTTTAAAATTTTATTCACCATAATGTAGCTGATTAGTTACATATGCTTCTGGTGGTGATTAAGACATTTCTGCGGTGAAAGTTACATTGTTCCTGGACCTGCTCCCATTAAGGTCAATAGGAGTGTTGCCATTGAATTCAATGGAAGAAGGATTGGACCCATAATTTCATTTGAAGAACTGATTACAGAGTCGCTATAGATGAGTAAAGTGATCAATGAATAGGTGTCAATTTCCCTTGACTAATAGATTGGGGAATACTTATTTCTGATGAAATATGGAGAAAAATGCTAGAATGCAGCCTCAACTTTCATGTTACTTTTTCGTAGCGTATTTTTACATTTTGTGAATGATTCACCTTTCAATTTACAGCTATACATATCAGGAGCAACTCCACTGAAGCCAATGAAATAAGACCAATGAGAGAAACGGATATCCAACCTGTGGCAGGGCTTGATCCAATGCTTATTCAAGTTGTTGGGAATCTTTCCATTGACAAGCGTGAAATAGATTTGGGCCTGTACCAACAACTGAGCTGAGCAAAAAAAAATTGACTCATAGTTTATTCACCAAAAAGCACACTTTCAGTCAACTTGAAATTATTAATGAAATTTACTTACATATGCTGAATAGTTTTAGAATTTTTATTTTTTAATGTGATATTATTCACATAATATCCAGACAAAGTTGAGGAGGTGATTGCCTTAACTTTTTGTCCAGGGTTAAGGTATTCACCTGGAATGTGGGAAACTCAGATTCAGCTCATGCAGAGATGGGATTTGAATTTGCCTTCTCTAACTTAAACACATGGCTATTGGTATATTCATATTAAATGAACCATTGTAACCCAAGAACCTCTTGATGCCAAGTGTCATAGGCTACAGGAGTACATGGGGTACAAGGATCTCATGGGTTCACCTAAAGGGCTCATGTAAGGTCTTTACTGAAAACCTATGTCACACTGACCATAATCATTGCACGATTATATAAGGAAACTATGTGAGGGGTTATGTACAGATACTAAAAAGTATGTTCTCTAGATCTGTTGTTAAAACCAGGTAACATAAAGATAGGATGTCTTGAGACAAATGTCTCCCAACAGAGGGTAGAAGACACTCATTTCCATGGTAGACTATTACATATTATATGACTTACTATAGGAATCTATTAGCATTGTAAGTCAAAAGCTAATGAACCGCAGTGGAGACTTTAGAAGAAAATTAACAGGAAGAGGTAAACAGCAGGGGGTGGGACATCCTGTTTTGAAGTAAACATCAAAGTTCTGTTTTGATAAATTTGAAAATGTTGAGACACAACCTAGGATTCTTCGCTTAGAGATTAAATTAACAGAGGATTTGCTTCTCAAAAAAGGGAATTTAGCCAAGCTTGGTTGAAAATGATGGAAAAGAACTTTGGGTGAGAAACTTCTTTAGACAGGATTACTTAAATTTAGCTTCAAGAACAATGCGTATTATTATTTTGTTTTATACATAACCTTTTGTTTCCGTCTCACTGATTTTAATTTGAAATCTCTATTCTCTCTTAAATAAATTATTTTGTTTTATATTTGAGCTCAAGTGCTGTGCATGATACAGGAGCAGTGGTCTAAGATAAAACTGGGGTACACTGTTCCTTTGAGAACAGAGGATCTGGGATTTCTGTGGGCATCTAGTGATCAGGCGCTGGATACCATGGGGACACTTTGAAGGGACTTGGAGGCTGGGGTGGCTCTACTGTCAACCATCAATGCAAAGACAGGGCTGGTGTAGCACAGAGGAGAGTGCTTGAATGGCTGAAAGAGTGGTTGTTTTAGGGAGCTAACATCCAGCAGGCAAGACTCCCTCCCACTGGAGGCAGGTTGTGACTAGGGTTACAGCTACACTGGTGCAGTTGCGCTGCTGTAAGTTGTCGAATGTAGCTGCTCTAAGCCAATGGAAAAGAGCTCTCCCATTGGCTTAACTATTCTACTCTAGCCCCTGAGAGTGGCTAGGAGAAGCTGTCCTCATGACATACCACTGTCCATAAAAGTGCTTGTGTTGGTGTATCTTATGTCACTCGGGGGTGGTTCACACCCCTCAATGGCATAAGTTATGCGGACATAAGCTATGATGTAGACATAGCCTAGGTGACTCACAGCCCTAGGTGCCCTGAGAAGCATCACAACCACAAACTACCAAAACAAGACACCCCCCTTGTCATAAACAGATAGCTAAGGGTTAATGTTCTTTTACCTGTAAAGGGTTAACACAGGGAACCTGAAACACCTGACCAGAGGACCAATCAGGAAACAAGATTTTTTCAAATCTGGGTGGAGGGAAGTTTTGGGTGTGAGTTCTTTGTTTTTGTCTTGAGTCTGACCCTCTCGGCTCTGAGAGTGATTTTTCTATCTCCAGGCTTTCTAATCTTCTAATTACAAATGGTAAGTACAAGGATAGTAAGACAATAGGTTTATATTGTTTTTCTTTTGTATTTAAATGTGTGTAGTTGCTGGAATGTTTTAAATTGTATTCTTTTTGGATAAGGCTGTTTATTCATTTTTTCCTTTAAGCAATTGACCCTGTATATTGTCATCTTATTACAGAGACCATTTTATGTCCTTTTTTCATTCTTTTTATATAAAGCTTTCTTTTTTAGACCTGTTGGAGTTTTTCTTTAGTGGGAACTCCAGGGAATTGAGTCTGCAGCTCACCAGGGAATTGGTGGGAGGAAGAAGTCGGGGAAAAATCTCTTTGTGTTAGATTTACTAAGCCTGACTTTGCATACCCTCTGGGTGAGGGAGGAAGAGAGATTAGCTCTCTCGGTATTTGTGTTTCCAGGACTGGAAACAGGGAGGGTAGAATCCCTTTGTTTAGATTCACGGAGCTTGCTTCTGTATATCTCTCCAGGAACCCAGGGAGGGAACACCTGGAGGGGAGGAGGGGGAAGGAAAATGGTTTATTCCCCTTTGTTGTGAGACTCAAGGAATCTGAGTCTTGGGGTCCCCCAGGGAAGGTTTTGGGGAGACCACAGTTAGCTAGGCACTGTATAATTCTTAGCTGGTGGCAGCGATACCAGGTCCAAGCTGGTACCTAAGCTTGGAGGTTTTCATGCTAACACCCATATTTTGGATGCTAAGGTCCAGATCTGGGAAGAAATGTTATGACACCCCTAAACATTCATCTCTCTCTGGGCAGAGGGTGAGAGAACAACATGACCACACATATGTCATGTTTTCTTCATATACTGCTGGAAAACTCTCAGATACTACAATGATGAGCACTGTATGGCAACCTGTAAAGAACAGAGCAGAACTTGGATCTCCCACATTGCTGGAACATTTCCTAGCCACTGGACTATGAGATACTCTGGTGTGGGGATGGCTTAGTGTCTCCTTTTGAAATTATTCCACTGTTCATAAATAATAAGTCCTTCCTCCAATAGCTAACACATCCTAGGTGAGTACCCTTACCACTTGGCAATGTGATCATTCTCTCTTGCTTTCTGTTTTAATTCTTATTTATTGTCTTTCATAAGACAAGCTGAAGCGGGGAGTTGAACATGAGTCTCCCCTAGCTCAGATGAGTGAGTTAGCCACAAGGCTAAAAGTTATAAAGAAGCCTAGCCTGCCACTGGTGCCATGCCATCCACCAGCCTGAAGAAGTCCATTTTGGATTGTATGAAACATGTTGCATTTGATCCAAAACAATTTTTTTCCATTCACTGAGATTTTTCACAATTTTGTAATTCAGTTTAGGCTAAGCTGAAACTTTTTTCAATGTTTTCAGGACTTGCAGCTCAATGAGAAATCAGTTATTTGCTGAGCTCTAATCAGGAACCCTCTGTTGTTCTCAGACCAACAGAAGCCTAAGAACCCTATCAATCACATTTAAACCCTCAAATTAGGGTTAACAGAAAAATCAAATAGTGCATAGGTCTTTTGTAGGCCTTCTGTACAGACAATATTCATCATGGATGAAATTTATCAATGATTCATTACTTCCAGGATTCTTGTACAGTTGTCTTGGAAATAAGTAGCGTTACATAGGTATTTATTAATTTCTTTAATTGCCAGGCAATTTTTTAAAAATTAGCAAACAAAATATTTTCCTTATATCATGGAACCTTTGTGCTCTAATTCCAGTAATAAAGCTCAATGTGATAGCTGGTAAATAGCAGGCTGCGGGTCCTCATACCAAACGTCCTTCATAGCTCAAACCCCTTTTTATAGGTTTTGGTTTTAATAACATCATATAATTTCGGGTGTGATATTGATAAAAAGTAATATCTTTCTTTCCAGAAGGGCAAAATATCATTCACAAACTCTGAATGTCAAAAATAACAATCATATTACATTAGAGCTCAGCTCAGTCAGGGTGGGTTTCATGCTGTCCCATGACTCAAGTAATTATTTTTTCTCCAAATATTAGCACTTGATATTCCCACTTATGATGAGTTCTCTTCTTGGAAAGGTGCCTTGTTGTATTTTGTAGTAAAAAATAGATATTTTTAGAAAAGTGTAAGAAATCCCAAACTATTTGAACTGCACCACAAGTTGTAAACTCTGATTTTTTTTTCTCGCCTTAAACCAAACAAACCCCATTAACAATTCAACTTTACACTATTCAAGGGGCTTTTCATTTCTGAATGGCTTGGAATAGTCAATTAACATAAGAATGCTCCCTCTTTGGTATTCTAGCATAATGTTAAAATCACAGTATTTCCTTAACGGAAGCCTAGCCATTGTATGGTTTGTGAAAATACCACAATTTGTACAATTAGCTCTTTACTTCTATGAGAATTGGTCTCTTAGAACACTTTCGGGTCAGGAGGGGGAAGAAAAAGGGGTGGTTTTTTTTGTTAACACAAAAGCAAAGGCAATGGACTGGCTATACAGGAACATTATTAATGGAATGTCCAGCATTTTCAGTGTATGTAATGAATGCACTGGTCCTTCTGTACACATTCATTTTCCAGTGCTTTAAAATTCAAAAAGATTGTAAATCCTACCACATGGCATCTTTCTCTGTGGGTGGAAAATACATTACTTCACAAGTTTTAGCTTCTGTATTAGGTGTCTGAAAAGCTAGGGACTAGGGGAATAACTGTGGCATATAGTGCACTTTCCATATGACTTGACTTTAGTAGTCTTACTGGACAAGTAAATATTTTTATTTGGTGCAATGTAAATTAAACATTCTAACAGAGATTGACCTGGATGCGCTCTTAGAGATCAGGTTAGAGCAGGTGGGGGCAAACTTTTTGGCCTGAGGGCCATATTGGGTTTCGGAAATTGTATGGAGGGCTGGGACTTCCGCCCCAGAAGGGACTTCTGACTCAGCCAACCCCCCCATTCCCTTAAGGCCCCCCCAGGACCCTTGTCCCATCTAGTATCCCCTTGCTCCCTGTCCCCTGACTGCCGCCAGACTCCCTACCCCTGACTGCAACCTGCCGCCCCATCTAACCCCTCCTCTCATTCCTGAATTCCCCCCGGAACCCCTGCCCCATCCAACCACCCCTTCTCCCTGTCCCCTGACTGCTCCCAGAACCCCTGCCCCTGATTTCCCCCTGCAGCCCCATCCAACTGCTCCTCTCCCTCCTGACTGCCCCTCCCAGGATCCCTGCCCCCATTCAACCCCCCTGTTCCCAGCCCTCTGATCACCCTGACCCTATTCACACCCCCACCCTCTAACCACCCACCCAAACTCCCCTGCCCTCTATCCAATGTCCCTGCTCCCTGCCCCCTTACCGTGCTGCCTGGAGCACTGGTGACTGGTGACGCTATAGCTGTGCCACCCAGAGCACCAGGATAGGCAGCCGTGCTGCCCGGCTGGAACCAGCCACGCCACCGGACAGCATAGCGCACCGGGTCAGGCCGAGGCTCTGCACCTGCTCTGCCCTGTCTCGGGAGCTCACCGCCCAGAGCACTGCACTGGTGGCACAGTGAGCTGAGGCTGGGGGGAAGGGAGAACAGCACATGAGGGGCCAGGAGCTCAGGGGCTGGGCAAGAGGAACCTGCAGGCTGTAGTTTGCCCACCTCTGGGTTAGAGTCTTCCAACATAAACCAGAAAAAACTGGTGAAATGATTATCTTAAAGAATATTGCCCTGAAAAGGAAGAGCAGATGCAATGGCAGTGTCAATTTGTCCATCAGTAGCCTACCTTGGGGGGTTTGGGCCATTGGATCCAGTCTTCCCCATACTGTCTCCTCTTTACCCCATGCTAAAGAACCCCAAAGCTGGATTAAGTGATTTAGAGAGATTTGTGTGGGGGGTCCCAAGTTGTGGATCAAATTCACCCCTCTATAGGGGCCAGCATAGGGCCTGTGCACCCTATAAGCCAGGGATAGGAAACCTTTGGCATGTGGCTCACCAGGGTGAGCACCCTGGAGGGCTGGGCCCGTTTGTTTACCTACTGTGTCCGCAGGTTTGGCCGATTGTGGCTCCCACTGGCCGTGGTTTGCCACTCCAGGCCAATGGGAGCTGTGGGAAGTGGTGGCCAGCACATTCCTCGGCCCGTGCCGCTTCCCACAGCCCCATTGGCCTGGGACAGTGAATCACAGCCAGTGGGAGCCGTGATTGGCCGAACCTGTGGATGCGGCAGGTAAACAAACCAGCTGGCCCGCCAGGGTGCTTACCCTGGCAAGCCGCATGCCAAAGGTTGCCAATTCCTGCTATAAGCCCTAGATTGTGATTTATGGTTCATAGGCCATGGTCTGGCCCTCTGCATGGTAGTGAATTGCTCTCTAAAACATTAAGGGTGAGATTCTCACTCCTGTTCTGGCTCTTTTATGTTGGATAAAAGGGCTGGAGCAGTGTAAAGGGGCCATACAAATCCTTGTATGTGGTGGGGAGATTACATTAGACAGCTGTAAGGTGGCTTTCAAAGATCTCTCCTTACAAATGCCAGCAAAGAGGGCATGTTGAGATGAGACATGGGGGAAGATAGGTTTATTAGAGCTGGGGATACAGCTCATACCTCTGTGGAGATTTTGCATAATGCTGTAGCTCATAGAGCAGCCCAGATAAGTTGCCATAATTTAGACATCCCCCACCTCCATTCCCCAGACTATTTCACATGTGTCTAGGACTTTTCCAGCCCTCAGAGCACTCCAGGATTGGGAGGGTGCAAAGCAAACTTCTCCTTCCCTCATTCTGGGCTGTGAATCTCACCCTGGGGTCATACTTTTTCTGGCAGGACTGTTAATTTAGACACTTCTTTAAGCAAGAGGTGATATATAATTTGCAACAACTCAGGAGCAGCCCCAGGAGACACTGATTCAGAGACATCTCTCTGAATTATAGTTCTCTCCTGGCTCACAAGGGTGAGTAATTTGCTGCTAGCTTATGCCAGCAGTAAATTACAATAGCCCTCACAGCAACTCAGTTATGATGGACAATGAGTGGAAAGGTTGGGGAGAAGCCATGCCTCTGTCCATTCCCTGACCACCTACTCTAGGTGGTGCTGGGAGAATAAGGAACCAAGTTCCCCTGGTTTACACATTCAGACTTCAGCACAAGGTCTGGCTAGCCTGTGTAGTGAAGTAAGTTCGTACTCTCTTATACGAGCATGGAGTCCAAATTGCACTCTAGACCTTGTTTTATATCCAAGGCTTTTACTTTCCTTTTTCTATCTTACTCTTTTGCATTATATTCCCCAGTCTCAGTCCCCTCTTTTCTTTCCAGCCAATCTTGTGATTATTCTTGACCCCAAAAAAAGGCCTCATGGTTAAAATATGATCTTTAAACTTGGCTTCTGTGTACAATATGTATTATACTATAAGTGTTTGTGTTTGTATTTTCCTTAGGTTTGATGTAAAATAAACTACCGTAGGCTGAGGGGAGCTATGTGTAGTTTTGGGCTGAAGGCCATTCTTTTAAAAAATGAAATAAACACACCCAATAACTAATGGGGGGTGGAATGGGAAAATAGTTCTGTCTGGAGGATGAATTGAGAGACTCTGCTGTCCCCCTAAAGCAAGCAGTGACGTTGTCTGGGAAGACGAATCTAGCTACTCCATTTGCAATGTCCTTCCCTGCAGGAAATACTCAAAGGAAAAGAATATGTGAACTCTGAATGCAGACTGCTGCGGTGCATAAACACACGATCAATGCATCTATAAAAATATGACATGATCTATACATAATACATTTGAACCCTAGCATATTGGATGCCTTTTATTATAGTTATTAAGATGCATCCAGGAGATCTGAAAAATAGCCAGATTCTAAGAGAAACAAAAATGATACTCTTTATTTGAAAGTGTTACTTAGCGCTTGTCATCACTAGTGCATCTATGCCAATAGGAGAGCACTCTCCCATTGATGTAATTATTCCACCTCAACTAGAGGCGGAAGCTATATCAGCAGGAGAGCATTCAGTGTAGACGGCATGTTAAGTTGGTGTTACTTACGTCGCTCAGGGGGTGGTTTTTTCAGACTCCGGAGCTACAAAGTTACATCGACTTAAATGGTAGTTTAGACAAGCCCTTACTGTACAACTTTTAGGGTTTTAATTGCATTGTCTAACATGCATCATTTTGGCACACTAGTTTTTCATAAGGGACTTTGGTTATGTAATTCACTATTTTCAGTGCTTATTGAATTTACATGCCTTGAAAAAAAACACAATATGGACTTTCATGCTTCATGCAATTGGTAATAAACATATGGAATAGGTTACCAGGGAAAAACAATTTGAAACAAAGAATACAAATAGTTCGAGAGACATGTAGTTTGGTTTCTGGAGAATGAGGCAGGAAAGCTGGGACAGTGACCAATCAGAAAATGGGTAGGGGTATTGGACCAGATGGCATTTTTATGATCCAAAAATGTCATAAGATTTGAAGCTCTCTTATGCATTTTTCATATTAAGCACCAAATTCATGATCATAATTACTTTGTTCTACTTCACTATATCATTTTTGCAAACTTTGACCTGATTGTTCTAAGTATGATTAATTACTGTGAGTTATCTGACAATAATTCTTTCAAACAATAGCTACAGTGAAGTGAATTTCAATTCACGGGGACAATTTTCTGAATCCCCACCCACCCGTCCCTTTCCAACACAGCATCATATTTCTGCACTCTGGCCCTGATTCAGCAACTGAAGTAAAAAAAGATGGTGTAACAAGGTGCACAGACCCTGTTTCTAGACTGGCACTGAAAGGATTAACCCTTCTGCCCAGAAAGGGCCACAGCTTCCTGTAAGCAATACAGAGGCACATGGGAGTCATGTGACTGATCATCTGAACAAGGCATAAAATAAAAAGCATGGTCCGTTGCTTACTTATGGAGAGATCAGGGCTAGGGTTTTGGCTCCCTGTTGTGAGGGAGCTGAGCAAGAACCTTGGAACAAGATAAGCAGGAGGCACTGACATAAGGTTGACTGGGGGCCCTGGAAGAGGGCCAAAGGGACTTGAGGACCCCTTAACAGTGGGTATATTCATTGTTAATAAACCTGAGAAGAAATTTCAATTTTATGGTGAAATTACCTCCAGAGCATAGAAAGAAGAGAAAATGAGGTACAGAGCACTAGATGGAGTAAGCTGATTCTCCCACAGATGGACTTAAGCAAAGGGACATCACAAATAGTGCTGAAGTGCTGGGATTTCAGTGTAGGGTGACCATTCATCCAGTGCTGTGGGTCCCCTAGTGGGGCATGGAGGAATGTTGTGGGGGGAGGGGGAGACAGGGAGGAAGTGGCAATGCCAGCCCTGTGCTGGAGGGAGAGCTCAGGAGAGCAGCTTGGGCCTGCCAACCCTAAGGGGGGAGAGGGGTCCTTGCATGGCCTTTGGTGTGGACAGGCAGCAGTGGGGGCACTGGTGGGGAGGTGGACTTCAGGCCAGCCCTGCAGGGTGTCCCGTTTTTCCTTTGGTCCCCCTATTTCAGTGTTGCATAGGCCTTTGGTTGCCTCTTTGCATAGAGTTGAATGTCACCTGCTAGCTGGATTTAGCTTACAGGTTTCAGAAATATGGTGCTGAATGTGCCTAAAACATATCAGTATTTGGTCAGGCACTTGTTTTGCTGGGACAGGCAAAAAACTGGCATGTCTCTGAAGATGCCCTCTTCCTGATGCAATGCGCTATGAGAGGAAAGGGAGGAGATTGTGCAAAATAGTCTCCTGATGCTGGGCACCAAAATAACTAGCTAAACATGTTGAAATACAAAGGATTTGAATTTGAAGCTTGTTATAGGGCTTTCTGTCAATAATTAAAGTAATTTCTTCATAGGTTTCAAATGTTTATCTTTTCATTTTTAATTAACCGAGAAGAAGGACTGATATTTAATACAAGCCCTGACAGAAGAATGCATAATGCTTTTGATTAAAAGGATTGTGGTGGCATTTATCATATTGTATCTTGTAATCTAATTTAATAAGAGTTGTTTTTAATAGTGGTGGAATTAAAAAAATACAATGAAATAGAGTCCAAATGTGGCATATTAGTTAGCATCCCACTAGTAGTTATTGTCATTCTATAATATTATTTAAAGCCCACAAAAGTGTAATACTTTAAATCTGCATGGGAAATCACATTTTAAATATGGGAAGAATTAGCTTTTGTAACTTTTAAGTTTTTTTTTTTTCAAACCTGCCCAGAGGGCTTTGGAGAGACCAGGTGGGTGAGGCAATCTATTTTATTGGACCAACTTCTGTTGGTGAGAGAGACAAGCTACAATAACACTGCGTACAGAAGGCTTTGGACATGCAAGGAATTTAATATCCAACTGCTGTAGCTGGGATTGAAAATCTTAACCTGAAGATTCAGCTGAAAAACACAATAGGCCAAATATGCTGCTTGGGTAAGCAGGTACAACTGCACTGATATTAATGGAATGTCACTCACTTTCCTCAGCAGAGAATTTGGCTCAGTATATGCCAGTTATCCAAATGATACATTTTCCACAGAATTTACTCCTGGTATGAAATGCAGTTAATTATTTGCTTTAAGAACCGCTTTTCTCAGTATTGCTGTGGAACTGACTCATCTTAGTCAGATGTAGTGCTAAGGCAAGCAAGATTTGTTGTTGTTGAGTAAAGCTAGTCAGAAAACAACTGAATTTCCATCCCACAGAAAATTCTGACTGTTCAAAATTTGTTTTCAGACCATTTGGGGTAAACATACAAAATTTTGAATTTTCGTAAAATGGAAATTCCAAAGAACATCAATTCAGAAACATAGAAATTATCTTATTAAAAAATTTCATTTGGATATTAGTTTTATTTTGATAATTGTGACCCGTTATATTATACTATAAAATATATAATATAATAAAACTTAGATGGATTCTGTTCTGTGAAGAACTGCTGGGAAGAGTTGGGGTCCACCTGACAAGGAAGAGGAAGAGCATTTTCAGACACCTACTCACCTACCTAGGCAAGGCAGGTTACAAAAGCCGCCTGGAAATTGGGGGTGGAAATAAAAAATTACAATAGAGTCATAGGAGCAATAAGCACCAAAAAAAAGTGAGGGAATCTTCTCAACATCGTAGATGTCTGTGCACAAATGCAAGGAGTATGGGGAATGATCAGGAAGAACTGAAAGTCTTACTACACAAACTAATTTATGATGTAACTGGTATCACAGAGACCTGGTGGGATAAATCTTATTACTTGAATATTTGCATAGAAGGGTGTAGCTTGTTCAGGAATGACAGGGAGGGAAAAATGGGAGGAAGAATTGCATCAGGAATATATATACTTGTTCTGAGGTCCATAGGGAGGTGAAGGGCAGTCCATTTGGAAATGTTTGGGTGAAAATAACAGAGGGGAAAACAGGGGTGACTACATGGTCACCAAATCAGGAGGAGGTTGTGGAAGGGAAATTTCTAGAACAAATAACAGAAATATCTAAAGCACAAGACCTTGTAGTAATGGAGGACTTTGACTATCCAGATATCTGTTGGAAAAGTAATACTGCAAAACACAATATGTCCAATAAGTTCTTGGAATGTGTTGAGCACAACTTCTTTTTTCAGAAGGTAGAGGAAGTAACCCACGGAGCAGCCATTTTAGACATGATTCTGACTAAAAGGAAGGAATTAGTTTTGAATCTGAAGGTGGAAAGCACCTTGCATGGCAGTGATTATGAAATTGCAGGCTTCATTGCTCTAAGAAAAGGAAGGAGTAAGAGCAGCAGAATAAGAACAGTGGACTTCAAAAAATCAGACTTTAACAAGTTTACCAAATTGGCAGGAGAGCTGCCAATCTCTCAGTTTGCTGTTGTAACTTTAATATTGTCTCTATCTCAGTGCGAAGTTAAAAAAGGAAGAAAAGTAGGAGGCCAATATGAGTCCATCAAGAGCTAAGGCACCAAATGAATCACACCTAGCAAGGGACATAAAAGGCAATAAGAAATTTTATAAACACATTAGGAGCAAGAGAAAGATGATGGAAAGTGTAAGCCCACTACTTAACAGGGTAGGAAAGCTAATAACAGATGACACCAAGAAGCCTGAGTTGTTTAATGCCTATTTTGTTTTAGTTTTCAATATTAACAAGTCTGGAGAAGGAACACAAGCCAGAAAAGGGAAATAATAGATTAAAGAATATTTAGATAAATTAGATTTAGTCAAGTCAGCAGGGTCTGACAAAGTCACCAAAGATACTTAAAAAACTAGCTGCAGCAGTCTTGGAAACATTAGCTTTAAGAACTTATGAAGGATGGGAGAGGCCCTAGAGAACCATAAAAAGATAAACATATCTTTAAAAAGGGGGGGTGGGGGGAAGGAGGACCTGAAGAATTATATGTCAGTCAGCCTAACTTTGATACCTGGAAAGAATCTGGATCAAATTATTAATCCATCAGTTTGTAAGTATCTAAAACTAGAAGATTATAAGGTGATAACTAATAGCCAACTCAGATTTGTCAAGAATAAAATCATGCCAAATAAATGTAATTTCCTTCTTTGACAAGGTTACTGGCCTAGTGGATAGAGGGAAGGCTGTAGACTTGATTTATCTTGATTTTAGTAAAGTGGGTGCACAACTGGTTGAAAGACTGTACTCGAAGTGTAGTTATCAGTGGTTCACCATGTCAATAACCTAGTCCCAGATTTGGACCTTAGCGTCCAAAATATGGGGGTTAGCATGAAAACCTCCAAGCTTAGTTACCAGCTTGGACCTGGTACTGCTGCCACCACCCAAAAAATTAGAGTGTTTTGGGGCACTCTGGTCCCCACAAAACCTTCCCTGGGGACCCCAAGACCCAAATCCCTTGAGTCTCACAACAAAAGGAAATAATCCTTTTTCCCTTCCCCCCTCCAGGTGCTCCTGGAGAGCTACACAGAAGCAACCTCCGTGAATCTAAGCAGAGGGAGTCCACCCTCTCTAATTCCAGTCCTGGAACAAAAAGCACTTCCCTCTTCACCCAGAGGGAATGCAAAGTCAGGCTAGTAAATCTAACACCCACAGATTTCCCTCTGACTTCTTCCTCTTACCAATTCCCTGGTGAGTACAGACTCAATTTCCCTGAAGTTCCTCACTAAAGAAAAATTCCTACAGGTCTTAAAAGAAAGCTTTATATAAAAAAGAAAGAAAAATACATACAAATGGTCTCTCTGTATTAAGGTGACAAATACAGGGTCAATTGCTTAAAAGAAATATTGAATAACAGCCTTATTCAAAATAATACAATTCAAAGCACTCCAGCAACTATAGACATGTAAATACAAAAGAACATAAAAATCCCCTATCTGATCTTTGGTACTTACAACTGGGAAACAGAAGATTAGAAAGCAGGAAATAGAAAAATACTTCTCTAGCTGAGAGAGATTCAGGCAGAAGACAAAGAACTCAGACACAAACTTCCCTTCACCCAGAGTTGAAAAAATCCGGATTCCTGATTGGTCCTCTGGTCAGGTGCTTCAGGTTACTTTTTTTTTCAGGTGAAAGAGACATTAACCCTTAGCTATCTGTTTATGACACGCCCCCCAAATTGCAGACAGTGGGGAAGCTCACTGGCGGCGATTTCCTTCTAGAACTTTAAAATAAACAGATTAATACAACACATGCACCTTTACATATACCACTAAGTATATAACTAACAGACATCTACATTTTAAGAACACTTTTTAACTACTGAATTCTGGGAAACTCTTACAGGAGAGTGCATCAGCTACTTTGTTAGAAGCTCCTGAGATGTGCTGAATTTTAAAATCAAAATCTTGGAGAGCTAAACTCCAACGAAGACGTTTCTTGTTGTTCCCCTTGGCAGTATGAAGCCACTTTAGTGCAGCATGGTCAGTCTGTAGCTGGAACCGCCATTCCCAAACATATGGGCGTATCTTTTCCAGGGCATACACAATGGCATAGCATTCCTTTTCACTGACTGACCAGTGAGTTTCCCTCTCAGACAGTTTCTTGCTGAGAAACACGACAGGATGGAAATTGTGATCTGTTGCTTCCTGCATGAGAGCTCCTATACCACGCTCATATGCATCCGTGGTTACTAGGAATGGCTTGTCAAAATCCGGGGCCCTGAGTACAGGGTCAGACATGAGCGTTGCCTTAAGCTGGGTAAAGGCCTTTTGACACTTATTAGTCCACTTAACTGCATTTGGCTGGGTCTTTTTCGTCAGGTCGGTCAGTGGGCCAGTGATTTGGCTGTAGTGTGGTACAAATTGCCTGTAGTACCCGGCCAAGCCTAAGAAGGATTGGACCTGTTTCTTTGACCTTGGGACAGGCCACTTTTGGATAGCATCCACCCTGGCCTGTAGTGGGTTTATGGTTCCTCCACCCACCTGGTGCCCCAGGTAAGTCACTCTGTTTTGGCCTATTTGACACCTTTTGGCCTTAACAGTTAGTCCGGCTTGCCTGATGCGCTCAAAGACCTTTTTCAGGTGTAGTAGGTGTTCGGGCCAGGAGTCTGAAAAAATGGCCACATCATCGAGGTAGGCAACTGCATATTCTCCCAGTTTTGCTAGTAGACCATCTACCAGCCTCTGGAAGGTGGCGGGTGCATTTCGAAGGCCGAAGGGAAGGACATTAAATTCATACACCCCCGCATGGGTGACGAATGCTGACCTCTCCTTGGCAGGTTCATCTAGCATTACTTGCCCGTACCCCTGGGTTAAGTCTATTGTAGAGATGAACTGGGCACGTCCCAACTTCTCCAACAGCTTATCGGTGCATGGCATTGGATAGTTGTCCGGACGAGTTACAGCATTTAGCTTATGGTAGTCCACTCAAAAGCGTATTTTCCCATCTGGTTTGGGTACCAGAACCACTGGAGATGCCCATGCACTGGTATATGAGCGGATTATACCCATCTGTAGCATGTTCTGGATCTCCCGTTCTATAGCAGCTTGGGCATGAGGAGACACCCGGTAGGGTGGGGTTTTAATGGGGTGAGCATTACCTGTGTCAATGGAGTGGTATGCCCATTCAGTCCGTCCTGGGGTGGCTGAGAACAATGGGGCGAAGCTAGTGCACAGCTCCTTGATTTGTCGCCGCTACAGATGTTCCAGGGTGGTTGAGAGGTTCACCTCTTCCACGCCACCGTCTTTTTTCCCATCGTAGTAGACACCGTCAGGCCACTTAGCATCATTTCCCTGGACTGTAAACTGACAAACCTGTAAGTCTCTGGAATAGAAAGGCTTGAGAGAATTAACATGGTATACTCTGGGCTTTAGTGAGGAATTGGGAAATGCTGTGAGGTAGTTCACAGTTCCCAGGCGCTCTTGGACCGTGAATGGCCCTTCCCATGATGCTTCCATCTTATGGGCCTGTTGCGCCTTCAAGACCATAACCTGGTCTCCTACCTTGAAGGAACGTTCTCTGGTATGTTTGTCATACCAGGCCTTTTGCTCTTCCTGAGCATCCCTTAGGTTTTCTCTAGCAAGGGCTAAAGAGTGTCGGAGGGTGCTTTGTAGGTTGCTTACAAAGTCCAGAATGTTAGTTCCTGGAGAAGGCGTAAACCCTCCCATTGCTGCTTCACCAACTGTAATAGCCCCTTAACCTCGTGACCATACACAAGTTCAAACAGTGAAAACCCTAAACTGGGATGTGGTACAGCCCTGTAGGCAAACAGCAACTGCTGCAACACTAGGTCCCAATTATTGGAGTATTCGTTGACGAATTTACGTATCATGGCCCCCAAAGTTCCATTAAACCTTTCCACCAGGCCATTGGTTTGATGGTGGTACGGGGTGGCAACCAAGTGATTCACCCCATGAGTTTCCCACAGTTTTTCCATGGTCCCTGCCAGAAAATTAGATCCTGAATCTGTAAGGGTGTCGGAGCACCAACCTACCCTGGCAAAGATGTCTGTTAGGGCCAGGCACACAGTGTTAGCCCTGGTGTTGCCTAGAGCTACTGCTTCCAGCCATCGGGTAGCAAAGTCCACTAAAGTCAGTATGTACTGCTTTCCTCTGGGTGTCTTTTTTAGGAAAGGACCCAGAATATCCACAGCTACTCGCTGAAATGGGACCTCAATTATGGGGAGTGGCTGGAGAGGGGCCTTGACCTGGTCTTGAGGCTTTCCCACTCTTTGGCATACCTCACAAGACCGGACATACTTGGCAACATCCTTGCCCATCCCCTCCCAGTGGAAGGACTTCCCCAACCGGTCCTTGGTTCTGTTCACCCCAGCATGGCCACTGGGATGATCATGGGCTAAGCTTAAGAGCTTCCCCCGGTACTTAGTTGGAACCACCAACTGTTTTTGCGGCTGCCATTCTTCCCGGTGTCCACCAGAAAGAATCTCCTTGTACAAAAGTCCTTGGTTTATAACAAACCGGGATCGATTAGAAGAGCTGAGAGGCGGTGGGGTGCTCCGTGCCACCGCCCAATCTTTCTGAAGGCTGTCATCTGCTTCCTGGTCAGTCTGGAACTGTTCCCTTGAGGCTGGGGTCACCAGTTCTTCCTCAGACTGTGGACTTGGGCTTGGTCCCTCTGGAAGCGATGTAGGTGATGGGGTTGTTTCCGTTGCTGGTGAACTGCTCTCTGCTGGTGCACCTGAGGGTATTTCAGGCTCTGGCTGAGCCTTTTGGGTATGGCTGTCTGTTGCTTCTGCCAGTTCTGGCTCGCTGGAGCCCTCTGGCATTGAGTTTGAAGATGTGGTTGCACTTGCTGGTGCTGGTTGCTGTTCCAGTTCCGGGCCTGGAACTGGAGGTGCTGTGGCTGTTTCAGTGGTTGGCATGGAATCTGGGTCCACTACCTCTGTCTGGGTCTCTGGTAACACAGACGGGGCATCTGTGGATGGCTCAGGAACAGGAATGGGTCTGGAAGCTTGCTTGGTTTGGCTACATGTAACCATTCCCACTCTCTTGGCCCGCTTCACCTGGTTGGCCAAGTCTTCCCCCAGTAGCATGGGGATAGGATAATTGTCATAGACTGCAAAAGTCCACATTCCTGACTAGCCTTTGTACTGGACAGGCAGTTGAGCTGTAGGCAAGTCTACAGCTTGTGACATGAAGGGGTAAATTGTCACTTTGGCCTTTGAGTTGATGAATTTGGGGTCTACGAAGGATTGGTGGATAGCTGACACTTGTGCCCCCGTGTCTCTCCACCCAGTAACCTTCTTTCCGCCCACTCTCAAATTTTCCCTTCGCTCCAAGGATATTTGAGAGGCACCTGGGCCTGGGGATCTTTGGTGTGATGGTGGTGTAATGAACTGCACTCGGATGGTGTTCTTTGGACAGTTGGCCTTGATATGTCCCAGTTCATTACACTTAAAGCTTCTTACATCTGATGGGTCACTGGGCCGAGGTGAGTTACTGGAGACTGGTGAGGTGGAAGAATAGGGTGTCTGTGGCTTTACTTGGGTTGTATGTGGGGTCTTTGGCTGTCCTCGGTTGTAGGGTTTATGGTCGGTGCACCCCCTGGGGTATTCGTTCCCCTTGACAGTAGCTTTCTTGCTTTCTGCCACTTCCATCCATCTGGCTCCAGTCTCCCCCGCCTCAGCGAGATTTTTGGGTTTTCCATCTTGTATGTACCATGTGATGTCCTCAGGAACACCATCCAAGAACTGCTCCATTTGTATGAGGAGGTGCAGTTCTTCCAAGGTTTTAACATTGTGTCCTGATATCCAGGCCTCATAATTTTTCCCAACGTAGTAGGCATGTTTGGGAAATGACACATCTGGTTTTCACTTTTGGGTTCTGAAACGCCGACGGGCATGATCCGGGGTTATCCCCATTCTGTATCTGGCCTTGGTTTGAAAAAGTTTATAGTCGTTCATGTTCTCCTTAGGCATTTCAGCTGCCACCTCTGCTAAAGGTCCACTGAGCTGTGGCCTCAATTCAACCATGTACTGGTCTTCAGGGATGCAGTACCCAAGACAGGCTCTTTCAAAATTTTCCAAGAAGGCCTCGGTGTCATCACCTGCCTTATAGGTGGGAAATTTCCTGTGCTGTGGAACAATCATTGGCGCAGGATTGTTAGGGTTGGCTGTGTTTTGCTTAGCCTTTTCTAATTCCATGGCCTGTCGGTGGGTTTCCTTTTGGAGTTCCAGCTGTTTTTGGTGGTCTGCATCTTTGGCTGCTTGCTTTCTTTTGTAAGCTGCCTCTCTGTCTTCTTGTTCTCTTCTGTGTGCCACCTCTTTCTCTTTCTCTTAGCTCTATCTCTCTTTATTTTATTTCTAGTTCCTGTATTTTTTTTCCATATCTCGCTTGTGCTCTGCGTCTTTGATTTGTTCTTCGGCCTCAATTTTTGCCGTAGAAGTTATGGTTCCTGTTTTCTTGTGTTGGGGTGCCCTCTGGTGTTTATCTTCTGAACTGCAGGTTCTGTTGCCTCTTGCGGTCTGCCTACAACAGTGCGTTTTTCCCTGTTTTCCTAGCTAATTTTTTCAATGTAAAGTAAACAAGAAAAACCACTTTATTTGCATGAGTATAGTGCTGGTATCTGCCTCCTAATGGGAGTGCTATTGTCACAAAAGACCCTTAACAGCTCCTTAATGGTTGCTTGCTTAATATGCAAGCCACAGCTGCCAGAGAGAGCAGAAAAAAAATTATCTCTGGTTCCCTTTTAAAACCAAACTGTTTCTCTCTGCTAAAAAGCCCCTAGCAGAGAAAAGACAAATATAATATTCCTACTGGCTTCTGGATTCTGTCTATCCCACCACTGCACACCATGTCAATAACCTAGTCCCAGATTTGGACCTTAGCATCCAAAATATGGGGGTTAGCATGAAAACCTCCAAGCTTAGTTACCAGCTTGGACCTGGTACTGCTGCCACCACCCAAAAAATTAGAGTATTTTGGGGCACTCTGGTCCCCACAAAACCTTCCCTGGGACCCCAAGACCCAAATCCCTTGAGTCTCATAACAAAGGGAAATAATCCTTTTTCCCTTTCCCCCTCCAGGTGCTCCTGGAGAGCTACACAGAAGCAACCTCCGTGAATCTAAGCAGAGGGAGTCCACCCTCTCTAATTCCAGTCCTGGAACAAAAAGCACTTCCCTCTTCACCCAGAGGGAATGCAAAGTCAGGCTAGTAAATCTAACACCCACAGATTTCCCTCTGACTTCTTCCTCTTACCAATTCCCTGGTGAGTACAGACTCAATTTCCCTGAAGTTCCTCACTAAAGAAAAACTCCAACAGGTCTTAAAAGAAAGCTTTATATAAAAAAGAAAGAAAAATACATACAAATGGTCTCCCTGTATTAAGGTGACAAATACAGGGTCAATTGCTTAAATGAAATATTGAATAACAGCCTTATTCAAAATAATACAATTCAAAGCACTCCAGCAACTATAGACATGTAAATACAAAAGAACATAAAAATCCCCTATCTGATCTTTGGTACTTACAACTGGGAAACAGAAGATTAGAAAGCAGGAAATAGAAAAATACTTCTCTAGCTGAGAGAGATTCAGGCAGAAGACAAAGAACTCAGACACAAACTTCCCTTCACCCAGAGTTGAAAAAATCCGGATTCCTGATTGGTCCTCTGGTCAGGTGCTTCAGGTTACTTTTTTTTTCAGGTGAAAGAGACATTAACCCTTAGCTATCTGTTTATGACACACCATCAAACTGGATGGAAGTATCTAGTGGGGTTTCACATGGGTTTGCCCTGAGTCTGGTACAACTAAAGATTTTCATTAATGACATGGATAATGAAATGGAGAGTATGCTTATAAAATTTGTGGATGACACTGAGAAAAGAGGGGTTCCAAGCGCTTTGGAGGACAGGATTAGTGTTTAAAATTACATTGACATATTGGAGAAATCAACAAGGGGAAAGTCAGTAATGACAAGTGGAAAGTACTACGATTAGGAATGAAAAATCAAATGAACAAATACAAATTGGAGACTAACTGGCTAGACCAGGGGTCTCAAACTTAAATGACCATGAGGGCCACATGAGGACTAGTACTTTGCCCACAGGGCAGCATTACTGATACCTCCCCCTGGCTGCCCTCGCCCCTACCCCAACTCCACCCCTTCCATGATGCCCCAAGTCTTCCCACACCTTCCCTGACCCCATTCCAACCCCTTCCCCAAAGGTCAAGGGATCAGAATGCAGAAGGGGTGTGGCAGGGGGCCCAGGGCAGGAGGTCGGGGGCAGGGTGCAGCAGGCAGCTCAGAGAAGGGGGTTGGGGTGCGGCAGGGGGTTCAGGGCAGGGGGTCGGGTTCAATTCCCATTGGCCGGGAATGGAGAATTGCAGCCAATGTGAGCTGCTGGGGGTGGTGCCTGAAGCAACATCAACACACACCCCTGCGCCTCTCTTCCCCCACGTTCTTTCCACTTCCTGGTGCATGCCTGGCCAAAGCTGCTCTAGGTAAACAACGGGGGAGGGTGGGAGGGCTGTGAGGACCTCACGGGCTGCAGAAAATAACCTCGTGGGCCACATGCGGCCCATAAGCTGTGTGTTTGAGATCCCTGGGCTAGACAGTAGTACTGCTGAAAAGGATCTAGGAGTTATAGTGGATCACAAATTGAATACTGGCAAACAATGTGTTGCAGTTGCAAAAAGGGTAATATTCTGGGATGTATTAAAAAGAGTCTCATATGTAAGACACAAGAGGTAAATGTTCTGCTCTACTTGGTGCTGGTGAGGCCTCAGCCAGAGTACTGTGTTCAGTTTTGGGTGCAATACTTTAAGGCTGACCGTCTGTGTGCTGTTGAGGAGGATGGAAGTGTTGGGGAAGGAGAATATCAAGCTTAAGTAAAGGGAAGTGATCCCATAGTCGGGCCCCTCTTTCCAGATGATGTAATTGTATGGTCTCACATTAAGGATGCACCTCCAGGGGAGGGAATGACAGGTATTAGGAAAAGACAAGTAAAAGTAGTGGAGAATTTGATTACTAGACCTGTACATATTTGGGTTTGTGATGACTGGGAGAACCACATGGTGAATTGCTTGCTGGGTGTGAAGCTTGTGGACATCTAGATAGACTTATGTGCAGAGCTGGGGAGGAGCTGGTGGTCATGGTACATGCAGGTACCAATGACATCAGAAAGGGTCAGAGAGAGAGATCCTGTAGGCCAAATTTGGGCTGCTAGGTAAGAGATTAAAGTCCAGGACCTCCATAGTGGCATTCTCTGAAATGCTTCCAGTTCCATGCACAGGGCCCATTAGACTGGCAGAACTGCAGGGTCTCAACCCATGGATGAAACAAAGGTGTTTGAAAAAGGGATTTAGATTTATTAGGAAGTGGGGAATATTTTTGGAAAGGAGGAGCCCATACAGGTAGGATGGGCTCTGCCTAAACCAAAACAGAACCAGATTGCTGGCATGTTAAATTAAAAAGGTTATAGAAGAGTTTTGAAGCTAAAGGCTAGAGGAAAACTGACAGGTGCGAAGAAGCACATGGTACAGACAGAACTATATCCCTTAGGGCATAGGCGCCGACTTCTGCTGGTGCTGGTGGGTGCTCAACCTCCCTCTGCCCTTGACCCCATCCCGATTACATCCCCACCCCGCTCCCTCCCACCTCTGCCCCACCCCAATTCCAACCCCTTTTCCAAAGTCCCTACCCCAACTCTGCCCCGTCCCTGCCCCTATTCGAACCCCTTTCCCAAATCTCGCCCCGGCCCTGCCTCTTTCCCACCTCCTTCCCTGAGCACGCCATGTTCACGCTCCTCCCCCATCCCTCCAAAGCTTGTTACGGAAGAGATGGCAGTGAAGGTGAGGTGGGGTGGGGGCGGCGGAGCTTGGTTGCCGGTGGGTGCAGAGCACCCACCAATTTTTCCCCTTGGGTTCTCCAGCCCCAGCGCACCCATGGAGTTGGCTCCTATGCCTCAGCGGAAGATTTATTAAAGGGAAAACTCTATAGCTGAGTAAAAAGGAGAGACTAGAAGTTGATACAGTATGGATAGGAGCTGAAAAGAAAGAGTTAAATGAGAGTTCCATTCAGTTACATCACATGAAGGCAGACAAATAAATATGGACAAGTTTTATGAGTGCTTGTATGCAAATACTAGAAGTCTAAAGATCAATAGGGGTGAATCTGGTATTAAATGAGGATATTGATATAATAGGAATAAAATAATGGTTAGTTTTCACAGTGAAGAAAGGTAAATACCCCAAGAATCTGTACTGGGACCAGTGCTTTTCTACATATTCATAAACAAGCTGGGAAAGGGGATAAACAGTGATATGGCAACATTTGCAGACAATACAAAATTACTCAAGATAGTTAAGTCCAAAAGTGAATGTGACGAGTTACAAAAGGATCTTCAAAACTGAGTGAGTGAGCAACAAAATGGCAGATGAGATTCAATGTTTATAAATGCAAATTAACTCACATTGTAAGATGTAACATACAAATTGATGGGGTCTAATTAGCTGTTACCACTCAAGATAGAGATCTTGGAGTCTTCCTGGATAGTTCTTAAAGCTAACCAACTTAGAAAACCATGGATATATATATTAGAATTTGGGAAAAGTACAGAGAAGGGCAACAAATATGATTGGGGTATGGAGCTGTTCATGTTAAAAAAGAGATGATGGCGGGGGGCATATGATAGAGGTCTACAAAATCATGAATGGTGTGGAAAAAGTAAATAAGGAAGTGTTATTTATTCCTCAACATATCACAAGAACCGGTCACCCAATGAAATTAATAGTCTGCAAGTTTAAAGCAAACATAAGGTAGTACTTCTCCACAACATATAGTCAACCTGTGGAACTCATTACCGGTGGATGCTGTTAAGTCCAAAAGTATAATTGGGTTAAAAAAAGAGCTAGATATGTTCATGGAGGATAGATCCATCAATGGCTATTAGCCAAGATGGTCAAGACACAACCCCAAGCTCTGAGTGTCCTTACATCTCTGATTGTTAGAAGTTAGGACTGGACAGAGGATTGATCACTCGATAAGTTGCTATGTTTTGTTCATTCCCTCTGAAGCATCTGGCACCAGTGACTTTTGGAAGATAAGATAGTGGGATAAATGGACCTTTGGTTCGACCCTGTATGGCCATTCTCATGTTCTTATGTCCTTAAACATGTAGACAAATTAGAGACGGCCCAGAGGAGAGCAACAAAAATGATAAAAGGTTTAGAAAACCTGACCCATAGCCTGATGTGCAGCAGTGATTGGAACCCAGGTCTCTCACCTCCCATGTGAGTGCCCTATTCTGGGTTGGGTCTTGGTCAGTCTCTCCTGTTGAAAATGTTCCACTTTATAGAACACACTTAACAGTCATTGGACTAACAAAAGCATAAGACTGACTCTAGAGGCCAGTATCTAGGACACTCACATGAGAGGTAGGCAAATAAAGTTAAAATCTTTGCTGTATCTCCTGCAATTAGGGGGCTCAAACCTAGGTCTCTCACATCTTAGGTGAATGCTCCAGTTACTGGTCTAAATATTATTAGGGGGTTGTTATGCCTCCTTCTTATGCCTCCTCCTCCTCCTTGTGCCTCCTTCTTATGCCTCTAACTCCAGGAGGGAGTTTGTGGCTGTGAATCTTCAGCAGAGAGAAATATTTCTATATGGCCTGGACTTAGGCACCTCCTCACACTGAGGGGTGAGCTTTAGGCCACACCCCTGTCTTGACATTTTCTACTGGCTAGTTTAGTGGCTAACCACTAAGCTTGCTGGCTTTTGTGAATTCCATTTGTAGGTGTCTTAACTCTGTTCTTGCATTGTAGTGGGAACCTAGACACCTAACTTGGGGCTGTGGATTCCACTTGTCAGCAGGGTACCTAAATATTAGATATCTCAATGCTGAGTCTGAGCCCAAAGTGTGTGTGTCTGTGTGTGTGCATGCATGCACATGTTGGTGTCGATACAGCATACAAGTAAAATGGCTGGGTGATGCTAGGCACATGTCTTTTTCATTTCATTTGCTTTGTTTTGTGTGTGTGGTTTTTTTCCCCCTGTGCTACCCTTTCCATAAGACAAGCAACACATGAAAGTTGGGCAAAATGGAAATCTAATCCATCTATATTTTATATATTTTTTAAAGAAGTGTACCAAATATACCCAATAGTGCCTCAACATAATTATGGCATTCAAGATCTCGCTAGGCTACTAAAAGAAAGGGGCCCTGAGGAAGGATTTGAAGAAGGAGAGTGTAGTAGCATTGTAGATCTGTTCAGGGAGGGCATTCCATGCCTAAAGGGCATCATGGGAAAAACACAGATGTTTCGGGGAGAGATGGACAAGTGAGTGATTAAGACTGGCATGACCGGTGGTGTAGACAGAGTAACAGAGACAAGAGTAAAGAAGTAGGGAGTGGCAGAACTGTGACAAGAAGAAACTTGAACTGTATGTTGTGAAGAGATAGAAAAGGGGAAAGCAATAAAAGGATCTGAAGGAGGAAATTTGTTATTTCAACATGAGGGCCAAGAAGATGATCTTTGCAGCTATGTTTTGAATAAACTGGAGGGAAACGATGTGGATTTCAAGGAAGCTAGAGAGGAAGCTATCCTGTTATAAAAACAATGAAGACATAGCAATTTATTTTTACTGTGATGTTAAACTAGGTGAGGTCAATCACTGATTGCAGATACAGCGCTGACCTTGCTTAGCTGCCTCATGGTAAACACTACAAGTGCCTGGTCTCCACCTAGGATTTTATAGTGAGATAACTATCACACATTTGTTATTTCACTGTAAAACAAACTGGTTTATGTCAACGAAGACAAAGCCTAAAGTGTGGAGAGGTAGATTTGCAAGTCATCAGGATACAGATGCCAAATCAGGGATCAGAAACCTTTGGCATGTGGCCCATCAGGGAAATCCACTGGTGGGCCGTGATAATATGTTTACCTGCAGCGTCCGCAGGTTAGGCCGATCGCAGCTCTCATTCACCGTTCACCGTTTCAGGCCAATGGGGGCTGAGGGAAGCAGCAGCCAGCACATCCCTCAGCCTGTGCCGCTTCCCAGAGCACTCATTTGCCTGGAACGGCAAACTACGGCCAGTGAGAGCTGTGATCGGCTGAACCTGCAGACACTGCAGGTAAACTAACCATCCCAGCTCACCAGCAGATTTCCCTGATGGGCTGGATGCCAAAGGTTGCTGATCCCTGTGCTAGATGACGCCTATGGGAAAATGACAACACCTACACCAAGTTTGCAAATAGAAAAGAAGGGGCCCTATGGGATCGCCATGGAAAGTAGGAAAAAAGAAAAGGACCCACTGAAGGACCAGATAGGTGGCAGGATAGAGTTGCAAAAGCCAACACAGGTAAAGGTATTGATAAAGATAGCATGATCAACACTATCAAATGCAGTTGAGATGAAACTGCAATAAAAGGCCGTGAGATTTTGCTAGGAGAGCTCATTAGTCACCTTAGTGAGGGCAATTGAGTGAAACAGAGTAGAGTGGATAGAAGCCAGACTGTAGGGGCTCCTAGGTAGATCTGGAGGTGAGCAACAGTGTCTCTGAGTTTGGAGGTGAGGTGAAAACCATATGGGCACTGCAAAGAGAAGCAGGTGGGATTGAGGGCAGACTTTTGAGGATAGGAGAGACTAATGGGGCTAATCTTTATAATGTGCAGGTTTTACAATAAAATGATGGTTGAATATTTTTCCAGTATTTTTCTTTAATAATTATGAACCTTCAAAAAGGTTTGTTTTTCGTCTGGAGCATAAGCTGGTGTTGGTTCTTATTTTAACTAAACGTCAGCATCCATCCCTAATATGAGCCATTTACATTCAAGATTAAAATAGAAAATTCAGCAGGAGAAGAGTCAAACCTGTAAAATGAGAATTTGTTTTGTGTCTAGGAAAAGAGGAGAGCTGTCCTATGCACAAAATTCATAGCTGTTGGCCATCCTAGCTCAGTGAAAAGCAGTGCTGATTTCATGTAAGAATTATGAAATGAAACTTACTCAGTGAATATCTTCATATATCACAAGGACTGACAAGTCACATATTTCTACTGGAATACCAAAAGACTATTTTACATCAATGAATTTCAAACTGGCAGCAGCCAAAGTTAGCTAGAGTCCATCAACCATTTTTCATGAGAATAGGGCAACTACTGAAACAATTCCCCAGAGTTCCTAACTCTCTGTAGAAAACAGATATTATTATAAGAATTTGATTTATCAGCATAGTATAATGTTCAAGGAATAGCACAAGATTAATAAAACTATTTAGATTCATCAGTCCGGATTGTAACAACTGTATATGGTCCCAGGACATTTGCCATCCTGGCCTTCGGTTGGCCATCATTACCCTTCCTTCCAGGAAATTGGTTCTGTCTCTATGAGAACTAGGGTTGCCAATTTTGGTTGGACGTATTCCTGGAGATTTCATCACATGGCATAATCTTTAACTAAAGATTAATCTTAAATTTCTAGAGACTTCAGGACAACCCTGGAGGGTTGGCAGCCCTAAGGAGAACTGGTGATCAGGTAATAAAACTCATCTCAAGGGCAAGTGAGAATAGCCTAGTGGATGGGGAACTGGACTGGGTTTTAATCCCAGCTCTGCCAGTGACTGAGCGGGTGTGACATTTGGCAAACCATTTCCTCTCGCCATGCTTCTTTGTCAGTCTCATTGATTTAGGGAAAATATTTCAAGCATGCCTACAGCCTAGACCAGGGGTAGGCAACCTTTGGCACGCGGCTTGCCAGGGTAAGCACCCTGGTGGGCCGGGCCGGTTTGTTAACCTGTCGTGTCCACAGGTTTAGCCAATTGTGGCTCCCACTGGCCACAGTTTGTCGCTCCAGGCCAATGGGGGCTGAAGGAAGTGGAGTGGGCCGAGGGATGTGCTGGCCGCCATTTCCTGCAGCCCCCATTGGCCTGGAAGGGCGAACTGAAGCCAGTGGGAGCCACGACCGGCCGAACCTGTGGACGCAACAGGTAAACAAACCTGCCCAGCCTGCAGACCATGTGCCAAAGGTTGCTGATCCCTGGCTTACACTTTTAAAGATATTTAGGCATTACTATGCTCTCCTTTGCAAGACTTAGAGTATGGCTACATTTGGAATTTCAAAGCACTGCCGCGGCAGCACTTTGAAGTGTGAGTGTAGTCAGAGTGGCAGCGCTGGGAGAGAGCTCTCCCAGCGCTGCATGTAAATCACATCCCTTACGGGTGTAGCGTGCAGGCTCCCAGCGCTGCTGCCCTGATTATGCTGTATCTTGCAGCGCTCAGGGGGGTGTTTTTTCACACCCCAGTTGCAGCGCTGTAAAGTGTGAGTGTAGCCAAGCCCTTAAGCAATTTAGATGGCTAAGTCTCATTTTCAAAAGTAATGTAGGCACTTTTGAAAATGGGATTTAGCTGTCTCAGTCACTTAGGTCTTGCAATGCTGAGCAAAGCATTGCCTAAATTCCATTAAAAATCTTGCCGACATGATTTAGGGACCTAAACTCTGATTTTAATGGCAGTTACCCATGAAAATTTTTATTTTTAGAATGTGAGCTCTTCAGAACAGGGTCTGTTTCTTATTCTGTGTTTGTACAGTGCCTAGCACAATGAAGCACTGATTTCATCTGGAATCTCCAGGTATTATTGCAATACAAACATTAAAATTAATAGGGGATGTACCTACTAGCATTGAACATTGATCCTTTTCTCTTGTCACATGTATACCTATTGTGACAAAGTCCACATGCTGTGACACATGCACAGAGACTCATGCTACAGCAGTTTTTATTTCACTTTATAAGAGCTTTTCCCTGTAATCCAGTCATAAAAGGAAAACAGGTAAAAAATAGAGTTTTTTCATCCTTGACATAAAGGCAAATGTTGTCATTTTCATTTTACATGCCAAAATGTTAAAGTGGCTCCAGTGGGTGATCACAAAACTTGGCAAATAACTTTCCATTAGTTCCATGTTACAAAACACATGCTGTACAGGTCTTTTAATGTGGAGGAAACTTTTTCTTGTAATCATCACTAATTTAAAACTGAACTTCTCTAGTTCTTTTGATGAATTTTAATGTGTGATTATGATATCATAGTTTGTCAGCTCCTAATTTGTAATCACTGTTTCAAGCCAAAATATCTTATGATTCTAAAAACAATTGTGTATTCAAAATCTGACAGGCTTCTTAGAAGAGTTTCTGTGCTTCTGTGAACCACAAGTTTAACTTCATGCCAAAAAGAGATTCTTGCCATGGTTCTTTGCCAAAGTACACTTTGGTTATGGTAATAAATTTGGGTAGCTTATATTACAGCTTTTAAAAGTAGAAATTCATAAAATATAGAGTTTTAAGAAACTAAAAGTAACTTAAAAAACCCCTAAATCATAAAAAATCAGAAAAAACACCTCAAAGACCACCTTGGCACCTTAATTAAGTGCCAAGTAACTTGACCTGGGAAAAGTATGTTCAAGTACTGTAATATTAATGTACAAAGCCATGCAATATGGTAGGTTTTAAATCATATATCTTAAATCTTTCTGAGTGGTGTGTCTGTGAGACATTTTTAATCTGTCTATCTTCAAAGTATATACACACTAAGGGAACTTGAAGGATGTTGCCTCAAAAAAATAAGTGATTTGGAGTGAATCTCAATCGTGACTGATACCTGACAGCAGGACATTGCAGCGAAGATACATTTTGTTTTTATCCCCTTCTGCACTCTCACACACATATGGGGACCAGTGAACATCTGAGTCCTTCCCTGTCCCCTATTCTGATTCTTAAAGCTTAGTTTTATGCATGTCAGAGGTCCCTGACTTCTGCATCAGAGAGCTGAGAAGTACATGACAGTATATATTCTGAAAGGTTATCACAAAGGTTACACTTTCAGCTACAATAGTATTTGCGATTTTTATTTCTAATGGAGAAAAAGCATGAACTGAATTATTAAAAACTTTTAAAATTCTGACTCATTCTCTTTTTCCAGACTTCCTCTGTGTGTGGGGGGGTGGGAGTGGGGGTTGGGGGGAGAAAGTGAATTTAGTGCTCAGTAAAGGTGTTAGCTGGACTTCCCTGGAGAATGAAAGTCCTTCACTAGAATAGTGCCGATAGCAGCAGTATAAGCTTCCTTATCTTGTTCGCCAAAGTGCCTTATCTGTTCCCCACCTATCATTGTTTCTGGGGTGAAGTTCTTCCCCACCATGGTGAGACTCTCCATGCCTATGTAGTCCTAGCACCCTTTGCTGAGGCTGCCAATAAAAGTGCCAAATATGGTGGTGCTCATGTGAGATATATTCAGTTGTCCACCACAATTTAGATTTAGACTATCAACCCATTTCATGTAGGCCACCACATAGCTGTAACCTTTTGGCTGTTACTTATTGGATGAGATTTTCAAAAGCACTCTACATTGATTTAACTTTCCTCTGACTGAAGTCAATGGACTTCAATGGGAGCAGAGTTAGGTCAAATCTGAGCTCTTTTGAAAATCCCATCCTCTGTAGCAAGGTGGTATGTGAATTTAAGAATAGTATGGTATTGCCACTATTGATGGACTTATATGCATTAGTTAAACAATGCTATTTGTTCCGTGACTATTTTGCCATATAAAAGCCAGGTGCATATTAACCTGATCCAAACCCATTGAAGTCAATGGGAGTATGCCCATTGACTTCAATGGACTTTGAATCAAGCCTTATATGATTTTAAGGGAGAAATCTCTGCCTTACTAGGTGGCAAAATATGCAATTAATTTTTGCCCTTCTCTGAAATCTGTAATTGCATTTTCTCCCACATCTCCTTTTGACATCTCTGGTGGTAACTCATTCTCCAGTTGGGTGGATCAGAGATGGCTATCTTTAAACTAATGTCAATATTATACCATAGATCATCTGGTAGGGGGAGATTAAAGAGAATTATGTTATGCCCAATAGCCCTTCAATTCAGGATGTGATCCTCTCATGTAGAGATATCAAACTTCTATTTTTTCATTGCATTATCTAAATGTATATATCTTCTTTAAATTGCTTTCTTAAGTAAAGACTGCTTAATTCTTATGTAACAGGTTTGTTCAGCTATGTGAATGAGAAAAATGTAATACTTATATGTTCTTGTGACAGAGTTTCAGAATAGGTGTAAACTATTCAAAACATTAAATTCCTAACTCATGATTCATCAGGTGTTTGTTAAAATCTTTCCTTATCAAAAGCCCAAAATAATTCATTAGGCAAATTCTTCATGGATGAGGAAAACCATGCTGTATTTGCATGGGCAACAACTAATCTACTTTTTTGTTACTTCATCATTAAAAGCTAAAATGTGATGTGCCATTGCAGTTTTTTATTATGATTCTTTTTCATATGACACATTTGAATACTGAGAGTGTTTGTGTGGTTGCCTATTCATAATTCTGAATATGTAACCAAAATGCACAAATACTTCTAGCATTCGTAAGCATGTGCTTTGTGGTAAGGATTCCAGAGGTGGCTATTCTGGTTTCAATATTTTTAGAAAAACAAATAGTAATCCCTGAAACATGACAAACAACAATAGTTGGCTTCCATAGAAGTCTTCAGTTGCTACCAGTCTTGAAATTAAGGCAGGTTGAAAAGAAGAATACACGGTGTCATTGCTAAAGCCAACGCCCATTTCGGTTTCAGGTCTTAAAAGAACGAATGAAGATTTGTTAAAAATAAATAAAAATAAATGGATGAATCACGTCAAATATTTTAAAATAAAATAAAAATAAATCTTTTTGTTACAAAAGTGCTGATTACATTTTACAACCAATCAAATCATAACAAGGAAAAGTAAGGTAGTTTCTAGTAATTAAAAAGGCTACTAAAAGTTCACAACTGGGGAGGTTGCTAAGAGATGAAATATCAAATTGCAGTGCAGTACTTCATCTGGAATAGGAGATTAGAAAGTGTAGAAAATTTATTATGGGCCAGATTCTCAATTATTAACTTTAAGTTTTGCCAGCAGAGAATTTGGCTCATAATGTTAACAAAACTCATAGAATAAAGTGTCATGCAAAGTATGATTATTTGAACCCTAGTTATTATAAAAATGGCAAGACAAATCCCTCATAGTAGGGATATTCAATGCAAACAGTGTGTGGGTCTGTGTTCCAAAGAACAAGCATGTCTATTCTTAAGTCTCATGAGCATTAAGTATTTGTAAGGCTGTGCAAACTACTTAATGAGTCAATCCAAAGTTGAAATTCAAGTTTTTAAAATTTTGTTATCCATTCAAAATGTTTTATTAAAACAACCGCTACAAAACTGTACAGGTATTCTTTTCCCAATGAAAACGGACTAATTTTTTAGTAAAAATGGGCCTCTTTCTGAGCCAAAATGGGCACTTTTAAAAAACAAAAATACCTTTGTATCAAAACATGAACATTCATATTTTTGAAAGTCTTTTACATAATCATAATCATTTCCTCACAATCATGAATAAAACAGATTCTTGAGACTACCAAATAATGCAATAGCGAATGGTAAGCATTTTTGTATGAAATTAAATAAAAATTGTGAATTTCATATAGCTCTAGTAGGAACTCTCACATAAATATATCTTAATCATCTTAAATCAAAAGGCCGATGCTGGGACATCCTCGGGCCAATGGGAGCTGCTGGAAGTGACGCGGGCTGAGGGACTTACTGGTCGCAGCATCCAGCAACTCCCATTGGCCTGGAGCAGTGATCCGCAGCCAGTGGGAGCCGCGATCGGCCAGACCTGCAGATGGGAAAGGTAAACACACTGGCCCGGCCCGCCAGAAGCTTTCCCTACAGAAGCGGCAACCCTTGTTTGAGAAACCCTGGTCTAGGTATATTTAATCCTGTCTCAGCATGAGAGGATGGAAAGGGTGGAGGCAGGGGTATAATCTACATCAGTGAGTAATATTGTTGTCTAGTGGTTGATCCACAGACAGGCTAAAGGTAAGTACGGCTATACCTAGCTAAAGGTACAGTTCAGTTCAAGTGGGAGAGGTCTGATTTTTGGCACTGAAAGACGAGTTCTAGACTGTATGTGTGTGTACATTGTAACTATTGTTTGCATCATGTGGGGCCTAATAAAAACCCCTTTGAAGCCAATGGAAAAACTCTCAGAAATGGATTATTTTTTTCTTTTGTTATCATGTCCTAGATTTTTGCTTTATAACTTTTCCAGTAACTCACCATCTGAGGTTAAAAAATGAACATTTTGGTTTCACTGATTTTTTTCCTGACAAGTTACTGTAATCACTGTCTTTTTCCCCAAACTCAGAGATACTCTAGCAGCTTCAAACAGAATGGCTGGAGAAGCCAAGTTTGCACACTGGACACAAGAATGATCTATCTATATTTGTTATATCTGAATACATTAGATACCACAGTTGTATACACAGAAAGCATAATCAAGATTGGAATTCTATCTCAGTGTATTTAGTCTGCTGCTTATTTATACATCAGACAAACTTAGGTGCCTACCTCCCTTTCACTTTCAATGGGAGTTAGGCACCTAAGTGTGCACTCTGAAAATCAATCCCACTGTGAATACTCAGGAGTTTCAATTCTGACTCTGTGAATTGCTATGAGGTAGTAACAAACATTCAGAAAAATGCCCATCTTTGTTTCTGAGGTAAAGTTCTTCCCTCTCTACAGCTTCCAAGTGCAGTCCTCTTGAATAGACTTTATCCTCAGAGTAGTTTCAAATACCAGGAGAAGAAATAAGAAATGAATCCTTTGATGGTCTGTTCCTTAAGTACAGGCTGCTCTAGTTCTTACACAGTTGGAAGTTTTAAAAGAGAAGTGTCAGAAGTGTCTTATTTGAAGAAAATCAAATAAGTTATGGCAAGGAAGATTATACCACTCCTGAAAGGGAAAGATAATATTTCTCCCGAAGCTGTGGAAATGCTTTGTGTATCATGAGGGTATAGTTCAGGGAGTCAGCCCACACCTAATTCCTCCCTCCTGGAATTAAATATGTCACTGACTTAAAGTATCTCTGCATTTCCAGCTCAAATGTTTAAATACTCAAATGGATCCTTATAATTAAATGATATTATGACATCTGTTTTTTTTTCTTCAGAAAACTCTTTCCTCAATGTCTTAATCTGGACAGGCCACAAACTAAGCAAAATGTTGTGATTCACAGGTATTAAAAGTATCTCTGTGTTGTCAAACTGATCCACCTTTTGGTCAGATTTCTTACTGGGAAACTGTTTATTACAGGCAATTCTTATGGGTGGGGTTTCTTCAGCAAATTCCTAGATGGTGAGAAGTGATTAGCAAGTGGAGCTTTCTATCAATTACCTCATTCCTTTTCCTTCTTTTGTTGGAAAATGTGCAAAGAGAATTTTTACACAGTTACTCTGAGTCAAAACTTTATGTCAACATTTTTGTGGGTGGAAAGATACAACAACAAAAACATGCAAACAATTCAGGACAGTCTGAATTAACACTGGTTAAACTGTTAATTATGTATAATATTTGTAATGTATTTAGCTGGCTGTTTTGGTTAATGATTCTTCTATGAGCTTTTTACAGGAAGTGGAACTGGGGTGCCATTCCGCCCTCTGGCTTACTAACCTGGGCTCCTTCTCACATTGTGATGTTGTGACAAGCTACAAACCTCTCCAGGTATTGCATTTACCTAGGCATCCACAGGCAGGGACACACGCAGTTGAATTACAGGAATGCTTCTCTCTGCCCCTCATGAATCAACAAATGAGAAGCTCTAGCCCAGTGGTTCCCAAACTTGTTCCGCAACTTGTGCAGGGAAAGCCCCTGGTGGGCTGGACCAGTTTGTGTACCTGTCGCATCTGCAGGTTTGGCCGATCGCGGCTCCCAATGGCCGCAGTTCGCTGCTCCAGACCAATGGGAGCTGCTGGAAGTGGCACTGGCCACTTCCAGCAGCACAAACCGGCCTGGCCTGGCCCTCCCTGCTTTCCCTGCCCAAGTGGTGGAACAAGTTTGGGAACCACTGCTCTATCCAGTTCCCTCCAGCTCACCAGCCTAGGACCCCACAGCTGTATCGTCTTGCTCTGGTCAGAAGTGTGACCAGTGTAAGTTTATTACCCTGCCTCAACGTGGAGAGGACATGCACCAGCTTTTGTAAACTGAGCAGAAGTTTCCCCAGCACTTCAAGCAAAACACGCTGTTTTAGCTAAAATATAAAACAGATTTATTAACTACAGAAAGATGTTAAGGGATTGAAAATGGTAGGCATAATGGACAGAGATGGAAAATAAAAGAAAAATAAGCACACAATCTATCTATAAACTAAACAGGATTTGAATCAAGCAGTGTCTCACCCTGATAGATAGTACATATATAGACTGAAATTCTCCTCCAGCCAGGGATCACCTCCCCAGTTCAAGATCTTTGTCCTTCAGACATGTTTCCAGGTGTTGAGTTGTGGGAGGAGTGAGGCCCAGTGATGATGTCACTTCCCCTCTTTTACAGTTTCTTCCAACTTGCTGAAAACAGCCTTTGCTATGACGTGGATCAAGCAGTCTCCATTGTCTATGTGCTATATCTGAGAAGTCTCCAATGTATACAGTTGCTAGGATAGTCATTGTGAGTGTGGACTCCCTTTTAAAGGCTATCAGCAGTGTCTGCCTGCTCCATTGTTGTACCAGAAAGGCTGGTTGTGGGTGTTCTCAACCTCACAACATATTTCAATAACACACACATAGCAAAACTTCCTATACAATGATAGCTCAAGACCTTTACCTCACAAGACATACTTTGTACAAAATATATAATAATTACATGACAGTGGTGAATATGGAGGTTCCAGGGTGCTGCTTTTAATGAACAGTGTGCTACAGAACTATCCTAATTTCAGTTAATGTTTCCATTATTCTTCAGCATTCATTGAACAGTTTCAGCTACTAATTTTCAACGCATTCGTTGTTCAGCAAAAGATCACTTTGAATATTGTTTCTTCACTTTGTGTGACAGGGAATCTAAATCAGATGACTTTGATCTGTCCCCTGGATTGGATGATTGCATGTTTAAAAATTGAGAGTACTGGATTCATGACGACATTTTAAAATATGTTTGGACAAATAATCAGTCATATTAAAATTTGTGAAAATTTTGAGATTCGAAAGTGTTTTTGTCAGAATATTCAAATACTAATAATGAATAATAGGAGCAAATGAATCAAAAATGAAGTGTATTCAGTGCAATTTTCTTAAACTGTTCAATTGGCTGTGGTCTGCAGGCTGAAATTTAGTTTGAAGGCTGAATTTAACTTTTCTTGCAGAAAAACCCCAATTGGCACATAAGTATTACCTATCATATGATTGGTCACTAGTTACTGTTAAGTGTTCCTGATCATGATCCTCATGTTAATGCTCACGTTACATATATTGTGTGTATTCCAATCAATAAACATTGTGGATGGCAGCTGAGACAGGTTGGTGACCATGAACTAGTGGTTCCTAGTTTTCTGGACCATACTCCTTTGGCTTTTTTTCTCTGTCTCTTTTAAAATAGAGAACATATAGCACTTCTCACGTTCATCATGCTCTTCAAAAATACATTAACTCATACTCACAACATCCCTGTGTTTGCTATTGCTTTATTATTTAGTTATATTAACACCCCCAAAATTGTGACAGATTCTTCCAACTACAAAGAAGTAGATGTGGGTGCTGGTCCAAAGAGCTTCCAGTCTAATTATAGATGTGATTCAGTGAGTGGAATTAAGAGAAAGTGGGGAGGAGAAAGCATGAGGAAGGACAAGGGTCACAATACTTTAGAGCATGTATATACTCATTTAGGGTGTGTGCACTTCTTGATTATTCAAATGATTATTTTTAAAACATATTATAAACTGTGATAAATGGCACTTTGTGTGGCAATATGTAAGAAATTAATCGCTGGACATCAGCCCCATGGATTGCAGTCAAACGAAAGTCTCTCTGATAAACTCACTGTCTTTCAGAATTTTAGACTAATCAATCCAAACAGAATTAATTTATTTAGACCTCTGTCCTGTATAGATGCATTTGAATGGTTCCTTACACCCACATAAGGTCCCACATTGAATTCACTAGGACTCCCTGCAAGTGCACGAGTCACACCAGTGCATCTTTTAATAGAGCCATAGTGTTTAAGGCCAGAAAGGGCCACATCTAGTCTGACCTCCTGTCTATCACAGGTCACCAACACCCACACACTAAACTCAACAATCAAAATTAGACCAAGGTATTACAACCCACAGAAGACTAGACTATGATATGCCACAGGCACAGAATAAAAAGAAATGAGGTGCACCAGTGCTTGAGGTCCCCGCAATGGCAGGAAAACGATTAAGTGAGATATACCCAAATAACCCTGGTCCCACATTCTGTAGTGGTTGGGGGGAACTGGCCACTGTCAATCTGAACTAGGTGGAAAATCCTTCCTAACCCTATATATGGTGATCACTTAAACCCTGAGTATTGTGAGCTAGAATCAGCCAGCCAGGAAAGAGGATGCTCGGTGCTACTTCAGAGTCTTGGCCCACCCCATCCAATGTCCCATCTTTATGTATTGGTCCCTTAGAAAAGAAAAATAATTGCTTGCAGGTGGATACTTTAATTTTATTTGTAAAACTTCAATAATTAAATATTAAAATATATATTTGAAGACATACAATTTTAATCCTTTCAAGTTTAAACCTGCAATTATAGGGGAAAAATAAGAAGAAAGAAAACTGAAGAAACAAGAAATACTAACCTGTTGCTAATGTACTACTTTCCATTCGTAAACATTCTAAAAATACCTAGGTTTCATGTCTCAACTTGACCTACAGTATATTATCTTTTACTTAATTAGCAACACTTTCCGTCTCCTCTTTTTTCTTGCAGCACAAATTCGTTTTTAAATTTTATGAGATGTCAAACTTCTTCAAGCAGTGTGAGAAACAGCTTGAAGGCTCGGAGTAAAAGGCTTCAGGCCATGATTGACACAGCATGGTAGGACATGTGCTTCCCTGACAAGCGGTAAATTCTCAACTGCATTACAATATACAGGTGTTTCTAAGGAAGATTCTTACTAGATAATTTGTGGATATCAGCCTATATATCAACTATGGCTGAATGTAAATGGCTTTGGACTGGATGCAGGAGCATCCTTTCTTGTGAGAAGTGTTTCTTCTTTGTCAACACAGGAAACAGAAGTCTGTGTGTCTGTGGCAATGAATTATATCTAACCAATGAAAATAAGGATTACAGATTACACGGATGAAAAGTGCAACCATCGTTCAGACAGACTTTGACAGGACTTTCCAATCAAAATTCCACTTTCTGGCCCTAGCGGATTAACTTTCTTTCTCTCTCACACACACACATAATTGAAGTTCTATTGAGGAACAAGTCACATCTTCATAAACAAACCCTACAACAAAGCATCTTGAAAATGATTGCTCTCTGAGCTTAACAAATATGTATCATGGAGGAAATGTGTCTGTGCAATGCACTTTGCCTCACAGTGACAGCATGTTTTCATGGGTAATTAATTAGTTAGGAATCATTTCCCTTCATTTTAAAACAGAAGCTGTTTTTCTAAAATAAAAATATAAAGAACCATGTTTCCCTGCTTACTATACTGCTGGCTGAAGAGTTTTGCAGACTTCAGATGATGAATCAGCCACTGACACTGCATGGAAAACTTCGTCCTAAATAGGATGCCTGTATGTCCTGCATTTTCTGTTTTATCTTCCTCTTTTGTATTATTAGGGCTATTTGCCTGAAAAGAGAGGGTGTTTTTTGTTTTTTTGTTTTTTTCTGATTTAGCAATTCATCTGCTCCTGCTGTTTGCTCCTCACATAAAGTCATAATCCCTGGTGACATCATAAGCATCTGTGCAACAGCTAATTGCGGTGTCACAAAAAGGGAATTATGTTTTAAAGTGTCTGAGCACCACACGTTTTCTGTCAAATTCAAAAGGATTTGAAGGTATCCAGTGTTTTTCAGGATCAAGCCCTAAGGACCTGCTTCTGCTCCCATTGAGCTCTATAGCAAAATTCCCATTGACATCAGTGGGAGCAGGATGATACTGTAAATGGGATGGAGTAGATGAATACCTAAAGAAACAAAGATGCTGTTTTCATGCAAATATCCCTTGTAATAAATAAGCGAGAGAGGAATTAAAAACAGGAAATATAGGACACATAGACAGAATTGTGTAAGTGAACACTTTTCAATATTTCCAGTGAGGTGTTAGCTGGCCTTTAATAGGGTTGGCCATGGCACTTTGATAATTGTTTGGAACTTGCTCCTTGAGGAAATGAGTGGATTGAAAGCTTGCAGCATGACTTTAGTCATTAGAGGCGCCTTTGACACCATCATGTTAAAGACTCTTTATAAAAAGGAATAAAGAGGGGATATTTATGGGAGGCAAGGGGGAGAGAAGGAGGAGAGGACTATAGTAGCACAGTTAGCAAAGCTTTTAAGTCAATGGGAGTGAGGCCAGTAAAATTAATCAATGACAAGAGCACAACATAAACTAGAAACATGAATCTGTCTTGGAAAATCCATTATAAAAGCAAGGAAAAAGAAAGCAAAATGAATTTTGTATGTCCAGTGGGGGTTGCTGTTAGGAAGTCATCATTTGCCAACAGGTAGCACACAATCATACTGGAGGTAACTAAAAACTTGTCAATTGCTTTAGATAACTAAGGCCTCAATTCTCCAAGTAATGCCACGATGGCAGACCCCAGTGCTCAAAACTTCTGTGGGTCTCTGTGCACATATGGGGATTCGTCTGCCACTGAGCTCAATGTGGAATTGGGGCCTAATTTATTTTCAGTGTTCAAGACGCATCCTTTATTAAGTACAGGGGAGTACAAGGGAATACCGTAGATATTGATGTTACATACTTATTTGGCTTAGTTAAAACTGGCAGTTAGTTCCAAATCTGTATTTCCTACCCTAAATTCAGCACAAAGACGTGGCATGTCAATTACCACTATATAGTAGCTATTGACAAAAACTGATTTAAGGTATGTCCTCACTATGCTATAGTTCTGCAACTGTACCACTGTACCATTGTAGTGTCCATACTTCCTATATCAATGGAAGGGGGTTTCCTATCAATGTAGGTAATCCACCTCTCTGATAGGTGGCAGCTAAATCAATGGAAGAATTCTTCTGTCGACCTAGCTGTATCAACAGCAGGGATTAGAATGACCTAAGTACATTTCATAGGGCACAACATTTTTCGCAGCCCTGAGTGATGCAGTTATGTCGACCTAAGCTTTTAGTGTAGACAGGGCCGAAGTTCTTCTCTCTCTCTCTCTCTCACTCACACACACACACACACACACACACACACACACACACACACACACACACACACACACACACACACACACACACACTATTTTACATTTTAGTACATGGTACTTGGTTAAGGCAACAAGTTCCAAGAAGAATTATTAGAGTAATATTCTTTTAAAACCCATAAATATGCAACGAAATATATTATTCCCGTTAGTGTTTTTCTGCCATTAATTTGTTCTGAGCGCTTATTAGAGTGTACCTTTTTGTTACAACTTGACCCAGTCAAAGCAGTTTGAAGACATTTACAATGATGAAGAGGGAGCTTCAATTAACCTTCTTGGCTGAGATATTTGATATGCATGAGTTACTATAGAACAGCCTAATTATCTAATACTCTTTGTGAAAAATTTCTAATAAAGAATGGAATTGATTTATATATAATGAGATCATAATCATTTATTTAATTCTCCATCAGATTTCTGCAGCTGAAAATACATGTATATGAACTAGTAGTCCATGAGACCAAAAGCAGTATTTAGGAATTCGACCAGTTTTTAGCTTGATATTGAATTTTGATAACTTTGTTTTGAAGGAGATGCTTTAGATTTTGGTAAACTTATTACTCAGTATTAAATAATTGCACTATATATTCAAAACCCATATGCAGTTATAGTTTAATCTCTAATCTAGTGGCATGACACAATGGCAACTGTTTGTACCATGGTAGTTAGAAATACAGTCTACTAATTTTTATCAATTTTATTTTTTCCAATTTTGATTATTTATAATGCAAACTTAGAATAGTAAAAATTGATTTAATTTTTCTCCCCTTGCTCCCTTTAGCTTCAGTTGCATTCAAATAATGTATTTACTGAGTTTAATAATAACACAACTTTAATTTCTGTAATTATTTTTTTCTTAAGTAAATGCTGTCTTCATAAGAGGGGGTAAACTGATAGACATGGGGGGAAAAGATAGCATGGGTACTGATGGGGCAAGCTTCCACATTTCACCATAATGTATCTCCCTCTGATTAGTGTGGTCTCACACCTTCCCAGGATCCATGATAGTTTTTATGAAGCTGACTGCTGATGTGGCAATAGCCCCAAAGAGCCCTTTAAAAACTTTAATGACACAAAACCTGGCTATTCCCTTTTGGGGCAGGCAATAATAATTTTACAGAGTGGGAAACTTAAGCACTGAAGAGTTAAATGATTTACTTAATTTCACAACCAAGTCACTGGCAGAACAAGGAAGAGAGTCTGTGTTTTAATTCCCCAGTTCTGTGTGTGCTTCATCTAACTAGATTAAGTTTCTTTAGTTCAGTAGGTGCTGCTTTGTGTTTCAGGTGAGGCAGGAATCAGAAGCATTCACTGCATAAAAGATTCATACCTAAGGATTGTGTCCTGAGAACGGATTTGAAAGAAGCTAGGATGTCACCTGGCAGATGAAAAGGGAGGGAGTAGGGAGAGTAGACCGAGGTGAAAGCCTTACCCTGTTGAAATCAATACGAGTGTTGCTGTTGCCTTCATAGGGCCAAGGACTATAGGGACTTAGTGGCAGCAGAGAAAAGAGCATAAAAACTAGAGTGTAGCAGTTACGACGGAGGTTTGGGACTAGAGAAGGGAACGAAGAAGAAGTAGAAAATAATGAGATCTGGGAGGTAAGAAGGAGTGGACTTTTGTAGTAAGTTCCTGAAAGTGAGGAGAAATGAGACAGGACTGCTTCTTTAAGACAAAGTGATGTGCAATATTTTTGCCGGACATTTTTTTTTTAAGTAAATATCCACTTGTGGCACTCGGGGTATTCCTGTATTTCATGGTGGGCAAGTCAGAAGCAGAAAACCACACTTTGTTGAGCCCGGCCACAGGAGTCTCCTCTTCCAGAAAATTTGAGTTCTTTTCTTTCCACTATTCCAATTGTACCTTTCATTTTTGGGTAGGAAAGCTGATTCACTCTGCCTCAATCCTATTGTGTGTATAAGATCCCCATCCAGTTTATGTGCTATAAGCAAAGGGCTATTTGCCCTTGCTACTTCTGTTTCCCAACATGCTCACTCAGTGCTCTCAGACAATATACAGATTAGTACTAGGTGGAGCTACTCACTGAAATGTTAATAACACCTAGCTCCTACATAATGCTTTTCATCCATAGGTCTCAAAGTGCTTTTCAGAGGAAGTCAATATCATTATATGCATTTTACAGATATGGCAGAGAGAGGTGAAGTGACTTACCCGGCAGATCCAGAAATAGACAATTGAGTCCCAGCCTTGTACTCCATCCTCTGCCTCATGCTAGTTAGAGCTTCATAGAAGTGGTGATGTTTATGAACTCTGGGGAAGTAACTTCTATGTTTAGGCCAGATAGAATTCTGGGGGCTGGAGCAGAGGTTCCCAGTGCAACATTCAAATGTTAACCATGAATTTGGATTTCTATGTTTAAAATTATTCATATGTTTAATAATTGGACTTAATATAGTCATCTTCTCTTCTTAAAGGTTTGTTTCCTACTAATAGTAGATAATGACTACTCTACAAAGTGGACAGAAACTAATAGTGGGTTCGAGGGTTGCCAACTCTCCAGGCTTGTTCTGGAGTCTCCAGGAATTAAAGATTAATCTTTAATTAAAGATTATGTCATGTGAGAAAACCTCCAGGAATGCCTCCAATCAAAATTGGCAACCCTAGTGAGATTTCCATTGGTTGTATTTGGGCTAGAGTTGTTTAATGTTTAGAATTTGATAATATTTTAGATGAGGAGATGGACAGTAAGTTGGTAAAATTGGCTAGTGGTCTAAATTAGCAAACATGAAGAACAGTGAAAAATTCTAGATGCATTTATTGAAATTGGGAAGTGAGCTACACAAATGCATTTAACTTGGTGCAAAGTAAAGCTATTGGTAAAAATATTCTAAATTTGTATAATAAGAGATCTGAACTTATAGTATTTTTTTGTGGGGGGGAAAGGCTTAGGAGTTTTAAATATATATTTAAAATCATATTTGAATAATTGTATAAATCAGGAAATATGGAGCAGTGAATTTTCCAAAAAAAATTTCAGTATTATTTTTGGAAGACCTACAAAACAACATTGTGTCATGCTCTTGTGCTCCCTCTGCTGGCTCTGCAGTCAGGAAGCAACAAACAATTATTTTAAGACACACAGACAAGTCGACTTAAAAGAGCCATTTCACTTGTAATAAGTACATACAGCTTGGGGAAAAAAGACACAAAATAAGTAGAGAGAACTAATTTCTAAACTTCTAGGAGGCTGGTATGAAAAAAAAGGATAAACATTACAATACAAAAGGGAGCTGACAGCATTCTTTTATCTAAAATATAAAGATTTGTAGCTGGGGTGCTGCAGGAATATGAAAATAGCTGAATTGTAACAGTCAACATGAAAAATGACAGAGGCAGTGAGGAAAAAACTCAGTTGTCTTTCTGTTGATGATAGCTTTTTTTTTTGTCACCCATTATTATGTAGAGTGTGATTCCATGAGGCTTACACAATGATGATACAGTTCCTGTACTTTTGTTTAATGTTAAATATGCATGGATCACTCAGCAAAAGCTTAGGAAAATATGAAAAGGTCTTTGTTTAGTGACAGAGTTAACTTTCTCCTCTGACAACTTCAAGCAACAGGAATGTGCCAATGGAACATTTGCAGTCGAAACATGAAAGCAGTGTTAAGGCATATCCAGGTATGGGCAAGATCTGGACTGCAGTTAGTAAACTGAATGGCAACATTATAAGTAATTATACAAGCGATCAGAGTTAATGACATCTTAGAGGTTAGAAAAGTTTTGCTGTCAGTACTATAATTCTTTGCAGTTGTTTATTATTGGGAGCAAAAAATTCAGATTCAGTTCCTGCTTCTGTTCCTCACAAAAGCAAATAATTCTTGAGGTTAGCAACTCACTTGTCAGGGTGTCTTACGAATTTGGTACATGGTTGTAAATCCTATTTTCCTTAGTAAAATACTTACATGGTGCTAATGTTTAATTGTGAGTGAAAAACCAAACCACACAGGGAACATCTTTTTCCAAGAAAATGTCAAAAAGCTAATTCATTCAATTAAAAGTCTAAATTACAGCATCCATATTTTTAAAATAGAGTGGATAAATTATTATAAAGACAAACATTTAAAGATAAGCAATATATCTTCAAACAATTTAAAACTAACATGAATAAAAGTCTCCATGCAAATTATATTGGTCTCTAAATTATAGCTGCTCAAAATGCCCTTTTTTACCATTGACCTGCTGCATGCGCATACACACAGATATATTTGCTGTATGTCCTTTGGTGAACTGTTAATATACAGTTATGGCCCATGAAATTCTGCAGCACTTGAGTCCCAGCTTTTGCAAAAAGGGTAACAGAATTTGATGACAAATTAGTTTACAGTTCTGTGCTATAGAATATGCTGCTCCCTGCAGAATTCCAGGAGCCTTGATATTTTGCAGTTCCATAGCCAATTTGTTAACCTTTTGACTATATTTGGATATACAGCAGATTCCTGGGAAAGGGACATATACAAACAAGTTGGTTAGTCAGTTTGATATTAAAAATAAAAATGAAGTATTTCTCTGGATGCCACAAGCAGCTTCAGCTGTTTTTTTTTGTTTGTGTGTGTTTTTTGCCTTCCCCACCTTTGTTCATCTTTCACAGTGAAGGGTTCAATTTATACCACTGATTTTGCAACAAAGGGGTGTGGTGTTTTAAACCTTGGTGCTAGATTCTCATCTCGACCTCTGTTTAGGTCATCACATGACGTCCACAAGTGACCAATCAGCCCAGTCACACATGGCCACTCACCTCACTTTTTCAGGCTAGAGATGTAAAATGAAGATGATTTCAAACCGAGAGTGCAAAAAAGGTTGAGGGGGGTGGTAGTGGTGGGAGAGCTAGTTTTTTCAACCTTTTTTTTTTAATCTTGTTAAGAAACATTGTGATATTATTTAAATGCTTTTTAAACAGCAGTTTCTCCCAGTTAATAAAACCAAGGCCAGTATCTGTTTTTTGTTTTATTTTACACTGCCCATCCTGAATGGAGAGAGCGCTGGCACGCTTCTGCTGCTGCAACACTGAATGTGGTCAGATGTCAACTTAAATGGATGTTACATAGAAAAGCCAGCATTCTGTGGTTAAAATGCCAGCTCTGATTTACAGAGAGCTAGTAGATATGTTTTATTATTGCTGTTGGTGGTAGTTTCTTTCTTTCTTTCTTTCTTTCTTTCTTTCTTTCTTTCTTTCTTTCTTTTCCATCATGAATCATGACAAACTCTTCAGTGGAACAACTACCCCAAATGCCAGACTCTTATATTCACACAAAAAAAAGCTTGTCGTTTATATGAAAACAAATATTAATATTGGGATGCAACAGAAAAATCTTGTATTCTAATTATATGTAGCCTTAGAGGATATTATCATTATTTATATTATCATAGAAACTAGACTCCCCAACATGGGCTCCATTTTGCTAGGCACTGTACAAAGACATTGTAAGTGACAGTTGCTCTTCTGAAGAATTTATATCCGAAAGAAACAAAATAGGCAAGGAGTGGGAGAAAGGAAATAATGTTATCCCTATTTATAGATGGGGAACAGAGAAAATAACTTTCTGCAGGTGAAAAAAGGAAATCTGTGGCAGAGCTAAGAAGTGAACACTGTACTACTGCTTCCTAGTCCAGTGACTTAACCATAAAATTATCTTACTTTCTGACTAGCAGTATATTTATAAATTATAGTGAGCAGTGTGCTAAGGGTTACTCTCTGAGATCTGCTTAATACACTAAACCATGTTTTGCAAGTTTTCCTCCAGGCTTTCTCATTTAGTATCTTGTCTCCATAATAAGTGCAGTCTAACACATAAATGTGTATGATAATTGAGAATAATCATTTCTTTCCAGTTAAGATGGGGGACCTGGAGACAGGGATTTACTAGCTGACATGATTCAGAGATGTTTTGGCTTACAGCTTCTTTTTTCTTAAGTAGCTAGTTAGCTGAAGAACCTCAAATTTATTCATCATCTTTCCTGAGCAGCCACAAGTCACAAACATGCTGACCGTATCAGGCATTCCCATTGTCTTGGAATGAGAAATGGTAGTGGGGGTGGTACTGTGGAATGTGGATTGCAGTCAGTCATGCTAACATTTCTTCTTCTAATCCTTTCAAAATTAAATAAATTAAATGTTCATAAAATTGTTTTACTGGAGTGTGCACTAAGATCAGAAAGGTCCCCACAGAATGCCTATGACAGGACTGCACTTGGGGTTATTTTCTTTAAGTTTCAGTAAGCTAAATTTTTTGGGTGAAAATTATGTAGCACTTTTTTGAAAACTTTATATATTTATGGAAATATACAGGTCCCCATCTATATTTTTTTGTAATTCAGGATATACTTGTACATTATACATTGAATACATTTTGGAAAACTCTTTGAAGTGATTAGTTGTTAATAATAATTTCTCTTAACTATCTCAGTCTCTAGAGATTCAAGTTATAATCCAACATAAACTAACTTTGGAGGTCATGTATACTGTGGGTTTTATGGTCCCTCATGAAGTGGATACTGAACTGATTAAGACTTCATTGGGGCAATAGTCCATTATTAAGTAACTGTTCCCCAATGACAATTTCATATTCTGATTCCAAACATTTAGGTCTTTCTTAGCAATTTTAGAATAAACAGTTTAGAACTGTTCTTTTCTCTATTGTGCGATTGTAGTAAAGGCTACATGGCTTGGCAAAATGTAAACTGGTCAACTGAAAAATTACATTGGAAAAAAATGTGGTGTGTGAGTGTATAGACATATATGTGCTGTGACAAAGTTCCTCCTCTACCTTGGTGGGTTCTGAGCTTATTAGCAGATTTGCTCGCCTCACAGATTCACCCTCTGGGTTGGGAAACAGCCCAGAGACCTTCCCCTCTGATAGAAGCCACAGTTCAGGTCAATTCCTCCTGTGTTTGATCAGGAGTTGGGAGGTTTGGGGGGAATCCGGGCTAGACCTCTACTTCAGGTTCCAGCCCAGGTCCCTGTGGACTGCAGCTGTCTAGAGTGCCTCCTGGTACAGCTGCGCGACCGCTACAACTCTCTGGGCTACTTCCCCATGGCCTCCTCCCAACATCTTCTTTGTCCTCACCACCAGACCTTCCTCCAGGAGGCGGCGAACAGAGCGGCTAACAGGGGAGTTTCAGTGGGAGTGCTGTTGGAGGAGCAGGTTTTTGTGGATTTTGTAGTTTGTAGTGTTTGTGTGTGAGTGTGTGTGTGTGCAGGCTGCTAGGGGCTGTGTGCTGGGAGTGAGGCTGAGCCCTGAGTTGGGGGCGGGGCTTACCTGATTAGGGGTCCTATATAAGCAGCCAGGCACTCGGGCAGCGGCACAGTCAGCTGCAGCGGCACAGGAGGCGGCGAACAGAGCGGCTAACAGGGGAGTTTCAGTGGGAGTGCTGTTGGAGGAGCAGGTTTTTGTGGATTTTGTAGTTTGTAGTGTTTGTGTGTGAGTGTGTGTGTGTGCAGGCTGCTAGGGGCTGTGTGCTGGGAGTGAGGCTGAGCCCTGAGTTGGGGGCGGGGCTTACCTGATTAGGGGTCCTATATAAGCAGCCAGGCACTCGGGCAGCGGCACAGTCAGCTGCAGCGGCACAGGAGGCGGCGAACAGAGCGGCTAACAGGGGAGTTTCAGTGGGAGTGCTGTTGGAGGAGCAGGTTTTTGTGGATTTTGTAGTTTGTAGTGTTTGTGTGTGAGTGTGTGTGTGTGCAGGCTGCTAGGGGCTGTGTGCTGGGAGTGAGGCTGAGCCCTGAGTTGGGGGCGGGGCTTACCTGATTAGGGGTCCTATATAAGCAGCCAGGCACTCGGGCAGCGGCACAGTCAGCTGCAGCGGCACAGGAGGCGGCGAACAGAGCGGCTAACAGGGGAGTTTCAGTGGGAGTGCTGTTGGAGGAGCAGGTTTTTGTGGATTTTGTAGGTTGTAGTGTTTGTGTGTGAGTGTGTGTGTGTGCAGGCTGCTAGGGGCTGTGTGCTGGGAGTGAGGCTGAGCCCTGAGTTGGGGGCGGGGCTTACCTGATTAGGGGTCCTATATAAGCAGCCAGGCACTCGGGCAGCGGCACAGTCAGCTGCAGCGGCACAGGAGGCGGCGAACAGAGCGGCTAACAGGGGAGTTTCAGTGGGAGTGCTGTTGGAGGAGCAGGTTTTTGTGGATTTTGTAGTTTGTAGTGTTTGTGTGTGAGTGTGTGTGTGTGCAGGCTGCTAGGGGCTGTGTGCTGGGAGTGAGGCTGAGCCCTGAGTTGGGGGCGGGGCTTACCTGATTAGGGGTCCTATATAAGCAGCCAGGCACTCGGGCAGCGGCACAGTCAGCTGCAGCGGCACAGGAGGCGGCGAACAGAGCGGCTAACAGGGGAGTTTCAGTGGGAGTGCTGTTGGAGGAGCAGGTTTTTGTGGATTTTGTAGTTTGTAGTGTTTGTGTGTGAGTGTGTGTGTGTGCAGGCTGCTAGGGGCTGTGTGCTGGGAGTGAGGCTGAGCCCTGAGTTGGGGGCGGGGCTTACCTGATTAGGGGTCCTATATAAGCAGCCAGGCACTCGGGCAGCGGCACAGTCAGCTGCAGCGGCACAGGAGGCGGCGAACAGAGCGGCTAACAGGGGAGTTTCAGTGGGAGTGCTGTTGGAGGAGCAGGTTTTTGTGGATTTTGTAGTTTGTAGTGTTTGTGTGTGAGTGTGTGTGTGTGCAGGCTGCTAGGGGCTGTGTGCTGGGAGTGAGGCTGAGCCCTGAGTTGGGGGCGGGGCTTACCTGATTAGGGGTCCTATATAAGCAGCCAGGCACTCGGGCAGCGGCACAGTCAGCTGCAGCGGCACAGGAGGCGGCGAACAGAGCGGCTAACAGGGGAGTTTCAGTGGGAGTGCTGTTGGAGGAGCAGGTTTTTGTGGATTTTGTAGTTTGTAGTGTTTGTGTGTGAGTGTGTGTGTGTGCAGGCTGCTAGGGGCTGTGTGCTGGGAGTGAGGCTGAGCCCTGAGTTGGGGGCGGGGCTTACCTGATTAGGGGTCCTATATAAGCAGCCAGGCACTCGGGCAGCGGCACAGTCAGCTGCAGCGGCACAGGAGGCGGCGAACAGAGCGGCTAACAGGGGAGTTTCAGTGGGAGTGCTGTTGGAGGAGCAGGTTTTTGTGGATTTTGTAGTTTGTAGTGTTTGTGTGTGAGTGTGTGTGTGTGCAGGCTGCTAGGGGCTGTGTGCTGGGAGTGAGGCTGAGCCCTGAGTTGGGGGCGGGGCTTACCTGATTAGGGGTCCTATATAAGCAGCCAGGCACTCGGGCAGCGGCACAGTCAGCTGCAGCGGCACAGGAGGCGGCGAACAGAGCGGCTAACAGGGGAGTTTCAGTGGGAGTGCTGTTGGAGGAGCAGGTTTTTGTGGATTTTGTAGTTTGTAGTGTTTGTGTGTGAGTGTGTGTGTGTGCAGGCTGCTAGGGGCTGTGTGCTGGGAGTGAGGCTGAGCCCTGAGTTGGGGGCGGGGCTTACCTGATTAGGGGTCCTATATAAGCAGCCAGGCACTCGGGCAGCGGCACAGTCAGCTGCAGCGGCACAGGAGGCGGCGAACAGAGCGGCTAACAGGGGAGTTTCAGTGGGAGTGCTGTTGGAGGAGCAGGTTTTTGTGGATTTTGTAGTTTGTAGTGTTTGTGTGTGAGTGTGTGTGTGTGCAGGCTGCTAGGGGCTGTGTGCTGGGAGTGAGGCTGAGCCCTGAGTTGGGGGCGGGGCTTACCTGATTAGGGGTCCTATATAAGCAGCCAGGCACTCGGGCAGCGGCACAGTCAGCTGCAGCGGCACAGGAGGCGGCGAACAGAGCGGCTAACAGGGGAGTTTCAGTGGGAGTGCTGTTGGAGGAGCAGGTTTTTGTGGATTTTGTAGTTTGTAGTGTTTGTGTGTGAGTGTGTGTGTGTGCAGGCTGCTAGGGGCTGTGTGCTGGGAGTGAGGCTGAGCCCTGAGTTGGGGGCGGGGCTTACCTGATTAGGGGTCCTATATAAGCAGCCAGGCACTCGGGCAGCGGCACAGTCAGCTGCAGCGGCACAGGAGGCGGCGAACAGAGCGGCTAACAGGGGAGTTTCAGTGGGAGTGCTGTTGGAGGAGCAGGTTTTTGTGGATTTTGTAGTTTGTAGTGTTTGTGTGTGAGTGTGTGTGTGTGCAGGCTGCTAGGGGCTGTGTGCTGGGAGTGAGGCTGAGCCCTGAGTTGGGGGCGGGGCTTACCTGATTAGGGGTCCTATATAAGCAGCCAGGCACTCGGGCAGCGGCACAGTCAGCTGCAGCGGCACAGGAGGCGGCGAACAGAGCGGCTAACAGGGGAGTTTCAGTGGGAGTGCTGTTGGAGGAGCAGGTTTTTGTGGATTTTGTAGTTTGTAGTGTTTGTGTGTGAGTGTGTGTGTGTGCAGGCTGCTAGGGGCTGTGTGCTGGGAGTGAGGCTGAGCCCTGAGTTGGGGGCGGGGCTTACCTGATTAGGGGTCCTATATAAGCAGCCAGGCACTCGGGCAGCGGCACAGTCAGCTGCAGCGGCACAGGAGGCGGCGAACAGAGCGGCTAACAGGGGAGTTTCAGTGGGAGTGCTGTTGGAGGAGCAGGTTTTTGTGGATTTTGTAGTTTGTAGTGTTTGTGTGTGAGTGTGTGTGTGTGCAGGCTGCTAGGGGCTGTGTGCTGGGAGTGAGGCTGAGCCCTGAGTTGGGGGCGGGGCTTACCTGATTAGGGGTCCTATATAAGCAGCCAGGCACTCGGGCAGCGGCACAGTCAGCTGCAGCGGCACAGGAGGCGGCGAACAGAGCGGCTAACAGGGGAGTTTCAGTGGGAGTGCTGTTGGAGGAGCAGGTTTTTGTGGATTTTGTAGTTTGTAGTGTTTGTGTGTGAGTGTGTGTGTGTGCAGGCTGCTAGGGGCTGTGTGCTGGGAGTGAGGCTGAGCCCTGAGTTGGGGGCGGGGCTTACCTGATTAGGGGTCCTATATAAGCAGCCAGGCACTCGGGCAGCGGCACAGTCAGCTGCAGCGGCACAGGAGGCGGCGAACAGAGCGGCTAACAGGGGAGTTTCAGTGGGAGTGCTGTTGGAGGAGCAGGTTTTTGTGGATTTTGTAGTTTGTAGTGTTTGTGTGTGAGTGTGTGTGTGTGCAGGCTGCTAGGGGCTGTGTGCTGGGAGTGAGGCTGAGCCCTGAGTTGGGGGCGGGGCTTACCTGATTAGGGGTCCTATATAAGCAGCCAGGCACTCGGGCAGCGGCACAGTCAGCTGCAGCGGCACAGGAGGCGGCGAACAGAGCGGCTAACAGGGGAGTTTCAGTGGGAGTGCTGTTGGAGGAGCAGGTTTTTGTGGATTTTGTAGTTTGTAGTGTTTGTGTGTGAGTGTGTGTGTGTGCAGGCTGCTAGGGGCTGTGTGCTGGGAGTGAGGCTGAGCCCTGAGTTGGGGGCGGGGCTTACCTGATTAGGGGTCCTATATAAGCAGCCAGGCACTCGGGCAGCGGCACAGTCAGCTGCAGCGGCACAGGAGGCGGCGAACAGAGCGGCTAACAGGGGAGTTTCAGTGGGAGTGCTGTTGGAGGAGCAGGTTTTTGTGGATTTTGTAGTTTGTAGTGTTTGTGTGTGAGTGTGTGTGTGTGCAGGCTGCTAGGGGCTGTGTGCTGGGAGTGAGGCTGAGCCCTGAGTTGGGGGCGGGGCTTACCTGATTAGGGGTCCTATATAAGCAGCCAGGCACTCGGGCAGCGGCACAGTCAGCTGCAGCGGCACAGGAGGCGGCGAACAGAGCGGCTAACAGGGGAGTTTCAGTGGGAGTGCTGTTGGAGGAGCAGGTTTTTGTGGATTTTGTAGTTTGTAGTGTTTGTGTGTGAGTGTGTGTGTGTGCAGGCTGCTAGGGGCTGTGTGCTGGGAGTGAGGCTGAGCCCTGAGTTGGGGGCGGGGCTTACCTGATTAGGGGTCCTATATAAGCAGCCAGGCACTCGGGCAGCGGCACAGTCAGCTGCAGCGGCACAGGAGGCGGCGAACAGAGCGGCTAACAGGGGAGTTTCAGTGGGAGTGCTGTTGGAGGAGCAGGTTTTTGTGGATTTTGTAGTTTGTAGTGTTTGTGTGTGAGTGTGTGTGTGTGCAGGCTGCTAGGGGCTGTGTGCTGGGAGTGAGGCTGAGCCCTGAGTTGGGGGCGGGGCTTACCTGATTAGGGGTCCTATATAAGCAGCCAGGCACTCGGGCAGCGGCACAGTCAGCTGCAGCGGCACAGGAGGCGGCGAACAGAGCGGCTAACAGGGGAGTTTCAGTGGGAGTGCTGTTGGAGGAGCAGGTTTTTGTGGATTTTGTAGTTTGTAGTGTTTGTGTGTGAGTGTGTGTGTGTGCAGGCAGCTAGGGGCTGTGTGCTGGGAGTGAGGGTGAGCCCTGGGTTGGGGGCGGGGCTTACCTGATTAGGGGTCCTATATAAGCAGCCAGGCACTCGGGCAGCGGCACAGTCAGCTGCAGCGGCACAGGAGGCGGCGAACAGAGCGGCTAACAGGGGAGTTTCAGTGGGAGTGCTGTTGGAGGAGCAGGTTTTTGTGGATTTTGTAGTTTGTAGTGTTTGTGTGTGAGTGTGTGTGTGTGCAGGCTGCTAGGGGCTGTGTGCTGGGAGTGAGGCTGAGCCCTGAGTTGGGGGCGGGGCTTACCTGATTAGGGGTCCTATATAAGCAGCCAGGCACTCGGGCAGCGGCACAGTCAGCTGCAGCGGCACAGGAGGCGGCGAACAGAGCGGCTAACAGGGGAGTTTCAGTGGGAGTGCTGTTGGAGGAGCAGGTTTTTGTGGATTTTGTAGTTTGTAGTGTTTGTGTGTGAGTGTGTGTGTGTGCAGGATG